>NC_087361.1:46250000-46875000 GCF_030014295.1 Loxodonta africana
TAAGTGTGGACCAATATTAAAAGCAAAAACAAAAACTAGCAGTATAATCTATGGTAAAAATCAGGACTACAAAAATAACAAAATAATACCAAAACATGATGAAATGTCCCTTGTTAAAATTCTGCAACCATTTGCTAAAAAATCTCCCAAGATAAAAATTTAGAATAGCATTTATTACCAGCATTTATTGCTAGCATACATATTACATTCCAAAAAATAGTATGTCTCTTAAAAAAGAATCTGTGCAATAATCATTACATTTCATAAAACACAGGCACACATATATACATTCTATAAAACCACTCCTGGGAATCTATCCTACAGAAATAAATGCTCCAGCACCTAAAGCTAAATACACAGATATTAATTATAGAATTATTCATAGACCCCAAAATAAATAAGCAAAGTAAATGATCAGCAATAAATGAATGGAAAAATAAAATTATGGGGGAGATGGACCATGGAATATTATATAATCTTTTAAAAGTTGATTCAAATAATTCACTTGACCTGGAGTAAATTTTGAAGTATAGCTAAATAAGAAAAGTGAGCAATAAAATAAAATGTATTTACGTATTTAACACATATTCATTGTACATTTATGTTCTAGATTCACTCTGTCCAACACTGTAGCCAGTAACCATATGTGGTTTTTTATATATGAATTTTAATAGTTTAAAATTAAATAAAATAAAAAATTCAGCTCCTTAGTTGTCCTAAGCAGCTTTCAAGTGTCCAGCAGCCACGTGTTGACAGTTTTAACATATCAGACAGAATAGAAGCTCCGCATTTGCAAAATGTCTATTGGACAGAGCTGTTTAGACACTGTTCTAGGGTCTGGAGATAGACTAGTAAAGAAAACATAAAATTCTTGATCACATTTAACTTCTGGATAATTTTAAGAAAAAATATAATAATGAAATAAAAAATATAATAAAATCCTTAAGGTTGAATAAGTGTTCATTTGCATAACTTTAGATAATTTTGCAGATGACTATATACGCATAGGGAGCCCTGGTGGCACAGTGGTTAAGAGCTCACTGCTACCCAACAGGTTGGCAGTTCAAATCCACCAGCTGCTCCTTGGAAACCCTATGGGGTAGTTCTACTCTCTCCTATAAGGTCGCTATGAGCCGGAATAGACTAGATGGCAACAGGTTTAATGGAACATGTATATGGAGTGTAAAAATGGCCTGGTGGAGGCACCTGACCTCTTCTAACTTTGTGAGGGGAGAGAGAATCACCATCAACAGCCCAAGGCTGATGACTATTATGAAGCAAAGGTCAGACCTCCTCTCTCCAACCTTATTACCAATTCCAGAAGCAGCCGTCCCTCTCATGGCACTCTCTACTTCTCTGCTAGATTTGATAAGTCATTGCAATGACCACACAGAACACACAGACAACACTCATGATTATGAGATTTATTAGGGAAGTAACAGATTACAACAGGCCCAGAAACAACTGAGGATACAGTCCTTCAACCAGAACAGCCTCTTCTTGCTCTCTTGCTACTGAGCCCTGCTCGAGGTCTACTCAGGCAAGTGTCACAAAGTTCGTTAGCTCTACCAGTAAGTACCCAGAGGCACCCCACTCTGCCTGTAAACCTCAGCCTGAAGGTGCTCAGCTCTCCTGCTCCATGGGCTGGGAAGCCCACAGCGCTGTCTCCTGCCTGTCTCCTGGTTCTGCCTGTTCTCTCCTGAGCTTGCTCCCACTTCTTGCTATCTTGTGCTATCTTTGGTGTTACAGCTCTCTGCCTCCTGTGTCTAGGAGGTTCTCAGTACAATGACTCCAGGTTCAAAGAATGTGTTCTACTCCCAGTTCTTTTTTCTTGGTGGTAGTGAGATCCTCTCCTTCCACCTCTGGGATGGCAAAACTGACCGATCCCTTCATTAGGGTTCCATACACCGTATTTGCATAGTCCCACTCCTGCAGGGTTCCACACACCTTATTTGCATTATTAGAAAATATCCATTTCCCTAGGTGGGCCACAATTACCTTATTTGCATAATCCCAACCAATCATTTTGTGGGCATTATAAGACCATGGCTAGAAAGGTCATATAAAAGTGATCCATCACACCACATGGAAAAATATCAACTTTTAATTTCAGTTGCATGGAAGAATGAGGGATATTGGCAGAGCAAAGGAGAACATGAAAAGAATGAAATAAACAAAAGAAAAAAAATACATAGTATGATATACAAAATGTATGTACTTACATACAATAAGATGTGTGTTTAAATAAAAAGAAAATGATCCTAAAGTATAAGAGAAAAGAGTTCAATGGGCTTTTTTTATTTTCACTTTACTCTTAAGATAGTACAATTTTGTGTGTGTGTGTGAAAGATATGGAAATGTACTTTTCCCCATATCTCTATAAACTACAAAACAGAAAGCTGAAATCTGTTACTAATAATATATTTCCCAAAAATTAGGGGCATGGTGATTTCATTGACATATGGGATTTATTTTCATTTCAAATAGTAGTGAAAAATTCAGTTTTTATTTCATGATAATGTAGAAAATATGAGCATGGTATTATTTCAATGAAACTCTATTCAAAATCTGTAATATCTAATAGATTTTATGCCATACAGCCTAACAAACTAACCATGCAAACTGAGAAAACACAGCAAAGAAGTGTGTTCCTTTCCAACAGATAGGAAAAAAAAAAAAAAAATTGGGGTACCACCTATTTTCTGGTCACAAACAGGTATAGCAAAACTTGAGAGATGTCTAACTGAAAGTAATGCTCCCCAGAGAGGTGACACCTTGGCTAACTTATTCTGAATACAGTATCTCTCTCTCTTATTGAAGATACTACATATTCTCCCTAGTGGATTACACACGTGAGGCAGACTTTTTTTAACAACTGCCCCACATGCTTAGTTTCTAGAGCTTATTTTCTCTGAAGAGTAATCATCTTTCATGGAAGTATAGGTCAGACTTCTGCTACTAGATCTGAAAGAGTAACTTGGTTCAGACAGTCTCCCTCTGAGAAAAATTATACCAGGATAACATATGAATCAGCTTTATATAAATCAGAGAGCAGTGATCAAGGCAGTTCTGACAGTTGGAGGTGGAAACGGGGTCATGACCTTGAAGAAGAGTAAAACTATTTAGGAATGCTGGATAGCTTCTGGCAATTTTCTGCTTCAAGAATTTCCCACTTCGTAAGCTCTGTGAGATGTAGAAGCTTAGCAGATAGTGGGGACTGAGTCTTGGCAGTCTACCTAAAATGAAGAGACAAACATTGATGTTCAGAGCTATCAAGTCAAGCAGGAATTGAGGGACCAGGATGTCGAAGACAAGAGACTGCAGAAAATTGAACTCATATTTGCATCGCTTTTTTCCTTGAAGCAAACGCCCTTTACTAAGGTGTTCAAGTTTAGGAGGAAACCTAAGAGGTTAAAAATCCAAGCAGAGCTTTTAGCAGAGCTAAGATGTTGAGAAAACACACCCAAATTGAGTTTACATTTTTTAAGAAAGGAAGGGGCCAGTTAAGCATCCCTAAAATAGTATTTTCAAGGGACTGGAGCAAACCAAATATAGAATAGTCCTTACAAAGATTGAAACATAGTCATGAAATCTATCAGTCTTTGACTGGAGCTGAATGGCCTTTCCTTACTCTTCTATATATGTATGTGCATCTCTAACCCTGGAGCCTTGGTGGCACGGTGGTTAAGAGCTCAGCTGCTAACCAAAAGGTTAGCTGTTTGAATTCACCAGCCACTCCTTGGAAACTCTATAGGACAGTTCTATCCTGTCCTATAGGGTTTCTATGAGTTGGAATCCACGCAAAGGAAACAAATTTTTTGTTTTTGGTTATCTCTACTCATGTTCTATTCTATCTCTATCATCTCTTTCTGTCTATCTATTATCTCCTTATTTTCTTTCTAAGAGCTACACTCCTGAGAAGATGGATTAATAAAGAAATCTGGGCCTTGTGGCTTCACAGTTAAGTCTTCTGGCTACTGAAGGTTGAAAAGGGAACAATATTCCTGAGAAGAGTAAAATATTATTATTACAATTTAATAGTGATGCAAAACGATAGCCATTTTGTGATATTTTAGTGCCCGGGACTGCCTCATAAATAATATTTGTGTTATGTAGTTACTTGATCAATTTTTATTTCCGATTAATTCAAATTATTAGTAATGTTAAGTCATAGAAAAATAATAGTTTACTACTGTGGGCATGTCTAGAGAAGAACAGTTTTTTTAATGTAATCCTGTATAATAATTTTGTCAGTGAACTACATTTCTGCTGCCACACATTTTATTTAACCTGGGTTTTAGTGACTTCATGAGCTCTTTTCAAGTTTTAAAATTACAAATTGACTTCATATAGTCTTTCATAAATGTAAAAGAAAAAAAAAGAGGGGATTCACATAAATTATTTGATGAGTCTATGCCCTAAAGCAGAATATAGAATTGAGAGATTTGAACACAGTGGATATTCATTTGTGCAAACAGAACAAATGTTTATCAACTGGTTAACACATTGAACTTCATGTTATTTTTACACTCTAAACAGTACTATCCTAGTTCTATATAAAAAAGGATTTGTCACCTAAAATTCAACCATCAGTTCTCACCAGTGTGATGATATCTGGGTAAAAAGAAGGAAGAAAATTAACAACCAAAAGTGTTGTTCCTTGTTGTCTCAACCACATACATAAATCAAATGTGAAAGTGAAAGAGTGATAAATTCATTATATAGCAGGCTCCTGTTTTACCAATGGTTCCAAAAAACTGCCAAAAGGTTTACTTTGGAAAGGAAACTTCTAAAAAAGTAACTTGATGGGTCCCATTAATCCTATCATGAAGTTACATAATTCATGCTTCCATGTTTACTAATCAAATACTGAATTCTAGGCCCATTCACAAAAAAAAAAAAAAAATCATTGAGTGTTATCAACTGAGCTACTAACAAACAAGCTTTATCTTTTTTCTTATAGAATTTTGCCTGTTACATTAAAAAAAAAAAATAGAATGCTTGTAATAATTGCTAAATTCAGCCTGGGAAAGGTATCCAAACGTTCCTGGTGTGACTCTTAACTATGCATGTTCTTAGCTGTAATTTACATTGAAAAATATTTTTCACTGTGAATCACTGCCAATCTGTGGTATTTTATACTGTTGTCGCTGAAATTATAACATCACATATCTTTTTTATGTAAAAATCCTGAACCAGTGTACATTAAAATATAAAATTATCAAATCTAAGTGAAATCTCAGTAATAATAATAATGTGCACTCTATCTAGATGAAAATAACTCTTTGTTATTAAATGAATCTAAAGATTTTTGGTGATTGATTTCCTTTAAATAAGGTGTCAGAATGTACCATGAAGAAGCATGTTGAATTTTGGGAACAATATGCGGCACTGAAGATTGAACTAATATGTTTGTAGCTTTGAATGGTCTCTAATTGCATAGTGCCTCCAGTAAATTATGCCTGTGTATGAAGTTTAGCATAAAATAAGTAAATAAATAAATAAAAGATTTTTTACAAAACTGTCTGCCACCTGGACTCCATATAAAACTTTGTCTCTTAAAATTGAAGGGTAAGACTTGAAAAATATACAGCTATGGAGGAAGATTAGAACAATTAAACATTAATAAATGAAATAAAATGCGATCCTCCTAAAAGTCAACAACCTCAATTTGGAAACAAATCTTTTAGAAAGACTTTGCTTCGTATCAATACATCTCAGAGAGTTTGACAAAAAGTTTATAGAGGATTTTGAATCTGATGAGTACCAAAAAAAACAAAAAACAAGCCTATTGCTATCGAGTCGATTCCAACTCATAATGACTCTAAAGGACAGAGTAGAACTGCCCCATGAGTTTTCCAAGGAGTGCTTGGTGGATTCAAACTGCCAACTTTTCAGTTAGCAGCCATAACTCTTAACCACAACACCACCAGGGTTTCTGATGAGTACAATATATGATAAAAACATAGCAATAAAACAGTTGGAAAGAAACATTCTTTTCTATGTTAGAATTGTAGTACAATATCAGCTAAGCCATACAGAAAATTTCATCTTATAAAATGGTTTTTCAGGTGCAAATGGCCTAACTTTTAATGTTTCTCTTTGATTATATGAAATTCATAACAAAATGCATGGCTGTATTTCCAGAATAACAGAGTCAGCCTTGTAAGGCTATCAAGGCAATTCTAATTTCTTTCAAGCAGTAGATTTAGTCAAATATTTCCTAAACAAATAATTAAGAAAATGAAAATATGTAACTTACACATTTGTTTTTATATTAACCTCTCTATATTTTTTGCTTGTTTTTCAGAGAAATAAATTAAAAGCAGCTACTAATATGTTCTACATACAAGAATAGAACAGTGTGCCTCAGCAAAGAGAAGGGCATCAACATGCAAATTCCAGAGCAAGAGAACAATGACAAAGTAGTCATTGTTCAAGGATGTGTGTGTGTGTTTGTAGGCATGTATGTATGTACACATGTGTATATGCATATACACATGTATACGTGCATGTGAATGTATATGTATACATATGAATGTATATTATGTATATATGTACATATTTGTATTCACCATTCATTTATTCACACACACAGAGCCCAAACTATTTAGGTAACTTACTCTACTTAAATATAATCTTTTGATACTCTACCAGTGTTGTCTGATATAATTACAATGCAAATAATAAATGGAAACCATATAAACCAGTTTTAAAGTTTTAAATAAACCACCTTAAAATACAGAAAGTAACGGGTAAAGTTTAGTATATTTCGTTTAATCCAATATACTGAAAATATTATCTCAATATACAATCAACACAAAAAATATCCATGACTTATGCTACATTCTTTTTTCATACTAAACCTTGGAAGTGAGTGCATAGTTTATACCTTCTCTATGTCTCAATTAAGACTAGTGATATTTCAAATGTTCAGTAGTCATATGTGGTCAGTAGCTACAATATTGGACACTGTAGAATGGCTTAAGAAAACATTTACTCCATTTCTACCCTAAATTGTATTTTTTAACAGAATTATCTTTCACGAATGTCATATCTTCTAGAAACATAAATGAATATCCACTTATGACTTCTCAGTTGCATGTATCAAAGAAACATTTTGATTTAAATTTAAAAAGAAATAAAGATAAAGTAATTCATTACATGTAGATACAGATATCTCAAGTCTGGTGTTTAAGCAAATAAAAGATACTTTTATGAGAAACGTGCCCACCACTCATGCATTTTCAAAAATAAATGGAAAGTATTTCAGGTGTTTTATTTTGCACAAAAGATTGACACAGAGTAAGTTCAAATGTATCCAGTTAAGGAGCAAAGAAACTGAAGAGAAAAGTAGGTAGAAGACACAGGAGACTTTAGAGCACCAGTCCCCTTCAGTGTTTGAACAAGGTAACCTTAAAGAGGGGCTGGAGCTTCAGAGATTATAAATGCCATGAGATATTAAAACTGTAAAGATTACCTTCTGAAGCTGTTTATTCCTGAAAGTGAGTGGGGAAATCTCAATGGCCAAAGGAAAACAGAATAGAATGAGCTTCTGGTGTGTCTTAGGACTAGGGGTCTGCTTTTCACACTACTTTCTCCTGGTGAGAAAAGAAAATATGGAGAAAAACTACAACAGTTTGACTCAGAGATCCAAAAGGGAGGAGGAAGGAACAAACACGTTTAGATCATTGACAACCTTGATATCAGGAGTTTGTTCTGGTGCACCCTGAGGTTAAATTGCTGTTTTGATTAATGAAACTCTTCAACCTACAAAACTGGGAGCCATCTGGAGGAAAAGGTTCTTTTACAAAATTGCCTCCTTTGTATAACTCCTGGTAAATTTTGAAGTACTGTGTATTAAGTTTGTCCCAAAGGGGTCTGTGGGTATCATGGATGGTCCATCGGGTGAGGCATGGGGAGGTAAGACCCACACAGGAATTCCAGAAAACAAGAGTTTAGTACTCGCAGGTCCCAGAGAAGAAACTGCAGGACACCTCCATGCTGAGCCACACAGGGGGTTGCACACAAGGACAAGGTAACAACACACTGCAACTGCAGAAAAGGGTTTATGTATGGCAAGCAGGGTGGAGTTTCAGGGTTAGCAGGCACTGAAGTCTTATTGGTCAGTTTAAAAGTTTCTAGTGCTTTACCTCAGGGAAAGGGAGAAATTTTTATTACGGGAACCTGTATAAAATGATTGGGAGGAGCAAGGAGAACTGCAGCCATTGAGAGACTGGGTTATAAGATACAAACAGGCTCCTTTCACAGGAAACTATATGCAACATGCCAGGGAGGGCTGTTAGAGACCACATCTGTTGAGACGCTGGTGGTGTCAGAAACTGGATAAAGGGGCAACTAGGCAGAATTTGTGGATGCTGAGTCAACGAACTATGTGGACTGTAAACTGGTTTTATGAAACTCTACTCCACAGTAAAGAAAAATGAGTTCCCAAAACATCTTACAATGTGCATGAACCTAGAGAATATTAAGTTAGGCAAAATAAGTCCATCACAAAAATCACACACACGCACAAAACTTCAGTTTTATGAAATGATGTGAATAGGTAAATGTACAGAAACTAATGTTCATCAGTGGTTACCAGGAATGGGGGTGGGGGAAAGAAGGAGAAGTACCCCCTAGGCGGTAGTCACTTTTTGTTTATAGAAATAGAAAAGTCAGCACCAAATATGGGTGAAGTTTACACAGCATGATGGATGCAATTGATGTCAATAAGCTGTATATAGTTTCACAGCAATAACAACCCAAAAAAAGGGAGAAAGGGCTACAGACACTGATACTAATTGTTGTTGTTGTTAGGTGCCATTGAGATACTAATTAGACATAACCAATAGCCTCATGGGAATTGTTCTTTTGGTTTGGAGTCTTAGGGTTGTTGTCAATCCAGTCAATTGGCAAAATATAGTTCTTAAAGATTATGTTCTACCTCCCAGGATGGTGAGTAGTTTCCGGGGTATTAAAAGCTTACGAGCAACCATCTAAGATACAACCATTGGCCTTTATTCATGTTGAACAAAAGAGAAGGAAGAAAACCCAAGAATCAGAGAAGGAACCGGACTACAGGACTAATTGTCTACACAAACCACTACCTACTCCTCCTTAAGATGAGAAGAACTAGATGGTTCCTGGCTACCACTACTGAACATTCTGATTAAAAAACACAATAGATGAATCCCGATAAAAGAAATGAGGAAAATGTGGAACAAGACTTCAAATTCTTAAAGAACCCAGATTTACTGGACTATTGAGGCTGGAGGAGTCCCTGAGACTATGGTCCTGAATCGCTCTTCAAACCTTGAGTTGAAACTATCCCCTGAAGTCCTCTTTAAACTAAGTAAAAGTTTAGCCCAGAGAGTAAATAAAGATTGTCACTCTTGAATGTTTCATTTCTTTAAAAAAAAAAAAAACTTTATAAGACCAAAGGGTAAACAGCTATTCTAAAGCATAGATGAAATGTTGGGGGGCAGAGAAATTAAGTAAATCTGAGTGAAGCAACTAGAACATAAATGCCAAGAATGTTGACTCAATCTGAAGAATGTAACCAATGTCACTGATCGTTACGCCTAGACACTGTGTGATGGGAGCAAGTTTTGCTGTGTATATTTTCACACACACACACACAAAAAAAATGCAACACTTCTAAAAAAAGTAAAAAATGGCCATTTTACTTTTTGATTATGTGAGGACAGTGGATAACTGATATAATGTTTGACAAGTTTTAAAGTTTATAAGCTAAAGCATTCAAGTATTTAATACCTAAAACTTCACCTATTGGATCTCTAAACAATCTTTAATGCCTTGGGAGAAAATACACAGCAGAGCAAGCTGGTAGAATAGAATCCTAACAAATGTCAGCTATTGGTGGTGACATTACTTACATAGAGAATCTAAGAAAAAGAATCTAAGTTAGTTATTAATTATGAATTAAGTTAGATGAAGCCACATTGCTAATCTTTATTTTTGCTTAAATAATAATAATGCTTGCTGACCTTTTAATGTACTACAATTCCAGGATAATTTTAACTACCTCATATCCATATTATAAGCACAAATGAATCAAAGCAAAAATGGCCAATCAGTGGTTGCAATCTTTTGAAAGATACTTACCATCTGAAAGTGAATGCTAATTATATTTTCATTTGATTTATAACATTAAAAATTAAAGTGTCATGCAGTTGTGTGTTGGTGAATGAATATTTTCTAACATCTCTGCAAGAAAAAATTAAGCGGGGATATGATTTGCAGTATAATAAATAATATTCCTCATGAAAATTCAGTTGGCACTCAGTATTCAGCGGCATGTGTATGCAAAATTCATTAACTCTTGTAATATTATGGACAATCCGGGTCCCCAAGGAAGCTGTGATTATTCACAGAGATAGACTTTCTGGGCCATGCAGTCTAGTTATGGGTTATTAAAACAATGGAGTTAATATTTGCACTCATGATTGTAATTTTTGTACATAATTTTGTGTCTTTAGCATAACTCAGTGTTTAGAGCTATAATTTCTCCAACTTAATTTTTTTGCAAAATGTGCAATTATAAGATCAATCAAAACTGTCAGATACAGGGAATCTTCTCCGATTCAACTAGACTCTTCACCTTGTGAGAAGTGGAATTTAAATGTTCATATAGAAATATGGGGTGGGGGAACAAGCTAGGGAGAAATAGACAATGACGGCCCACCATGTGGCAAGGTTGTGCCATTTGTTCGGTAACTTCATGTAGCAGTCACAACATTTGTTAAAGTTGTTTATTAATAATTTGACACAATGTGAAGAGTGTAACCAATGTTACCAGTCTTTTAAAAATGAAAATCATCCTCAGTCATGCAAAATCACCACCTATAATAAAATAAGTATTGCTGGTTCACAATTAATAAGAAATATATATACTTAGCTGTCTTCCTGAAATGATAATAAAATAATGATACAATAATAAAATAATTACTTGTTAAAATTTACAGAGTATCACAAATTCCACCATGTTTCATATACTTTGTGTTTCATATATGTTATCACACTTTTTCTCTCATAATTGTGTGTATTATGTTTTTTTTTTTCATCTTACAGATAAAGAGATTATTGTGAGGTGAAATTCTCCAAAGCCACACTGGGAGTAAGCACTGGAGTGAGGGCTCAATACGAGGACTTTGTTCTCTAAATATCATGCTTTTGATATGACAACATGCTGGGAATTAGGTTGAAACTTGACTGAGATGTACTGTATGCAGGTCCCTGATAATCATCATCATTGGTAAAGTGAGCTGAGATTAGAGGTCAAGTCTACAGATACAAAGGGACAGTTACTCTCTCTCAGTTTTCAGTTCCTTTGACTTTATTCATACTACATTCTTTCTGACATGACTAACACACTCAGCTACCCATCCTATATGCTATTGTCAGATATCACTCATGAGGTAGTCTTTAAAAACACACACATACAAACCCTATAATCCATGTCAATCTTAAGATGTTTTCCTGTAATTTTATTCTTTAATGATGAAGACACATAAATCTTACAATGCATTTTCATGTGTAAGATTCTTCACCTTGTGAGAAGTATAATTTAATGTTCATTTGCTCTTTCAGACACCTTTAAACATCATTTGTTCTTTCAGACACCTTTAGAGCAATACATAACATTCCAAAAGTGATGGATTACTACTGCTTTTGGCTATTTCCATTACTAAGTAAAGTAAAATACAGTGCCTTCCATGGGTTCAATAATCTAGGTCTAATTATTATTCCAGTATGTTTTAAAATACTTTTCCTGGAAAATGTCTTTATGTCTTCTCTGTTGAAAGCAAAAATTTCAATCATTTTGGCAAACATTCAAGCTTGAATACATTATCAGTACAAGTTGGAGAATAAATGACCTAAAAAACATAAACCAAAGAATTAACAGAACACATCTGGATTTCTGCAGGTGAAAAAGTGAGCTCAGAGTAGGGCTAAGGATGCGAAAACCAGATACATATCAAGAGCATTTAACTAGTTAAGGAACAATACTAGTACATTTATAAAGTAACATATAGCAGAAATGGAGTTTTTCATTCAACATAAAACATCTCACAGATATTGGAAGATACGTAATGAATAGTGGGTATAATTTATGCCAAAGAACAAAATTCCCTTATAGAGTAAACTCATCACAATTTCGAATGTCTGAAGTTAAAAAAGAAGTTAGAGAGCTTAAATCCTCTAAATGAGCTCTGGTGGAGCAGTGGTTAAGTGCTCTACTGTTAAGCTAAAGGTTGGCATTTCAAACCCGCCAGCCACTCTGCAAGAGAAAGATGTAGCAGTCTGCTTCCGTAAAGATTACAGTCTTGGAAACCCTATGGGGCTCTGTCCTATAGGGTCACTATTAGTCGGGATCAACTTAATGGCAATGGATAAATCCTCTTATACTTGGTTTTCATCTCCGGAAGTTAAAAAAAAAAAAAAAAAAGATAGGCTCTAGCAATTTTCTTTCTTACCTTTCAGTAATAGGACTCTGCTTCAGATCAATATAACAAGAAATAATAAATAAAATAACTCAAAGAGATGTAAATATCTCATTTCTGCTTATTCTCTTCACAATCTCCAACAAAAATTGAAGGTGTGATTTTATGAATTTCAGGTAATCTCAATTATGAGTTGCAATAATAATAGCTAACATATCTACAACTCTCCATTAATTCTTTTTGCATATACTTTATAATTTAAATTAGAAAGTAGGCTTGAGATTAAAGATATTGATTAGTAATCAATTAAATATTCATGAAGTTCCTATTATGGGATAGCTCTCATGCTTAGTGTTTAAGATATAAAGGAGGATGAAATAGTCAAACTCTTACATTCACAGAGCTTAGAATTGGTAGCAGACAGAGATATTAAATAAGCAACCAAATAAAGTAAAATTGACACTCTGGTAAGTGTTATTAAGGGAAATAAATGGTCTTATTGAGAGCAGATAATAAGAGGATTTGACCTAATCATGCAGGTCAGGAAAGAGTCCGAGGAAGGGTTGATTGAATTGAGATCTAAGGATGAGGAAAAGCAGTGAATGAGCTGGGAAGAGCTTTACAGGTATTGCTCCTGCAGCTGTAGCACCTGGTTTGGTGCATGTTGTGAGCTACACAAGACTGGTGTGGCTGATGTTGATAGAGTTGGTAGGAACATGATGGAAAGTGAAAGTAGATCTGTAGGTCAGGTATTTGTTGGCTATGCTAATAACAATTTGAAGTTAGGGTAGATGACATATGTGTTTGAAAAAATTATATTGACTTCAGTGTTTGAAATATATGTATACCGTACAAGTATATCATGTGGAGAAGGGAGAAGTGAGGACACCAATTGGTAAGTTATTGCAGTCAACTGTGACTACAAGGCAACTATAGAGAAGTGGATAGATACAAGACATAGTTAATAATAATAATAGATACATAAGATGTAGCTGGGGGTAAGGAAAAGGACATGTAAATGATGTTTTTTGTGTTCCTGGTTTGCATGAGTGAAGGGTTGATAGTATCCTTCACTGAGTTAGAGAACATTGGATTATGGTAGAGTTTAGGGGTAGTATCTTTAGTTCCAGCTTGCACAGGTATAGTGTGGAGCAGCCGGGGAGACCCAAGAGGATTATTGTATGAGTAGTTATTATTGAGCTAATAAGTGAGATCTGAGCCAGGGGAATCAACTTGGTTGTCAACAGTGTAATACAAAGCAATAAAAACTTTGATTTCCACAGAGAGTTTTGGGTTTCTAAAATGTGCTTTTAAATTTGGCATAATGTTTTGATGAAACAATATGAAAACATTGTGAAGATCATGTTTTGTAATTTTATTGTAAACTGCAAAAACCGTATGACACCTTGAAATATAAAATTAACTTAGAACTTTTAAAATTATTGCAGGATTGGTTTTATAGGAATTTAGACCAAATAAAACAAGAAAGCAAGTCTTTCTTATATTTGCAACCCGGTACATGTAATTGACAATCTTCATTAAGAGAGAATTTGAAAGTATTGCTAAGAGATCAGTTTAACTATCTATAAAATTATTCAGTGTATATGTGTGTGTCCACATAACTTATTTAACAAACACTTATATAGCAATTAAATCTTCAAGAAAATTTTATTTGCTTTAGTTATGTTAATTTATTTAATCCTAATAACAACCGTATGAAAAATACACTTTTAGTTTTTCTGTTTTACACATACGGTAAATGAATCATAAACAAGCTAAATGACTTTTTCTATCTCATCCCGCTAGTAAATGTCAAAGGTTAGGAATCAAACCCTGATAGTCTAGCCTTAGTGTCCGTACTCTTGTGTAAGTAGTGCTATTGTTCTCAATTATTCACTCACACTTCCTATAATAAGATTATATATCCCTTCCCGTTGTCATGACTTCCGTTGGTTTACTGTGGGAGGAATATTCTTCCCCACCTCATTAGATCAAGTTTAGCCATTTGACTTGCTCTGGTGAACGGAATGTAAGCTGAAGTGACATGCCAGCTCTAAGCAGATGAAAAAAGAGCCACAGTGTTTTTCCCAGCTCTCTTCCTGACTGCCTCAAAAACAACATGTGACAGGGGCTACTCGTTCAACATGGAACCCAGAATAAGTCACGTGAGTGAAGGAATAACTAACCCACTGCTACTAGGCCGGAATTGACTCGACAGCCGTGGGTTTTTTGTTTTTTCTGCTACCAACATGAAAAGTGAAGGAAAAGCATAAACTGTTGTGGTTATAATCCCTTCATTCTTTATGGGGATAGTTTAAATTTAGTTTTCATCTTGAGGGTTAACAATTCATAAAAGTTGAGGAAGACTTGTAAGACAATGAGATTTTGGAGTTGTCTATTCTCACAGCAACTGACTTGTTTTGATTTTCTTCAGCTTCAGCTTGAACTTGCTCATATGCAAGGTCTGATCCACAGTTGGCCTCTGGCCTTGTTCTGACTGATGATTTTGAGCTTCTCCATTGTCTCTTTCCACAAATGTATTCTACAACATCTCCTTTCCGGGTATGCCATTTGGGGAAGTCCACGCGTAAGGTCAACTTTTATGTTGTTGAAGAAATGTATTTCCAAAAAATGGTCTTGGAAAATTCTATCATTTGATCGCCCGTGTTGTTCCTATCACCAAGCCCATATTTTCCAACTACTAATCCTTCTTTGTTTCTAACTTTTGCATAGGAATCACCAGTAATTCCCGATGCATCTTCATTGTATGCTTGATCAATTTCAGACTGCAGAAGTTGGTAAAAATGTTCAATTTCTTCAGCTTTGGTATTAATAGTTGGTGAGTAAATTTGAATAATAGTCATATTAACCTTGAGGACTAAAGTTCATCTGACCCAAGCCATGGTATTTTCAAATGCCTCATACATATGTGAAAGCAGGACAACGAATAAGGAAGACTAAAAAAGAGTTGATACATTTGAATTATGGTGTTGGCAAGGAGTATTGAATATACTATGAACTGCCAAAGAAAGAACAAATCTGTCCTGGAAGGCATACAGCCAGAATGCGCCTTAGAAGCGAGGACAGTGAAACTTACTTTGAATGTGTTAATAAGAAAGACCAGTCCCTAGAGAAGAACATTATGCTTAGGGTCAGTGAAAAAGAAAAAGACCCTCAATGAGGTGGATTCACACAGTGGCTGCAACAATGGGCTTAAACATAGCAAGGGTTGCGAGAACGTTGCCAGACCAGGCAGTGTTTCATTCTATTGTACATAGGGTCACTGTGAGTCACACCGTATCCACAACACCTAACAACAACATTTCCCATAGCTTTAGATAATGAAGCTTGAATGTTACAGATTTTTAACTACTATGTAATGTTTCCACACTTCGTAAAAAAATCTGTTTATTCATTCAAACACATAAATGCTGCATTCAATATATTAAATATTCTAATGCCATAGTATGTGGCATCATCAAACATTTTGAAGGTGCTTATCAACTTTTTTTTTTTCCAACCATATTTTCTTATTAAAAATAGGGCTTTGGACAACTGGGTATCACCTATTTCACTATCACTCATACAAAATATATTCTGCTACTTTAATTTTGGTGTATTTAAAATTTAATGATTTTATTTTATTTAATATCTGGGAGACATTACCTTAATTAGGTGATCCAAGTTAACACCACAAGTAATGACACATATAAAGACAATAACAGCACAACTAAGAACACGTATCATGTGGTCCCTGATATGATGCACAAAGCAGGTCCAAACATCAGTTCCATGATGTTACTGGAAGAACCTCAAACTAATCCCGGAAAAAGAAGATAAACCCAAATTGAGAGACATTCTACAAAATAACTGACCAGCATTCTTCCAAAGTGTCATGACAAGGAATGACTAAGGAAATGGCAATGACTGAGGAACAGACGGAGGAGTCTAAGGAGACACAGTAAGTGAATGCAGTATGAGGTTCTGGTTTGGTTCCTGAAATGTAAAAAGGAAATAAAAGGGAAAATGTGTGAAATTCCAGAAAGATACTATTACAGTTAGTAAGGTGCCAATTCTTTTTTGGTTTTGATAACTGTGCTATATTTATATAAGCTGTTCACACTACAGGAAGCTGTGCAATTGTTTTATAAGTCTAAGCTTATTTTAAAAATAAAAACTTAGATAATATTATTAGACCATCTAAATATTTTGTTTCTTAATGCTATTTAATAAGCAAAATCCGTAAAGTTACAGCAAAACTTTCTAATGTTGCTGAAATTAGTAACTTTTTTTCTACGTAGCAAAACATCCAAAACTTAGTGGTTTGAACCTTTTTTTTCAAAATTCCTTGGATCAGCTGTTGGTAATCTGGACCTGCTTAGCTGATCTCCCTATGTGGTTTTCTACTGTACTTGTGGTCAGCTACAGCTTTATCTAGCAGTTGGACATGATGGTTAGAAGGCTGTTGATCACGGCAAACCACAGTTTGCTTTGAAGTAGCTTTTTATCCTCCAACATGCTAGCTCAGGATATTTCACATGGCTGTCTTAGGGCCCCAAGTACAGAAAGAGGACAAGCCTCAGTGTGCAACAATTTTTCAATCCTCTCCTTGTATAATATTTGTTAATGTTGTATTGGCCAAGACAAATCACATAATGAAGACCAGAGGAAAACTTGAAGAAATACGTTTCATCTCTTAATGACAAAATCTACAACATCTCCTTGCGAAGTGGCTTCCATTTAAAGATGGAAAGAATACGTGGCCATTTTTTGCAATCTATCACACCTGTTTATCTTAGCCTTTTATTCTTCTTTTAAAAATTTTTCCCTTGTATTTATGAATTATCTCCTCAATGCCAATGACTATGTCTGATTAGTTCTTAACATCTAGTGCAAGTTCTGACATGTTGAAAGAATTCAATAACTGCTAAAAGAATAATTAAGTTAAATAAAATAATGCCTTATTTAATAATAATGAAGAGAAATTGGGAGGAGTGTGCGTGTATTATATATCCATCTGTATTTGTCTTCATAATACTATATACATTTTTCAAAGTTTTTGTGTTTCAATGCTGTCATCTAATCTAGCTTCTAATTCTCTCATTGTAATAAATGGCCCCCTTTGGATCTAATTAACTTTTCATTCTTCTGCAGTTTGGTTCTGAAAAGGGTCTATGTTTATTTAATTCTTATTAGAGGATCAAATATAATATTTCTCAACATTTTTCTACTTCTGGCATGCTAATCAGAGCTTAGTATATTTGTTGAATGTCTACTGTGGTCCTTAGTATATTTGTTGAACGCCCACTGTGGTCCAAGCAGGACAGTGAATTCCTCTGCAAGTCATATTTCCCCAAACTTTTACTAATTGCTACAGTACCATTTTCTTGTTGCTCTGGGGCCATGTGGGCAGTTTTACTTTCTTTTTTTAAAAATTGGTTGCCTTGGATTTCACCATCTGTATATTGTCATCATTATCGTGATCATCAACAGTAAAAACAAAACGAATTCATTAGTTCAAATCTGAAGGCTGAGATTTTAATAATTAACAAAAAATATAAAGTACAATTCATAAGTAAAAAATTAAGATTTCTATTACAACTATTAAATTGAACAAATATTATCATATGTACAGTAACTGTTTTTTTAACCTAGAGTATATAAATACAACCCTGAGGCACACCTTTCCTGACTTTAAACCATGCAGCATCTTGTTCTTTTCTAACTACTGCCTCTTAACCTATGTACAGGTTCCTCATGAACACAATTAAGTGTTAATCCAGGGTTGTGTCCCTTTACCATACTTAGTCTGCAAATAATTCAAGAAACTGGACTGCATGAAGAAGAACATGGCATCAGGATTGGAGAAAAACTCGTTAAAAACCTGCGTTATGCAGATGACAAGCTTGCTGAAAATCAAAAGGACTTGAAGCACTTGGTTACTGATGAAGGTCAAAGGCTACAGCCTCCAGTATGGATTATGCCTCAACATAGAGAAAACAAAAATCCTCAAAATTGGACCAATAAGAAACATCATGATAAACAGAGAAAATATTGAAGTTGTCAAGGACTTCATTTTCATTGAATCTACAATCGATACTCATGGAAGCAGCAGTCAAGAAACCAAACGATGCATTGCATTGGGTAAATTTGCTTCAAGAGACCTCTTTAAAGTATTGAACAGCAAAGATGTCACCTTGAAGACTAAGGTGTGCTTGATCCAAGCCATAGTGTTTTCTATCACTCATATGCATGAGAAAACCAGACGATGAGTGAGACATAAGAAGAACTGATGCCTTTGAAGTGTGATCTAGGCAAAGAATCATGAAGATACCGTGGATTGCCAAAAGGAAGAACAAACCTGTATTGGAAGAAACACAGCCCTAATGTTCCTTAGAAGCAAGGATGGTGAGACTTTGTCTCACATACTTCGGTCATGTTATTAGGAGGGATCAGTCCCTGGAGAAAGACATCACACATGGTAAGTAGAGGGTCATCGAAAAAGAGGAACACCCTCAATGAGATGTATTGATACGGTGACCTCAACAATGGGCTCAAACATAACAATTGTGAGGATGGTGCAGGACTGGGCAGTGTTTTGTTCTGCTGTACATAGGGTTGCTATGAGTAGGAACTGACTCAAGGGCACCTGACAACAACAACAACAGAGTATATAAAAAGTTTGCTTTTAGTTATTTGAAGGATCATGCGTGTTTTGGTCATTATTTTATACCCATCACCTAGCTCAGTGACTGACAGATTATAAACATACAAAGAATACAATTGGAATCATGAGGTAACGAATGATTGTGACTTGTATCTCCAACAAGGAAGGTAGGTCTGTAAGAAATTCATCCTTTATCTGTTTATGCCACATCAAACTGTGAAAAAATATTATATTAAATGTGCTTTATTCATGAATAAATTTGTCTAACCTTACTTTAAGTGGAAGAAAAAAGAACCTCATACTACTATGCTATGAGGTGAATTAAGTATTTTTCCTGCTGATTTCCGTGTAATTTTTCTATAATCCCCATTGTTGTCATGGCCTATATCTCATTCTTTCACTGCTTGAAGAGCATCAGAGGAGAATTAGCTAAGAGAGCTGTTCTGTTATTCTGGCATCCTTTAAGATCAGCAAAAAGCTTCTGTGCAAACCTAGCTCCAGACTCTTGTTCCTGTGGATTTGCCACGTCTTTTAAAACCCCTTGTCAGGAAAATCCATAAAGTGAGCAGCCATTTCTTAGTACTTTGTTTTTATAAGAAATAAGAAGACAATTATTTTACTTGACTTTACTAATACCTTCAAACCTCTACATATTTAATAAGGGGAAAAATAAACCCTCAGCCTTCGTCGAAAAGGTAAGAAAGGAGAAAAAACAAGCTGAGTTTCCTTTTATCCTCTGTTTCTCTCTCTTATTTAATTTCTACAGTAAACCCATTCCTCTACAACTGAAAATAACGCTTGAATCAATCAGAGTTCCTCCAATCTAGTTGAGAAAATAATAGAATCTGCAGTTGTTTCCTTTCCCCTCGCCCTTCACAGAATCATCAGCATTCTTTTCCCAACTACAGCAAACAAATCATTAATTACTGTAAACAGTCCTTACCTTGAAAATCAACAGACTTCCAATATACAGTCAAAGCCAACTATCTACGTAGACTATAACCGATATTAGGACTCAGCCATTGTGCCTGGCAAGTAAGAGATAAGAATCGCAGAAATTTGTGAGACCCCAGTAATTTTCAGATTTGGGAACACAGACTTCTTTTTTAATCAAACCAACCCATTTACAGCAGCAAAGTCAAAGCCACGTTGCCGTATTATTTAACTGATAGAAAATTCATAGAGTGGCCCAGGTAAAGAGCACTCAGCTGTTGCCAAGATATCCATAAGACCTGTGGACTCACTCCAGGGAGTCAAAACAGCAGGAAGCATATGTCAGAAATGATTTCTCCCCTTTCTTTGCAGTTCTCACCAATATAAAGTACTACTTGAAACTATGTATTTCTCCTTTGAAGCTGATTGTCTCCTATATTTTCCTTCTACAATTTTATTTCACCTGGGTGGTAGATTTGTTTTATATTGAAACAGATCTGCAAAAGTATAGGGGACTAAAAGCATCAAGTTTATGAACTGTCTTAGATGAGTTCTCCCTTACTTCTTTTGAATAATAATAAAAGAACAGAAGCACTGAGTGCAATACAATCAACTTGCTATGTTATACCAACCCTCTCATCATTCATATTCCTTCTATATTACATAACACAGCTAGACATCTGATTTCTTGTTTATGCAATGATTTGGTTCATAATTTTATATCTTTAGCTATAATAAACAATGTACTTGTAAATAAAAATTAGTTGGGAGAAATCCATATGACTTACATACTTAAAGAATTTAATGTTAACTCTTATCATGGAGTTTGGGATAGAAAAAGAAAAAAAGCCTGATTTTCCATTGCCCAGAACAATGTAGTTAGAATATTGATAAAAATCTGCACTAAATATTTCAGCATCACTTGAACCAATTATGATGGGAAAAAGGGAAGAATTTTTTTTAAGAGTTTGTTTTACCTCCTGCTAAGTGTTGGAAAATCTTTGGACTATTACTAGTCTGTTGCCAACTTATATTTGGTGACTCTCCACCTTCTGCTCCTTATTCTAGAGAAACCCCGTGGCCTTTACTTCTCTTCAATTCTAGGAGTTTTTCCTGGGAATATATAGTAAAACTTGAAATAACTTCTCCAGCGTTCCCCTTGACGTCTCCTAGTACAGCCGCAATGCATTCATTCTGACCCCTCCACAAGAGCTGTTCCGTCAAATGACAACATCGCTGCCTCAGTAACAATTCCCATAGCATGACAGTACATCATTTATAAACTCTATTGGCATATGTGCACGTACATACAGCACTTAGCCTTGTTGACCAAATTTGACTTAAATTTTCTCTTCCTTTGTCTTCTCTTGCTCTGTATAATTTATCATCTACCCCTGTGCCTCCAAATACATTAGCAACTATACTGTCTTACACTCTCAACTAAGTATTTACCAGGTGTTAGTTTTTATTTTTCTCCTCACTCCTCTTTCACTATCATTACTCTACAATGTTTCATCCCTTGAATTTATACATTTCCTGTATATAGCTATTTCTATATTCCTTCTGCGTCCTCATATCATATGTACCACTTCTGTCTCGTTCTTCCTCTTACATACCTCGCTTAGTGAGACCCTTCCATTCTATCCTCTGGAATATAGTCAGTCTTCAACAAAATCCGTTATGTCTTCAAACTCTTCTCCGGGCATTCTTTTAAACTTTTTGATTTGACAAAAATCTGATAATCCACTGAGGACACTGATTTCCCTTTAGTCCTCTTAGAAGTGACTTTTTTTTTTTTTAATTTTATTTGATAGTCTTCTTGCCAATGAGCCTGGGACCAGAAGCATCATTGCTTCTCATTGCCCTTTTCAGGCCATCCCCCCTCCTGTCTCCCTAAACACTGAGCTTTAAATATTATCCAGTTATATTATGACGACACCTTATTGCTCCTGTCCTTTACTAATAAAAAAAAAAATACTACATTGTTTTCCTTTATTTCTGATAATTTTCACAGTTTTGGTTTTAATTTTGGTGGTTCCAATATTCACATAGAAAAATGTTTCTAACACTGAACAATCTTTCTGCACAAATCCTTGCATTAGTGCCCCATTTCACTCAGTCAATGTCACTGTGCTTGTAATGACCCATTCAAAATCAAAGTCTTAGATCCCGGCCCTACTCTTACCCTGCTCGAATTATTTTCTCTTTCTCTCTGTTATTTTTCATACCATTGAATACTTTTTCATTAGCTATCTTGTTCATGTAGTCTGTATATCTGGAATAGTGTCTAGTACATATAAGTTCTGAATAAACACTTATTAAATAAATTAATGAATAACTCAAATTCAGTTTAGTGTTGCAAACTAATTGCTTCTCAATTCTGTAAAACTTGATCTGAATTTGAAGAGGACATCTGTTAATTACATTTGTGGATGGCATGAGGCTAGGACAATAAATATTAATACATTAGACAAGAAATAGCTCCCTCTTTATGCAACAAAATTACTGAAATAATGGGATATATATACATGTATGTATACACCCATTGGAAACCCCGTGGTGTATGGTTAAGTGCTACGGCTGCTAACCAAAGGGTTGGCAGTTCGAATCCACCAGGAGCTCCTTGGAAACTCTATGGGGCAGTTCCACTCTGTTCTATAGGGTTGCTATGAGTCGGAATTGACTCGACTCGACGGCGCTGGGTTTGGCTTTTTGGTTGTATGACTGTTGCTGTTGAGTTGATTCCGACTCATTGTGACCCTATAGAAGGTTTCCAAGGGTGTAATGTTTAATAACGCAGATCACCTTTCTCCTGTGGAGACTCTGGTGGGTTTGAACTGCTGACCTTCTGGTTAATAGCCAAGCCCATAACCATATATAAAACTTTATGTATAATTATATACATAATATAATGTAAAGTTTTATGTTTGGCTTTAGAAACCCCACCACACTGTTAATGGGCTACAAAATATCTGACTATTTCAACATTACAGTTATGAAAACAAGAGGCTACTTAGCCAACACTATTTAGTCTGTTGCTACTCAAGTGATAGTTCTCTGATCTGTAGCTTCTGCATCACTTGGGATCTTGATAAAAC
This sequence comes from Loxodonta africana, assembly GCF_030014295.1. Taxonomy (NCBI): domain Eukaryota; kingdom Metazoa; phylum Chordata; class Mammalia; order Proboscidea; family Elephantidae; genus Loxodonta; species Loxodonta africana. The sequence continues at coordinate 46,273,166 of NC_087361.1, forward strand.
CAAACCAAACCCATTGCTATTGAGTCTATTCCAACTCATAGTGACCCTATAAGAAGGAGTAGAACTGCCCCATAGGGTTTCCAGGGAGCAGTTGGTGGATTCTAACTGCCAACTCTTTGGTTAGCAGCAAAATGCGTAACCACTGTACCACCAGGGAGAAATTCAGAATCTCCGGCCATGCTATAAACTTAATGAATCCCCCAGTGATCTACATGCACATTTAAAGTTTGAGAGAAACCTCATGGCCCAGCAAAATTTTTCAGAAAGTGCCAGATAATAAATATTTTAAACTTTGAGAGTCAAATAAGTCTTTAAAATGTAAAAATTTTTTGTAATGTTAAAAAAAAAAAAAAAATTAGATTGAGGGCCAGACAAAAACACACAAAGGAAAAGATTAGGCTTGTTGGTTTTAGTTTGCCCATCCTCTGTCTTAATTTTAAACCAAGAGCTGTTTCAAGTGGGAGGGGGGTCTTGTAGATACTGTTCATAATTGTTGGCTTAAAACAGAAGCGAATAAATACTATTTACAAAGGCTACAAGAAGCTTAGCTTATGATTACTAAGGGTTTTCTGTGCAAAAATAAATGCAGGAAAAAAAATGGACATCAAGCATTCAAAAATAAAAGTATAAAGGAGGGGAGCAGTAAATATATTGCAAACCCAAAGCATCTATCTGATGCCTGGGGTTAGATTTCAAGGACCAGCAAGAAAAGACTTTGCCTAAATCCTTGTTGTTGTTGTTAAGTGCCTTCGAGTTGGTTCCGACATGTAGTGACACTATGTACAACAGAACATAACACCGCCCAGTCCCGCACATCCTCATAATTGGTGTTATGCCTGAGGCCATTGCTGCAGCCACTGCGTCAATCCATCTCATTGAGGGTCTTCCTCTTTTTCACTGACCCTCTATGTCACCAAGCATGATGTCCTTCTCCAGGGTCTGATCCCTCCTGATAACAATTCCAAAGTCTGTGAGATGAAGTCTCACCATCCTTGCTTCTAAGGAGAGTTCTCGCTGTACTTTTTCCAAGACAGATTTGTTCACTCTTTTGGCAATCCATCAATATTCTTTGCCAACACCATAATTCAAAGGTGTCAATTTTTCTTCGGTCTTCCTTATTCTAACTAGAAACCAGAGCAACAGTGGTACTTCAGTTAAGAGTGCCAAGAAAAGAATTCTTTGAATCAGTGTGCCTGGACAGAGAACATAATCTCAGAAATTTAACTGGGAAATAGAACTGGGAAAGAATGAGGGTACTGGGATGCAATATTATTTGGAAACATGGCCAACTAAAATCTCTCTCAAACTTGAAATTTGACAAGATTGTAAGGCTGTCTCTTAAACTGTAGGTTTTGCAAAGGCATGACTGTATTTGTCATCACTGTATACTGCAACAACGATGCCTTTCACATAGAAAAACTTCAAATATGAATTCAATGCATTGTCTTGCTTATAGCTGACAAAACTCTTGAGCTGTGTTATGCCTCCCAGGTCTCTGTTACCAAACTGGGGCAGACAATTGGTCAAGACTCATCAAACCTGTTAAGATATATGGGAATTAATGACACCTGGTCTTATGGATTGAACTGTGTCCCCCAAAAATGTGTGTCAACTTGGCTGGCCATGATTCCCAGTATTGTGTGACTGTCGACCATCTTGTCATCTGATGTGAATTTCCTGTGTGTTGTAAATCCTACCTCTACGATGTTAGTGAGGCAGGATTAGAGGCAGTTATGTTAATGTGGCAGAATTCAATCCACAAGGTTAGATTGTATCTTGAGGCAATTTCCTGAGATACAAAAGAGAGAAACCAACAGAGAGACACAAAAAACTTCATGCCACCAAGAAAGCAGCGCTGAGAGCAGACTGCATCCTTTGAATCTGGGGGTCTGGCACTTAGAAGCTCCTAGACCAGAGGAAGATTGATGACAAGGACCTTCTCCCAAAGCTGACAGAGAGAAAACTCCCTCCTGGCACTGACACCCTAAAGTCAGGCTTCTGGCCTCCTAGGTTGTGAGAGAATAAATTTCCGTTTGTTAAAGCCATCCACTTGTAGTGTTTCTGTTACAGGAGCACTGGATAACTAAGACACCTGGATTTTAAAAAATGATTTTGAAGTATTTAGTAAGCTACTAATATAGCTGAACCACTATTATATTCTTTATTTTCATATGAAGCAAACGATTTTGTAGAAAAAAAAAAAAAAAGAAAGAACTTGGAAGCTGTTTAGGGTAGTATAATAGAATCTGGCGTTCTGAATAATGCTTTCATTCCAAACCAATGGGTTATTGGCAAGATAGTAAAATTTATGAAGCCTGAGCAAAGTTTGATGTGAGACATAATTTTGAACATACAAATACTAAAGAACTCACTGAATATTTGGAAATGACGATACTATTTATATAAAGCCATACTATCATCAGTGGAGAGTATATTTCCAAGGTAGATAATTGTTTTCATAATTTAGGAAAATGTATTTTCTCTTCAGATTAAAAAAAAATATATATTTCTTTACCTGGGTGGTTTGTACAGAGATGTTGATTTTATTTTTGGTATCTTTGAAGCTCTTTCTGTCTCTGTCTCACATATATACTCTTCTCTCAGTCTACATATATGCATATGCATTACATACCTATTTACATATATACATACAATACATCTATATCATACACAGTTCTATGTATAATATTTTTAAATATAAAATAAGGAAAAAAAAAGTTATTTAGTTGGTGACCAATTTTATTTTCCTAGGTGGACAAATTTCCATTAAAAATTACCTCAAACATTCAATCTGTATACACACACACACACACACACAAGTGGAATTCAAGTTATACCTGTGTCAACTCAGAGGCAACAATAATCAGATGTGCAGAATGGTGAGGAGGAGGCAGCCTCTGTGGTACAGGGAAAACAGGAAAAATAACAGCCAATAGATTTCTAAGACCTGAGGGTCTTTCCCAAGGTCCCATTTCCGTCAGCAGGGATTCACAATGCCTTCCTACTTCCTACTCTAAACTGCCTAAATGTCTCAGTTTAGTTCTTAACTCTTTTTTTTTCTACTGTTTCCTGAAACTGTACTTTACTTCTCTTAGTGTTCCCAAACCACTCCTTTTTCTGATAGAATTAATTCCTTCATTCACTTTCCTTTTAATTTATTTTTCCTCTGAGAAAAGTAATATAATATATACATAGCCATTGTAGTTACATTATGTCTATTTTTGTAAGGAATTTCCTCCTGGATAAGAATTTCAATTACTTAACAAAAATTTACGTAATTGGTCTTTGTATCTTCATCACACATTCTTGAAAACCTCGTTTTTGGCTTGTCTATTAACTTCACTCTCTATAGTGGGTTCCCTGACAATTCTAATCAATGGTGGTTTCCCACTTTTCTGACGTACTAGATAGACAAGTAGTTGATAGATAGGTGTCAGCAAGATGACTTCAACTCATGGTGACCTTATGTTCAACAGAATGAGACACTGTCCAGTCCTGCATCACCCTCATGACCACCAGCATGTTCCAAAACATCGTTGTAGCCACTGTGCCAATCCGTTTCACTGAGGCTCTCCTTCACCCTCACTTGACCTTTACTTCACCAGGCATGATATCCTCCTCCAGTGCTTGATGCTTCCTGATGACATATTCAAAGCAAGTGAGTCAGACAATGTTCTATGATGATTCACTGGGTTTTCATTGGCTGGCTTTCAGAAGTAGATTGTCAGAGCTTCCTTCCTAGTCTGTTTTACTTTGGAATCTCCCCTGAAACTTGTCCACTATGGGTGACCCTGCTTCTATTTGAAATACGGTGTACAGCTTCCAGACTCACAGCAGCACACAACCTGTCACAGTATAACAAAATGACAGATGAATGATTGCTCATGTTATAATATGTGCTTCAAAAATATCATAAGTATGGATGATAGTTAAAGGTCATAGGAGAATATTCTTCCTTAAACATGGGCACTGGGAGTTGATAACAACTCGGGCCATATTCTCTCAAGCTGTGTCCTAATCCCAAACATCTTCAAGAGCAAAGAAAAATGACCAAGGAATAGATTGTATGAATCAATAGTCTTAGTTTAAAATTTCATTGTATTCTGAATGAACAGATTGGTTAAAAGTAAATATTTCACTCTCATATTATTTCAGTTGCACCCAATATTTTCATGGAGAAACTGTAGCTCATACAATTCATTAGAGTTTGCATCATCTTCCCCAAAACACTTGTATGCCATTTATTCTCTCTGCATCACTTCCACACATAGGCGTGTATACAAAAATGAGGCAGAATATATTTTATTGCTTTGACCCATTATTGAAATTTTCTTTATTCCTATCTTGATTTTGAATACTTAAAAAATAAGCCTCTGTAATAGTTCCTTGAGTGTTTATAGCTTTATGGCCATAATAATACTTTTTATTTTCTTCTTCAAAGTTTGTTCCAATCTTATGCTCATTGTTTCAGACTTGCAAGTTATTTATTTTGGCTGGTGATAGGAGAAGCAACAATCCAAACAAAGTTTTTTTTTTTTTTTTTGACAAGAGAACATAAAGTTTCCCGTTATAACAAGCCACTAAACAGAAATTTCTCTGGTAATTTATAGTTGAAAACCCTGCTCTTCATTCCCACTAGTTTTTCCCCTGTCTCCAGTTCTAGTTTAATATCTAAAGCACAGTGGAGGAAACAGCTCTCTGATTATTTTAGATGCCATAATCATTTCCAGAAGAGCTGATCCCTAAACTCAGGTCCTAGTAAGTGAAGAGAAATAGCAATCTGTTCATTTTAAAGGCCAACAATAACCATAATTTTATGTGCTTTTTTTTTTTTTTTCTTTCTCTTTACTGCAGTTTAGTCTCCAATAGGCTGGTAATTTTAATGGGAAAGATGAACTTTATTGAGTGGAAGACTTCATTTTATATTTATTTTCCCATAATGCTCCTTCTATTACTAACCTCTGAGGTTATTAAATCCCACTGTGATATTTTTCTTGCAGTAGAGCATGTGAAAAGTACAGTTCTGCAGAAATTTCATTAAAAGCCGTCCTGAGCTGCTTCCTGACTTATCCCTGAAGGAGCAGTGTGATTCTCATCTCCCCCCTCCTGACACACATCCTCCTTTATGTCCCAGGAGAGAAACCAGATTTTCAACTTTCTGGGAAGTGAGGAGGGAATTTCTGTTGTTTAAGAGACTAAATATAATGTAAATATTACTTAGACAAGTTTGAATTAAAGTAGGTTTCCAAATAAGGTCAAGCTCACAGACTTCCTGGTCTTCATAACTTTTTGGATTGCATAAGACCTGTGAGAGTCCTTGCCTTCTAACAAGAGTGCTCTCCCCATTTATGCTTGATGATGAAATTAGAGAAATGGAGAAGAGATTAGTGGTTGCCACAGATGTGCCTGGAAGGTGGGAGTGGGGCTGGTGGGAGAGAATTAGGTGTGGTTTTAAAATGACAAAACTAGGACACCTTGAGGTGATAGATCTCTTCTATATCTTGGCTGTGGTGTTGGCCACATGGATCTACACATGTGACAAAATTGCATAGAACTAAATACATACACATACACACAGGCACATGTACACACATCTCTAAAATAAAACTGGGGAAATCTGAATAAGACTGATGGTTTCTATTAATAATAATTTCCTCATAGTGATTTATACTATAGTTTATCTAGATGACACCATGGAGGGAAGCAGAGTAAATGGTGCATAAGACCTGTGTGCTATTTTTTATAACTGCATGAGAATCTACAATTATCTCAAAATAAAACATTTAATTAAAAATAAAGAAACATGTCAAAAGGTGCAGGTTAACTGTTTCATTAATTAGATACAGACTATTTGCACACAGGACCCCTGGTGGCATAGTGGTTAAGTGATACAGCTGCTAACAAAAAGCTCGACAGTTCAAATCCACCAGCTGCTCCTTGGAAACCCTATGGGGCAGTTCTGCTCTACCCTATAGTGTCACTATGGGTCGGAATTGACTGGATGGCAATGGGTTTAGTTTAGCTTTATTTACCCCCAGGGGACCTGAGTAGCACAAACAGTGAAACCCTTGACAACTAGCCAAAAGTTTGGTGCTTCGAACCCACCCAGAGGTGCCTTGTAAGACAGGCCTGGCTATCTGCTTCCAAAAGGTCACAGCCTTGAAAATCCTGTGGAGCAGTTCTGCTTTGCACACATGGGGTCACTGTGAGTCAGGATTAACTTGACAGCAACTAACGACATCAACAATTTGCCCACAAATATTAGGGTAAATGCTACAGAGTCAAGAAGATTTGCATTAATATTATTTAGGAAGTCAGTCCTCCATTCCATCCTGCTACACTTAATTGAACTTAGAGAAAACTCTATTTATTTGGATGAAGTAGAAATACAAGAGTCATGTAGGTTGTAAACTCTAGAACTTCTTTAATGTAAAGGAAATAGATAATAATGTAGAAGTTTCTATTTGTTAATGCTGTACGATAAAATACAAAAAATATTTTCTAGAGCTACTAGAACTTTGCAAAGAATGGAAACTCCAGAACACTTAATTGTGCTCATGAGGAAACTTCACATAGATCAAGAGGCAGTTGTTCAGACAGAACAAGGGGATACTGGTTGGTTTAAAGTCAGGAAAGGTGTGCATCAGGGTTGTATTCTTTCACCATACCTGTTCAATCTGTATGCTGAGCAAAAAATACGAGAAGCTGGACCATATGAAGAAAAACGGGGCATCAGGATTGGAGGAAGACTCATTAACAACCTGCATTATGCAGATGACACAACCTTGCTTGCTGAAAGTGAAGAGGACTTGAAGTCCTTTACTTACTAATGAAGATCAAAGACCACAGCCTTCAGTATGGATTGCACCTCAACGTAAAGAAAACAAAAATCCTCACAACTGGACCAATGAGCAATATCATGATAAACAGAGAGAAGATTGAAGTTGTCAAGGATTTCATTTTACTTGGATCTACAATCAACAGCCATGGAAGCAGCAGTCAAGAAATCAAAAGACGCGTTGCATTGGGTAAATCTGCTGCAAAGGACCTTTTCAAAGTGTTGAAGAGCAAAAATGTCACCTTGAAGATTAAGGTGCGCCTCACCCAAGCCATGGTATTTTCAATCACATCATTTGCATGTGAAAGCTGGACAATGAATAAGGAAGACTGCAGAAGAATTGATGCTTTTCAACTGTGGTCTTGGCAAAGAATATTGACTGCCAAAAGAACGAACAAATCTGTCTTGGAAGAAGTACAACCAGAATGCTGCTTAGAAGCAAGGATGAGGAGACTGCCTCTTACCTATTTTGGACATGTTGTCAGGAGAGGTCAGGCCCTGGAGAAGGACACCATGCTTGGCAAAGTACAGGGTCAGCGGAAAAAAGGAAGACCCTCAACAAGGTGGATTGACACAGTGGCTGCAACAATGGGCTCAAGCATAACAACGATTGTAAAGATGGCGCAGGACCGGGCAGTGTTTCGTTCTGTTGTGCGTGGGGTCGCTATGAGTCAGAATTGACTTGATGGCACCTAAGAACAACAACAACAACAGAGCTACTAGAATTCAAATGATATCAGTAATACAAGCACCAACAAAAATAATTCAACAACACTGAGTAAAAAAACCCTACTCCTCTCTTGTGTGGGAAAGAAAGAAATCATACAGAAACTGAGAGTTCATCAGAAAACCATAGCTAAAGCATCGAAAGGTCACCCAACCATTTCTTTCTACTCTACTGTTTCATCCCTTATAGAAGGGCATGCTTTCCATATTCTCATTCAAATGCTTCTAAAATTGCCTGTGGAAATCTTGCAAGCAATAGCTCCTGGACACTGAAAAGTGACTGTACTAAAATGCTATCGTTTTCCTGGACGATAATTAAAAAGAAAAAAAACTTTTCATTTTAAACATAACATATCATATTGTCTACTTATCATTGAAAACAGTCAATGATGCATTAATTTTTTTATAATAACCATATTTTGGAAATAAATCGCAAGCATTCATTGTGTTCTTCATTTGCTAACAACCTGAAAAAGCCTCAAATTAAATATATGTTATCACAATCTCATTATTTAATTCTTTCATTCTCATACTCACCATTTGAGTAAAAAAAAAATGAATTTGTGACATCTTTATTTGCTCCTTTTTAATTTTGATTTGTCCTCACCAATAAGGGTAATTGAACAATGTAATTTGAAAACGCCTCATGTATTTTGCTAATACATAGAAACAGATACAGAATCCACAGCTCTTCATTACATAGTTTTTTTTCTTTCTTTCTTTCTTTCTTTCTAGAATCTAAAACTATTCTGGGAAAATTTTAAACGAGTACAACTCTAGGAAATAAAAAAAGAATAAAATAGTCTAAGTAACAACAACAAAAACTAAACAGTGTAATTTTAAGCCACGATTTCCCCAGCACATGCCACCAACCAAAACCAAACCTGTCGCCTTCTACTCAATTCCTACTCACAGCAACCCACAGGATAGAGTAGAACTCCCCCATAGGGTTCCCAGGGAGTGGCTGGTGAGTTCCAACTGTTGAGTTTTGGTGAGCAGTGGAGCTCTTAACCACTGCACCACCAGGGAGCCAATATAATTAAATAATAAAAAAATTTCAGAAGTTCAAAAAATTTAATCAATTTCCCTAAGATTATTTATTTAAATAATTTATAATTCCCAGCTAATTGTAATTTTCTATTAAACCAATGACAGAGAAATTTACTTTTAACTCCTGTAGCACACAGTATTTAATCCTAGCACACAGTGTTTAATCCTGGCATAGTCTGAGTCTTGCATCATTCTGATTTGATTTCTCTATATAACCTTATACTGCTGTTGTATTCATGGCAAATCCTCCATTTTCCTGTGATTTGATGTGCCCATATCTGATCTCATTATGGCTTAATATCCGCCTCTTATGAACAACTTGGGAAAACATGTCAGTGCTTTGGGAGATGGACATGAGAGATTTACACTCTTCATTATGGCTTGGAACTTTTAAAATCGTCCAATTTCATGATTTTTTTTGCTAATAAAAAGCTATCCTGAACATGATAGTACATACGCATTTTTGGAAAAAAAAATTCACATTGAATCCTTGAAGAGAATATATATTGTCCTATTACATGACATTTTATGATTTTTTTAAATTTGATTTAAATAAAAATGTGTTGTCAAAGAGGCACTATCTTATGAGAAATATCATAAGCTACACAGGTACCAAAAGTGGAATGAAATAATTGGTGAAATGAATTGATTGGTTGAATCAGATTCTGCTAAACTGTTTCAGAAAGAATACTAAGCATGGCTTCACCTACAATATAAATAATTTGGCCTCAGGAGCGATATCATTAAATAAAAAAGAAGATTTGTAATGGTACAAGAAATCTGATATAGGCAGAGCACGACGTCAGCTGCCAATTTAGTAGACATGGAGAACAATTTAATTTAGAATACGAACTCAAAGCACTTGTGAGAAAAACAATAATATTTTGTTTTTCTGTTTTCATTTCCTGCTGGGGCTATAACAAATTACCAAATTTACCGGCTTAGACCAACACAAATTTATTCTGTCATAGCTCTGGTGGTCAGAAGTCCTAAATGAGTGCCTGAAGGGACTACAATCAAGAGTTCGGCAGGGATAGCTCCTTCTGGTAACATTCACAGGTTCCAGGGATTAAAATCAAAACCAAACCCGTCGAGTTGATTCCAACTTTTTGCAACTCTACAGGACAGGGTAGAACTGCCCTGATGGAGTTTCCAAGGAGCACCTGGTGGATTCGAACTGCTGACTTTTTGGTTAACAGCCATAGCTCTTAACCACTATGCAATTAGGACCAGAATATCTTTGGGGACCATTACTCAAACTACCACCATCTCCGTGCACTGCAATTTCTTGGGTGTGATTTCACAGAATCCTTAAAATTCATCATAGTTTTCATCATATTCTATGGAATTTTTAGCAAAGCATTTTGGGGGACAGAGTTAAGGCAAGGTAAGGGTCCCTCTCAGTGTATGTAGGAAGCCCCAGATATCAACTTCCTGTGGATTTCAAAGCAGGGGTGAACATATGACTATCTCACACTCAGATCAATCCTTTCTCCTCCTTTGAGAATCTGATGTTTACATATAGGCTATAAGCCTTGCTGGTTAGGCATGACTATGTTTAAAATATTTACAGATTTTCGAATATAAATAGAATCCATTGCATTGGAAGTATTAGTAAAACATTTACAGATTAACTTCCATAAAACAATCCTTTCCTTTGGCTTATTTTAATAGATACATACTCAGACATATACTTAATGTTGTATTGATTTAAAATAAGTGTTTGATTATTTTATATACTTTTATTTTGCCTTTATAGTCTGAATAAAAACTCCATATGGCTGGGATAATGTATTCTACTTCATGTTTTTTCTGCAGCCAGAAAAGACTATATCCATTTGTAAATACAATTCTCAGGAACTACTCTCTTCTTCTACAAGGCTGGGGAGTGGTCTTATACATTCGAATTTAATACTTGCAGTTCAGGGGTATACAAAATTTACCCATCCATTTTTTATAGTGCTGCCTTAGGGTCCACACCTTTAAAATATATTTTAGCCCAGTATTTCCTAAATTTCCTTTGAGGATATGTACCAGTGTGTAACAAACATTTTATAATCCAAGGCAACATAAAGACAATGTAATGAATTATATAAAACAAAATACATTTACAGCACAGATGTTTGTTTTATTTACTTACTTCTCACTTATTTTTAATTTTGACATTATATTCCCCCAAGGATGATGGTAATCAGTATAAACCAGAAAATCATATCAATCAGTGTCTTCTCTGATTGGTCAGTACTTGTACTATACCAAAATTGTAAAATTGTGATTAGCATTGCTGGCTTTGATTTAATTCTTTGGGGATTTTTAAAAGTCCTTTCTTTCATAAAACTATGCTAATACTAGATTTCTGTTGTTTTGCTGTATTTTTTAGTATAGCCTTTCATGTCAAAATATGACAAATTTATCTCAGTCCCCTATCTAAATGTTTATCTATTCATTCACTCATTTATTCACGTATTCTTCACTGATTATGCATTTATGAATTTATGTATTTATGCATTTCTTGAAAGTCTATGTACCCAGGAAATCAAAAAATCTGCTAACAAATATATCAGGTCATTGTGGTACTTCATGGATAGAGTCTCCTCAGAATGTGTGCCTGGAGCATTAGGCTTTTTTAAGAACTATCATGTGGGATCAAATTGACAACAGCAACTGGAAAGATCAGGACTCAACCTTAGTGGGTAGTGGGTTTATGTTAATGGGTGAGGAACAACTCAGAAAAGGAGGGTGAGAATGATGGCACAACTCAAAAAATGTTATCAATGTTGCCGAATTGGCGTGGGTTTTGCTGTGTTTATTCTCAACAACAATAAAATTAATAAAATTTTTAAAAAGGGGAAGGGGACAAGCCAAGAGACTCATTTACCAGATAAAGCAGCTTATTTTATCATTTGGAAACTTAAAAAAAAATAAAAAGATTTTACTAGAGACTAAAATGTTATTAATGTCAGTTGTTTTTGCTCTCACATGGTGATTTAGTAAAAGAGAAAAACAACAACAAAAAAAGTTAGCTCAGTTTCTTTGTAAAGTCTAAACTACACAGGATATAAAACGGGGGAATAAGCCCTGGCAGAAGATTAAAACAGGCTCAGAAAATTAAAAGAATTCCAATGGAAAACTCTACACACATTTATAAATACAAAACTTTAAAAGTGATAGCAGATGTGTTAACTGTGATAGATAGTGAGATATGATGAATGGCATGTTAAGCACAGCCTTCAGCAATATCTATGAGAAAAGCTCTGCTAGGGTAATTTAAGACGAATTGTAGGTATGGAAACCCTGGTGGTATATTGGTCAAGAACTATGGCTGCTAACCAAAAAAATGTCAGCAATTCAAATCCATAAGGCACTCCTTGGAAACTCTATGCATCTGTTCTGCCCTGTCCTTATATGGTCATTATAAGTAGGAATCAACTGTATGGCAAGGGTTTTTTTTTTAGTTGTAGGTATAGAGCCCTGGTGGCACAGTGGTTAAAAGTTATGACTGCTAACCAAAGGATCAGCAGTTAGAATCCACGAGCAGCTTCTTGGAAACCTTCTGGGGCAGTTCTACAGGGTCCTATAGGGTTGCTGTGAATCAGAATTGACTTGAACGCAACAGGTTAGGTTTGAGGTTTTTATTGTTGGCTTCTTAAATATAAAACTTAGAATCTCCCCAAATCGTAAAATCTCCAAGGCCTTCTATCCCAACTTATCACGTGTAGCAATGTCTCAATATTCCTGGCCACTGGTCATCTTATTTCTGCTTAGAATATACACTATCAAAAAGCTTCCTGTCTCAGCCTACTGTTCTTATGTGAAAACTCAAGTATTCTTCTAGAAGTCTTCATGAAATGGAATGTGGGTCTTCATCCATTAATTTTACCTCCTGTTCTTCTTTTACCTCTGAAGATAGAAAGACACCTTAGCCCTTTTTAAAAATATAATATAAATTTATACCTTAAAAATCATCTTTTTTTTTTAAATTTTTATTGTGCTTTAAGTGAAAGTTTATAAATCAAGTCAATCTCTCACACAAACACTTACATACACCTTGCCATATACTCCCGATTGCTCTCCCCCTATTGAGACAGCCTGCTCCCTCTCTCCGCTTTCTCTTTTCATGGCCATTTCACCAGCTCCTAAGCCCCTCTACCCTCTCATCTCCCTTCCAGGCAGGAGATGCCAGCATAGTCTCAAGTGTCCACCTGCTCCAAGAAGCTCACTCCTCTCCAGCATCACTCTCCATTCCATTGTCCAGTCCAATCCCTGTTTAAAGAGTTGGCTTCTGGGAATGGTTCCTGTCTGGGCCAACAGAAGGTCTGGGGGCCATGACCACTGGGGTCCTTCTAGTCTCAGTCAGACCATTAAGTCTGGTCTTTTTATGAGAATTTGGGGTCTGCATCCCACTGCTCTCCTGCTCTCTCAGGGGTTCTCTGTTGTGTTCTCTGTCAGGGTAATCATTGGTTGTAGCCAGGAACCATCTAGTTCCTCTGGTCTCAGGCTGATGTAGTCTCTGGTTTATGTGGCCCTTTCTGTCTCTTGGGTTTGTAATTACCTTGTGTTCTTGGTGTTCTTCATTTTCCTTTGGTCCAGGTGGGTTGAGACCAATTGATGCATCTTAGATGGACACTTGCTACTGTTTAAGACCTCAAATGTCACTCTCCAAAGTGGGATGCAGAATGTTTTCTTAATAGATTTTATTATGCCAATTGACTTAGATGTCCCCTGAAACCATGGTCCCCAAACCCCTGCCCCAGCTATTCTGGCCTTCGAAGCATTCAGTTTATTCTGGAAACTTCTTTGCTTCTGATTTAGTCCAACTATGCTGACCTGGCCTGTATTGTGTGTTGTCTTTCCAGTCACCTATAGTTCTTATCTACTATCTAATTAGTGACTACTGCTCTCCCACACTGCCTCCCTCTCCCCTCTCTTAACCATCAAAGAATATTTTCTTCTCTTTTTAAACTATTTCTCAAGTTCTTACGATAGTGGTCTTATGCTATATTTGTCCTTTTGCAACTGACTAATTTCCCTTAGCATAATGCCTTCCAGATTCCTCCATGTTATGAAATGTTTCACAGATTCATCACGGTTCTTTATTGATATGTAGTATTCCATTGTGTGATTATGCCATAATTTTTTTATGCTCCCTTCTTTTTGCTATTGTAAACAGTGCTGCATTGCACATGAGTGTGCATATATCTGTTCGTGTAAAGGCTCTTATTTCTCTAGGGTATATTCCAAGCAGTGGGATTGCTGGATCGTATGGTAGTTCTATTTCTAGTTTTTTAAGGAAGCGCCAAATCGATTTCCAAAGTGGTTGTACAATTTTACATTCCCACCAGCAGTGTATAAGAGTTCCAGCCTCTCCACAACCTCTCCAACATTTATTATTTTGTGTTTTTTGGATTAATGTCTGCCTTGTTGGAGTGAGATGGAATCTCATTGTAGTTTTGATTTGCATTTCTCTAATGGCTTTTTTTTTTTTTATGGCTAATGATTGTGAGCATTTCCTCATGTATCTGTTAGCTACCTGAATGTATTCTTTATTCTTTATTTAGTCTTTTGCCCATTCTTTATTCTTTTGCCCATTTTTTAAATTGGGTTATTTGTCTTTTTGTAGTTGATTTTTTGCAGTATCATGTAGATTTTAGAGATCAGGTGCTGATTGGAAATGTTATAGCTAAAAACTTTTTCCCAGTCTGTAGGTAACCTTTTTACTCTTTTGGTGAAGTCTTTGAATGAGCATAAGTGTTTGATTTTTAGGAGCTCCCAGTTATCTAGTTTTTCTTCTGCACTCTTAGTAATGTTTTGTATTCTGTTTATGCCATGTATTAGGGATCCTAACGTTGTCCCTACTTTTTGTTCCATGATCTTTATCGTTTTAGATTTTATATTTAGGTCTTTGATCCATTTTGAGCTCATTTTTGTGCATGGAGTGAGGTATGGGTCTTTTTCATTTTTTTTGCATATGGATATCCAGTTATGCCAGCACCATTTGTTAAAAAGACTGTCTTTTCCCCATTTAACTGGTCTGGGGCCTTTGTCAAATACCAACTGTTCATATGTGGATGGATTTATGTCTGGGTTCTCAATTCTGTTCCATCGGTCCATGTATCTGCTGTTGTTCCAGTACCAGGCTGTTATGACTACTGTGGTGGTATAATAGGTTCTAAAATCAGGTAGAGTAAGGCCTCCCACTTTGTTCACCAATTTGCATGTCATCCTTGTGCAAAGGCCATGCTAATCTTCTCTGTATCGTTCCGATTTTAGTATTTGTGCTGCCGAAGTGAGCACATCATGTTTCTTTTTAGTTGTCTCTATTCAAAGATAGGAGCCCTGATGGTGCAGCGGTTAAGAGCTACAAAAGGTTGGCAGTTCAAATCTACTAGCTACTCCCTGGAAACCCTATGAGGCAGTTTTACTCTGTCCTATGTGGTCACTATGAGTCAGAATCAACTCGACTGCAATAGATTTTGTTTGTTTTTGGTATTCAAAGTGTTATGACCAGTTTCTTCTACTGTCACTAATAAAGTTTAATCACTTATCTTCAGATACTTGAAGAACTGAAATGTTTATTTTATCCTTTTTAAACTTTACTCCTTTTTGAATTGAAGAAAAACTTATGTATCAAAAACACTCAGATTCTAAGTGTTGAGTTTGATGAATTTTGACTTGCATGCACCATGTAACCACCACCCAAAATATGATACAGAACATTTGCTTTATTTCAGAGCTCCTTCATACCACTTTCTGGTCAGTCTTAACCCCTCAGAGACAACCACTTACCTGTTCTCTGTCACCATGAATTAAAGAGATAACTGGGTGGAACCTGTCAGGAAGAGAGAAAATCTCAGATTTCTTTGGCAAGCAGATTTTTTTCCTAAGAGGAGACAACATTGGATCTTTTAATTACCACCCAATCATAAAAGAAGACATTTGACAGGAATGCCTGGTTTTGCTTTATTTTCAGCACTAGTCAGTGTTCCAGGTCAGCTCTCCTCTCTCTACAGCCTTAGTTATATGTTGACTAGGCATTGGTGATTCAGCGATGGACTTCTCACCTTCCATGCAGGAGACCTGTGTTCAATTCCTGGTCACTGCATCTCATGCACAGTCACTGCCTGGCTGTCAGTGAGGGCTGGAGTGATGTTATGATGCAGACAGGCTTTAGCTGAGGTTCCTGATTAAGGCAGACTAGAAAGAAAGGCCTGGTGATCTACCTGAAAATCAGCCAATGAAAACTTTATGCATCACAATGATCTGATCTGCAACCAACCCTGGAATGGCACAAGACTGGGGACGATTTCAATGGGTTGTACCTGGGGTTGCCATGAGTTGGGAGTCAACTCAATGGGAGCTAACAACAACAACAGTGCCTCTGTCACTGTCTTTGAGCAGCGCCTTGTTTATCCCTCACTATCTGTTTAGCGTATTTACCTTACTGAGTAATGAGATGTAGTAGAGACTTCACTGTATACATTGCACTTGCAAGATGGCGTGCTTGCAGGCTTTTTGTTTTGTTTTTATTTTGTCTTTCTTCTGGATGGTTCGGTCAAGAGTCTGGACCATGATAGTAGTATGAGGACAAGGGAACTCTATCCCTTCATGACTGTTTCCCTCAATAAGTTTATCTCTGATCAATTAAAAAGCCTAATTGACTTTCTTTACTTTTTTCTTTTATTTGCATTAAACACTACATAACAGTGAACTGTATGTTCAGTTATAGCAAGGGTTATTGTTGTTAACCGTGGTGAAGTCTGACCCAAACTCTTGGCGACCCCACGTGCAAGGGTGTGAAGTGTGTCCAGTTCTGCATCATACCCGTGATCGGCTGCAGATTGAGCCAGTCCATCAGAATTCCGAGAGTTTTCATTGGCTGATTTATAGAGGTAGATCACCAGGTTTTTCTTCCTAGTATGTCTTAGTCTTGACATTCTGGTGAAACTTGTTCAGCATCGTAGCAACAAGCAAACCTCCACCGACAGACTGGTAGTAGCTGCACATGAGGCACATTGGTTGGGAATCAAACCCTGGTCTGTCATATGAATGGTGAGAATTCTACCACTGGACTACCACTGCCACTTGATTTTATTTTCTAAATGCCTCTCAAATCCATTCACCTTAGATCATCTGCACCAACATCAAATGCATCCAAACTTCCTCAATGTAAATATTAACAGTCTTTTAACAACTGATATTCCTTAGGCATGCTGGCTTTCCTCCAATGTAATCATGTCACTTCTCTGTACAAAACCCTGTAATGAAATCCCTCTATTAAAATGATATAGATCAAACTACTAAACACAACTTGTAAGACTCTGCACTGGTCCCTGCCTTCTCTGACAGTACAGCTGTAGTCCTCTGTCCATTCCAATCCTCAGCCTAACCTTCAGGCTCTCTTATCATTAAAAAAACCCATTGCCATAGAGTCGATTCCAACTCATAGCTCCCTATGGGACAGAGTAGAACTGCCTTATAGGGCTTCCAAGGAATGGCTGGTGGATTTGAACGGCTGACCTTTTGGTTTTCAGCTGAGCTCTAAAACACCACGCCACCAGGACTCCTCTCCTATCATAGGGTTTTGCAAATCTGTTCCTTCTTTCCTTACCACTCAATCTAGTTAATGCCTATCCTTCTTTCAGATAAGAGCTTAATGATAAAAAATTCAATATTTTTTCTTCGTCAAATACTCTTATTTTAAGCTCCATACTTTGAACTGTTTTTTGTAGAAGTTGTCATAGCTAATATTTTATTGTTTTCATTTCATAACTTGATAAATATCAATCCCCTCCACCAGCAGAAAGAGAGCACGTAGGTGACTCCTTTATCCACAACACCTGGTGAAAGGTCTACACATAGTAGAGGCTCAATAAATATTTATTGAATTAGTTAATGGGTTCACAATGAAGAACAGACCAGAAATTAGCCAATGACTATGGTAGTGTCTGAAAAATTGATCAAGTAAAGGTTGACTCTATGAGTAACTTATCATTTATAAGGCCTAGCTTTACCAGCCAAGGATATAGTTAAAACAGTCAAAGGGAAGAATATCATTTCATAGTTTTACTTGGTATCGTTTATTGACTAGAATTCAGAAATTATTTTCCTAACTGTTGTGGATTGAATTGTGTCCCCCCAAAAATGTGTATCAACTTGACTAGCCCATGATTTCCAGTATTGTGTGATTGTCCACCATTTTGTTATATGACATGATTTTCCTATGTGTTGTAAATCCTACCTCTATGACATTAATGAGGCATGGATTAGAAGTAGTTATATTAACAAGGCAGAACTCAATCCATGAGATTAGGTTGTGTCTTGAGTCATTGACTTTTGAGATATAAAACACAGAATCAAACAGAGAGGCAGGGGGCCTCATCCTACCAAGAACGTAGTCCCAGGAGCAGAGCAAGCCCTTTGGACCTGGGGTCCCTGCACTCCTAGACCAGGGAAGATTGATGACAAGGACATTCCCTCAGAGCTGGCAGAGAGAGAACGACTTCCTTGGAGCTGGTACCCTGAATTCGAACTTCTAGCCTGCTAGACCAGAGAATAAATCTGTGCTTGTTAAAGTCATTTAATTGTGGTATTTCTGTTATAGCAGCACTAGATAAGTAAGACACTAACAATGAGTTTAAAATTATTTAAAATGTTACTATGGCAAAAAATATTAAAATAACAATTATTGGCTTCCATAACATATACTATTTTCTGAACTGAAATGATATATTCAAAGTACCAATTCATGGCTCCAATGGGTTACCATGACAACTTTCCAAACATTAGAAGGTTCACACACACATACACATGCATAGAATTGAAACTGATTAGAAAGTTTCTCCATACTTCAGTTATTTGACGTCTATCAAGAACTCTCAGGAGAAAAGGAATTCAGCAGATTTCTAGCCTCTTATAGAAGGCACCCAGTTTTGTTGTTCTATAGAAGGTTCTATTACTTAAACATCTTTGAAACATCTTTGTATTACTCTACCACATATACTATATCAAAGAAATAGTAATATTGCCTGATGCTGTAGGATATCAAGAAAAGTGATAATTTTGAAAAATAAAATTATAAAAAGGTTCAGGTTCTTCATAGTAGTGATGGTATGCAGTCTTCACATTTAGAGATTAATGAGAAAACTTCTGTTCTCAACGAGTTTGCAATCTAATAGAGTCTGAACATTTACACCAAAAAAAAAAAAGCAAAAAAAAAAAAAAGAAATCTCATAGATTTTCAAGCAACAAACTATAGAATTCAAGGAGTGAAACTACACAAATTCTTCTGAAGAATATAGCACTTTTTTAGACTGGTGGTACTCAGATTTTAGGTGGGGGTTTTTCTGTCACTTGACATTTGTCTTAAAATTGTGCTTGATTAAACCAATATCATCTAACGATAGCCCCAAGTTATCTCCAAATTCCAAGGCAGCTTTTCTGTACTCTGTTCAATTCTGGTCTCACAAACCCTCTTCTGATGAATAGCTGACCTCACCAGGGTTTTATTACCTGGAGCTATTTTCATCTCTCTCCCCTCTGATGAAGAATCCACACACCATCTCACATATACTTATCACTGGGGTGGGTAGTTTAGTCTCACAATGTTGGGCAGCCAGTTGAGAAAGAGACATGTGTGAGTAAAAAAAAGATTGATTATTTGTTTTGTTTTAAATTGCTTTAAAGGTTAAAGGCTTTGACAAAATTCATATTGCCATTAGAGTGTTGACTGTATTATATATAAACATATGTGAAATAACACTTAATTATCCCTTTTATGTTTTATGGACACAGAATAATATCAAAGTTTCAAGACAACTGAATATTTTCACTCTGCTTTTTTTAATTTTTTTATTGTACTTTAGATGAAAGTTTACAGAACAAACTAGTTTCTCATTGAACAGTTAGTACTCATATTGTTTTATGACATTGGTTTAACTCTGCTTTTAGTGAGCACTTCCTGGATTAGAATCCAATCTATCTGCATTTTTAGAATATATAAATATTACAAGGTTATAGAGTGACATGACCTTATAAATAGGCCCCAGTATGCACAGAATTTTCCCAAGAGAGGGTGTTTTTAAAAATTGATTGGAAAGAGTCGTTATTGAAAGTGGGAATGTGACTTTTAACTTGATTCTGCTTTTAAAGACTTTTAGAATAGCTCAAAGGCACAATCAAACATTAAACTCAAAATCTCAAGGCAATTTTCTGTAAGACTGACTTCCCAAGTATATGTAAAGGTCCTGGAAAGAAATAGAAGTCTATTGATAAGTGTTTAATTGAAGATAATGTAATGCTGGTACCAGTAAAGATGTGTACAAGATCTAGAGAACCAGCTGGGTATATTACCACGACCTATTTTTTTTTTACCACCATTAGGTCTGAAGCAATGAGGGGAAGATATAATGTCAGCAGAGCCTGGTAACAAATGAAATCAAGAAGAAAAGCCACCTATCTGGACTTGTAAACCTAGAAGGAAGCAGCTATTTCTAGGACTTTAGTTGTGAAGCAGAGAAGGAGAATGGGAAGAAATGCTCTAACTTATTAATCCTTATGTCATCTGACAGCTTGCAAGTGCCTCTGTTTAACTGAATCAGCTGCAAGCCAAAGGTCAAGAAAACATGGTGCTGTAGTCTTCAAGTCTCAGATGTCCAAAACACAGAGGAGGGAAAAACAGAATTGGGATGGGGAAGGGAGAAATGTGAAATGACTAGCCTCACTTTTCACAAAAATTCCCACTTTACCCAATGGATATGTGTATATTAAAATTAAGTTAAGGTTGCCCATCCCCTCTCCTTTTAAAGACACCATCTCTCTGTCCCTCCACCTAACACTTTACTATACAAAACATTTGGCTTTCTAATCCCTGCTTGCTCTTGATTTTCCTTCATTTCTTTTCTCTCCCAGGCTAATGAATATGTTCTCCTATGTGTCATCTACTTCAGATTCTACTCTTCAGCTATAGACAGTGACTTGGAAATTTATAACCCTCTCTTCTGTTAATTCTATTCATGCTCCATAGAGAAAGGGCAGAGCAATATAGGGATTTCCTTCCCACTGATATGAACTCTAGAAACTCTGGTGGTGTAGTGGTTAAGTGCTACGGCTGCTAACCAAAGGGTCAGCAGTTCGAATCTGCCAGGCGCTCCTTGGAAACTCTATGGGGCAGTTCTGCTCTGTCCTATAGGGTTGCTATGATTTGGAATCGACTGGCACTGGGTTTTGGTTTGATATGAACTCTGCCATCCCTACACACACCCACCCCAACTAGAAATAGCTACTGTCTATTTTGCTTAAAATAGCAGTTCCCTACCTATCTGCTGAGAAAGATGTGGCACTCTACCTCCATAAAGGCTACAGACTTGGAATCTATATGTGACAGGTCTGCTCTGACCTATAAGGTCGCTATGAGTTGGAATCGCCTAGACAGCAATGAGTTTATTGTGGTTTTACTCTCTTCCTCCATTAGAATTGATGGTAGGAATGAAATGAACTTGAAGAGAAGGGCTTATCAGACCATGGTATGATAAAAAGATAGATAATTGTGTAAAATATAGTAAAAATTTAATGTTATAAAGGCTAAAATTTTGTATCGTCAATTTAAGAATACAAATAGTTAATTAGAAAGCGTGTATTAGCTACGTAGAACTGCTAATCAACTGAACAAGCAAGTTTCGCTCTCCTCTCTTGATCAAGTTTTATTTGGATTCATGCAAGCAAAGAATCCTTATTTTAGTTTAGAGTGGGTCACAGAGAAGAAAATAATAATATATCATTTTATTTCCAGACAATAAACACCTTACTTAAGTTAGTGGATAAAGACAGTGAAAAGCAGGTACATGTCAATGAGCAATACAAAGGTGCAAAGAAAATGATCAAAAAAGAGCCACAGTAAACAGTAAGTGTTATATGTTCACCAAGTATCATATAACTATTTCCTTCTGCTGTTAGTTTGGGGAATGAGAACTGTTGGAAGAATGTACGATTGCTCCAACACAATAAACCCATTGCCGTCAAGTCGATTTGACAGAGTACGTTTCTCACCTGTCTAAATGAGGTTTCCTGGTTCATGGGTAAATTATCTCCACAATACAGGGAACTAGGTTTCTTCCATCTTGTAGTTTTTCATCACTTAGGACCTTGTGACATCTGCATCTTGCTAGTGGAAGATGTTTTGCAGTGGCAATTCTAAATTTGTCAGTGATAAAATATTCCTTCCTACTGGATGGGCCTCAGCCACCACCCTGCTCTTGTATTCCACTAGAAGACAGCTCCATTTCTCAACATAACAATACACCACAACAAACGGATGCTGTGGAGTCCATTTCTTCTCATGGCAACCCTGTGTGTGTCAGAATAGAACTGTATTCCATAGGGTTTTCAATGGCTGATTTTAGCACACGTAATTTCTGTGCACTTTCCATTGGGTAGAACTCAGTCTTATGGCCACACCTAACTGCTGTACTCCCAAGAAGATGAAATGGATTTTTGATGAACACTAACAATTTCCATTGCATGAGAGTTATGGGGGTGAATATTTAAATATGTAACTCTTTCTAAATATGTGTTTACAATTTTTATTTTTAACATTTAGGTTGCTTTGAATTTAAATTCTAAGATAAGGGTAATCTCATTGATTTTGTTTGTTGATTTTAAATGTACATGTTCAATCAGTATAGCTTGGATTAAAATAACTTGTCTTGCCTATAAATTTGGTTAATCCAACAGTGACAGAAGTTTCTTCGTTTATTCAGGGACATAGTCATATATAGGGCAAATACTATAATTAAAAAAAAAAGTAAAAGAAAAAAGTGTTTTCTGTGTACTTTTTTAAACAGCATTTTTTAAATTCATCTTGATTCTGAAAACTTGAATATCGTTTCAACTGTCCTCTGTGAAAAGTCATTTTAAGACAAGAAACAATCCATTGAAGTTCTGTTGTTTTATCTACTTAAGCAATATTTGTCATTTTTCTATTAAATGGTAGACATTGTGTTACAGGATCTTAATATAGTGATAAAAACATAGATTTTTTTTCTTTGCCTCACACAAAGCTTATATCTAAGTATGGTAATCCAGTAGCTATCAGTTGAGGTCTTACTATATTTTTAACAAATCTTTAAAAAAAAAAAAAAAAGTATTATGACTTCCATTTTACAGATGAAGTCATTTAGATTCAGAAAGAAGTAGCTGGTCCAAGGTCTTGTAGGTTGTACATTAAAGATGGGATACAAACTGCAAATTGAGTGTTGGTACTCCTCCATTGCATTACACCACATACACGTGTGGAATTTTTTCATGTAATTAACCTGTATTCCTGTCATAAGGAGCTGTCCTTGTAATTACAGTGGACAGCAGGTATATTTAACTGTTTAGTTTTCCATGTTTAAATTTAACTTATTTCCTATTCTAGTATTCAAATAAATCATGCTCTATTATATGTAGTCTCACCTCCATTTTCTACAAAGAACAATATGTTTTCCTAGCAGGTAGCTGTTTTTATTGTTTGTTTTATTATTATTATTTTTCTTTTCCTTTCAAAGTGGAGAGATTATTTGCTGATTTTTTTGAACAATGAATAAACAGTGCCATCTTCTGTCTCTGTTTTATTCAACTATTGATAATAAAGAATTGAATGATTGGGTTAATATAGATCAGCAATAGGAAGCAAAAAATTTGGAGATTTTATGATCTCGACATGATGTACAACATCTTTGAACACTTGCAAAGAGGTTAGTTATTTGAAAGGTCTCTTGGGGAAAGACATGTTTAAAAGAGTTCTCTGCAATTAATTACCCAAAACCTTTGAATATCCAGTCAGACAATGGAGGGAAGAGGAAGGAGGCAAGAGGGAGACAAGTGACAGTGACAAGTAACAAGTGGTTGTAATGATTTGTTTGTTAACGGTGCAAAAGGAAAATGAAGTATTTTTTTTCTGCCTTTTCCATCATTAGCTATCCCACTCCACCACCACTCCTTAATCTAGATCTTTACAGAAATATACTTGACAGTGGAAATCTCACCAGTCAATTTTTTTGGTTGTTGTTCAAAGGGAAAAATAGGAATGGATTTTTTAATGAGGTCTTAAGATTTGTGTGAATGAGTATTTTTATGTCTGTGTGTAGTTCATACATTTCAAACTTAAGGCCAGAGAAGTAATTATAGTCTTTATAAATCAGTCATTTAGCTAAGAAAACACATTTCTTGGAAAATAATAAATTTTCTGGTCTGATTACTCACGTCTTTTGCTGGTCTATCAGAGGAGAAAAACAAAAATAATTAAACAAAATCTAAAAAGAATTTTTTTGAACGCCAAGCTTTCATTGCATGAGGACACTTCAGTACATTTTAAAGGTTTTTTTTTTTTTTTTAATATTTAGATGAGGTTTAAGTTTTATAACTAGTAGTACTTTCAGAAATAAGTCAGAAGTTAGTTTTTAAAAATCCAGACGAGGAATTTCCTTCTGAAAGCAAATCAATGAGAATTAGGGTATTAATGACTTCTTATACATAAGGCTCCAAAGGTATAAAAACAAGAGCATGAATTAGACAACTTCATTCAATGCTTCAAAAGTTTTGGCTTTTGTGAAATTACTACTATGTAAGATCATTTTGAATATCCAGAGACAAATCACTGGCAAGGACATAGTTAGATGATAGATATATTTTCCATTTTATGTGATTATAAAGCTTTGCATAATTCCTTATATTATAAATGATAATATTGCCTTAGAATTCATCAATACAGATACAAATTATTATTAAGATTTTAATTATTTTTTTACCCTCTTGAAACCTCATTCAAAAACTAAATCTGTTGCTGTCAAGTCAGTTTCGACTCCTAGTGACCCTATAGGACAGAGTAGAATTGCCCCAGAGGGTTTCCAAAGAGTGTTTGGTGGATTCAAACTGCCAGCCTTTTGGTTAGCAGCCTGAGCTCTTAATCACTGTGCCACCAGGGCTCCTGAAAGCTCCTTCCTACTATTATTCCTTACGAGGCATGCAAACAGATCCAGCTACTTACTCAATGTCACAAAAGCAGAACCAGGCATAGAGTTCAAGGCCAGTTCTAAAAGGCTCCAACCTGTCTTCTTTCATTTGCTCCAAATGATTGACAAGATATTATGTAGCCTTCCCAATGTCTTTATTCTACGCACTACATTTCTTTGAACTACATTTCTCTGAACCACAATACCTCATCGAAGGTCCTTTGCAGTCCTTCTACAGAAATCAATACCTTATAGAAAAAAAAAAAAAAAAATTTTTTTTTTTTTTGTACTTTCCGTTAATTCTAATGTACTTAATAGCACATGCACTCTCTCCATAGCCCTTTTGTGAGTCATGGTACATACAGTGTCCCAATCAATTTTTATGCCTCTTGAATTCTATGGGAAAGAGGTAGCCTCAGAATGGGAACCTTTCGAAATGCCTGAAACTGCTTTTGCAGTAAGGAAGAATGCATTGTACCATGTTCTGAAAAGTTTCGTGAAAAATAATAAAAAAGGCTAAAAAGAAAGAAATTAGAATAAAATGTATGTGCAGTCATTGCCAGGTGCCTTCATGTTTTACCTCATGTTTTGCAAATTTTCAAGAAATAAAAAACAAAAAAAGGTTTTGTGTGACTCATACCAGCAGGATTTATGACATGGGAGTTCTGCTGGGCCGTATATAATCCCAAATAATGCATATCAGAATCCATAAATATAAACAAAAACTCTGAATTGATCCTTTAATCAGCATGCTTTCCACTAGTGAAAACACATGGTATCACCAAAAAAATTGAGGAAGAAAATAATGAAGGGATAGAAAAAAGAATCAGGTTTTCTAGACGGTCAGCAGTTCAAATCTACCAGCTGCTCGTTGGAAACCCAATGGGGCAGTTCTACTCTGTCCTGTAGCTTCGCTATCAGTTGGAATGGACTCTACAGCAAAGGGGCTTTCAGAACTGAATTAATTCAAAAAGATTTGGTATTAGACTTAGTAGAAAAAGCTCATTGGCTCACAGGAACTCAATCATGCCTAAATTTGGCATCTCCCCATCTCATTTCTTACTTTCCCCTATATTTTAGTTGAATCAGTTAAGTGTAAGTAACAGCTTATTATTTCATATATTCATGGTTTGTATCCATAAATGTACTTTCCTCTGCAAATGCACAGAATTATAATACTATTCTATTTCTATTTGTATAAAATAGAGTATAGACCTGAGTAAATGTAAAAGTTTCAGGGCAGAAATGAAACCTGATTTGTACCTTAAAAGACTTATCAAGACTTGAGCAGACAAGAGAAGATGATTTGTTATTTCTTTGTATTGGTGAAGAATTTTGAGAACAAGAGTAGCATAGAGAGATAATGAGAAACATTGGTTCTACATCAGTATACAAAATGTAGTGGAGGCTAGGGGAACTAGACTTGGGGAGATCATCAAACAGTAATCTGAAATGATATATGTGTCAAGTGATTAAATGTTACTGTGCAACTATGAGATATCATTTTTTTAGTCAATTACAAATGCTTCAAATAAATTAATGGAATGACAAATATTTGTTTCTTTACCCAAACCAGTTCAATGCATAATAAGTAGATTTGAGAAATATAGTCTATATCAATAAACTGATACATAATGGTATTAATTTATAGATGCCAAGAGTAATCATTTATTAAAGAAAACCTTCAAATTTACCCAAGATATTGTTGCTACAGTTTTGTGAGTTACAGCTGCCTGCCACAAACAGCCAATTCTTGAGACAGGGTGAGGTGGGTAGCGAGAGCTTTATTATATATATACTGGTATAACGGAGACAGAGCAGACTGATTTCCTCCTAAAGCTGTCTGTCTCCAGGAACTGCAGGCCAGCTAGGATTTTAAAGGGAAAAGGGGCCATAGGTTTTAGGAACTTGTGGAATGTGCATTATCTTTCTGTTTGGTTTTGCTGGTTGTGTTTCAAACATGTTGATCTTTTCTTGCCATTATCCCATCAGCCCAGTGTGTGGCTGGTGCTGTCCTTCATTCTGTTTGTCAGGCTTAGATTGATATCACTTGTCTTCCACAGTCCTACTGGGTAGTGGAAACATTAGTTAGCATTTAACTTTTAGGAGGGTTAACAGCAAAATCATACTTGGAGACAGAGACAGGCTAGGGAAAGGAAAAATGGCGCAGGTTCTGTTCAAGATATGGCTGAGCAGCCTGTTTCAATGTTGCAGGGAGTATGAGGGTGAGTGGGACTTCTAGACCATTAAGAGACTATCATAACTGTCTTTTGTAGGGTGTTTATATTTCTGATGTTCTGAAGCTGAGGTGTGGTCTGGGCTCTTTTATTTCTGTGGTGGCTCTAATATATCCACACAGGTAAATAACATAAGGTAATCCGTATCTCCAGGACAGCACCTCAATCCAAAAACAAAAAACCAAACCCATTACCATCGAGTCGATTCTAACTCATAATGACCTTATAGGACAGAGTAGAACTGCCCCATAGACTTTCCAAGGAGTGGCTGGTGGGTTTGGACTGCTGACCTGTGGGTTAGCAGCCAAACTCTTAACCACTCTACTACCAGGGCTCCCATCTGAAACCAGGAACAAAAAATTTGGCAATATCAGATTAGTGTATAATATGGAGGTTAATTTAAAGGCTAGAGTGTTATCTTTAAAAATCTCATGGTTTACCAATTTAAGAATGATATTTGGTAAAATAATAATAATAATAATTAGGTGTTATGTTACCAACTAATGCTACAAGAAAAATTTTCTATTTGGGGAAAAAGAATGAAAGTATAGGTAGGCTATTGATTTATTGATCCAAATTTTTAGGTTTTCTTCTTTGAATTTCAAAGAAATGTTGGAAGAATATGGACACTGCTTTTCCTGTGCTGCTTGAGAAAGGAAAGTCATCTTAAGTAGGACGAAAATAAATACTATTTGAGAACAGAAATGAAATATTAATAGAGAACAGTTAAAATGACAAAAATAAAAACAAAAGTCATTGACAAGTAAAGAATAGTCACTACATTTTGGTTAAGATTTATAGAAAGAACACTTAGACTTTCCAAAAACTTTTCATAGATTTGAATAGTTTTCTAAGCAGTCAACGGAATTGTATTAAATTTGTACCTTATGAAAGTCACTGAAAAGCTTTTTTGTTGTTAATTTATGAGTAGGGACACGCCTTCATCAGATCTTGCAGGTTTAGAAAACTGGTATCAGCTTGATAGATGACGTGAACTCTGATGGCAAAAACAATTCCAATACTCCAGTAAAACAATATTACAGAGTCAATGGAGTGGAAGTAATGGATGCAAATGGCATGATAGAATATCCTCTAGACTTGGCCATATATTATACAAAGAATGTGGAAAGGAGAACAATTGGAATTATTTCTGAGATGGCTGAAAAGTAGTGATGCTGTTAATGTAGAGAAGGAAAATTAAATAAACATCAGTGCATTAGTTTACTATTGCTATGCTAACAAATTACCATACCCTTCATGTTTTCAAACAAAATGTATTGTCCTAAAGTTTTGGAGGTGAGATATCCACAATGAGATACCCACAGTGAGCCTCCCTGGGCTAAAATTAAGCTGTGTTTCTTCTATAGGGTCTAGGGAAGATATCATTTCCTTGCCTTTTCCAGTTTCTAAAAGCTATTCACATTCCTTAACCCGTGGCCCCCTTTCATCTTCAAAACTAGCAATGGCCAGTGGACTCTTTCTTACAAAGCCATCCCTTGTTCTGACTCCTTTGTCATACTTTTCCTCAATTAAGGATCCTTGTGATTACATTATGGAGCCCTGGTAGCACAGTGGTTAAGAGCTATGGCTGCTAACCAAAAGGTCAGCAGTTCCAATGCACCAGCTGCTCCTTGGAAACCCTATAGCAGTTCTCCTCTGTCCTATAGGGTTACTACAAGTCAAAAGCAACTCGAAGGCAAAGGGTTTGGTTTTTGGTTTTGATGATTACATTGTTCCTAGTGGTGCAAATGGCTTGTACTCAGCTGTTAACCTAAAAGTTGGAGGTTCAACCTCACCCAGCATCACCATGGAAGAAAAGCCTGGCAATCTGCTTCTATTAAGATTACGGTCAGGAAAACCTCATGGAGTAATTCTACTCTGTAACACACAGGTTCGTCTTGAGCAGAATCAACTTGAAAGCAACAGGTTCAGTTTGGTTTTTGGTGATTACACTGACTCCATCTGGATAATCCAGGATAATATTATTTAAATATAATTTTTTTTAAAACAACGTTCATTGTACTTGCCAGTTTAATTCTCTTTGCCATGTAAAGTAACATAAAATATTCACAGATGCCAAGGATTTAGCATGAACGTCATTAAAAACCACCAGTTGTGGTCCAGTTGATTTTGACTTATAGTGAACCCATGTTGTCAGAATAGAACTGTGTTCCAAAGGGCTTTCAGTGGGTGATTTTTCAGAAGAAGATGATCAGGTCTTTTCTCTGAGACTTCTCCAGGTGTACTCAAATCTCCAACCTTTTGGTTAGTAGCCAAGCGCTTTAGCCATTTGTACCACCCAGGGACTCCTTGAACATATTCCATGAAGGTTCACTATTCTGACTATCACAGGCAGGTTATAGTGCAGACAATGAGAAACAGTGGAAGACGAGACAATGAAAGAAAGGGCTAGATTTCAAACATACTGCTTTAAAATCCTGTCTCTATATCCACACAGAAATATCAAGGAAACAGTAAGAAATATGAAAAAGCTCAGTACTAAAATTTGTGCCAATCTCTTTAAGTAGGCTTCTCCTTCCCATGTATGATACTGCTACAATTACACAAAACTATAACTTTGAGAGCTGGCCATTTTTATTCCCTGGTTTCTACTTGTATTCATTTTCAGTTTCTATGTAACAAATCATCATAAACTTAGTACCTTTAAACAACACCCATTTGTTTTAACTTACAATGATGTCACAACATTCTACCACAAACTAGGTGGCTTAAAAGCACATGGCTGCTAACTGAATGGTCAGCAGTTCAAATCCACTAGCTGCTCCACAGGAAAAAGATGTGGCAGTCTACATCCAAAAAGATTTACAGACTTGGAAACCCCGTGTGACAGGTCTACTCTGTTCTATAGGGTCTCTATGAGTCAGGATCTACTCATGGGCAATGAGTTTCATTTTGGTTCACGTGGTTTAAAACAATAGAAACTCATTCTCTAACTTTTTGAAAGTTAGAAGTCCAAATTTAAGATTTTGTCTGGGCCTTCCTCCCTCAGAGACTCTAGATAGAATTGTTCTTTTTCTCTTCCTAGCTTCACATGGTGTCCAGAATTTCTTGACATTCCTCAGCTTGTAGATACAGCACTCCAATCTTTGCCTCCATCATCACATGGTGCTCTTCCTGTATGTCTTTCTGTCTTTGTGTCTCTTCTTAAAAGGACATCAGTTATATAAGATTATGGTCCACCCTCCTCCAGTATGACTTCATGTTAACTAGTTACATCTACAAAGACATTATTTTCAAATAAAATAACATTCAAAGGTACAGGAGGTTAGGAATTTGACATATCTTTTTGGGGAGACACAAATCAATCCACAGCATCATTTATTAGCTCACAGTTCCAGGTCAGAAGTCCAGCAAGTTGTAGCACCAGCACATGAATTAATTTGCTCAATCAATGAAGTCACGTCTAGAACAACAGCTGCAATAGGAGTCAGCACCTGCTTAAATTTACAAGAATACACTGTCATTTTCCAAGACCCACCTGCATTGAAGGATTCTACAGAGAAAATATTAAATGACCCAGGAAGTATCAACAGAAGATGGAAGGAATACACAGAGTCACTCTATGTAAAAGAATTCATTGGTGTTCAGTCACTTCAGGAGGTAGAATATCATCAGGAGCAGATGGTACTGAAGGAAGATGTACAAGCTGCACTGAAGGCACTGGTGAAAAACAAGGCCCCAGGAATTGGTGGAAGACCAACTGAGATGTTTTAACAAACGGATGCAGCTCTGGAGGTGCTCACTTTTCTATGCCAAGAAATTTGGAAGACTGCTACCTGGCCAACCGAAGGGAAGAGATCCGTATTTATGCCTATTCCCAAGAAAGGTGATCCAACCAAATGCAGAAATTATAGAACAATATCATTAATATCACAAGCAAGTAAAATTTTGCTGAAGATCATTCAAAAATGATTGCAGCAATACATCTACAGGGAACTGTCAGAAATTCAGGCCAGATTCAGGAGAGGACGTGGAACCGGGGATATCATTGCTGATGTCAGATGGATCTTGGCTGAAAGCAGAGAATACCAGAAAGATGTTTACTGTGTTTTGTTGACTATCCAAAGGCATTTGACTGTGTGGATCATAAAAAATTATGGATAACATTGTGAAGAACGGGAATTTCAGAACACTTAATTGTGCTCATAAGAAATTTCTACATACATAGATCAACAGGCAGTTGTTCGAAGGGAGCAAGGGGATACTGATTGGTTTAAAGTCAGGAAAGGTGTGTGTCAGGGTTGTATCCTTTCACCATACTTATTCAATCTGTATACTGAGCAAATAATCCAAGAAGCTGGATTAGGTGAAGAAGAATGGGGCCTCAGGATTGGAGGAAGACTCATTAACAACCTGTGTTATGCAGGTGACACAAACTTGCTTGCTGAAAGAGAAGAGAACTTGAAGCATTTACTGATGAAGATCAAAGGGCACAGCCTTCAGTAAGGATTACACCTCAGTGTAAAGAAAACAAAAATCCTCACAACTAAACCAATAAGCAACATCATGATAAACAGAGAAAAGATTGAAGTTGTCAAAAGAATGAACAAATCTGTCTTGTAAGAAGTACTGCCAGAATGTTCCTTAGAAGTGAGGATAACAAGATTTCCTCTCACCTACTTTGGACATATTATCAGCAGGGACCAGTCCCTGGAGAAGGACATCATGCTTGGTAATGTAAAGGGTCAGCAAAAAAGAGGAAGACCTTCAATAGATGGGTTGACACCGTGGCTGCAACAATGGTTGAAACAGTGCAACGATTGTGAGGATGGGTCAGGACAGGGCAACGTTTCATTCTGTTTTACACAGAATTGCTATGAGTTGGACCCTACTTGACAGCACCTGAGAACAATAACAATTAGAGCCCTTCCTCAAGGAGACCTGGCCTTACCTTCATTCAAGCGGTTGTGGGTCTGTAAACAGGCTTAAGTTGGGAAATTGACTTTCTATTTTGGCGATTGAAGTTAGACTGTGGTTCACTTGATCTGTAATTTTTCTGCTTGTATAGATCAAGTAAATATTTAACTAATTTTCCATCTATTTCACTCCTAGGAACTGCAGGAGTGGACTTTCTGGCAAAGCTCGAGGGCTTTTGCTGAAGACTGACAAGGGTGCATGGGACAGGATGGAGGCACTTGTTCTGAAAATGGTGCTAAATATTGATGTACAAATTGTTTAGAATTTTATGGAAAATAAAGTCACAGGGAGGAAAAATAAGTAAATGAATGAAGGAGATCAAAATCACTGAGTGAATGAAGAGTTAATATTTCATTCCCTGGGAAAGTAATTCATCAAGATGTGGGGTTATTTCTTTATAAATTCAGACAACACTTTTCCTTCCTTTATGAAAGAATTTTTCAGAAAGAGTTAGAATGAATAATGATTTTAATTATCTAACAAAAAGATCACACATAATATGGAGAATATTGTTGCATCTAGAAGTTCATGAGTGAGAGACTTCCAGCTTTACACCATGTCCATATACGGTAGCAACACACACTAGTCAAAAAAATAAAAGGCGAGTACAAAAATACATATCCTGATTTAGATGAGAAAAATAATAATAGCTATCAAACATGTTAATGAATTGAACTTTAATTTTTCCTTTTAAACATTTAATTTTATAATTGGTATAGACGTGCCAACCGATGCATAGTTATCCATTTAATTATATTTGTAAAAGAGGGTGGTTAATTTCATTCTATTATTCTTGACTGGAGGAGGACAGAGAGAAGTAAAAAGGAAAGAGAAAGAACTTAGGGCCTTAGTGTCTTTCCTCCTAAGCAAACAACATTTTTATGTCACAAATGAACAACTCCTTAACCTGGACAGCTTTATTATGTAATGGAATTAGGGGGCATACTGGGCCTGGGGAGCTTCAGCTTAGGATAAGCAAGGAAGAGGCAATGATTAGAGAAATTTGATTATGTGGTGCCTGCAAATGTATCCCACCCGGCATAGGAACTGCCTGAAATTAAACAGTGGGTTTTTAGAAACAAACATGGTTTTATTGCTCATACCAAAGCCTAGTAAAGGCTGCCCTGAGATTTGCCTAGAACAGCTAGGAAGGGGTCTTCATCAGAGACATATGAAAAGCCCAGCAGGCAGTGCCCAAGGGAACCTGAGAAGATAATTACCTCTTCTTAATATCTCTGAAAAGGAAATTTCTCGAATCCTGGAAGGAGAAAATTATCTTGTTTACATAGCTTTTAATTGACTCCCAGTGTGCATGAGTTCCTCCTTTGGGAGGTATTGAACTGTCCATGGCAACCTCCTGGGGAGAATGCTCTGCTCTCCTACTAGAATTCCTTTCCAAGTTGAAGGGTCATTTTTTAAGTTCCCAAGAGGTGTTTTTCTCATTGGCTGAGAAACATTTGTTAGAGTTACAGGAATGGTTAGGCTGTTAATCTGCAGTCAAGTATGTTCAAAAATATGCATGCAATGCTCTGAAAAACGTGATTTGTAGAAGCTTCAGGGTTTAGATTTGCAATCATATTTTGAGTAGAAGAAGGAGACGAAGTAAGACCATTTATCCTTCCCCCATTCTATATTGTTTAGTAGCCCCTAAACCTGATTAACTTCCTGCTAAATTCTTGGGCAAAATGACAGGAACTGCTTGCTTCAAAAAGGGAATCATGCCGACTTTGACAGATGGGATAAAGAAGGAGAATGAAAACTGTGGTTATGATAGTACCATCTTCAGTAAAGAAAACTTGAGGCTTTTGCTCATATTGATATAAAATTTTATTTCATCTTTATTTCGATCAGGCCCTACTCCATCAACCATAGCGCACAAAGCTTTGGCAGCAAGTTTTGGCAGCACGCTGACCTGAAGCTTCTCCTACTACGGGACCATATTGTGTGTTCCCAAGGCTATGAGCAAGTTTTGCTTAGGAAACTGACTTTTACTTGTGATGAAAACCCATGAAAGCAAATTGAAGGAAAAACAAACAAACAAACAAAACATGTTATTCTGAGGAATATCATAAGAACATTTGAGGCCATGTGAAGCTCATCACACCATTCTGATTAAGATTGTCTATGAGGCTAAAATTCTGGTGTAAAGCAGAAAGATGTGTGCTACCAAATTAAGAAAATAACAGTAATTTATAAATGGCTACATTCTCATATGAACCATATTTAAATGAGTGTGGCTTTTTTATCTCATAAATGCACAATGTCTGCTTTTACTGTGATTTAAAATTTTCTACACGTTGCAAAAATCCATAGCTTACAAATCTTTAATAAGGAAAGTGTTTTGAAATGCTGGCATTCGGAGTGGACAAAATTTCTGCAAGTGTGGGAATTGTTGACATTTCTGTAAAACAAAGTAAAAATGCAGGCATTTATAGAATTTTATGAAGAAAGAAATATACACCCTGACATTTAGGCTATCAAAAGTAACTTGCAATAAATTAGTTTTTAGGTGTTAGAGTATCAAAAATAAAGTCTCCTTGTTTTGAGTTGAGGCGTAAAATATCAATTACTAGGAAAATTAGAGGTAAGAGGACACAATCATAAAATAGAAAAAAAGAGAATGACTCTGACTTCAACATTCTAAACTAAATATATGATGAAGTCTATCTTGACATTTTTAGATGTGCTAAAAGCAGGGGCAAATATCTATTGGGCGACAACTCTAGGCACCTACTTCCTCTGAGAAGTAGATGTTAATATTGGATTAAATGTGCTAGGATTTTATTAGAGAAATGCCTGTGTGAAAATAGGGAGGGGACTGGTAAAGGCTGAGACAGCCATAGGACCCCAAAGCAAGCCTGACCCCCAAGTGAAGAAGAAAGAGAACTTTGGGGAGAAACATCTTAGACTGTTATGCGGTTTCAGTAATATTCTGCAAATACACTAACTTTTGGAGCCAAAGTCTGCTGACAAAGGAATCCTGTGTTTTCCAGGAAAAGGTCTGCCTTAGTCTCCGTGTGTCTGACAGCCATTAGAGGGGGGCAACCTATAGGAGGAGTTGCCTAGTCATAAATGCAGGAATGGGTTTCAAAGCAAAGTAGGTAGGACTCCATGTCAGTTATGCTTCCTATTGCAGGAGGTCTGAGGTGCAAATTCTCAATGTCCACCACAATAATACCCTTGGTGTGAGACATAACAAATGAGAGTCAACAATAAAGCTGTGCTTCCTATCTATAAGGACCCGGAGCCTACAAAATAGCACTGGAGGCTGCTCTGACATTTCAATCAAAAACACACACACACATAGACCCATAAACACACACATACACACAGAAAATCCAGACTGTGCACATTTCTTGACATTTTATTCCCATTTAATTATTACCATTCTGGAGTCCCTGTGTGGTGTAAAGAGTTAACATGTTAAGCTGCTAACCTAAAATTTGGAGGTCTTAGTCTACCCAGAGACTCCTTGGGAGAAAATCCTGGTGATCTACTTTTGAAAAATTAACCATTGAAAACCCTATGGAGTACAGTTCTACTCTGACACAGATGGGGTCATCATGAGTCAGAACTGACTCCAGGACAACTGGTTTAATTACCGTTCTATTTCTATACTCACCTTTCAACATATATCTCATGTTCCCACATTTGTTGCCAAGGAATACATTTTCAACTTGCACCATCAGTGAGAGTAAAATATCCCCTAAAATTTGGCGTGGATTTTGGACCAGTAAGAAAAATATAGGTAAAGTAGATATTTCTAAACTCCTAAACTTTTAACTGTCTACATCTCCTTAAGCTAAATTATTTTTTAGATTATTCATAAGTCAATTGTTCTGATTGTTAAGCCAAAATATCATGGCCTTGCTATGTGAGAAAGAAGGAAGGTTTTGTATGAGGATCTGACTCAGTACATAATCCGATTCCTTTTATAAGTGTGGAATCTCTGTAAATCGAGTATTTGTAAATTACACATATAGGGAGCCATATGCTACCATGTCCTTATCGTTCTGTACTTTTACCATTCCCTCTATTAATTTGCACATTTTATAACAGATGGCTCTACAAAGAACAATGTGTGTGTTTGGGTGGGAAGAGATTTTGAAGTGCGATGAAGGAGCTAGATGGAATGGTGTAATCAATTTGCTGAATGTCCAGCAGACCAGTGAGAGAAGTGCAGTGTGAAGGTTGGGAAAAGTCGGTTGAAAAGTGACAGAAAGGAAAAGGTTTTTAGTATCAAGCGAAAGTTTGAAAATAAGCATAAAACATCTGAGTTCTAATCAAGCTACAATGTTTATTAGCTGTGTGATTGCCAGCAAATGATTAAATTAGTACTTGCTTACTAACTCAAAGAGTATGAAATTCAGTGAGCTAACATTTGTAAGATATTCAAAAACTAAACCCAATGCAAATGAAATGATTGTATTATGCATTATTATATAATAGTATGTATTTATACTACTATTATCCACAAATTAACATTACCAGCAATTCTAGATAGATAGACAGCTTCTGTAGAGTCAACTCTTACTCATGGTGACCTTGTGTAGAATAGAACAAAGCATTGCCTGGTCCTGCATCGCCCTCATGATTGCTGGCATATTTGAGCTCATTCTTGTAGCTATTGTGCCAATCCATCTCATCAAGGGTCTTCTTCACCCTCTTAGGCCCTCCACCACCAAACATTATGTCCTCCTCCAGCAATCGATCCCTCCTGATGACATCGCCAAAGCAAGCAAGTTGAACAATTTTCTTTTGAGATCTACAGGGAAAAAAAAAAAAAATTGATTCACATATATATATATATATACATATATATATGTATATATATACACATATAGAGAGAGATATACTTCAAGGAAATAGCTCATTAAATTTTTAATTGTGAGAGCTGGAAAGTCCCAAATCTGCAAGTCAGGTGGCAGAATGGCGACCTCTGTTGGCTCATTAGATTACAGGCTTTGGTGAATCCAAAATTGGCAGGTCAGGCAGCAGACTGGAGAATTCTGTAGGCTTAAGTCCCAAGATTTGGAGTTCAGATGAGAAGAGTGCAAGGTTGAGAGAGAGAGATCTAGCTCTGTCAAAATATCCATTTATATTCCGGAGGCAGACCACACCCTCAGGGAAACTCCCCTTTCCACATCAGATCACGTCATGGGAGGTGATTATATTACATTGCCCTAATCCAGTATCTGGCCAAACCACTGAGAATCATAGACTAACCAAATGGGCACAAAAAATTAACCATCACATGATCTATACAGTTTTACCGGCTCACTTTTAGAAGCAGATCAACAGGCCTTTCTTCTTAGCCTATCTTAGTCTAGAAGCTTCACTGAGATCTGCCCACCACAGATGACCCTGCTGGTATTTGAAATACTGGTGTCATAGCTTACAGCATCACAAAACAACAATCACCACTGTACTACAAATTTAGAGGCAGGTGGTGGCCACAAATTCTACCACCTAATTATTTGATTAATAACTTAAATGTTTCTACAATCCAATTATTTGGTTAACATCAATGTTTCTGTTTGGAGAAACTCATTAATCCATATGTATCACAGAAGCTCAACTTAAAGGAATTGCCACAATAAATTTATCAGTTCAAGTAACAGAGAAGTTTATTTCAGGTACAGATAGAATCAGGGTTCAAAGATGTTATGACTCTGTCTTCATATCTGAGATCTGATCTGTTTGTCTGTGCTTCTTTTTTCATAGTATCTTGTTGCTCATCCAAAACATGGCTTCCAGAACTCATAACTCTGTATACTTACATTTGGTGGTGCAAAATGAAGACTCTATTGCCCAACATTCCCAGAGGAAAGTCCACAGGATGAGTCTCATTGGAGTATTTTGTTTCTTGTGTCCATCTTTGAATCAACCACTCTCTTTATAGGGATAAAAGACTAAAAACCAAACCAGTTGGTTCCAAGTGGTTTCTGACTCATAAAGACCCCATGTGTTTCAGAGTAGAACTGTGCTCCGTATGGTTTTCAATGGCTGATCTTTCAGAAGTATTACAATTGGCCTAGCCAGGATCATATGCTCTACCCTGCTGCATGGAGAACAAAATACGATGACTACCAGTCCTGACACCACAACAGATGAGATATATGTCAAAGAACCAGTGACAGAAATCTGAGGAATGCATAGCTTAGTCTAAATTGTTAAAAACAAATACCGAACTACAAAATGCATAATGTTGGAATTAAGAGACAATTAGAAATTGAATTTGGAAGAGCACAAACTGACAGAAGTCTCTATAAAGCACTGGGAATTTGAGAGAAAAAGGAAAGGGAAGGAAGTTGGAAAGGAGTTCAGAATTCTGAAAGACGTAGGAAGCCACGGTGTCACTTACATCTGATGTCTCATTTAAAATATCTTTTTTAATTAGAGGTGCACCTAGTGCTCTCAACTCAGACAGTCCCACTGTCATAAGGCCAATTTGTGGCTTAAATTGTTTGTTACCTCAGCATCTATTAATTCTTCTTATTTGCCCTTTCACTCAGTTTCTGACATGGTCACTGCTGTCATGTCACACAGTCTTTCAAGAGTTGTGGTCTCTAACTAGCTCCCCCAACCCACCCCACGCAGTTTCCCATGATAAAAACCTGTTACTATACTGTAACTCAATCTCTTAAGAGTTGTAGTTAACTCCTTGCCCCTCTGAGCCATGTCTCAGATGATTCCCTGTGATAAAAATGTCTCCCTTTTCCTAGATTAATGCACTAGAAATTTTAAACTGATAGGTAAGACTTTGTCATGCACTAACCACCAAACTCTACCCTGTTTGCCATACATAAGGCTTCTTATACAATTCTAGCTTCTTGTTGACTTGTTCCCAAGTGCAGTCCCCTGTATGGCCATGCATGGAGGTGTGCTGTAGTTTCCTCTCTGGGACCCAGGAGTACTAGTAAACCTCTTTGTTTTCTGGCCTTCTTTCATGAGTTTTACTTGCTTGGGTTGCATCTACCAGACCATCCATGACATCCACAGACTCCTTTGGGTCAAAATTAAAGCATCCACCTCCCCAGGTCAAGTGGTATATTTCTAACCAAATTCTACTTCTTTATGGGAGGATATAAAAGAGGATGAAGAAAAAACAGTAAGAAATATATACGCACCCATCTCAAATCCCATCTTCCCTTTCTCCCACTCTTCTATATTTTCCAAAACACTTTTTTTAAATTATATTTTCTATTTATGCCATATTTAAAACAGTGAACATTTTCAGTGATTACTTTTCTTGAAACATGTAAGTCAATAAAAAAATAATGAGAGACACACGGCTTAAAAAAAAAGACCACTCTTTAGTATTTCTAAACTGTGGTAGATAGAACTGTTTTTTCCTAAACAATCTCTAAGCGTTTGTTCCCTCTTTAGCCTATATACTGCAGGCTTCATTTTTATAGCAATAAATGTATTATATACCTCAAGGCAGTTTAACTCCAATCAAAGAAGTGGGAGTTATCTAAGCAAGAAATTATAGCAAATCTTAAGTACATTGTGGTTCTTACAGTATGTTGCCTCATCTACTCAGGGAACTAACAACTCATTTTGTTGTATTCTTCAAATTTTGCCTTTTAAAGCAGCTAGATTATAATAATTTACAAAACACTTTCTTTCTAATGCACTCATTACCTTAGCTGGAGATGAAATACTTATAGACACTAGTATAACAAGAGTCATACATTTTAAAGTCTGTAATTATCAATGTTTGAGATAGAAATGCCTCTCCTACTCACCACTTCATTTGCTGATTAATTACTGGAGAGCTGAGTATCGTCACCATGCAAAAAGAAAAAAGTTGTGTTAGCTAAATAAAAGTTCTTTTCAACTTTCAGGATTTTCTGGGATTCTGGGTTTTTCCTTGAAAAAGAAGTAATGTTTAATGGTAGGTCAGAATTGCAGAATGGTGCTTATTTGCGTTTATCGTCAAACGCAATCTAAAACATTAATGAAGGGAAAAACACATTAACTTATTTTAGTGAGGTGTATTTTGAAGAATGAATGGATAAATGAATCAAAGAATCAAGGAGAAAATCAATCCTCTTTTCTGCTGCTCCAGGGTCCTTTAGGCTTTTTCATGCAATGCTTGCTTCCCATGCCCACCTTGTCAGATGGTTGCCTGTTGAGATCTTCTACTCCAAGTTCTTTTCCTCTCCATCTCTCTTCCATATCCACAGATGAAATTTCCTCATCTCTCCCTGCCCTACCTCTTAGCAGAAGTTTACACAAGGGGGTTTGACAGACCCTAAGCTCTAGTTCTGCACTGACACGTATGAGGTTGCAATGAGTTGAGATCTATTCAAAGACAATTGGTTTATTTCGTTTTGTTTTCCAAGCACTAGTTACATTTCCCTAAGGAAGGTACATGATCTGTTGGTTTTATTTTTAAATTTTATCAAGTCAGTGATCATCAGAGCTAGCTAATGAAACTTCATATTGGCTGGTGTAATTATCAACCCCCAAACCCACTGCCACTGAGTGGATTCCAACTCATAGCAACCCCATAGGGCTTCCAAGGCTGTAAAACTCTACAGAAGCAGATTTCCACATCTTTCTCTCACGGAACCACTGGTAGTTTCGAACTGCTGATCTTTTGATTAGCAGTTCATCTCTTACCACTGAACAAAATCAAATCTCGGTTGTCTTTGATATGTGATGTTAGAGACAGGTATGATATGAGCAGTAATTAAATTAAAAATTCTGCACATTTGGTAATGTGGTCATTTTCTAGAAAATATGTCTTTTTATTGTAATATTACTAGGCTAATGAGACACATTAAAAGATTAATTTTTCCTTCCTTTTTAAGGGAGTAGAATGATTTGACCAAACATGCCATCAACTAATGAGTATTATTTATGTGTGATTTAAAATTTATCTTGATACATTTAAACTAAGGCTTTTAAAAAAATAAATATTAACAATTCTCAATAAAAATGTTAAAATAGAGAATTCTTATAGGATATATAATCATACATATACCTTGTATCAAAGCCAGTTCATGTTCTATGAAGAATGAAAATAAGTAGTCCACAAGTATGTCTGACACCACAAAAAGGCTAGACAGACATTTGTCACAATATATAAAATGACAAACCTAAATGATGTGATTGGGTGTGACTCTATCTAAGCAATCTTCATTGCCATCATCAGCAGCAGCAGCAGTGACAGACATCATAATTATCACAGTTACTATGCCACTACTCACTACATACAATATTGTACATCATTTAATATCTTCAATGACTCCTTAAATTATGTATAATCAATCCCATTTTAAATATGATAGAACAGGATATCAGGAAGACTAAGAAATTTGTCTCAAGACACACAGCTAGAAAATGGCAAGAGCAAGTGTTTCAATATAAGTCTTATTTGTTCTACATCTCTTGTTATGAAACACTACCATGCATTTCAAAATTTATCTTAGATATTTAGTTCAAAAGGACTTAATTAATGTATTTCACAATGACTCTGGTTTCTGAAAGTGATAGCGGGTTCATGGAACATAAGTTTTATTTTTTCCATATTTTCAGGGTGTTATTCTTCCAATATCATAGATAATTTTTTTTTCTTCCTTACCTAATGTAAATTTTCATCCAATCTCCATCCAACATCTTGGAAGTTTTAAAAGTAAAATACTGTATGAGTCTTAAGATGTACAATTGAGTTAAATTCACTCTACACAAAACCCAATCCTTAGAGGCCACATAATCTTTCAGATCACTATGATACTGTTACTAAAATGTATCAACTGAAAGAGAGACCTAACCAGGAGGATGTGGATTCAACATGTGCAAGGCAAATTTTCCTTAGAAGGATTTACAGCCCAATTACATAAGGTGTATGGGACTTGGAAAATTATTAGGGGCTATCCGTATTTTTTTACTAGAAAAGAACTTCACCCTATTGAATAACCTCCACCTCCACCCATTGCCATCAAGTCGATTCTGACCATAGCAACCCTATTGAATAAAGGGTTTATTACTTAGACACTCAAAGAACAGTTAGAAATATTTGTTCTAAAGTGATTTAACTTGTTTATAAAGTCTTTTCTAGACCTAGTTGCTGTTATGGTTTGCAATAAAAGGTTTGCCTATTTTTTTTTTCTTTAATGCAAATCCTACCCTAGACTTTTAAATAAATACGAGTGGGCTTAATGCTAGTACTTTTGCTGAATGGGGATTATATATTATTTTATTTTTAATTGTTTTAATGGTTAATCAACATTCTCTGAAAAAGTACAACTCACTAGAATATTAATTTATGACTAGCTGTAATTTTAGTAAATAAAGTACTGAATAATGAAGCCTTCAAATTATAATTTTATTGCAAATTAGCGTTGGTGATCTGACTAAAATATATATAAGCTATAATTTGAGTAGGGAGTAAAATGGAGAAAATAAGACAGAAAAAATCTTTGGAGAGTACAAAAAGTATTTTTCATTTTATACAGCAAGGTTTTTCTTGCATTTGAACTAACAGCAAAAACAAAGAAGTGGAAGAGTTGACGAAGGAAGATAGTTAAATCTCGTAAGAACCTGGGTAGACATGTCTCTTGAGAAATCATAATGCATTATATATGGAAATTCTTGCCTACTAATTAGCACTGCTGAAGAGTTTTGAAATTAAGCCTAGATAAGGGGTATAAAAGCCCCAGTTTCTATGCTCAGTTTACTTCTGATTCACTATGCAAATTTTGGAATTTTCCTTAATACTTTCTTGTGCTTCTTCTCATTTTCATCCACAAGGAAGAATTAGCTCTTTTAATTATATTTCTTTAAGTAGGAATGAAGATCTGTTTCATATACACATTGGTTCATTCATTCACCATTTTTAATTAAGTGCCCGTGAGGTGCCAGTCCTTCAGAGCACTAATGGTAACACAGTGAGGATAGTCAATCTCTCGACTCTCATGTGGGCTCAGAGGAGGCAAAGAGGCAAATGAATGAAAAATAAATGCATATGATGTTTCAGAAAGTCATGGGGCCTGGTCATTCAATAAATCAGAGCTCTGAACTGCAGAATGCCTGGGAATTATTTCATTGTTAGGAAAAGTCTCTCTGAAGCTGACAAATAGAGGTCAGGAGTGAATTTTAGAGGGGATTTAGCAATGGTCGAAATGGAAAAAAGAGCCAAACAAAAGATTAAGGTACACATGAGCTTAGCATGCTCAAGAAACAGATGGCTGCCAGTTCAGGCATGGCCAACAAATATCCCCTATGCATGACCATCTATGCTGTACCAACAGACTACATTTAGACAAGCAGTGGCAGGCAGCCTGAAAAGTTACCTGCTGAAGCTGGTAAAGCCACAATTTGAAAGGACACTGGGTACTGAATCATCATTTGGGGGCTCTACAAGATAATGAAGAAAATTAGTTAGATGAGCAAGAAATAAATATTTAATATATTATTCCTCTTATATTAGTCAATGTGATGGTCAATGTTATGTGTCAGCTTGGCTAGGCTGTGATTCTAAAGGGTTTGGCAGATCTGGGCTGGTTACTCTTCCATAATATAATGTAATCATTTTTCATGATGTAATTTGATATGAGCAGCCAATCAGCTGAAAGGAGAGTTTCCCTGGAGGTGTGGCCGGCCTCCAATATATAAATGGATGTTTTGGCAACTCTTGCTTTCTCAACCATGTACTCTTCTCATCGTCTGACCTCCAGTTCCTGGGACAATCCCTGGCCTGCTGCCTGTCCCACAGATTTTGGATTCACCAGCCCACAATCCTGTGAGCCAACAGAAGTCTCCAGCCTGCTGCCTGACCTACGGATTGCGGACTTGCCAGTGCCCACAAATGCATTAGCCATTTCCGTGAAGTAAATCTCTCTCTCTCTGTCTCTCCATATATATATAAAAAAAAAATATATATATATATACACACTCCTACTCCTCACTTATCAACTATCCCTTTATCTGAAAGTCACATTTACAGCTAATAGTAAAAATCTACTATCCAACTATTTTGCACATTAACCAGGCAGGAGGCATAGCAGCAATGACTGCAGATCAACCCTTTTTTCAGGGGAGGGTCTCCAGGTGGCCTGTGGGAATCTAGATCTTGCTGACTGTGCCTTTCATCCCCTCCTGCTGTAGGTAGTGTCCCATCTAGCTACCGAGCTCATTGCTGGCCTCCTCCATGGCCACGGCCTCCTGGCTGACACTCAGGCAGCACAGAGCCAGTGGGTGTTTGTTCTGAGTTGCCAGCTCCTATGCAGCCTGAGGCCCTGCAGCTCAAAATTGCTGTGGGATGGGCAGGGAAGGAAGAAAGAGGCATCAGAGAGGGTGTTTTGGAAGAAATGCGTAGGAGTTTAATGACATTCCAGCATTAGCTGAACTGGACTGGAAGTCTTCACCCCAGTGGGCCAGGTGTGTGGCCAGGCTCCTACAGCCCTCATAGGAATCCCCTAGCCTAGGTGACTCTCCAGGCCCAGAGGGCGGACCAGACTCTGGGATAGTGAATGCAGGGTTTGCAGGGGTGGGAATGGAATCCCGGAGGTAGCTCACTGGGGGCAGCTCTGAGCCAGCAAAGGAGGAAGCTGAAGTGGTTAACCTGTGGGCCCTCTAGTTACTCAGCCTGGCTTTATCCAGCTGTGTCTCCTCCAAGGCTCCTTCTCCACAGAGGAATAATCTGTAAAGGGACTCGTCACAGTAATGAGCACATCAGTAAATATTAAAAAAAAGCTGTTATTATTTCTATGATCATATTTTCTAAAAAAAACAAAAACTGACAAATGGATGATTTGAAAACAGAAAAAAAAATCCTCTGTTTTCGTATAATGCTGATTTTCACATAACGACCTAGTCTTGGGGACATAACTGTGTCCATATGAGGAGTGGGTATATAAATAAATAAATAAATATGTATGTGTACGTACATGTGTGTGT
The DNA here is from genome assembly GCF_030014295.1 of Loxodonta africana. Taxonomy (NCBI): domain Eukaryota; kingdom Metazoa; phylum Chordata; class Mammalia; order Proboscidea; family Elephantidae; genus Loxodonta; species Loxodonta africana. The sequence continues at coordinate 46,317,856 of NC_087361.1, forward strand.
GTAAATAAATATAACCAGTTTTGCTCCTCTGGAGAACCCAGGCTAAGACAGCCAGCATTACCTAAATTAATACAAAAACAAATTTAGGTTTTGTTCTCAGTGTGATGAGAATGTGTTAACGATTGCAAACTGGGTAAGTGATGTCATTTGGTTGATGTTAAAGTATGTCTCCTTTTGCTGTATGGAGAATGGGCTTTGGAGTAACAAGTACAGGAGAATAGTTAAGAGTAGAACAATCAAGAGCTGATGGTGGCTTGGTCTAGGCTGGTGGCCATAGAGATGAAAGATAGTGAATACATTTTGTGTATATTTGAAGGTCAAAGTAAAAGACCTTGCAAGTAAATTTGAAGGGAAAGTGATGTACAGAGAATAACACAAGAGACCCCAAGCTTTATATTGGAGCAACCTGAATGAATGGTGGTGCTAATTTTTAAATGTGGAAGACAGTAGAAGAATCGAATAAAATTTTATTATGTTTGAGGGGCTTTTGTGACACCGAGGACTAGGAAGTTAGAACAGATCTAAAACCAAACCAAGCCCGTTGCCATTGAGTCGATTCTGACTTATAGCGACCCTATAGGACAGGGTAGAACTGCCCCATAGAGTTTCCAAGGAGCACCTAGTGGATTTGAACTGCTGACCTTTAGGTTAGCAGCTATAGCACTTAACCTCTATGCCATCAGGTTTTCCTAGAACAGATCAGTATCTGTGTACCTTGTCCCATCCATTGATATTTCTGTAGTCATTAGGGTGGGTAGAAGGGGGAGTAAGAGATAATCACTGAGAGAGAAACTCCTGAAGATTAAGTTAAATGACATTTAATGCTTTCCTTAACACACTGATGATATTAGAACCTATACATACCTGTATACAACGTCCTTAATAAAAGCAATGGAAAATTAGAAAGAAATAATTTAAGAAGTTATTGAGTAGGCATTAGTTAAGGCTTACTTTCAAGACTTAGTCTTACGGTTAGCCTATGATTGCTAGAGGTTTTCTGACCTTAATTAACTCACTTATCATCTCTGATCCATCTCCCCCATCTATTAATAGAGCAAAATATAACCTACTTCTAGCAATAAGCTTGTTACTGGATCAAAAGAAATAAAGCTTAAGAAAATAATTTGAAAGTTATCCTGTTGTTGTTCATTGGCATTGAGCCAGTTCCAACTCATGGCGACCCCAAGGGTGCAGAATAGAATTGCTCCATAGAGTTTTCATAACTGCGACCTTTCTGAAGCAGATTGCCAGGCCAGCCTCCCCTGAGTGGTTTCAAACTGCTAACCTTTCAGCTAGTAGTCAAGCTCTTTACTGTTTACTCCACTCAGGGGCTCCTTTGCGCATTATAAAACACTATAAATTGTAAGTTAAGTTTTTCATTTATTAACATATTATTACAAATAAAATTGATATTTTAATATTTATTATAAATAAATATTTATTATAAATAAAAAATGCCAGAGGAAATTCAAAACCTTAAAATAAATGTATTGCTTTTTTTTTTTTTTTGCTAAAATGGAATCTTTGATATGAGGAAATTGTATAGAAAACAGAACACATGCACAATGAATGTAAAGCATCAAGATGATTTCCTTTTTTTTTTTTTTTCTGAATATTCACTGTAGTGGTTCGAATAGTGGTCTCCTCAAATTCATGTTTAGCTGGAACCTCAGACTATGACCTTATTTGGAAATAGGATCCTTACAGATGTAATTGGTTAGGTTAAAATGAGGTCGTACTGTATTAGGGTGGGCCCTGAATCTAAAGACTGGCATTCTTATAAGTAAAGGAAAGGGTACCCAGAGGCACAGGGAAAAAAGTCATGTGACAGTGGGGGCCGACACTGGAGTGATGATGTAGCTACAGGTCGTGGAACACCAAGAATCTCCAGAGGCCAACAGTAGCTGGGAGGAGGCCGCAAAGGATTCTTCCCTAGAGCCTTCAGGGGAAATACGGCCCTGAAGGCACCTTGATTTTGGATTTCGAGACTCCAGAATTGTGAAACAATAAATCGCTGTTTTAGGCCACCCAGTTATGGCCATCCTAGCATCAAATAGACCCACTGTGTCTTCTCACCTTTCCCCATGCTATCTCTGTTTGAGCTGCCCTATTGCTCCTCTCTGCATAGCTACCAGGGCCTGCCCCAGGCAGCCTCATTCCCCTGCCTCCTGAGTCCTTGGGGGGCTCTAGGGCATGAACTTCCTGTGACAATCTGATTTCTAATGAGAAAAAAGTAACCACAGCATTTCAAAATGCATCCTTTGGAAGCAGTAATTTCCAAAACTGTTATCTTTTGGAATGCTGGAAGAAATGAAACGAATTAATAAATCAACTCATTAATTAAATAATTTAGTACCTCATTCTCCATTGTTATGAAAGAGCAACCCAGGTCATAGAATTAATATGAAGGATATATGTAATCCAATAGATTTTTTTTTTTTTAAGAAAAAAAGGCCTGCCATCAATTTTCAAACTACTCTGGGAGAAAAATTACTCTTCATTTAGTCTTCAAGAACTGCCTAATACTATTGACAGAATTACGCAGTGTGAATAGCAACATGCATGCTGGGTATGAACAATTTAAATACTAATTTTGATCCTTGTCTGGTAAAGACAGAGTCGAACACACACAGTGAAAGTAAATGGATGTGGTTGTTGTGACAGCTCCATGTCAGGCTGGAATCCAAAAGACATTTCAAAATGATACACTGGCATGCTGCTGGAACAACGCTCTTGCAATGTACATTTTTTTTTTTTTTGCAGAAAAAAATGTCACAAGTTTACAGTTTGGTTCCAGTGCATATCTTAGATATTTCAAACTAAATTGTGGAAAGTACCACGTTTCTAGAGAGTCGGGGAAACAAAAATAAACAAACAGAAAAACAAAACAAGGGACATGTCTTAGCCCCTAAAATGGATATCAAACCCTTTCCCAATATTCTCATCTTTGCATAAGTTTATCTCCTTGAGTGTGGCCTGAAACCATCGACTCACTTCTAACACATACCTCTTGGCACTCGGTCGATTCCAACTCATAGTGGCCCTATAGGATGGACTAGAACTTCCCCCCAGAGGGTTTCAAACTGCCCGCCTTTTGGTTAGCAGCTGAGCTCTTAACTACTGAACCACCAGGGCTCCTCTAACACATAGTATACATCAAAAGTGATGGGCTGTCACTTCTGAGATTATATAAAAAAATTAATCGTGACTTCCATCTTGCTTGCTCTTCCCCTCTCTTTCTTTTAGCCGTACTTCTGGGAGAAGCCTGCTGTTATGCTGTAACAGGCCCCAGGGAGAAGCCCTGGGACTGCTACCTCCAGCCAGCCTGCAAGGACCTGGGGTAGGTGAATTGCCCAACAGCATATAAATGAGCTCAGACCCTCCCCCTGTGGAGCCTTGAGATGATACATATCTGGCCCACATCTTGATTCCAACCCTTACAGAGGCACTGCATCAGAGGTAGCCAGCTAAGCCACACCTGGACTCCTGACCCACAGAAACGGTGAAAAAACAAGTGATTTTTGTATTTTGGTTTTGGGGGTAATTGGTTACCTAGTAATAGATAAATAATACAAAGTCTTTTCAGCCACAGTTCTATGGAAGCATTTAGCATCAGCCCACTTCATTAAAAAAAAAAAAATAATGTATATATATATATATGAATAATCGGGGAGTCCCTGGGTAGCAAATAGTTATAAACCAAGGCTGCTAACAGTAGGTTGGAGGTTCAAGTACACCCAGAGGCACTTCCAAAGAAAGGCTGATTTCTGAAAAATCAGCCACTGATGACCCTGTGGATCACCATTCCACTCTGATACACATGGGGTCGCCGTGAGTTACAATTGACTCAACAGCAACTGGTTTATGATTAATAAACTATGACTTTTTAAATTATTTTCACAGAAAAATGCACATGAAAAGTCATAGGCATGCATAAAACCTGTGTTTATACCATTTTGTTTTTTCTCTTCAAGAAAAAAAAAAAAATGAAGACAAAATCAACCACAGTTCTAAGAGAAAAAAAGAAAATCTCATTGTTCTACCAGGGAAAAATTGGTAAGCAGCTATTGGTAACCTTCCCGCAATCATCGGTTTAAACTTTTTTAATTAATATAAAAATGGGAACTTTTTTTTTTCCCTGAGCCATTCTACTTCATGCTACATAACTCTGAAAATAAAACAATTTCTGGAACTATTGCACTGGCAGGTTAACATCAACAGACCTTCCAATGGTAAAGGTGGGGTTAGGGTTGTAAATATAGAATAAAGGCAGTAGAGTGATAAACTGCCAAATTCTTAAGCAGCATTCTGACCTAAATTTAGGGAGACTGGCAGTAGATCAAACATTGGATGGAAATTTGAGAAAAGAATTTTTTCAGCCACACGTATAAGCCAAGGCTGTGTTGGCAAGGGTAACCATACTAAACTATCAAAAAGAGAAAGAAACCAAAAAGATTCCTGATATTTGGACAACAGACTATGTGTTACAAATAAGTAATTCTGAATAAATGTTTTTTAAGCAAGTCGTTGATGATTTCTACACCAAAAAACCAAAATCAAACCCAATGGGGTCGAGTTGATTCCGACTCATAGTGACCCTATAGGGAGTAGAACTGCCCCATAGAGTTTCCAAGGAGCTCCTGGCAGATTCAAACTGCCGACCCTTTGGTTAGCAGCCATAGCACTTAACTACTACACAACCAGGGTTTCCTATTTCTACACAAGTGTTCTTAAAATGAACTCTGTTTTCCTTCTGCCCTTCCTGAGCACTAGTTCTTCCACCTGTCTTCCTTAGACCCATACCCAGGAGGACATTGGTACATGCACCATGAACCCTGATACAGGGATATGCTATAGAAATAGTTTCTGCACATGATATTTCCATTGTTACAATGTGGAACATCAGGGTACATATACATACATATTTATCCCTGGATGTTGCAAAGGGTTTGCTCTCGACTGCTAGCTTGAAGGTTGGTGGTGTGAACCTGCCCAACAGCACTATGGCAGAAAGGCCTGGCAACCTGCTCCCATAAAGATTATGGACAAGGAAATTCTATGGGGCACTTCTACTCTGTAACACATGGAGTTGCCATGAGTTGGAATCAACTTGATGGCAACAGATATACAAAGAGTGCTGCAGTGAAACACTCAGCTGCTAACTGAAAGGTTGGAGGTTTGAGGCTACCTAGAGATCCTTGGAAGAAAGGCCTAGTGACTTGTTTCTGAAAAATCAGTCACTGAAAACTCTATGGAGCACAGTTCTTCTCTGACACACATGGGGTAGCCAGGAGTTGGAATCAACTCAATGGTAATCAATATGTTTTAGCTTTGTTTTGTTTTATTTATCCTTCTACATAAAGTAAAGCAAAAAAGCCATTTCCCAAACATATTTGACTTCAAAATCATTTAGTTGAGTGATTCCTATTAACATTGGATGGATTATTGCCCAATACAAAATATTTTTTAGAATTATTGTGTTAAATTTAAAAAATCAAGTTACAAAGCAAATTTTAAGTAGAATTGTATATAGCCACTGGCTATACCTTAACCACAGAGTACTGAATTAAAAAACAAAAAACTAAAAAAAGAACTTCACAATGTTTTGTATAGATTTAAAATACAACACTAGATAGAAAGGGAGAGAGAGAGAGATCACAAGGAAGTTTCTTACGGAGTTTAAAGTACAAGCTCTGCAGTTTGACAATCCTAACTCAGTTACCACCACTCAGTAACATTTTTTTACATCTTAGAATTTTCCTGATTTTCTACAATGAGCATGTATTATTTATAGGATCAGCAGATGGTAATTATATATATAGTCAGTACCCTACTTAGGACAAGTTTGTTCCAAAGACTTCATCCTAGGTCGGTTCCAGTGAAAGCTGGATATCCCCCTTTTTTTTAGTTTTCATTATTATTCCTTTTTTTTTAAATCAGTATCTTTGTTAATTCAATCTTTGCCTTGAACATCTGCTAGTGAATATCTGAGAATGATAACACCATCAGATTATACACTACAACATTGTATGTAGAACATATTACTAACGGTAATATACAAAAAAACAGATGATCTTAATTTAAGTGCAGCTCTTCATAACTTGAATGTTATAAGTCAGAGACTACCAATATATAAAATTACATATATTTGGAACATATCTCTTTCTAAATGAAAGTTATAAATGAAATACAGTCATAGAAAAAAGAAAGCAATTCCTTCAGTTCAACTGAACTAGTTTATGAACTTGTGAAATAATCATATAAAATGGGCCTAATGAAGATGCAGCTTAAGTAAAACATTTCTTGGTTGGGGGTTGAGCTCTCAAGTAGAAATCTCTTATCTCAGCTTTATAAAAGAGCTTTTGGTAATGCTGCTTTTAAAATTCTCAGTGTAGGTTTGTCCAATACTTACCTTTATTCCTCTAATTTATCTACTGACGACAACTCTCAGAATGGCCTGAGTCAGTAGCTGAGGTTTAAAATTGTATCTTTATTACAGTGGAATCATTTAAAATGTGATATTCTAGGGTTTTATATGTGAAAAAAAATATAGTAATAGAAAGTCTGCAGGAAGTCTTAAACAGAGAAAATGGGGATGTTGGTCGGCTTTGATAAAGACTCTAAGTGTGTTCACCAGCTTTATTTACCTTATTGTTCCCCCATGCTGTGTAACTCCACAAGCACTTCATATGCTTTCCCTGGACAAAATAGTGAAGTCAAGGCCAATAGCCAGAACCTCGATGAAGAGCTCAATAAGGCTAAAGGTGAGAGAGAGGTAAGAAATGTAAAGCTTGTGATGCATTGTACTTAGTGGGAAAGTGTAGTTTCCCTTTTTTGTTGCCCTTCCCTTCAACAAAGCTTACAGTAAGAAAATTTAAAGCAGAGAATCGATATGGGCAAACAACATTTTTCCTTTTTGGTTTGAATTTAATATCTGAGATCATTTATTTATTCAATAAAAACTATTGAAACGTCAATATATGCTCAACACTAGGCAAAGCTCTTGAGGGGAACAAATTGCTTTTACTTTTAAGTTGTAGTCACAAGTGTTCGTTGATTGTAAAGTGTGGTTTTCTTTTTTTTTTTTTTTTTTCCACCCTACAACCTTAGCAATAAGTCTTGTGATTTGGACTGTAATGAAGTTAAGAAATTTCTTCAGTAGAGATGGTAAGAATTACTAGCCTGGTTTTGTCAACATGATGAGGCACTAGTGTCTGGCTTGTCAAAGTAAGGAGGAGAGAGAGAGAAACGGGGGGAAAAAAGGTAATATTGTAGAAAAAGGAGCTGTGTGTTACCCAAGCCAGAAGCTGACTTAAGTGTAATTGCAAAAGTGCAGTGTGAGATTCAGAGGGTTGGAAAAGCGATGTGGTCATCTGAGCACCTGGAAAACCAGAAAGCCAACAGAACTGATACCCAAACATGGTAGCTGAAAGTGCGGAAGAGGTCTGGGGTTGGCATGTACTACATGACAAGATGACTTCTAATCCCTCCAAAAACTCTGAACCACAAAGAGATATTTAATGATGAAATTTGCGGGATTCACTGTTTCTATATATCCAATCAGCAGACTCAGTTATTATTATTGTTTTTAAATCTGTATTCTCCAGTTGAGAGCTTACATAAGTCTGGAGGACTTGGATGCCCCATGTATATTTTATGATATGTGATGATTGTAGCTGCAGCTAAGGAAGAGTTTCTCACTAACCTGTTTGTGAACTGACCAAGCCATGTTGTAGTGGAGCACTGAGTGGTGATAGCTGCCTCTTGGTGATTCTCCCTATCCCTCAATTTCTCTTCCTGGAGTCTTACCTAAAAATAATAATAATCATAATAATTTTTAGTTCCATTAGATATATTAGGTAGTCATTTTTTAAGAAATACAAGATTTCTGGCATTTATAAATTTTAAGTTTCTTTTCAGATACTGACCTCTCATTTTTTTCAAATTATTATTAAATTCAATTTTTCTGATATGAAAGGATCTTAAAATAAGGGTAACATTTATTCATTTACGAGTTAAATTCTTGTGTCCTGTTAAGGTCTTCTTCTCTCTTTCACTGACTTGGCCGCCAATAGCATCAAATTTGGCAGAAACCTTCTGTGGTCCCTCCAGAGTTTACTGGTAGAGGCACCTCAGACATGAGGCTACGAAGAATAACATATTAAAAAAAACAAACCTGTTGCTGTCGAGTCAATTCTGACTCACAGTAACCTTATAGGACAGAATAGAACTGCCCCACAGGGTTTCCAAGGAACCCCTGGTGGATTTGAACTGCCAACTTTTGATTAGCAGCCCTAGCTCTCAACCACTACACCACCAGGGTTTCTGGAATAACATATGCCTAGGATTTTTTTCCTGCAGCAAGGACAATAATAACAACAGAGTATTTTTATTTACCTGGCTCCTTATCTCAGATTCGTCCTTTTACCCAACCCTAACCACGCACTCATCAATCCATTCCATGACTCTCTCGAGCCCTGATACGAGTAATTTGTGTTCATGGTTTAGGATTCACCTCACTATATGAAAAGGTTATTCATCCTGGCTAGAAAAGACCAGCAACTATGTTCATTCACTCCCGGATTAACCTATTTGGCTTCTTGCTTCTGTGACTGGCCAGTACCTATGTTTGGAAAGCTGCAGGCTAGATACCACTTGGCCTGTCCAACTCTATTGTCACTTATCTTTCCCAAGTTCTGAAATCTTTGTCTACCGACTATTTAGAGTTTTCCTCCAACACTTCACTTCACTTGAAGCATTCCTTTTTGTGAGAAAAATTAATTTATCTAGAGTTCTATTCTCTCATGCTCTTGATTGTGTCAAAGAGATGGAATTTCTAAGGTGATATTATTGCACCTAGGGTCATAAAGTTTGAAAGACCTAATGGACCTTAGAGTCCCCCATGTTCAATTGTTTCTACCCATTATGAAGAAACAGAAAACTAAAGACTCTAAGCTACTTGTTCTCAGTCACACAATTTATTACTATCAAAGATATGTCTCCAAAACATGACTGTGATTTTTAGTCTAATTCTAGTTTTCTGGATTTTTCCTTTGGACTGATATGTTCACATTGATAGTCATTTTCTAAAGTGACATATATTAAATTCAGACATGTAGACATTTCTGATGTAGGGACTTGTTCAGTAATGACTTCTCTCTGCCCTCCAAATCATATGGGAAAACAGCAGTCTGCATCATTTATTCATATGCCCTTAAGTATTAGTTCGGATACCTGTAAAAGCCTCAGACAAACTGGAAAAGTGAAAGGAGTTATTTTTTCTGATCTCTCACTTTGGTGCCCAGTAAAGGAAACCCCGGTGGAGTAGTGGTTAAAAGCTACATCTGCTAACCAAAAGATCGGCAGTTCAAATCTACCAGGAGCTCCTTGGAAACCCTATGAGGGTAGTTCTACTCTGTCCTATAGTGTTGCTATCAGTCGGAATTGACTTGATCGCAATTGGTTTTTTAACCCTTTGTCTTCTAGTTATTCTGTTTAATAAAACTACTCTCAAGAAAAGACCTAATCTCAATTATATAAATCTCAAGAAAATAAAGCAGCCCTTACTGCTGTCAGGAGGAAGAAATCTGGTGTTAACACTAGGGTTGTGATGTTCTTCTAATGAACATAAACAATTCCAAAGAGCATTAACATCAAACAAAGCCACTGTGTGTTGGTGATGATCAAGACAAAAAAGTCACTCTGTATTTGATCCCCAACAAAACATAGAGCACTGTCTCAACCACAAAAGTGACCAAATATCTCCCTCTCCTGGCTTAATACAGAACTGCTCCATCTTTACCGATTACAGCTTTAACCACCTCCCCCCATTCTGCTCTCCTCCTATAAAAATCAAGACACAACATCATAGAGTTACTCCCACTTTCTGAAAGCACCTAATACCGAGAGAAAAAACTCATTTGTTTGAAACCTCCCCCAAATCTCTGTCATGTGCCCAAAACCTATAACAAGCCTGTCTTAGTTATCTAGTGCTGCCATAACAGAGATAACCACAAGTGGATGGCTTTAACAAAGAGAAATTTATTTTCCCACAATCTAGTAGGTTGCAAGTCCAAATTCAGGGCATAGGTTCCAGGGGAAGGATTTCTTTTTCTGTCAGCTCTGGAGGAAGGTCCTTGCCCTCAATCTTTCCCTGGTTGAGGAGCTGCTCAGGCTCAGGGACCCCATGTCCAAAGGACCCACTCTGCTCCTGGTACTGCTTTTTTGGTGGTATGAGGTCCCCAACTCTCTGCTTGCTTCCCTTTCCTTTTATCTCTTGAGAGATAAAAGGTGGTGCAGGCCACACCCCAGGGAGACTCCCTTTACCTTGGATCAGGGAGGTGACCTGAGTAAGGGTGGTGTTATAATCCCACCCTTATCCTCTTAACATAAAATTACAATCACAAAATTGAGGACAAACCACACAATACTGGGAATCACGGCCTAACCAAGTTGACACACTTTTGGGGGGACACAATTCCATCCATGACAAAGCCCTTCCTAAACACTCCGTTATTGAGGGGCCTACAGGTTCTCCACAGTGTGTCTTTTCCCTTTGTGAAAAGAGCCAATGAAACTAAGATTTTTCAACTACAGGTGTTTTCAAAGTGGCTTTTGGAGACAACAAAGTCAATCTTACAGCAAAATTTAAAGAGTTAGTTCTTTAAGAGTTATTTGTATTTAAAACCATTAAAATTTTGCAATGAGCTCCTTTTCCCCCAATCTGAATATACTCATTATTCACAGGAAAAAAAAAAAAAAACTTGTTACCATCAAGTAGATTCCAACACTCAGCAACCCTATAGGACAGAGTAGAACTGCTCCATAGGGTTTCCAAGGAGCTACTGGTGGATTCAAACTGCCAACCTTTTGGTTAGCAGCCCAGTTCTTAACCACTGTGCCACCAGGGCTTCAATTCATAGAATAGGGGAAAATATTTTGAAAAAAAAAATTAACATCCCTGAAAAGAATCACCATAGATACTAACAACCAAAACCCAGTGCCTATCCTGTAAAAACTACCAATTAATTCAAGTTCTGCTGGATGAGGGTATTCGCCAATGATTCTTAATTCTTTATGCACACCATGCCTAGAACTAACTAGATCCTCAAAAACCCTTTAAAGGGCCTTTTTTTTTTTTAATTGGTGATGCCATGTTTTTTCTCTAATGGAATGGATGCTGAATCATTGTTTGTTGGTAGTTTTTTATTAATTGAAACAATACTGTGCCAGTTGCAAGCGGGCCATATCTGTATTATATTCCATGGAACACATCACACGTGCAGTACATATTGGATATCGTGGCTCAGGAGGTGCATCATACTTCCTGGTTACACTTGAGCCGTAAAATATCTTACCCAATTTTCCAAATATACCCATGAAATACTACATAAACATTGTACTTGCTGTACATAATTGTTATCAGTTTGATTCAGACTGGGCCATGTCATTACAATCTTGCATGAAGCACATCACTCACATGGTACATATCGGTACCATGGCCCAGGAGGTGCAGAAAATGTGAGTGGTAGGCTTATCCACTAGTAACCATTAACAGGATAAACACCTGTTGTCAGTGATGGTTTATTTTTCTATTCAAATAGCAGTTATCAAGTACTTATTAAGCAATACATATTAGTGGCAGCTTAGATTCTCCAGTAGCAGACATTGAGAAAGAGATTGGGGTATAAGGTATTTGAGATATTTATTAGGGAACAGCACTTGTGAAAAAAAGGAGAAGGAAGCAAGGTGGGTCAAAGGAAGAATTGAACTGTGATACAGGCTGACACATTTTTGGCCAATTAGCAGGTTATTGTTATTGGGTACCATCAAGTTGATTCTGACTCACAGTGACCCTATGTGACAGAGTAGAAATGCCCCATGGTGTTTTCTTGGCAGTAATCTTTTAGGGAAGCAGATTGCCAACTCTTTCTCCTTTTGGTTAGCAGCCAAGCACTTTAGTCACCAGGGCTCTGGAAAAAAAAAAAAAATTTTTGCTCATTAGAATGTCCTGCATTGACCCAAAATGTTTGTTCTTTATCCCCCACTTCTCACAGCCACTGAACACAGGCTTCCCTGGGAAGGATGTCCCCTCAGGCAATGTGAGGACAACTGAAGCATCATTTATAGGAGCTAACAGCTAAAAGCTGTCTTCTGATTACACTTCCTGCAGTTGGGCAGCAGGTTCTTCCTTGAGGGAGGATCTGAGTGGTCCAACATCATATTTACATAGTATTACACATAACATATAATGAATTCCTCATTCAAAAATGGGCATAGAACTGGAAAGCAATTAATGAAATACTGAGAAATATTAACAAATGCTGAAAACAAGTTGGTAAATCAACACACCAGTAAATAATTCAAAGTATTTTTGTTTTACTTATTTCTTCCACAAGGACTGCTTTATGTTATGGGTTTTTTTTTTTTTTTTTTCCATTTTTCTCTGTGGAGTTGTAATTATCTGAAGGCTAACTACTTTTTCTTCATTCACTTTTATTTATTTCAAGAGAGCATTTGTTGAATTGTTAATTCCTTTCTTTGTCACTCTTAATCCCATTGTGATTAAGCATCACTCAGTCTTCTAGGTAATTTTCATTCTGTTTAGATGTCTCAAAATTAAATTGTCCCGGGTATTAAAATCCATGACACAAATAATCAAAAGTAAGAGAGCAGAGAGTTCTCAGATGTCACCAACAAGAAAATAGGATAGTAAAACCTTTGACAGAATTTTAACATTCAGAAAAAGCTGGGAAACTATACAGCAGCATTTGCATAATTATCTCTATGACCTGTCACTTCCTTTTTCTTTTGTTTTGGAGATTGAATCATTTATACATGGCATTATGGCAAAGGGAGCTCTTTTAGTTTCTGTGGCTTAAAACTCCAAAAAGCATCCATTGCATATAAACACGGAGACTCACACACAAATACTCATACAAGTACGCACTTACATATATACATATTCACACACTCACATACACACACACAGGCGACAAATATTATGCCTACAAGTGGTGGAAATATGGTTATAAACTAACTGATTTAGAAAGAAAAGTAAAAAAAAAAAAAAAAAAGAGTAAAGTGTTTGTTGAGGTCAAGTGGTCCAAGAGAGAACAAAAATGAGTAAGAAAGTTAATGTGGTAGGGAACATATTTACTGAGTTCAGGGCCTGACATAGCATTGGTACTATAGGTTTTTTTCATTCAGTAACACTCCATTAAGTAGGTATTGTTATTTCTGTTTTACGTATTACAAAAGCATCAATAACACCTTATCGTTAAAACCCACTGCCATCGAGTCAATTCAGACTCATAGCAATCCTATCGTTAGGTATTGCTGTTTCTGTTTTGCTTATAAGAAAGCTGAACACTACTGATGTTAAATAACACAGAGTGAGAATACCACAGAGATTGGTATTTTCACTACTTTGTTGTTTCTAAAACCTACTGCAGGGCTGTAGGCTGTCTACCTATCTGAACTTCAAATTTGAATTTTTTCAGTAATATACTGATAGTATTTCAAGGCTTCATTAGCTAAAATTTATCTTCTGAATTGTGGCATCTTCCTCTGAACTTCTGTTAAAACACATCCCTAACGTTTTTGCCTGTGACCCTCTTCTGTTTGCATTTGTTCACTGTAAAACACTTCCTGGCAACCATGGGTTAGCTGCCATTTCAACAGCAACTTGAAATTCTTTCAATAATTTTATTGGATCCACATTTGTGCTCATCATCACTCCAATCAAACCAGCTCTTTTCAAAGGCTGTTCCTTTTTCTGGTGTAATCATTTTGTAAAGATTATTTTGGCGCTCTCTCTCCTTTTCCTTCCATAGGCAATTTGTTGGCATTAAAGGAAAATATTGCACTGCTATTCATAAGGTTTTGACTGGCTGATTTTTTCAGAAATAGGCTGCCAGTTCTTTCTGAATAAGAAAGACTGAAGAATAATTGAAGCCCTTGAATTATGGTGTTGGTGAAAATATTGAATATACCATGGACTGCCAGAAGGACAAACAAGTTTGTCATTGAAGAAGTACACCTGGAGTGCTCCTTGGAAGTGAGGATGGCAAGACTTTGTCTCACATACTTTGGACATGTTATCAGGAAAGACCAGTCCCTGGAGAAGGACATCATGCTTGGTAAAGTAGAGGGTCAGCAAAAAAGAGGAAGACCCTCAACAAGATGGATTGACACAGTGGCTGTAATAATGGGCTCAAACACATCAAGGACCAGGCAGTGTTTCATACTATTGTACTTAGGGTTGCTGTGAGTTGGAACTGACATGATGGCACCTGACAACAACAACAACAAAAGAAAAATGCATTTAAGTGTCAGATTCTCCCTTTTATTTTTACTCCTATAATCATCATAAAGGTTAAAAAAAAAATTTTAGCCTTTATTGTATCTTAGAAAGACTATTACAATAAATCTTTCTCCAATCACTATCCTAATTAATCTGAATATATCATACATAAAATTAGGATGCACCTGTTCAAGAAAACCCCTGCAGTTCCCAGTATAGAGTTTGCCCTGCCTTGTGGCAAGGAGGATAGCCTTTTGTGCTCTTCTTTCAGTCCATCATTTGGCCACAGGCTCTCTCCCATTCAGATGTGAGAGTGTGTAGTATCCCGGGTTAGGCAGTTCCCAATAGTCAAATCTCGAGGCAAGTCTCCAAAGAGGATGGTAGCTGTAAGTCATCAGCAGTAGCTAAAAGGTGCTTGTATCAGCCAGGTAAGGAGACCCGGTGGTGCATAAACAGTGTCTATCACAATATATCCCTGGCACCGTTTAGATCGACTTGCAAATCTCATTAAGTTCCAACTTGCTTCTCTCCTTCTGTTTACTCCATCTAGATGCTTATTCTCCATGATTCTAGTTGATCACAGTTTCTAAGAAAATTTACAAGAGTGTTAGTATGACAAACTTAAGCCCCTGCAGCTTCCTTTGTACCAAGGCTATAAATGATACTTTTCATCTCCCTCATTGACTACCCTTTCTAGAGTTATCTACTCTTGACTAGCACTTCTTTTGGTCTGCTGGTGGGAGGGCCCCAGCGAGATGGATTGACCTGTTGTCTGCAACAACCATCTCAAGTATACCAATGATCATGAAGATTGCCCAGGACCTGGCAGTGTATTGTTTTGTTGTATATAGGGTCACTATGAGTCTGAACCACATCAACGGCACTTAAAAACAACAACAAATACTCCAACCTACGTCATATCATTTTTATTTCTTTCATCCATTCAGCTATATATTTATTCAAACATTCACTCCAAACTAGGTTTTCAAACAGCTGCTTGGAGTCATTTTAGCCAGTAAGTCTATAAAAAAGTCTATATGAGGTAAAAATCAAGAACACAAAACAAGAACACATGCATACAAATATGACTGAATATGCCGTTTTTATTACAATTGCCCCAAATGATACACATGTTCTCCCTGACATTGTATTTAAATATTTTATGTGTAGAAAAATATCCCCATGAGAGGCTTTCGGGAAAATGAGAAAGATTATGGAGGAGGCATTATTTCTTTCTCCATGGACTCTGCTGGGCGGAAAGGAAAAATTGTGTGCAATTAGAGGTTAAATTTTGGTTCTCTGTCTTCAAACTTTACATGTGTCAGGAGGGCTATATACAGAAGTGATGCTGCTATTTGTAGGGTCCAGTCACTTCTCAACTACCAGTAGTCTTGATTACAGTGTAAATTGCATGAAGCTCACAAGACAACAGAGGCTAAAATATATGAAGGATAGCAATACCGTGTTTTTCACTGGTCAACACATAATATAGAAGCGGAAATAGTAAATATTTTGCTTCCAGTAAATCATGTGTAAAATAGGTATAGATTTATACTGAAATTCCTAAATTACATTGTTCTTTTAAATCATTTTATTTTTATTAGAATCCCAGACCCAATAACTAATTTTCTTTAATATAAAAAAAATTAATTAAATTTCGTCTTCATCACCACTTCCTTATCCCTGCCACAGTTTATCTCTTTGACATTTGGTTACTGAAAAAAATACTTACCATGTTAAATTATCTAGTTCAGGGCTGCAGCTGCAAAAATCCACAAGCAGAAGTCATAACAAGGTATAAGATAGATTTTATTCGCTTTCGCTCATATTATCAAAATGTTTTATTCATTTTCACCTGCTCTCAAAGGATCGTTGAGCCAATGCCCTTCACCTAAATAGGAGAGTTTGGAAAAAAAATTTTCCTGTCTTTGGAAGGACATCACATCATATTTTTTTTTTTTTTACAGTATTTTCTTAGAAATATTAGACATCTTAGTACATTCATTTATTCCCTTGAAATTAGGGAATTGGAGGCAAAATAAAGACAGATATTTTCAGTTTTTTCCCTAATATAACCCTTTTTTCTGAGCCTGAGGAATGGAGTGTGGTAAAAGCTAGTCAGCCTAGCTGAAAGATCTCTGCTATGTGAAACTATAAGTACTCTGAATATAGAAACAAGTGGCCAGAGAAAAATCCTTTGAGAAAATCATGTAAATACCCAATTGTGTCCCATTCTTGCTACTTGTCCCCCATGTCAGGATCTATAGTAGAACTTTGTTACCATCATAAGCAAGAAGGTCTGTCTCTCCACCAGATTCTTTTTCTGCCACCAAGTTGTAACCAATCCCCAGCACACACACATACGCCCACTTACCTGTTGTTGTCAAGTTGATTCTGACTCATAGAAACCCTATGGGACAGAGTAGAACTGCCCCACAGTGTTTCCATGGAGCACCTGGTGAATTCGAACTGCTGACCTTTTGGTTAGCAGCCATAGCTCTTAACCACTATGCCACCAGAGTTTCCTGTGACCACATACTTTTCCCTAAATCTTCTGAAACTTGGTCTCTGGGAAACCATGTTTTAAAGAAAGATTCCACATTACATTTCTTGGTTAATTAGGTTAATTTTCTTCTTCTTAGTGTATTTTTCATGCTCATAAAACACCAGTTCCTGTTGAGTCAGTTCTGAGAAATGGAAACTCCATGTGTGCCAGAGTAGAACTGTGCTTCATAGGATTTTCAATGGCTGACTTTTCAGAAGTAGATCACCAGGCCTTCCTTTATAGGTGCCTCTAGCTGGAGACAAAACTCCAACCTATCAGTTAGCAGCTGAGCATGTTAATGTTTTATTAAATTTTAATCAGGATACAGCATTATTTGAGTCCCCATCCCACCGTACCCCACCTCTTTATCAAGCTGAAAAAGAATCTGTACTTCATCAGGTCCAACCACACTTTCCCACGCATGGTGGACTAAACATTGCGGAGGTGGCACTTTCTCAGAAAACCCGCCAACTCAGCTTCATAGTTGATGAAGACTAAATCTCTTCCTCCTCATTATCCTTGTATGGGACATGGAAAAAAAATGGAACTTCAGCAGTGTTTGGACTCTCACTCACTCAGCACATTTTTTCTTTTACATTTCAATAATCATTGCAATCTTTAATTTAAACTTTAGGTGATATATATTGTGCGTACGTAGTTTTAAAAGAACAACAACAACAAAAAAAAAAACCCTCTCTTAAAGGATAAAAAAAAAAAAATAGGGAATCACAAGTGTTCTGGAGATATCTTGATCATCAAGAGCCCCTGGAGAACTAATTTTTGGATGAAAGAAAGATAAACAGAGAGAACTCAAGTACCAGTAAATTAAGGATGGATTTTGAAATTAAGAGCCATCAAACACTCAGAAGTAGTATAAAATTAAGTTTTTAAGATCTGTGATATACTAAATAGACTCATTTTTTCTATTTAAAAATGTTATAATAAAGCTAAATTAATAGGCAGAAAAATATTACCAAGATATGGAGAGGTGTGTCACTGTACAAAGCATGGAGATCACATCACAGCGTAAAAGGCAGGGAGATCTGTGCTTGTTCTGTAATCTAGATTAAAAGCCACTAGAACAAGCACTAATTCTCACATCATGTTAGTATTACCTTGGCACTTTTCCCAGGTATATAATTTATGTAGATGATTCTCTTTACCCCGCTCACACTTTTCATTATATAGATTCTATTAAGGTATTAATTTCCAATTAGACACGTGAATATGATGCATTAAATAGGTTTGCGGTTTCATTACATCATGTACTTCTAGGAAAGTAGGGCATATTATTGGCCTTTGCTATGAACGTTTAGGTATTAAAATACTTTGTGAATACCTGTGGACATATATATTTAATAAAACAAAACTCAGATTACTAAAATTTCAGTAACTTCAACACTTATGTTCTTACATTTAGAACCAATAATAATCTGGCCTTAACCCATTTGTAGTCTTACCCCTTGCTACTTCCATTTACATAGTCTATATACAGTCTATACTCTAGGTCAAGGACCCCTTATGTCACAACGATCCCTCCGGTGCTAACCCAAAGGTTGGCAGTTCAAAACCACCAGCCACTCTGTGGGCAAAAAGACCTTCCCCTGAAGGTCTGCTCTCGTAAAGATTACAGCCTAGGAAACCCTTTGTGGGCAATTTTACTCTGTCATACAGAGTTGCTATGAGTCGGAATTGACTTACTGGCACACAACAACAATAACAAAACAGCATGTTGTTCTTGTTGTTAGGTGCCGTTGAGTTGGTTCCGACTCATAGTGACCCCATGCATGGCAGAACGAAACACTGCCCGGTCCTGAGCCATCTTCACAATCATTGTTATGCTTGAGCTCATTGTTGCAGCCACTATGTCAATCCACCTCATTGAGGGTCTCCCTCTTTTCCACTGACCCTGTGCTCTGCCAAGAATGATGTCCTTCTCCAGGGACTGATCCCTCCTGACAATATGTCCAAAGTATGTAAGACGCAGTTTTACCATCCTTGCCTCTAAGGAGCATTCTGGCCGCACTTCTTCCAAGACAGATTTGTTGTCTCTTTTGGCAGCCCATGGTATATTCAATATTCTTCGCCAACACCACAATTCAAAAGCGTCAACCCTTCTTTGGTCTTCCTTATTCATTGTCCAGCTTTCACATGCATATAATGTGATTGAAAGTACCATGGCTTGGGTCAGGCACACCTTAGTCTTCAGGATGACATCTTTGCTCTTCAACACTTTGAAGACGTCCTTTGCAGCAGATTTGCCTAATGCGTCTTTTGATTTCTTGACTCCTGCTTTCACGGTTGTGGATTGTGGATACAAGTAAAATGAAATCCTTGACAACTTCAATCTTTTCTCCATTTATGATGATGTTGCTCATTGGTCTAGTTGTGAGGATTTTTGTTTTCTATATGTTGAAGTGCAGTCCATACTGAAGGCTGTGGTCTTTGATCTTCATTAGTAAGTGCTTCAGGTCCTCTTCACTTTCAGCAAGCAAACAACAGCATACTATAGGTCAATTGGACTCATGTTGTTCCCTAACATGTCTTCTGCATTTTTCATTCTTGACTGTTTGTATTTGCCATGCTCAATCATTATAACAAACTAAACTTTCTGTACATTATATATATATATAGTATCAAACTATACTTTTTATACTTTAAACTATACAAACTATATATTATTTTAAACTTAGTCTACTGAGAAGAGGAGAATTACTTTTTAAAATATCTTCATTGATTAGTTTAATAGAAGACATTTAAATGGTGACTTTGCCATTTATGTTGGTGAAAGAAGGTATTTGCAATGACGAAGTCGTTGGTCTGGCAAAATTCTATCATTCGAACTCTGGCATTGTTTCTATCACCAAGGCCATATTTTCCAACTACTGATCCTTCTTCTTTGTTTCCAACTTTTGCATTCCAATTGCCAGTAATTATCAATGCATCTTGATTACATGTTCGATCAATTTCAGACTGCAGCACAATTGGACCAATGAACAACATCATGATAAAAGGAGAAAAGATTGAAGTTGTCAAGTGTTTCATTTGACTTGGATCCACAATCAACAGCCATGAAAGCAGCGGTCAAGAAATCAAAAGACGCATTGCATTGGTTAAATCTGCTGCAAAAGGCCTCTTTAAAGTATTGAAGAGCAAAGATGTCACCTTGAATACTAAGGTGCGCCTGACCCAAGCCATGGTATTTTCAATAGCATCATATACACGTGAAAGCTGGACAATGAATAAGGAAGACCGAAGAAGAAATGACACCTTTGAATTGTGGTGTTGGCGAAGAATATTGAATATACCATGGACTGCCAAAAGAACGAACAAATCTGACTTAGAAGTACAGCCAGAATGCTCCTTAGAGGCAAGGATGGCGAGACTACATCTTACATACTTTGGACATATTGTCAGGAGGGATCAGTCCCTGGAGAAGGACATCGTTCTTGGCAGAGTACAGGGTCAGCGGAAAAGAGGAAGACCCTCAAAGAGGTGCATTTACATAGTGGCTGCAACAATGAGCTCAAGCATAACAATGATTGTAAGGATGGCTCCGGACGGGAAGTGTTTCATTCTGTTGTGCATAGAGTCGCTATGAATCAGAAGTGACTCGAAGGCACCTAACAACAACAGCAAATACTGTTATCGGCTTCGCTGTTCAATGTGTTGTAATATGTTGTTTTGGTGGAAGCTTATGAAGAAAATCAGGTATAGCAAAGGGGATTATTGATGATATTTTAAAAGTCTTCTCAGATAATTGTGAATATTCTTTAATAGTTTACAATGTGAAATCTGAAACCACGTCATTGTTTATTTATTTATTTTTTACTCTCTTACGCTAAAGCCCATTGGTTGCTCTTGCATTATGAATGGATACTAGACCTATGTGGGATTTTGTGATATCATATACTTGTCATTTGAAAAATGCTGATTCACCTATGTAGATGCTACAAATATTTGTATATTTTATTGTAAATATTTTTACAGTAACAGTAATTGATATTGTCACCATAAAGCTTCTCAAGATGTCTTTAAATACCAGAAATCTGTCAATCTCATGATGTCAGTTACAAGTTTTCCAGATGTTTTATTTTTGCTTGAAAGCATGAAATGTCATCATTGCAACAAATAGTGTTGAGTTGTTTTGACACAACAATGAGTATTCAATCTTATAGAATCTCAGAAATCAGTCTTTGGGTTTCATTGTTTTTCTATTCTCACACCTGAGGTGGCTCACCTACTCCCATAGTTTTAAATATCATGTATACGCTGATAGAGGGCAGTGGTGACTCCTGGTAGAATCCTCACATTCCATGTGAGAGAATTGGGTTAAATTCCTGTTCAATGCACTGGTCAATTCCTGTCCGTCAGTGGGAGTTTGCATGTTGTTGTGACGATGAGCCAGTTTCAGCAGAACTTCTAGAATAAGATGGACTAGGAAGAAAAACCTGGCAATCTATTTCTGTAAACCCCATTGCCGACCTGTCAATTCCTACTCATAGTGGCCCTATAGGACAGAGTAAAGCTGCCCCATAGAGTTTCCAAGTCTGTAATCTTTACGAAGCAGACTGCCACATCTTTCTCCGGCAGAGTAGCTAGTGGATTTGAACCACTGACCATCTGCTTAGCAGCCAAGTGCTTAACCACTGTGCCACCAGAGCTCCTTTTCTGTAAACCAGGCAATGAAAAGCCTCTGGATCAGAACAGTCCAATCTGCAGTACATCAAGGGAATAGTACAGGACCAGGCAGCATTTCATTCCAACCCCATGGTAACATTGTGTTACCACGTGTACAGTGTTGAATCAATACCATCCAACAACAACAAAAACACATGCTGATAAATTTATATTTCCAATTTGCCTCATTCATTTTTTGAAAAAAATACATGTCAGATACCCAAACCATAGTTAGTCAGTCAGTCATTCTTTAAATTCAAAATGTTTCTTGAAAAAAATCATCTACTTCAGCTCACAAATTAAACAATCATACAAATGAGTTTATTATGAAAAAATATGTATACTTCGGTACATAATAAAAAAAAAATATATCGTTGAGTTGATTCTGACTCATAGCGACCCTATAGAACAGGGTAGAGCTGCCCCATACAGTTTCCAAGAGGTGCCTGGTGGATTCAAACTGCCAACATTTTGGTTAGCAGCATAGTTCTTAGCCACTACACCACCAGGGTTTTTTTCGTACTTAATAAAAAAAAATAGAACTGCTTTATATGTACTTTCAATTTTGTCCCATGATTATTAAAAAGACATGTACTCTGTGGTAGAGATTTAACAATATTAATAATTTTTGTTTTTACTGTTTTATCAAGGACATCCTTAAATTCTCATTTTGTTTTATTTTATGTTGCTTTATTTTTAACTGTGAATGTGTAGCAGGGAAGAAAATAGTGACAACTAGTACATTTTAGTATCTCTGCCTGGTCTGATCCTTTTAGCTGCCATTGCTTTTGCCCTATCACGTCAAATGTCAACACAGTGGAAACAGTACATAACAGCTCAGTATTATTATGGAACAATTCTTACTTCGAAAACTCCCTGTAAGGATCTTGGGGATTACATAGAAATGCATGGAGCATACATTGAGAACCACTGGTTTTAACTACCTTCTCTGCCAGGAATGCCCTTTCTTTCACTTTGTCTTTGCCAACCCACATTCTCCTCAACCATGAATTTTAAGGGCAGTTCAGATATCACTCCCACTATGAAATCTTTCCAGATCGCCTAAGTTAAAAGTAATTTCTTCTGCATCAAGTGCATAAACGTTTATACTGTTCTCCAGAATCAAGATGGTAAGTTAAAAAGACATGGTCCCTACCCTTAATGAGGTTGCATTCTAATATAGGAGATTCATATGTTAAACAATAACTCAAAGTACTATGTGATTTGTGCAGACAGATACAGACAGCACAGTAACGGAACACAGAGACGTAGTTTGGAAGGTCATATAAATTGGAAATGACTCAATGGTGATGGGTTTTTGGTTTGGTCTTTTAGGAAGAAAATTGTTTGCCAAATACATAATATTTGAAACAGGTGGGACTGATGTGGGGTGGAGGAAATTAAGAATGTTAAAGAAATATGCTAATCTACAGATGCAGGACAGGCAAGTAACATGCTCAGTGAGTTTCATATAAGTTATAAGGCCAGGATGGAGTCAATTGCTGAGGAACCATCAGTTGTAAGGAATGAGTTAAATTCACTAAGGGGAAAAAAAAAGAAAAAAAGAGGAATAGGTTAATTTAGCAATTCAAAATCAATGATTGTATTTCATACAACTCTCAAATATTGGGGTAAAATAATTAACATTTCCCAAATAGCAGAAGGAAACTCTGGTGGCAGAGTGGTTAAGAGCTACCACTGCTAATGAAAAGGTCAATAGTTCGAATCTACCAGGTGCTCCTTGGAAACTCTGTGGGATAGTTCTACTCTGTCCTAGAGGGTCACTCTGAGTTGGAATCAACTTGACAGAAAATGTGATGCAATCTTATTTTTCCTTTTAATTTTCTTTCTGTTAATGTCTCATATTTAGTTAATTGCATAACATCTCAGTGATTAGTTTTATAAATTTTGGATACTACAAAACTCAATATAAGATTTTCTTACCTGGAGAATTAAATACATATTAATTTTTCCAAAGTACTTTCCCTCCAGGAGCCCTGGTGGCAGAGTGTTTAAGAGCTCAGCTGCTAACTAAAAGGTCAGCAGTTCAAATCTACCAGCTGCTCCTGGAATCCCTATGGGGCAGTTCTACTCTATCCTCTAGGGTCGCTATGTGTCAGAATCAACTCAACAGCAACAGTTTGATTTTTTTTTGTTTGTTTTGTTTTCTCTCCCAGAGATTTAACTTAGAATTTGCCTTTGTCCGCCCAATACACAGAATGCAATCTCAAAACACTATGCATATAATCCTTTTTTGTCATTAACTTCAACATAGCAGTAACTGCAATTATGTTAATTTCTTTTTTAAAAGAAAAATGTTACCTAAGACTTTTGTGGAAACCCTGGTGGTGTAGCGATTAAGACCTACGGCAGCTAACCAAAAGGTCAGCAGTTCAAATCCACCAGGCACTCCATGGAAACCCTACGGGGCAGTTCTATTCTGTCCTGTTGTGTCACTATGAGTTGGAATCCACTCGACGGCAGCAGGGTTTTTTTTTTTTTTTTAATACTTTTGCATTAAATTATATTTTAATGTTGAGAGTGAATAAATTATGTGAATGTCACACAGAAAAGTTACATAATTAGAAGTAGGAGGGAATATTATCAGTTTTATAGGCCAAAAATATTTTTTACAGGTTCTTTAAAAGGTACCAGGCAAAATAGCCTAACGTCCTTTTTTCTAAGTTGTGATAAAATATATACTACAAAGAATTGCCGTTGCAACCAGTCTTAAGTGTATAGTTCAGTGATACTAATTACATTCACTGTGATGTGCAACCATCACTACTATTTATTAAAAAAACAAAACAAAATTATCACCTTACGTAGAAACCCAGTACCCCTAAAACAGTAACTCCTCATTCCCTCTTCCTCCCATCCCCTGGTAACTACAGATAAACTTTTCTCTCTGTGCATTTCATGTTCTAGATATTTCATATCTGTGGAATCATACTGTTTGTCCCTTTGAGTCTGACACATTTCATTCAGCATGTTTTCAAGGATCTTCCAATTGTAGCCTTATCAGAACTGTATCATTTTTCTTTATGGCTAAGTAATATTCTATCGTATATATGTGCCATGCTTTTCAAATCCATTCATCTGTTGATAGGTATTCTAGTTGTCTCTATGTTCTGACTACTGTGAATAACGTTGTAATGACAAGTGTCTGTTTGAGACCCTGTTTTCAATTCTTTTAGGTATATGCTAAGTCATATAGTACAGTATGGTACAGATATGCTAAGTCATACAGTAATTACATGTTTACTTTTTTGAGGAACCACCAAACACTTTTCCACAGAGGCTGTATTATTTTACATTCTCACCAGCAATAGAGTAAAGTTCCAATTCCTCTACATTCTCTCCAACACTTGTTATTTTCCATACTTTCAGATAATAGCCATCTTAGCAGGAGTGGGCAGGTATCGTATTGTGGTTTTGATTTGTAGTTCCCTAATGATTTTTTTTTTTTTTTTTAGGAAGCAGCCCTGGTCCAAATGGTTTTCACTGTTCTGCTGTTAATTAAAAATTAGTGGTTCGATTGCACCCAGAGGCTCCTCAGGAGAAAGACCTGGCGATCTGTTTCCATAAAGATTACAGCAAGGAAACCTATGAGGTAGTTCTACTCTGTTATATGGGGTCGCTATGATTTAAAATTGACTCCTGGGCACCTAACAACAACGATTACTAATGACATCGAGTACCTTTTCATGCGTCTCCTGGCTATTTGTGAGTCTTCTTTGATGAAATGTTTATTTAAGCCCTTTGCACATTTTTAATTTATTTTTGTTGTTGTTGAGTTGTATAAATTCCTTACATATTCTGAATATTAAACCATTATAAAATATGGGGTTACAAATATCCTGTCTCATTCTCTAGGTTGTCTCTTCACACTCTTGATGAAGTCCTTTGATGCACAAAAGTTCTTAATTTCAGTGAAGTGCATTTTATCTATTTTGTATTTTGTTGTTCATGCTTTTGGTGTCATATCTAAGAATTCGTTGTCAAAAACTAGGTTCTGAAATGTTATCCCTATGTTTTCTTTTAAAAGTTTTATTGTTTTAGTTCTTACATTTAGGCCCTTGACCGATTTTGAGTTAATTTTTGGTGTATATGAGTCCAACTGCGTATTTTTTTGTCTGTACAGATTCAGTCATCCCAGTGCCATTTATTAAACAAACAAACCTATTCTTCCTTTATTGATTAACTTACTACCTTTTTCATAAATAAGTGGACTATGGATGTATGATTCTCAATTCTAATTCATTGGCCTATATGTCTGTTCTGTACCTGTACTGTACTTGTTTTATTACTTTATAGTACATTTTGAAACTGGGACATGTGAGTTCTCCTACTTTGTTTTTCTTTTTAAAGATTGTATACTTGGTTTCCCCTCTTTTTCTAGCTTCTAAAGTTGTGAAAAAAAAATTTTTTTTTTTAAAGTTGTGAAGTGAGGTTGTTGAGTTGAGATCTTTCTTCTTCTTTAAGTTAGATATTTACAGCTATAAATTTCCCCTCTAAGCGCTGCCTTCTCTGCATCCTGTAAATTTGGGAATGGTGAACGTTCATTTTTTTCTAAGTATTTTCTGATTTCTATTTTGATTTATTCTTTGGCCCACTGTTTGTTTAATAGCATGTTGTTTAACTTCCACATATTTTGGACGGTCCAGTGGCATGGAGGCTCACCATGGTACTTGCCAGGTGGGCTGGGCGATGGGCAGAGTGAATATGGCAGGTGACCAAAGGCTCCGCGTGCTCACTGCTGCTCCACTGGTGGCTGGGGGGCAGGTGGAGAGGTCGTTCAGGCAACCAGAGGAACAGAAGCACTCTTTGCCACTTGCCAGAGAGAGGGGCAGTGGACGAGGCGGGCGTTTGTGGCCAGCAACTAGGGGCAAAGGAAAGCTCTACCGCTGCTGCTGCTAATCACCAGGAGGGTGGAGGCAGAGGGGGAGTACTCCTCAGGTCACTGGGCGTGAGTGTCTGGGCACTTCCCACTGGCCACAACTAGCAATTGGGACCTGGCACCAACCAAGTGCGGGGGGCTCTCAGAGTCCAGTTTTGTGGGGGAGCTCCTGTTGACATTCTGTGAATCTGTTACTCAATGTGCGCCATCCACCCTAATGGCCAGGGACTGCACGGGTAAGTAGTCATGTCGCTGGATCCTGGCTCCCTCTCTGCTGTTTGGACTCCGGGATCCCTGGAGCTGTCTCCTTCCTGTACCTTCTCTATCTGGTTTATGGCCTGTTCACCTTGCTTCACTCCAGATATGTCTACACAGTTTCTCTGTCTCCTATTGGGAACTCCATGAATTGCCTTCCTGTTCTCCTCACCCGGGATTGCTGCCAGCTTTTGTCTCAAAATAGTCACTCTGTGCTGGGCCATCTGGCAGAGCACCTCTGCTCTGTATCTCTCCATGTGTGCTGTTTTCATTCAGTTTTTCCTTTTAATTGGTGTTCGATCTAATTCTTTATCATTCCATTTGATGCTCAGAGTTCCCAGATTGTCATCTGTATGGGTTTCACTTGGTTTCTTGGGTCTTTGTTGTAGAGGAATGGCAAGGTGTGTCTGACTAAGCCATCATTTTGGCCCATTTTTCATATTCTCATTTTTGAATGGCAATTTTCTCAGTTATAGTATTTTTGTTGATAGTTCTTTTCTTTCAATATTTTAAATATGTCATACCACTGCCTTTTGGTCTCTGTGGTTTCTGAGGAGAAATTGATGCTTAATCTTATTGAGGATCTTTTGTATATGATGCTTTTCTTCTCTTGTGCTGCTTTCAAGATTCTTTATCTTTAGTTTTTGAGAGTATGATTATAATGTGTCTGGGTGTTGTTCTCTTTGGATTTATCTTACCTGAGTTCATTGAGCTGCTTAGATGTGAAGATTCACGACTTTCATCAAATTTTGGAAGTTTTCTGCCATTATTACTTCAAATATTCCTTCTGCCTTTTCTCTCTCTTCTCTTTCTGACACTCCTATAATATGTATGCTGGTTTGGTTGATGGTGCCCCACAAGTCCCTTAATCTTTGCTAACTTTTCTTTGTCCTTTTGTTTTTCAGAACCAATAATTTCCATTGTTCTGTCTTCAAGCTCACTGACTCTTCTGTTGTTTCAGATTTTTTGTTTAGTCCATCTATTGCATTTTTCATTTGCCTCATTTTTTTTAGCTTTAGTTGTTATGTTTGCTACATTT
The DNA here is from genome assembly GCF_030014295.1 of Loxodonta africana. Classification (NCBI taxonomy): domain Eukaryota; kingdom Metazoa; phylum Chordata; class Mammalia; order Proboscidea; family Elephantidae; genus Loxodonta; species Loxodonta africana. The sequence goes on from NC_087361.1 coordinate 46,345,580, forward strand.
TTATAGTTACTATCTCTTTATTGACAACGTGATTTTGTTCCTGTTTTATTTACGTAATTTCTTTTAGTTAATTGTGTTTTCCTTTAGTTATTTGAGTATATTCAGTATTATTGTTGTAAAGTTCTAGTCCGTCCGTTATTTGGTGCTCATTAAGGACAATTTTTGTTATTTCATTGTGTTCTTTTGTAGAGCCATAATTTTCTGTATCTTTGTATGCTTTGTGATTTTTGTTGTTGTTGTAGTTGAAACAACTCTTTGCTGGCTGGCCTTTCCTTTTACCTCTTGTAAGATAAAGGGTAATGCAGACCTCACCCCAGGAAAACTCCCTTTACATTGGGTCAGGGATGTGACCTTAATGAGGGTGTTATAATTCCAACCTAATCCTCTTTAACATAAAATTAAAATCACAAAATGGATACTGGGAATCATGGCCCAGTCAAATTGATACACACATTTTTGGGGGGATTCATAATTCAATCCATGACAACTTCTTAATATTATTTTATTATATTTTAGCAAAGTATCATTCCTAATATTGGATATTCACAAATAATTAAATAATTGAATTTAATACAATTCCATCCAATATCTACATTTTGATGAACAGGACAAAAGTCTTGATATCAATTAATTTTAATATATCTAGAACATATTTTTTTTTTTATTTGTTAAATTCTGCCTTATGAATAATAATGTGGAAAAAAATTTTGGAACTTTCTTATTCTGATGATTTCAAATATCTTTTTTAGATGTAATTTATTACAGCAATAGGGCAAATTGAACCATGTGGGGACATGACCAGTAAACAATTTTAACTTCTTGCCATATTACGAATTTCAATTTGTCACTAACTTTTCCACTTATGCAAACTAGATATAGCCATCTATAGTAAACCATGGGGAAAGTCCTTGACACACTACCTAGGAATGTAAATCTTGGTTCTCTTCTCTCTAATATCTTTGTCTATATAGGTAATTTCTCCTTTTTTTTTTAACCCATCAAGAATTCCTTCAGGTTTTATGAGTTTATTCAGGCAGCCCAATTTCCTGTTCCCATACTGGAAAATATTCTATCACACCTATGTGCAAAAAATACATGCCTTCGGTAACTTGGTTTACTATGAGGGTACAAGAATAGAAAGAAACAGTAAAACTATGTCAATGAAATTGAACAGAATATTTCAATATACGTTCAATTTAGTGTATTACATTTTGGCAGCCTGGCTAAAAATAGAAAAATGATAGATTACGTAATTCTTATTATTTGATAAAAGGATCATATGCTAGTTATTTCAGGGAGATAATTTTTCCTATTACTACATTATAAAGACAATGTATCATCCTAATATACATTATTATATTCAACTGAATCTTTAAGACACATTATGATCGTTATTTGAGGGGATCCATCTTATCAATATAGAAGTTAGTCTATGAAATTGAGTTCACAACACAATGGGTTAGTTACAAAACCTTAGCCCATATGGAAAATGGCTCACATAGTTGTAGAGACTGGAAGTTCCCAAGTCCATGGGTCAGGATAGAGGCTTCTCCTAATTCACATAGCCACAGGAGCTGGTGAACCCAAGATTGGCAGGTCAGAGAGCAGAGCTCTTGCTCACAGGCTGTGAAGATTGATGAATCCTACGATCGGCAAGCAAAGACCTCAGGTAAGTGGTTAGCTCAAGTTCCAAGAACCGAAGGTCAGATGAACAGGAGCCAACTGCAGGATCCAGAATGAGCAAAAGCCCACAGCCTTGCCAGAATATTCAGTTATATTCAATGCAGGCCACACACCCAAGGAAACTCCTTTTCAACTGACTGGCTACTCACAGCAGATCCTGTCATGGAGGTGATTGCACTGTCATGGATTGAGTTATGTCCCCCAAAATATGTGTGTATCAATTTGACTCGGCCATGGTTCCCGGTTTAGTGTGATTTTCCTGTATGTTGTAAATCCTGCCTCTATGATGGTAATGAGAAAGGATGGGCAGCAGGCAGTTGTGTTAGTGAGGCAGGACTCAATCTATAATATTCGATTGTGTCTTGAGGCAATCTCTTGAGATATAAAATGAAAGAAATGAGCAGAGAGACAGGAGGACCTCATATCACCAAAGAAAGAAGCATCGGGAGCAGAGTATGTCCTTTGGACCAGGGGTTCCTGCACAGAGAAGCTCCTAGTTTGGGGTAAGATTGATGAGAGGGCAGATAGCGAGAGAGAAAGCCTTTCCCTGGAGCTGACCCCCTGATTTGGACTTCCAGCCTGCTTTAATGTGAGGAAATAAACTTCTGTTTGTTAAAGCCATCCACTTGAGATATTTCTATTATATATAGCACCACTAGATGTCCAACACACACATAAAATCAAATCTCTTCATGAAAGTGATCACAACATCATACAACTCTCAAACCACTGAGAATCATGGCCCAGTCAAGTTGGCACACAACCTTAACCACCACAGGACACAAGAACAAAAGTTAGAATTAAGGAAAACTAATTTTGTGAGTGACTATTAAATTAAAAGAAATAGAGAATGCATTCTATATTGGTAATAAAAATAGAGAAGTAATTCATAAAGTAGCCACTTTCAAGACTGTAATGTAAATTCCCAACAATACTTTTTCTTTCTTTTTTATTTTCCTTTTGAAAAATTGCAATCTGAAACTTAGTGACCTTCATCATACAATTCAGGAAATATTTATAAGCAGTAATTAGGTTCACATTTACAAGCAGTAAATTAATTTGAACATATTATCAGGAAAGACTTATCATTAAAAATGGATAACACATTTTGTAGAGGGCCAATTAAAAAAAAAAAAAAAGGAAAACCCTAATGAAATGGATTAGCGCAATAGCCTCAACAATGGACTCAAAGATAACAACAATCACAAAGATGACACACGATAAGGCAATGTTTTATTCTGTTATACATAAGGTCACCATGAATTGGCGTCAACTCAACAGCAATTACCACCAACTAGTTCACCAAACCCCTTTCTAGCACCTAAGGACGTACGTTATTATATACTGTTGATTTTATTCAAAGCTGTAAAAATAGTAGTGGGTTGTGCTCTGTGGTGAACATACAGCAGCAGTGAATCTGTCATGTTCTGACAAATGCAGCTTCTGTTGACTCATTGTGACAGCATACCCATCAAGCAGATGACTTAAAATACATTTTATTTTTCAAAAAGTATAGGGAGTGCATTCCATATATGTAAACCAAGTCTGTGAGACAATGCTGTACTGTATATTTCTTCTTTCTTTTTTTTTTTTGGCTTCCAAGTAGGAAGTATATTCATAAAAATGACACTTTGACATTGCAAATGTGACATTTGCTACAGTTTCCCCATAGCTGTTCTCTTTCCTACATGAATCAAGTATATATGAGATCTATGAGAAAGAACATTTCTAAACTCAGAGCACAGTTTCATCAGTATTTTCCCAGTGCTCAGGTGCACAGCTGGCTATATCAGTCATTTCTCTGTACCAAGAATCTCTTCATCTAAACTGGTTGTTTCAGAGTAGCAGCATCAGTCATCTTTAATCTGCTGAAGATAACATTGGGAAGAATGAAATAAAAGGAAGACTCTAATCCTTTTTTCTTTCTTTCTTTTTTTTTTTTTTGAGAGTGGTGTGAGCCTTGATACATGCCCTCCTTGGAACATTACAGATTGTATTTATCACAAAAATATGTGTCTCTGATCTGTAAATATTACTAGCTGAATACATATTTTCTATGAATTTCCTGCCATAGGACTGCATTTTCTCTTCGTTCTGCACCTAGTTTATTATAATTCCTCTTTAGTACAGTGTCCAAGAGAAAGCTTGGACACTTCATTTGATGAAGAGCATCATGAAGATTCACCACTGTTCAGGACAATTGGATCTTGGTGACATTGCTGCATTTCCTGATCTGGGTGCTAATGAGAATCTTTCCACCATTCATCTGTCAGTTTATCATACTGTGATAGCTTGTGTGTGGCTGTGATGTTGGAAGCTATGTCACCGGTATTTCAAATACCAGCAGGGTCACCCATGGCGGACAAGTTTCAGCGAAGCTTCCACACTAAGGAAAACTGGGAAGAAGGGCCAGACGATCTACTTCAGAAAAAATTGGCCAGTAAAAATCTCATTGATGGTAGCATAACATTGTCTAATATACTGCCAGAAGATGATCCCCTAAGTTGGAAGGCACTCAAAGTACCCCTGGGGAAGAGCAGTCTCCTCAAAGTAGAGTCAACCTTAATAATGTGGATGGAGTCAAGCTTTGAGGATCCTCATTGGATGATGTGGCAAAACTCAAAATAAAAAGAAACAGCTGCAAAAACCCATAAATAATCAGAAAGTGGAATGTACGAAGTAGGAATCCAGAAAAATTGGAAGCTGTCAAAAATGAAATGAACTGAAGATCAATATCCTAGGCATTAGTGAGCTGAAACAGACTGGTATTGGCCATCTTGAATCAGACAAAGATATAGTGTACTTTGCTGGGAATGAAAAATTGAACAGGAATGGTATTGTATTCACCACTGAAAACAACATTTCACAATCTATCCTGAAGAACAATGTTGTCAGTGATAGGAGAATATCCACATGCCTAGAAGGAAGACCAGTTAATACAACTATTATTCAAATTTACCCACCAGCCACTAGTGTCAATGATGAAGAAATTGAAGATTTTTCCCAACTTCTGTAGTTTGAAATTTAGCAAACATGCAGTCAAGATGAACTGATAATTACTGATGGCTGAAATGCAAAAGTTGGAAACTAAGAAAAATGGTCGGTAGTTGGAAAAGAGGGCCTTGGTGACAGAAACGACTCCAGAGATCACATGGTAGAATTTTGCAAATACCATTTTTCAATAACGTAAATGGTGACTATACACGTGGTCCTCACCAGATGGGCTGCACAGGAGTCAAACTGACTACATCTGTGGAAAGAAAGGATGGAGAGGCTCAATATCATCAGTGAGAACAAGGTCAGGGGCCGAATGCAGAACAGACCATCAATTGTCCCTATGCAAGTTCAAGATGAAGCTGAAGAAAATTACAGCAAGCCCACAAGAGCTGAAGAAGGACCTTGAGTATATTCCACCTGAATTTGGAGACCAACTCAAGAATAGATTTGACTCATTGATCACATATGACCAAAGACCAGATGAGTTGTGGGATGACATCAAGGACATCATACATGAAGAAAAGAAAATAAATAATGTAATTAAAAAGACACAAAACACCAAAATGGATGTCAGAAGAGACTCTGAAACTTGATCTTGAATGTGTAATAGCTAAAACAAATGGAAAAAATGATGAAATAAAAGAGCTGAAAAGAAAATTTGAAAGGGCAGCCTGAGAAGACAAAGTAAAGTATTATAATGAAATAGACAAAGACCTGGAGTTAGAAAATGAAAAACGAAGAACATGCTCATCATTTCTCCACCTGAAAGAACTGATTAAAAAATTCAACCCTTCAGTTGAGATGAAGAATTATATGCACAAAAAATTTAACGATGCAGGAAGCATCAAGGGAAGATGCAAGGAATAAACAGAGTCACTGTTCAAAAAAGAATTGGTCAATGTACAAACATTTCAGGAGGTAGCATATGATCAAGAACAAATGGTCCTGAAGGAAGAAGTCCAAGCTACACTGAAGGCATTTGCAAAAAGGTAAGCTCCAATAATTGACAGAATATCAACTGAAGTGTTTCAACAAATGGGTACAATACTGGAAGCACTCACTCATCTATGCCAAGAAATTTGGCAGATAGCTCCTTGGCCAACTGACTGCAAGAGATCTATATTCATTACAAAGAAAGGTGATCCAAGGGAATGCATAAATTACCAAAAAAAAAATCATCAATATCACATGTAAGTCAAATTACACTGAAGGTAATACAAAAACAGATGCAGCAGTCCATCGACAGGGAAATGCCAGAAATTCAAGCCTAATTCAGAAGAGGATGTGGAACTAGGAACGTTACTGCTTATGTCAGATAAATCTTGACTGAAAGCAAGAGAATACCAGAAAGATATTTACCTGTGTTTTTTTTTGACTAGGCCAAGGCAATTGATTGTGTGGATCATAACAAATTTTGGATACCATTACAAAAATATTCCAGAACACTTAACTGTGCTCATGTGAAATCTCTAGACCAAAAAGCAGTCATTGAACAGAACAAGGGGATGCTGCACGGCTTAAAATCAGGAAAGGCGTGTGTAAAGTATTGTATCCCTTCATCATATTTATTCAATCTGTATGCTGAGCAAATAATCCAAGTAGCTGGACTTATGAAGAAGAATGTGGCATCAGTATTGGAGGAAAACTCGTTAACAACCTGCTATATGTAGATGAGAGTCCTGGAGGCGTAGTGATTAAGAGTTCGGCTGCTAAACAAAAGGTTGGCAGTTCAAATTTACCAGCTTCTCGTAGGAAGCCATACAGGGTAGTTCTACTGTGTCCTATAGGGTCACCACGAGTCAAAATCAACTCAACAGCACCTAACAACAACAACAATGTATGTAGATGACACGACCTTGCTTGCTGAAAGCAAGGAACACTTGGGCATATACTAACGAAGATCAAAAACCATTGTCTTCCATATGGAATACACCTTAACAAAAAGAAAACAAAAATCCTCACATTTGGGCCAATGAGCAACATCATGATAAATGCAGAAAATACTGAAGTTGCCAAGGATTTCATTTTACTTGGATCCACAATCAACACCCATGGAAGTAGCAGTCAAGAAATCAAATGACATATTGTGTTGGGCAAATCAACTGCAGAAGACCTCTTTAAAGTGTTAAAACGCAAAGATGTTGCCTTAAGATGTGGCTGACTCATGCCATGCTACTTTCAATCAACTCATATTCATGGGAAAGCTTGACAATGAATAAAGAAGATGGAAAAATAATTGATGTATTTGAATTATGGTGTTGGTGAAGAATATTGAATATACCTTGAACTGCCAGAAGGACAAACAAACCTGTCTTGGAAGAAGTACAGCCAGAATGTTCCTTAGACGCAAGGATGGTGAGAATTCATCTCATGTACTTAGGACATGCTATCAGGAGGGTCCAGTCCCTGGAAAAGGATATCATGCTTGGTAAAGGTAAAGGGGGTTGGTAAAAAAGAGACTCTCAATGAAATAGATTGACACAGTGGTTGCAACAATGGGCTCAAGCATAGCAACAATTGTGAAGATGGTGCAGGACTGGGCAGTTTACCTCCTGTAGTGCATAGGGTTACTGTGAGTAGGAACCAACTCAGTGGCACCTAACAACAGCAATACATTGTCTTTAAATGACTTTAAGCTGGTTGGCTTCAGTTCACTTACAGGTACATCTTTCTGCTATAACTGAGAGCTCGCCTTAAACTCCAAATTTGCAGCCCTGGCACATATGTTTGGAGGAGAAAATACACTTGGTTTCTAGAGTTTCATTTTGTCAAAATACCATGATTATGCCTAGATATATGCAGAATAATATTTGATAAAGCTACCTTCCCCTCCCTTTTTTTTTCTGTTTCTTTTTTTCAAATTGGATTTATTGTTTTTCAGGCAAAGAAAGAACTTCCTCATTGCCCGCTGCCCCCCAAAAATACTGATCTCCAGAAAAAAAAATTCTACATAATATTTTTGCTTCAAACTAATTACTTTGATTTGAGCACTGTATATCCAGATGTCTAATGTATCAGTTCATTTAACTAGAAAATTTCTTGAAAATGAAGCTTCCCATCATCATGACTGAATCATGAAAAGAAAATTGCCTCTAAACATTCATTCACCCATTCAGTGTGAAATATTTATCAACCATTATTATATGTCAGACACTGTTCTTGTTACCCATTACGTATTCAAAGATGAATCAAATGAGCTACCTATCACCTAGAGTGTTTCAGTTTAGTGGAGGAGATAGATATACAGACCAATATAGCTGAGAGATATGCTCAAAAACAGTGATAAAAACTAGGCTGTTGATGGACATAAGAGGAAGTGCCCTTTCTGACTTAGAAGGCATGGAAGCCTTGGAGGTCTTCCAGGAGTAGGTGAGCTTCAACATTCATTATTCATTTATCCATTCACATGCAATACAAGGTTTATTTTCCTCCATGTAGGAGGGCAAGTATCTGACTCAAAGTGAGAGTGTCTGTCACTGATCTACTTTGATTAACAAAAACAACAACAAAATTTTGATCTTTTTATCAAAAAAAACAGTATTTTAAAATAAAGCCTTGTGGGAGTATAAAGACTTACTCAAGTTATATCAACAGCAAGGTGGAGGAACTAGGTAATGATGCTACTTTATAACCAGGTAGATAGAGGAAGAAAGATAATGGGAGTAGAAACAAGGTTAAACATCATATTCTCATCTATACCTCCACTGAGACCCACATCTAGGATTGAACTTCAGAAGGGGGTTAATTTGAAAACTCCTCATAGATGTGTCTAGGGAAGCCAGGCGATGACATTAGAGAGTGAATAGCTGAAGTCACACCTTATGGTGATAGTTAAGGATTAAACTGTAGTCCCAAAAATGTATGTTGAAGTTCTAATCCCTGGTCCTCGGTAAACGTGAACTTGTATGGAAAAGGGGTCTTTGAAGATGTTATCAGTTAAGTACTAACATGATCTAATACTGAAGTAGCATAAGCCCTAACATAATCTGAGTGCTGCCCTTATAAAAAAAGAACTGATGCAAAGAGGAAACAAAAAAAGGCCATGTGATGGCAGAGTTATACTGCAGCTGCAAACCAAGAAATACATGGGACCAGAAGCTAGGTAAGATAAGAAAGGATCTTCTCATAGAGTCTCTGGGGGAAAATATGATCCTGTGGACACCTGAACTTGGACATATAGACTCCATAATTCTGAGACAATAAATTTCTGTTTTTATAAGCCACCCAGTTGGTGGTATTTTGTTATGGAGGCCTAGGAAACTAATAGAAGGAGTAAGAGAAAAAGCTACCAGATTCTAAAGAACATCTGGATGTGCCTTTGTTTCCTTAGAGATTTCAGAAATCCTAGAAACAGCTGGATACACAAGTGAAGGGACACAGAGTTCTAAGAAGGCAGGTAGATTGTCAAAGGCCTGAGGTTCTAACAAAGGGCATTATTTACAGGACTTTTGCAATGGGGGGCAAATAGCTGAGACCATAAATACCCACTGTGAGTGCAAACATATCAGTTCTCAAGCCCATTTAGGACAGCTAAATCATAAGGTAACTAGTAGAGGAAACACATCAGATCTGTTACCCACCCCCCACCCCCCCAGACTGTTTTCAGAAGGGAGCAGTCCCTGGTGAAGGACATCATTCTTGGTAAATTAGAGAGTGAGCAAAAAAGAGGAAAACCATCAATGAGGTGGATTGCAGCAGTGGGCTCCAATATACCTCCTATTGTGAGGATGGTGCAGGACCAGGCAATGTTTCCTTCTGTTATATACAGTGTCACTATGAGTCAGAACCACCAATGGCACCAAACAACAACATATTAGAAGGAGAGGGTTTAATGGGAATACATAAGTGGGGTACCTAATCAAATATTTCTGGTAGGGAGTGGCTAGGAGAGACTACCAGAAAAAGTTATGTCTGGGAGGAGATGTGGAAGATGAATTAAGGTACTATCAGTCAGACTGGTCTCAGAAATATGAGCACATGGATTGCTGTATCTCATGTGCTATCATTTCAAAGGCATCGCCACTATCTAGAAACTCTCCCAGGCATGAGCAGGGTCCTAAGCCATCTCTCCAGAGCATTTAATGTTTCTTCAGTTATCTACACAGTGCCTTGATGAAAGCAGATCTGACACACTGGGTTGAACTTTCTAATTTATTATTCTGTCACAGAGGAAGATGTCAGCCAGCTGGAGGTCTTATATGCAAGGACACAGGGTTATCTCCTTGCACCAGCCTTGTTCCACTTGTCTATCAATAATCACACTGAAGATGTAAAGGGCAAGATACTCAATTCATGTCGAGCACAAGGCTGAGGGGTTAGTGAATACAGTGAAGGACAGAATCAAAATCAAATGTATTATAATAGCCTTGAGCCATTCTACAACCACAAATAAGCATTCTTGGGCTTTGATCAAAACAAAACAATATGCAACTATACAAGCATAAATAGCACAAGGTAAGTCTTAGTAGTACCATAGAATAAGAACAAAACTAACAGTTAAAGATTTAGTTAGTATCATCCTCAATGCAAGTCAACAGCATGACTCATGTCAGACTACTTTAATTCAATCTTTTAGGCATTGATCATAAAAATATAACATGTGCGAGAAGGTAATCAAAAGTCATTTTGTTTACTCTGTATTTCAGCTCACACCCTGGGCTCTATAATTAACTTATATAAAAAAAAAAAAAACTTATACAATTTGGAATATCTTTTCTGTTAATAAATATTTCATGGATACTTGCTGTGTATAGATCATTGCACCATTGGTTCTTGATAAACAGTCTCTTGTTCTTTAATTGCAGGATTTAATCATCTTTATTGATACATATTCAGGGACAGTCAGCCAAATTGGGCTGGTAGAGGAAGAAGAGTTTGGAACAGAAAAAAGGGGGCAGAACATTTTAAGCTAGATCAAGAAAGTAAAGAATATTAGGAAGACACTGAGAGGTTTAAGCACTGGACTAACATGAAGAGATTTATTTTAAAAAATTACACTATGTCGTATTTACCTTTCTTTAATGTACTAAGTTATCCATTATAGAACCATTTTATTTAAATTTAGAAAATTTATTCATTACAACAATAAGCATATTTCTTTTCCTTTTTCCTTCTCATTTCCCAATCAACTAATGGGATTTGACTTTAATGATATGGGTTAAAAGAGCAAGGAAAATCTGTGAAGGATGTTTGTGAATTATGTAATGTATATTCAACCTTTAATCAAGAATTCTTAAATTTTTACTATTTCTTGACCACATCCTGGATATTGGAGTTGTGAAGAAGCATAAAGTGGTCCTTGCCTTTTAATATTTCATAGATAAGTATTCAGACAAGTAAACAATTCCATAATATAAGTGTATAAGAGTTCAGAGAGAAATCCCTAACTTAGTCTGAACATCAATCAAGGACTGTTTCTTGGAGGATCTTACATGACCCATATCTTGAATGGTAGGAGTTATACAGGAGGAACCTTTGAAGGAAGTCCCTGTTAAAAAGAAGAGGACATGCGAAGCCGCAGATGCAGATAATACAGGTAAATACTTGTATCTCAAAATATTAGGTCTGAGTTCACAAAATTCCTCTCAATAGTCAGAGTTGGAATTAAAGATCAACAAAGGCTGATACGAAGAGAGAAAGGCAAGTGGCACAGCTGCCAAGAAAAGAGGGATGCAGATGTTAGAAACCAGGAAGGAAACAAGGTGGTCGGTGTGACAATCACGGGTATATTTTGCTTGTGTCTTTGCTGCTCTTTACTTACGTACTTATCCTTACTTCACAGAAGACTTTCAAAAAGGCCGAGATTACTGAGTGGAGGGTGATCTAAATACTCTAACTCTTCCTAAACATTCCTTCATGCAAAAGAATAGGAAATAATGAAGGGATTTAGTTCCCTTGGGAAACAGCAACATTTGCCTTACTAGTATCTCATTTTTAACTCTCAGAGTTGTTTATGCCTTTCCACATTTAGATGGGTAAAAATAAATGCAGAAAGGGCAGAAATTGGGTAAGAAAATTATGTTCAACTTTTTCAGCAGTTGCTGCTATAATGTCCAAAACAATTATTTTTGCTGCCAGTGAGAATGCAACGTACTACCATCAGAGAGTGCAAAGAGTCAAATGTATTGCAGAGAATTACAACATAAGCTGCATGCAAATAACCTCATAGCTTCTAAGGGCTTGTCTTCTCTTATTTGTACAGCTGAGGCTTCGGTCATAAATTATTGAGGCTTTATATTTCCTAGAAGCTGAAGTCAAATTTGCCCATCATTTTCAATGAAAAATAAAAGTGTGCTAATAATGCTTGCCACCTTGAGAGGAAATATTCTTAGTGTACTTTTACAAAAAGAAATATTTTCTTTTATACAAATCATATAGTAAAAATATTGTGCTATCAGAAATAATACGAATTCCAAAAACAATAATTTTTTTGGATAAATATTTGAGCTTAGTATTCCTAGGCAGCCTTTCACTGCAATGATACATTTCTACTACCCTCCAAAGAATATGCATATCTTTAAGGGAAAACTCTTAATATTATGCACATCCGTGTAAGAGTATTGAAAGAGTTTTCAAGACTGTGACCTTTGGGAAGCAGATTGCCAGCAGGACACTTGATCAACTTTCCCTTTCTCAAGACATCACACTGAACTATTACAGCAAAATATATTATGATGATTGAACCTAGTCAGCAAGAAGTAGCAACTATTTTAGACTTATTGGTGAAATATTTGCAAGTCAGAGAATATGAAATAAATCCAAGAAAAAAAAAATCAAAGGTCTGCCATCTTTGAAATTTCTAGGGCTCCAGTGGTGTGGGGCATGCCAAGATATTCCTTCTAAGATGAAGATTAAGTGAACTCAGCAGAGAATAATTTTAATAATCAAGTTGACAGGATGATCCATTCTGTAGCTATCAGTCAGGCTCTTTCCCCAGCCCCACTCCTGTCATTGTCCAGTAAACTCATGAACAAATGGCCACGGTCGTAGAGGTGGAGTTTATATATGAGCTCAGCAGTATGGGCTTCCACTCACCAAGGCCTATCCAGATACAGCCACTGCTGAATACCCTATCTGACAGGATTAGAAACCAACTCTGAATATCCATTATGGCACCATTAACCAGGGTGTTTATGGAGCTACTCGGTGGCAAGTTGATTACACTGAGCTGCTTCCATCATGGAAGGGACAGTATTTTGTTTTTATTGGAATAGACATTTACTCTAGATACGGGTTTGCCTTCTCTGCACAAAATGTTTTTCCAAGATGACCATCCATGAACTTACAGAATGCCTTAGTCATCGTTATAGTATTCCACAAAGCATTGTTTCTGATCAAGAAACTCACTTAACAGAAATTAAAGTCTGGCAATAGGCCTATGCTCATGGAAGTCACTGGTCTTACCATGTTCCCCATTATCCTGAAGAAATAGGCTTGACAGAATGGTGGAATGGCCTTTTATGACCCAATTACAGTGCTAGCTGGTGGCAATACTTTGTAGGGCTGGGGAAACTTTCTCCAGGAGGCTACATATGCTCTAAATAACATCCAATATATGGTGCTGTTTCTCCCATGACTAGATTCATGGGTACAGGCATCAAGGGATGGAAATGGGATTGGCATCATTCATTATTAACTCTAGTGATGCACTAGCAAAATTTTTGTTTCATGTTATTTTATTTGGGAATTGAGCATGATTTAAGTAGATGTGTATAGGTACCAAATTGACAAGGGATGGAATGTGTTGGTTAATTTTAGATGACAACCTGACTAGGCAATTGCTGCCAGTTGTTTGTTCAAATACTAGTCTAGATGTTGCTGTGAAGGTGGTTTATAGATATGACTAACATTTACAATTAGACTTTAAGTAAAAGAAATTACCCTCAAAACTATGGGTGGACTTCATTCAATAAGTTGAAAGCCTTAAAAACAAAATCTTAGTTTCCTAAGAGAAAAAGGAATTCTATAGAGAGACTGTAGACTTATAAATCTCTCTGAGTTATCTGTAATATCAACTCATGCTTCAGTTTTCATCCTGCCATCTTGCTGGGGCCTGCGTTTTGGATTTCAGACTTACCAGGCCCACAAACCCCAATAATTACATAATATAAATATGTATATATATGTATATATAGATATATATATCTCCATATCCCATTGATACTCTCTCTGGAGAACCCTTACTGATACAAAAGTTTGGCTGAAGTTACTTGTGGTATTATGAAAAGGATGTTAGAATTGTTAGATACAGGAGCTTGACCTTACTCTGAAAGAACATAAGTTGAATCCAGGTGGGTATGGTGATGCCATGGTGCAGGGAACCAAGGCAGTGATGAAGGACTAAAGTAGAAAATATGACTGGAGGGTTCTTTCAATAGTCAAGTTGCTTTTAACCAAATGCATAGTTGGAATGAATATTAAGTGTTCACAGGCAAGTTATGTTTACACTTCTTATAGGAAATATTGCTCAAGTCAATCCTTCCCTTAGTTTTAATTGTCCATACAAAAAAGAGAACTATTAAATTTTCCAAGCTTTCCTTGTTAATAAACATAAGCAACGCAGAATTTCGGGAATCTACAATGATGTTTGAACTCACCAGCATATTGCCATGCCAACATCTCACATACTTTGGACATGTTGTCAGGAGGGATCAGTTCCTGGAGAAGGACATCATGCTTGGTAATGTAGAGGGTCAACGAAAAAGAGGGAGACCCTCAATGAGATGGATTGACACAGTGGTTGCAACAATGAGCTCAAGCATAACAATGATTGTGAGCATGGCACAGGAATGGGCAGTGTTTCTTTCTGTAGCACACAGGGTTGCTATGAGCCAGAACTGACTTGATGGCACCTAGCAACAACAATAACAAATAGAAATGGGTTGCTAAATCAACCTAAAATTCAAGTCCTAACACAATCTGGAAAATTTTGAGGCATTACACATGGCCCGAGTAACCAGAACCTTTCCTCAAACTGTAAAAATTGAGTTATTATATATGAAAGACTTGTTAATTATCAAGAAGCTCAGAGACTAGCAAGGTTATCTGGGTTTTGGAGAAGTCAAGTTCCTCATCTTGGAATCCTATTTTTTCCTATTTGCAAGGTCGCCACAGTGAAAGCAGTTTTTTTTTTTTTTTTTTTAAGTGGGATCCTGAGCAGAAGCAAGCATTAAAGTTTTACTGAAGAGCAAACTGCCCTCTTAGGACATCATGGATCGTTAGCTTAGATGATACAATAAGTATCTGCATAAGAGCATATGCAAACCTTCATATTTTGCAGAAAGCAAATTGCGTGACTAAGTGAAGACCTCCTTGGCTTTGGACCCGAAAGCTACCTGAGGCAGCTGCTCATTAGAGCCCATTTGAATGGCAATTGTTACCTTAAACCAGCAGTTGGTCAAAACTTTCCCTAATACTGCTGGGCATCGAATGGTTCTGAGGCCAGAAATACTGCTCATGATTTGGTGATTCAAAAATGACGTTCATGCAGGAAGGGTACTGCAGAGCATAGCTCATCCATAAAATGAGAAAGGATGTTCAAGAGAATGCTAAGAAAGAAACTGAGGTGAAGTCCACTGTATGCATGACCAGCTCCTTACACACCGGCCAACACTTCTATCAGTGTGATCCGAGCCCTCTGATTCTCTCCCAGACAAGATAAAGCAATTGCAGTATGTCTTGAAGACAGTAAAACTTTAATAGAAGAACGTAAGGGCAAATCTACTCAGTAGGCAGAATTAAAAGCTATATATCTGGTAGTAAAAGAAGAGCCTAGCCTTCAGGAAATCATTAGGAAATTCACAGATTTGGGGGCTGGAGCCACGGCCCTTTCTCTATAGTTGGGAAAATAGGCCCTTGATGACTAGAGAATAAAGAACATGCCTATATGAAGCAATCAGTTAAGAAAATCTTTGTGGGAATTTGGAATAAAAACTAAAGTGCTTCATGTGGATGCCCACCCAAATAAAAACAAAAAAACACAGTTGCCACTTTAGTGAGTATTGTAGATTGTATTCTATGTAAACCAGATCAAGAATGGATTTAGGTGTTCGAAAGGTTTACTGGGTAATAGCACCTAGTAAAAGAAAAAAGGAAGGGAACAGGACTGGGGAGGGTAAGGGAGTAGGACAACATTCGACCATGGTGCAGTTCTTATAACATTCCTGCTATTCCAACAGAATTCTGTAGTAGAGATAGCCTGCCAGAGGAGTCCTATTCTGAGTGACAGTGACTGTGCTCAGTAAATGACTAGAACCCTCCTAAATAAAACATGATCTTAGTTCAAAAGCTGAGGTGATTCATGAAGGGAAAAATAGCAGTAGGCTATCATCTCACATACTTTGGACATGTTATCAGGAGGGACCAGTCCCTGGAGAAGGACATCATACTTAGTAAAATAGAGAGCCCAAAAAAAAGAGGAAGGCCCTCAATGAGATGGATTGGCACAGTAGCTACAACAATGAGCTCAAACATAGCAAGAATTGTAAGGATAGAGCAAGACCAGGCAGTGTTTCATTCTGTTGTATGTGGGGTTGTTATGACTGGCACTGGCTGAAAGCTGTAGAAATAAAGGCCAATCAAACCTGAAGCGTGTGTCTATTTTGAGGACAAATGTAGTGAACTTGCCACCAAGTGGTCATTTGATCTCCTCGAAAAAGAGTGCTGTACCAAGAACTCAGTCTTGTTCTTTGTTGTTCGAAATTTGGGAGTTTAGAGACGGTAGTAGATACATGGAGCCCTGATGGTGCAGTGGTTAAACGTCCAGCTACTAACCAACTTGACAGAACCTAACAACAACAGTAACATCAGATCGGCAGAAAACACTTTCTTGAAGAGCCATCTCGGTGGCCTATCTCCAGGTCTGCCACAATCCACTCCTTGCATTGCATGGAATCACTTCTTCCTACATATGTGGAAGAAACTCTTCCAGGACACTAGAGGGCCTCTATTCCTGCCACGAATTTTGGAAGAGGGAAATGAGATGATATATAGCCCACCTCATTGCATTTGGTGTCAAGGCTGCAACTGGTACTTGTCCTCTTCCTCTTCCATTATTCAATATAAAGCCCCTATGTTCTTGGCAGTGATTAAGAGCTTTGGCGAGCTATGGCCGCTAACCAAAAGGATGGCAGTTTGAATCCACCAGCTGCTCCTTGGAAACCTTATGGAGCAGATCTACTCTGTCCTATAAGGTTGCTATGAGTCAGAATCAATTCGATGGCAATGTTTGGTTTTTGGGTTTATGTTCTCAGCTACCACCACTGCTGGTCTAAGTAACTTATTTAGTGGTGTTACTGATATCCTGAGGGATATGATCATCTAATAATCAAAAATTTTACTAGGTAGAGTTGCTTCACTTATCCTTTATGGTCATCTGAATTCTGTACGTATTCCTCCCTATTCCCATGTGTAAGAGCAGTCCTACATCTTCCTGCCCATCAGGGTCAATTACCCATAACAAAATGGTGATTCTTCTTCTTGCTTACCGGTGCCTAGATACAAGAAACCAAAAGTGTCTAGGCAGTGGGTTGAAGTTCAATTAGACTTTGTTGGATGAAAATATGCCCCTTTCGGGACCCAGGATATCTCACCCTGCAGAACCAAGTGTTGCATGAATAAGATAAACAAATATCTCAGTGGACCACTGGAAATAATAGTACAAGGGACAGCTCCTGCTTCCTTATACTTGTTCCTGGATCAATGTATTCCTCTTATTGAGGCACAATGTCATATAATGGTCATTGAGTCAATGCGTATACTGACTCCTAGAGAGTATGGTGCCTCTTCATGACAGGGTATTGCCACTGAGCTGGCAAATCTGCTATGCTTCCACCAGGCTATTCCATTACTCTATCAAGCCAACAGCTTATGGGTAGCATAATTATAATAAAACCAGTAAGTATATCTTATGGTCATGGGTCCACTGCCAGTTTGCCTCTGTAAAGTGGATTCTTTTGAAGACTCCATTGTGATCACTATATTAGAAAAAAACAGAATCCCCTAGATATTGGCACTGGCTGAAAACTGTAAAAATAAAGGCCAATCAAACCTGAGGTGTGTGTCTATTTTGAGGACAAAAGAGGACAAATGTAGTGAACTCGCCACCAAGTGGTCATTTGATCTCCTTGAAAAAGAGTGCTGTACCAAGAACTCAGTCTTGTTCTTTGTTGTTGGAAATTTGGATGTTTAGAGATGGCAGTAGCTAGGTGGAGCCCTGATGGTGCAGTGGTTAAACGTCCAGCTGCTAACCAAAAGTCGGCAGTTCCAATCCACCAGCCGCTCCTTGGAAACCGTATGAGGCAGTTCTACTCTGTCCTGTAGGATCACTATGAGTTGGAACTGACTCAACAGAAATGGGTTTTTTAGTAGCTAGATAGGGCTTGATGCATGGGAATTTTTGCTGTGGGTTCCATGTGTAACTTAACCTAGGCAAGTATGCCTCTTTGTGTGCCCATCATGTCAGTGCCAGACTGGCTACTGATAAATGCTGGCTAACATTGCCTAAGTCAGTGCTTTCTATTTTCTATTTGGCATTAATGTGCAAGATAAAGAATCACACATTTTTAGCTTCTTCCATATAGAAGCATCCACAAATCTCACTCCAGAGCCTCTGGGAGAGAGTGAATGTTAACGAAGCAGCTACTAATCAAAATATTGGCAGTTTGAACCCACCCAGAGACACCTGGGAGGAAAGGCCTGGTGATTTGCTTCAGAAAGGTCACAGCCATGAAAACCCTATAGAGTGCAGTTCTATTCTGCAACACATGGAGTCAACGTGAGTTGGAACTGACTTAACAGCAAATGGTATCTCTACTCCAGAACTCATTATTCCTGAGCTTTCAATCTTTTTATAATTCTAGGTTACCTCGACCTGCACCTGGAGCTGCTCTTGTTGATGCCAGATTTTCAACTTCCAATGGCTTCTACCTGAGCCTGCCTAACTTTATAACGTGTTGTGTCTAATAGGAACCAGCAAATAATTAGAAGTTCTATGCACTTGGTGATTTGTTTTCCTGTGATCAAATCACATACCTTTGCCAGGGTCCAGTATCAAAGCAGGAAATATTTCTCAAAACATTTATAATTCTTCTGATGATGTGGTCTTGCTACAGAGTACCAGGCCCTGAGTTGTGTATATTTCCTATTGAGGATTGCCATAAACTCACAATCTATTCCTTTTCTACCAAAGACACATCCAATAAAGTAGGGCTTGCTGGATTGCGGTTAGGGGATGGGGATGGGGATGGAATAAGGGTTGTTTTCACAGGTGTTTGCATCGTTAGACTCTCCCTGCCGATAACAATGGGAGATTCTATTTTTACCTTGTCCAGATGTAGGACAAAATGGAAAAAAAGAGTGGTAAGATTGATATCTGTGAATGTTCAAATATCAAAAATAGGGTCAAATTTTTATTGCATTCACAAAGAAAATGAAACTCCTCGTCTACTGAAAATAACCTATAATCACCACCCTCATCATGGGGAGTGTATAAAACATGAAGAAATTAATTTAAATTGGGATTATACTATAATTTAACTTGCTGTACATTATGTTAAATATTACTTTAATCTCTCTCCCATAACTATAAGGTATAAGAAAAATTTTTAAGTTAACTTATTGTAAACAATATTTTTCCAGGATGACAAAATATTTCAGGAAGTTGAAGTCCCAAAGCCATTTGGGCAGGAAAAGAAATGTGGCCTTAGAGAAATTATATATTCAATTAAGTGTCTTCATGATGGCATAGAGTAAACACCTGTATTCTGATTAGTGTAGAACTGACAGATTTATTGAAAGAAAAGAGACAGCTCAAGCTGGGAATAAACTGAACTCCATGTGGTAGAATCCAGGAATTCAAAATGGAACTCAGCAGTGACATTTTATAGAACAATAAATATGAAACACATTGTGTGATTGGTATTTTCAAACTTAGATCATTGAAAGATGTTACTTGATTGGTTACCATAGGCTTAGATCATTGAAAGACATTACTCAATTAGTAGTCGATCATTTTAAGGCAGGGCTTTCTGTGCCCAGTTCTGTTAAGGCGATTGGCTTAAAAGGGTATATTCTCTTTCCTAGATTGTTTACAGTGCAGCAGTTACACAGATACGTGACAGGGAAGAGTCAAAGTGTAGTCACGTCATCATTACCAGACATTCCTCTCTTAGAAATAGATGGCTGGCTCCAGGGTGAAAACAGAGCCAAAAAACAGGGAATTGCACCCAGTCCTCAAATTGGCCATTTCAGATCATATCAGCTACCTCAAATTTTCCTTTAATTCCCTTACACAATAAAAATTAATAAAATAATACAAATAACTGTAGGTGATAGAGAAAAAGGAGTAACTGGGCTGGTAAAAAATGTAGATCTGTGAAGGATATGATTATTATTACATTACCAAATGCTTTGTAAACGGAATTTTGCTTCCCATATTGGATGTTTCAAATCATGGTGGTCCTTGGAGCCTAGTCAGGTTGTTGTTTAATGTAAGATATTGGGGAAAAAAAAAAAAACCTGACCCAAGTCAGATAATACAAATAAACATGGTCAATGTTATATTTACTGACACCTGAAGGTGAACTGCAAAGGAAGGATTTAAAACTTTTGTCCTGTGATCCATTTTTCTCAGAATTACTGTGAGCAGAATGATCCTGAGAATGAAAGGAGAGCTCCAGTCTGATAGTCTTACCACAGAACCTCTGCACATGTAGGTGAATTATGTTTGCGAGGAGAAGATTCCTCATCTGTGGAAGGCTTTGAGCAGAATATTCCTGTTTTGTTATTGTTAGGTGAAGTCAAGCTGGTTTTCACTCATAGAGGTCCTATGTGTGAGTCGAATTAGACAATCAGATTTCTGTTAGTTCAGTGTCCTATTTTTTAAATACATCACTAAATTTGTTTTTTATTTATAATTTTCCAATCTAAATTCATAGTTTTCATTATCTATTTCTAATTCGGGTAATAAGCTTCTATTATTTTCATTAGAGGAATTGAGAAATATTCCATACTTTTTAAGTTTGGGAATAATTAATATAATGGTTAGACAGAGATTTGAGAACATAGCCCTGATTTATTACTACTAACTTAGGATTTGAAATAATACAACAAGTAAGTCCTCTTTGGTGTATCAATGACCATAAGTTTCTCAGGGATCTCATAATGGATTGCAGGTACCCTAAGGTAGTCTTCATAGCACACTGAGGGAGTCTAGTCGTCTATGACTGTGTAGACAACTTCTCTCTACTTGATAGCTGGAACAAAGTGCGAGATTTTATTTATTTTTCAGGAGGCTGAGCAGACAGGAGCCAGAGACTTTGCTTAATAAAGTTTGTAACAGCTGACATCTATGTGACCCTCCTAAACTCCATTGACCTGGTGGAAATGAAAGCAGATTGAACTGCAGAGATGATGTGCTTTCATATCTGCATAGTCGAGAGAGAATGTTCCCTTCCAAGGGAAGAGGGAAGGTTAGGTGAACCATGGAGCTTCTTCTCAAAATGTCAACACAGGAAACAAGACTTTGTTGTCTTGTCCATAGTATGCCCCCCAGTAGTTGAAACTGAAGAAGTACCTGGGTGCTGCAAAAGGATAAGTTGCCTACTAGCAGAAGGTTATTGATTCAAACCCACCCAGAGACAGGTCAGGCGATAGGCCTGACAATTTGCTTCCATGGAGAAATTCTACTGCACTCACATGGAATCACCATATGTCCGAACAGACCTCAAGACAACTAATAGCAACAGCTGAAACTGGTGTTTTTTCATCTTTAACTGTTTTTCCACTGTGTAAGAGACTGTAATTACTTGAAAACCACTGAATTTAAAAATTAGGATCAGATAAAAACACTTACAAATAACTTGAGTGGACTAGGGAACCTGAAAATTAAAGACCGGGCTAAACACCCAGCACAGGTTGCTCCCATTATGAGAAGAAATGACAGAAGAAACAGATTTTGATTCAAGCAAAAACATAATAAAACTTTTTGTTGTTGTTGTTGTTATTAGGTGCCATCAATTTCATTCCCATTCATAGCAACCCTATGTACAACAGACTGAAACACCACCCAGTCCTGCATCATCCTCGCAGTCATTGTTACGTTCGAGCCCATTGTTGCAGCACTGTGTCAGTTCATCTCACTGAGGGTCTTCTTCCTGTTTTTCACTGACCCTCTACTTTACCAAACATGATGTCCTTCTCCAGAGATTGGTCCCTCCTGATAATATGTCCAAAGTAAGTGAGATGAAGTCTCACCATCCTCCCTTCTAAGGAGCATTCTGGCTGTACTTCTTCCAAGACAGATTTGTTTGGTCTTCTGGCAGTCCATGGTATATTCGATATTCTTTGTCCCAAGATTATTGCCTTGAGATACCCTTTAAACTTTGAACCGAAACTGCTTTCAGAAATCACTTTTCAACTAAATTAGTGATTGGTTAATAAAATAAACAATATCCCCTGTGAGTACTGTACTCCTGTTATAAAAAGAAATAAAAAAGAAAAAAAAATCGATTTGATTTCTAACGGTCAAAATTTACCCTAAAGCAAAGATAAGGAGGTCTGGGAAGAGGGGGCAGGGAAGCAAGAAAAATGGAAATGGAATAACCAGAACAGAAATAATGAGAATGTTAATGCAATGTGGAAAATGTACCCAAAGTCACAGAACGATATGTGAAGAATGGAACAATATGTGTAAATGAGAATCTAATTTGCTGTGTAAAATGTCACCAAAAACTCAGTAAAATATTTTTTAAAACCTTGAATTAAGGAATACAAAAGATAACCTGAAATTTAAAAACAATAATTTTAAAATTTAAAAATCCAGGATATTAATTGAAAAGAGAATATTTACTTCTAAGAATCTAATTCATAAGAATATGCGTAGCCTTGAGATGGATTTTGGAAAACTATGTACCCCCTTGCACATTATTAAGTAATATTTAAAATATATCACTTCAAGTTTAAGATCTCTTGACTGATACTTCCATAAGTGTTGACTGTGGATCCAAGTAAAATGAAATCCTTGACAACTTCAATTATTTTCTCCATTTATCATGATGTTGCTACTTAATCCAGTTTTAAGGATAATAGACAATTGTTCACATTATTGTTATTTTAAAAAAAGTGTATACATATATAACACATGGGTATATTTATTCTGTAGATATGTATATACAAGTGTATATTATAATACAATAAAAACAAACTTTAAAAAATAGATTAATAAAACCAGGCTAAAATGAATACTAAGGTAATATAGATATAGTAATAAATTTCAGAGATATAAGGGAACACATGCCAGATATATTTGGTCTTCAAATATTGCAAACCTTTACACGTTTTAGCACATTGGACATTTTTAGGGCAATATTCTCATTTTTAAATCAAATAATGGTATCAGCACTAAGCATAATGCATTTCAGCTGCCATCCAAATATAGCCAAGTTTCTACTAAAGTATTATAACCTGTTTACATTCGTGCAAATTGAGGGTATGACTTCAGAAAAATTAGATATGATATGTTATAAAAGAAACTATTACAAAAATAGACTTTATACATCAGGGAAGTATACTTGCATAAAGACAATTTCCATAGAAAATATAAAATTCTCTATTTGTCAGCAGAGCCAAGAGATTTTTTTCCCTTCCAAATTAAGAAAATTATCTCAAATAGCAGAAGTATCTGAAAAAAAGAGTCTTTTTCACTGACCTATCTGAAACATTGTACACCTTTTTCTGGGCCATGACATTTGATATGAATGTTACATGGGAAAGTGTAAAGGAATGATGTTATTGTTGTCGTCGTTAGGTACCATCTAGTCAGTTTAAACTCATAGCAACCATATGTACAACAGAGTCAAACACTGCCCTGTCCTGCACTGTCCTGACAGTTGTCACTGTGTTTCAGCCCACTGTTACAGCCCCTGTGTCAATCCATCTTATTGAGGGTCTTCCTTTTTTACAATGATCCTTTACTTTACTAAACATGAAGTCCTTCTCCAGGGACTGGTCCCTCCTGATAATATGTCCAAAGTACATGAGGCAAAATCTCACCATCCTGACTTCTAAGGAGTATTCTGAGTGTGCTTCTTTAAAGAGAGATTTGTTTGTTCCTCTGCCAGTCCATGGCATATTCAGTATTCTTCTGCAACACCATAGTTCAAATGTATCAATTCTTCTTTGGCCTTCCTTGCTCGTTTGTGCAGCTTTTGCTTGCATATGAGGCAATTGAAAATACCATGGCTTGGGTCAGGCTCGCCTTGATCCTGAAAGTGACATCTGTAGTATTTAACACTTTAAAGAGGTCTTTTGCAGCATATTTGCCAAATGCAATGCATCCTTTGATTTCTTGACTGCTGCTTCCGTGGGTGTTGATTGTGGATCCAAGTAAAATGAAATCTTTGACAGCTTCAATCTTTTCTCCGCTTATCATGATGTTGCTTATTGGTCCGGTTGTGGGGATTTTTGTTTTCCTTATGTTGAGATGTAATCCATATTGAAGCCTGTAGTCTTTGATCTTCATCAGTAAGTGCTTCAAATTCTCTTCACTTTCAACAAGCAAAGTTACATTATCAGCATATCACAGTTTGCTAATGAGTCAACTTGCAATCCTGATGCCACATTCTTCTATATATAGTCCAGCTTTTGGAATTTTTCTTGCTTAGCATATAGATTGAATAATTGTGGTGGAAGCACACAACCCTGACTCACACCTTTCTGGTGTTTAAATCATGCAGTATACTCTTGCTCTATTCAAATGTCTTGGTCTATGTACAGGTTTCGCGCGAGCACAATTAAGTGTTCAGGAATTCTCATTCTTCACACTTCACCACTGACTGCTCTGACAAGGATCACAAGAGAGGGTCCCAGGTAGAGTCAGAGAAAATGTAGAATAAAATTTAAATTCACAATAAAATCCAGACTTACTGGTCTGAGAGAGACTGAAGAAATTCCCAAGACTATGGCCCCCAGATGCACTGCTAACTCAGAATTGAATCCACTTGTGAGGTCCACCTTTCAGCCAAAGGATAGCCGTATAAAACAAACAACACACATGAGGAATGTGCTTCTTAGTTCTATCAAACATATGAGACCAAATGGGCAATATCTGTCCAACAACAAAGACAAGAAGGCAGGAAGGGACAGAAAAACTGGAGAATGGGCACAGAGAATCCACCCAGAGTGGAAAAGGAAAGGGGGAGAGTGCTGACAAAATGAGGAGATTGCAACCAATGTCACAAAACAATTTGTGTATCAATTGTTTTTAATAAGAAACTAATAAGGATCTTTCACCTAAAGCACAATTAAATATTTAAAAAGTTTGCTAATTTTTTAGTGAGTAGTTCGTATAATTACTTGACTTTCCATAATTTAGAATCCATATTAACTTTTTTAAAAATTAAACCAAACCAAACACTTTGGTTTCATTTAACTCATAGTGGCCCTATAGGACAGAGTAAAACATTCCCCATAGGGTTTCCAAGGCTGTAATCTTTACAGAAGCATACTGCCACGTCTTTCTCCCAGGGTGGTGTGGGTTCAAACCACTGATCTTTTGGTTAGCAGCTGAGAGTTTAACTACTACACCACTAGGGTTTTTCCTTTTTTTTTTTTTAATTAAAGACCATATATTAACTTCAGAACATAATGAAATCCAAAATATGGTGATAAAAAGATCAGTTGACCAATCCAGTGAAGGTGTCATCTGCCATCTTGGACAATAGTACAGAGGGAAACATGGCTAAATGTGGGACTGAAAAAGCCAACATAACAGTGAGGTTTCTATAATCAGTGTGTGTGTGTGTCAGCTTGATAGCTCAAACTTAAATATAATATTAAACTCATTGCCATAGAGTTGATTCAGATTCATAGAGACCCTATAGGATGAGTAGAACTGCCCCAGAGGTTTTCCATGGAGTGACTGGTAGATTCTAGTTGCAGATCGCTTGGTTAGCAACCAAGCTTTAACTACTGTGGCACCGGGCTCCAAATATAATATTAGACAACAATAATTTTATGATGCATTTCTAGGTTTTAGTGTTTTTATTACTACCTTTATGCCCATAATTTTTGTTTTAATTTCTCCATGTTAATAGTATGATTTATAATAAGTTATCTCTGCTTCCATTCAGAATTGAGTAAAAAGAGAGTGAAGAAAGGAGTGTTAGAGAGAAGAAAAGGCAAAGAAAAAAGTGAAAGAAAATTAACTTATGATAGTTTTAAGTGGAAAAAGGACCAGAAAGGTAGTTTTATTGTATGATTTTAGTGCACAAAAATTTAAAACCTAGGAAATACATAGTGTATGAGTTACATTTTTCTTCTATTTTTTTCTCCTAATATAAAATTGAAAGAGCTAGTGCAGATAATAAAAGAGAAAGTTTGTGAAGAGAATGAGTTAATAAAAATCCCCAGACTGCCAAAGCTACTCTGAGCCTTAGCTTAATTTGAGCATTGGGAAACTTCTATTCAGGATAAAAATATATTTTATCTTTGAAACAAAGCTCTAAAAGATACCTCAAAGGACTAAAGTTAGATCCACAGTTTCTTTCCAAGGGAAAAGATCAAATGCATGTAGAAACTTATGGTTTCTTGTAAATGAGTAACCTTCAGTTTGATTGACAATTTAACATCGCAAATAAAAGGTAAGTTTCAATTTACCAGCTCAGTACGGGTTGTTGGAAAATGAATTGTTTGGGGGAGTCTACATTTGCATAACAAAATTTATTATCTGTAATTAACTAACCTTTAGAAAATTCTATTTTTAATTTCCTCCTGTCAAGTTATCTGGAAAATGCAAAGTTAACAAGCATTAGCGCCCAAGCAGCTACATTAGTGGAGAAGCCCAAGCAGTAGACGGATGAAGCACTCAAGTCCTAAGTTAATTAAAAAGTTGTTGTTCTATCATATTGTTCACTTGGAAACATATGGAGAAATACTTTTATCATTTCTAAATAACTAAAAAAGACATACCCCATTGCCATTGAGTTGATTCAACCAATAGCCACCCTATAGGACAAAGTAGAACTGCCCCATAAACTTTCCTATGCTGTAATCTTTAAGGAACCAGACTGCCAAATCTTTCTCCCATGGAGTGGCTGGTGGGTTCGAACCACTGACCTTTCTATTAGCAGCTGAGCATTTAACAACTATGCCACCAGGGCTCTTAGAGGAAAAAAAAAAAAACTTAAGGTACTCGTTTTAGAGAAATCAGCTAAAATAACTTATTTATCAGCAATGTTTTCTTTCATGTTCTTCCTATTTTTTGAAAGTTCATCTTTCAAACCTTAAGAGAGCCTAAATCAAAATTTAATTATTTAATTTCTGTATTTTGTATGCATTCTGCTCTTGAATTACAGATAGATAGATAGATAGATGATTGATAGGTAGATGGATCAAAAAAAAAAAAAAAAACCCTTACAGATAGATAGATAGATTGATAGATGATTGATAGGTAGATGGATAGCATATGTGAATCATGAATACAGAAATAAATTTTCTAAGAAAAGTAAAACTGATTAATACCTTAAAAGGTTTTTTTTTTAAGTTATTTTGGGGCCCATGAATTGATCTTTTCTGAACAAAATTTAATTGCAGTACTATTGGTAGTAATAATTTGCACTGCTATTGGTTTATTTTAACTTAAATTCTGGCCCTATGAAGTTATAAAATATCCTAGGCAGAGTGTCGGTGGGTACGAACCACACATCTTCTAGTTAGTAGCCAAGGGCTTAACAATTATGCCACCTGGTTTCCTTTTACCTATACCTATTTAAAAAAAAAAAAAAAAAAAACTTGTCCAGGTCCAGTTGAGTCTGATTTTTCTCATTTTTTTCTTAGTGAATTATCTGTGTGCTTGTCCATTTTTCAGTGGGCATAGCACTGCTTTTTGCCAAGTGACTTGCAGTGCCATATATAGGGAGACAATTATTCTCCACTCCATTATCCAGTTGACCATGTGAATTCCTTCAGCCAATGAAATGTGAGTAGAAGCGCCATATGCTGGAAGCAAAAAGAAACTTTAAGAATCGTTCCATGTTTCCACTGCTCCCTTGTATATCTCCTCTGTTGAGAAAAAGCTATCACCCTTATAGCAGCTACTTCCTCAGAATAAAGACGTGGAGAAAATCTCTTGCTGATCCTGTAGTGACGTACAGCATAAATAAAAACTAAAGTTTTGTTATCATAAGCTACTAAGTTTTGTTTTTGTTTTTAATTTTATTGTGCTTTAAATGAAAATTTACATTGCAAAATAGTTTGTAATTCAAAAAGTTGTACACAAATTGTTTTGTGATATTGGTTGCAAACCCCACACTGTGTCAGCACTCTCCACCTTTCCCTTTACGCCCCAGGGTTTCTGTTGTTCATTCGTCCAGTTTTTCTGCCCTTTCCTACCTTCTCATCTTTGTTTTGGGGTAGGTGTTTCATATACTTGGTTGAACTAAGAATCACGTCCCTCAGGTGTGCTATTGTTTATTTCAAAGTCTGCCTGATCTTTGGCCGAAATGTGAACTTCTAAAGTGGCTTCAGTTCTGAGTCCATGGGCTGATGAGTGCTTAGGATGTTACCATCTTTTTGAGATTGTGAATAATGCTGCAATGAACATGGGTGTGCATATGTCTATTCATGTAATGGCTCTTACTTCTCTAAGATATAACCCTAGGAGTGGGATTGTTAAATCTTACGATAGTCCTATTTCTAGCTTTTTAATGAGGTGCCATATCGTTTTTCATGCTGCTAAGATTTTTTTTTTTCTTTTTTGAGTCCCAGTGGTGCAGCAGTTAAGAGCTACAGGTGCTAACCAAAATGTCAGTTGTTCAAATCCACCAGCTGCTCCTTGGAAACCCTATGGGACAGTTCTATTCTGTCCTATGGAGTCTCTATAAGTTGAATCGACTTGACAGCATGGGGCTTTTTTTTTTTAGGACTTTTTTATTCTGATGCAGAGCCCTTCAGCCACTCTGCTGAAGGAGATGTGGTAGTCTGGTTCTGTAAAGATTTACAGCCTTGGATACCCTGTGGGGCAGTTCTAACCTGTCCTATAAGGTTGCTGTGAGTCAGAACTGACTCATGGCAATGAGTTTATATTAAATGAATGGTCAGAAATCCCATCACCTCTTTATTTTTTTCTAATTCTATTTGGTTAGCATATTCTAACTAAGAAACTTATAGCAGTAGGTTTAATTGGAGAACTTTAAAAGATTTCAACATTATAACTAAGGGAAGCACTAACTAGCATCTCAGCATTTCACTAACTCTCTTACTGACAAGATGAACTCAGTGAGTTGTGGAAATCACATTTTAAGAGGGATGTTTAAAATCAAGATAAATAATAAGTAGAAAAATTAAGATTATATAGGATTTGAAAATATTTATGAAGAGTATCAATCCTAGAAAGATGAAAAGTTTCCCTAGATAAGAGCCTAAGAAGGAAAGGAAACATGTTGCATATAAAATCAGCATCGACTTCAAGTAGCTTCAGTGTAAAGAAGGATATCCAACTAGAGAAGTATGGCTTGCTGTTAAATTTAAGAAGTTATGCTTTTAAAATCTAGAACTATCCTAATATGGAAATTGCTAAGCAGTAAAAAAAAAAAAAAAAAAATTTATTCATTTCCTCATCAGTGTAAATGTTATAGCAGAAGCTGTATGATCCTTTCTAAATACTGAGCAAGAGAGCAGCATAACCCTAGAGAAGGAGCAGAAAACCTACGGGAGCAGTTACAGGTTTGAATGCTTGCTCTGCTGTTATTACATAAGGAACCTTGATCAAATCATGCAGCATTATTGAATCTCAGCTTACCAACCCGTAAAAGGAAGGTAATTACACATAGCCATAATAGTCAGCACAGGCTAGGTTATACTGCAATGACAAACAACACCAAAATCTCAGTGACTTAAATTAACAAAGATTTATTATTCAATCAGGCTAGAAGGTCAACATGTAACAAAAGGAGTCAGTGCATATTATGCACAAAGAGGTTTATTCTAAGTGAGGCTACACCTCAAAAAGTTTCCATATTAGTAATGCACAGAAGACTAAACTAGTGGTTATGATCTGTCATTTATTTGAGTACTTGAGCTCGGATGTAACAAAAATCACTTCCTCCCATAAGCTTGTTGTCAAGAAGTATCCCATGGCACCATTCAGCTGCCAGGGTGAGTTGGCCAGGTTAATACTCCCATGTGACCAATGTACCTGGATGAAGTATGGAAGTGAATAAGCATGACACATCCCTATCTTACTGTTACAGATTGAATTGTGTCCTGCCAAAATTATTTGTTGAACTCCTAACCCTTATACCTATAGATACGACCCCATTTGGGAATAGAGTTTTTGTTATGCTAATGAGGTCATATCAAATGTAGAATGTGTTTTAAACCTAATCACTTTTGGGATATAAAAAGAGCAGGTTAGGCACAGAAGCAAGTGAGCACAAATGGGGAAAAGATAGTGGTCAGGTGGAGATTGCCAAGGAACTGAGGAACAGAGGTTCAAAGAGACAAGGATTTGGGGAACTGAAAATAGTGAAGTGCTAAATAAAGAGAGAAAAGGAATATTGAGGATTAAGGCTAGAGAGACAAACTGAACCCAGATAACCAAGGACCTCATGAGCCATTTTCCAAGTAATTTGGACTGTTGACAACAGAGAGACACTGAATGATTTCACATTGGGGTAGCACATGATTGGTTTTCCCTTTTGAAAGGTGTGATGTCACCAAATCCACAAGTTCTTAGTCAAAGACCGTTTGGAACAGAGCACAGGCCAGACCCTTCTAATGACATGATCAACAGGCATTTATTTCTCACAGAATGGACAGGACAGGGATGAGTAGAACAGCACAGCTCATCACCAGCCCAGGTTCCCCGAAGTCAGGCTTTCATCCACGGGGTTAGATCACATCCAAGCATGCCCAGTTCACATCTTTCAATGAGAACACCTGAATTCCTCTTTCCTGGAATTAAATAGTAATCAGACATCCATGCCTAAGTGCCAAATAACAATATAGAGAGCAAACAGGGAAAGGGACAATGAAAGAGGGCAGTAAAAGGTAAAAGTAGGTAATGAAAGTAGAAGGCCCTCTGTAGGCAATGGGCATTCTTTATTGCCCCTGTTGAGTAATTCCAGATTTACTGGCCTCGGAGAATAGCCCTTCCACCTTTACTTCACTTAAGAGAAAGTTCTGGACTTCTTCAGAGGGCAATCATCTCCCCTAGAGCACATACTTTACTTTGTGTCCATTAGGAGCTGGTACGTGCATTAGCAGGTATGGAGCTCTTGAAGGGACAATTATAGTATAGCACACCTCTACATCCAGCAAAAGGCCACTTTGGCTGCAGTGCAGGCAGTCTAGGAAGTAAGGACAGATGAGAATGATAGCATGGTAATCAATCAGACAGAGTTGCAGTTATCTATGCAAGGAATGGTTTGGCAGGAATGGGGAAACACACTGATTTTTGGGGAAAAGTGAAAAGATTGTAGAGATAATTAGAAGGTAGAAGTATCAGGGCTCAGTGATAGATTTGGTGTCAGAGCGAGGGAGAAAGAGGAGTCAAAAATGCTAAGTAAATGGATAAAGATGCCTTTCACTGAAACTGAAAATATGGCATCAAAACTTGGTCTGTAGCGGGAAGTGATGAATTCAATTTTGGGCATTCAATAAGCAGTTGAAACGCAGTTAGTGAAGTCAGGAAAGTCATTTGAGCAAAATTAGAAGCTTGGTAACATTTCCAGCTATTGAAAAAGATTATATCACCAAGGGAAAGTTTTGAGAGTAGTTCAAAATTCGGCCTGGGAATAAAACTTTGAATGGCACCGGCATATAAGCAAGAAGAAATAAAACGCTTCATAAAAACAGAAGAATAGCATCTATGAAAGCAGAAGAAAACCCTAAGAATACATACTAAGAATAGGGAGGTGATCAGTAGGTAGGTTGCTATATATAGCAAATAACAATATAAAACTCCCAGTTAAGTTTGAATTTCAGATAACCAAACGTTACCTTTTTTAGTGTAGGTATGTTTCAAATAGCACATGTGTTTTATCTGGCCACTCTACCATAAGAAACTGTACTGCCAAAAGTCTAAATTAGGTAAGAGCTGAACTTTCTTCCAGTGGGTGCAGTGACAATAAGGACAATAAACATGACATTATTCAGGAGACTTTCAGTGGTAAAATTGTATGCATTAGCACAGAGATTGTACTCTAAATCTCAAACAATCATAAGACTGCTAGGATAAGGACTCTACTATCCAATCCTGTTGGGTCACACACACAGACACTTTGCAAAGTGTTGGCAATTGAAAGTTGTTATTATTTATAGAAAGCAAACAGTAAACAAGTAAACAAAAGGAACAAATTACTTATTGAAACTAAACAGGAAACAACAGGCTAAGGGGGGATCCTCTTATGCTTCCCAAATTACCCATGTCCATCTCTGAGTCACCAGGTGGGCAAATGGAGGACAGGTGTCAATGACATCTCTCTCTCTTTCAGCAGATGTGTTGCTGGCTCAGATCTGGTGCAGTGTGGCTGTGTTCTTTCGCTCTTCCTGTCTCTCTCCACAGTTTTCCTTGGTTGGCTCTAGTTCCTAGAGTATAAACTCTAGGTCCAGCTGTCCACCAGCAGCTTTGGGACAACCCTAAACCAGCACCTGAGTTAGACAAACATTATGACAGCTCTCAAGGCAAAACTCTTTTATGGGCAACACCCAAATGGTGTTTGTCCAAGCCTCCGTGGGAAAACTCTTAGTTCCTAGGACAGGCTCCCTCCCTGCTCCCGACACTGGCCCCGTCATGGTCTTAGGGTTACAATTCTTAGCACAGCCAAGTCATCTACCTCTCCCAATGGCAGTTGAGCTTGTCCCCCATACTGTCCCTTGCTCCATTCCATCCTTTACAGGATGCCCAGCTCCTTTGACTTCCCACCTGGAGGTGCTGAGATCCATTGGCCAACTTGCCCATTGTCGTCATTTGCTGGTCTTGTGTTTCCCACTGCTCAACTGCTCCCGTCATTTCTCTGCTGCTCTACTGGCTGTGTTTGCCATTATTCCTCTTGGTGTTCAGTGTTATTAGCTCAGTGTTACAGCCCTTCACCTATATTATAGCTCTTCTATTTGGGTCTAGGACCCTTCTAGCCAATCCCTTAAGTTTATCTTAACCAACCAATTCTCGTAAGCAGCTTATGGGGAAAGCCAACCAACCAAGCCTCTGGCAGATTGTGACCCAACCAATTATTTTTGGAAAATTGCAAAACCAGGGCCAGAAAGGGCTCATTAGAGAAACCTATTGCACCAGAAGTGGCTTATTACATTTGGGAAGTAAAATGGAATTGAGTAAATCTAGACTGTAATTATAAACCTTTGTTTCAAACTTTTGTGAAAAGAAGAGAGAACAATAGAGAAAATGAAGTGGAGCTTCAAAGGGTATTTTAGATGTGTCTTTAAGTTGGGAGAAACTTGAACCATTGTGAATGCTTATGGGAAGGAAAAAATGCAAAAGAAAATATTGAAAATAAAGATGAGATAGGGTTATAGATGGAATAAGGTCAACATCTTAGCTATACAGTGCTGCCTTCATAGAATTACCAAAGTGGGTAGCTTTAAAGAACAGAAATTTACTATCTCACAGTTCAGGAGTCTGAAAGTCCAAATCAGAGTCTTGGCTGTATGGATTTCTTCCTTATTAGTAGCCCTTGCTCCCTTGGCATTCCTTGGCTTATAGACGACATTCACATGGTATCTGTCTTCCTCTCTTTTTCTGTCTCTCTGTGTATTCTGCACTTTCTATAACTCAGAAGTGATTAGGTTTAGGAACCTTTTAATCAGGTATGATATTATTAATCTAACAAAAGGAAAACTCCATACCCAAACATGAACTCATCCACAGGTACAAGGGCTACGAATTCAACACAAATTTCGGGGGAACACAATTCAATCCTAAAAATCCATGAGGCTGGAACAGTTGTACAGAGGAAAAATTTAGGCTTAGAGGAGGGACCAAAAAACCAAACCCATGGCCATTAAGTCAATTCCAACTCATAGCTACCCTGTAGAACAGAATAGAACTACTCCATAGGGTTTCCAAGGATGGCTGGTAGATTCCAACTGCCTACCTTTTGGTTAGCAGCCGAGCTCTTTAACCATGGAGCCACTAAGGCCTCTAGGGAGGAAAAGTTATGCCAAATTTAAATTTTATCACTGCATTTGTAAGACAATGTATTTTGCTTTTCAAAAGAAATTAGGGGTAAAGTGTAAAAAAAAGAACTTGAATATTTTTCAAATTGCATAATTTATTTACTTTCTCAGGCTTAAATATTCTGTATTCTGTGCTCTATACTCTATATTGTTTATTTTATATTCTACATTCTGTATGCTATTATATACTATATAATTATATGCATACATATAAAGTAAATGAATTAATTAAATAAAATCATAAGAGGTAGTACTTTATTATATATAATAATAAATTTTAATTGCCTTTGTTTTGAATCTAGTCATTAGAGAGATTATTATACTTATCAATAGATTATAAAACAAAATATTATGTATAATATTTTCTTAATAAAATATTTATTAGTATTAAAGACTAAGTATTATATTTTTGATTGTTGTAATAATGGAAAAAGTGATTTAAATGCATTTGTATTCAGTCATTTCATGGTTTCATATTCTTAAGTATGACAAATATTTTTAACATCAAGGAATATATATTATAAATAAATGTATTATGAAAATAATTTAATTCACCAAATAGAGGCAGTGAACATTTATTTAAATGTACCTAATTTATAGTATTTTTTTTTAGTTCTTTAAAGGGATGATAAGCATTTCACATTTTGACTATGTTTTTGAGCAACACTAACGATGTGCTATGTGGAGTGTAAGGAATTCAAGCCTGCTGGTTGTGAAGCTAGCTAGGTTCTTTATTTCTACTGCATGGAGATTTTCATGGGTATTATGGCATATTTAAAATTTTACCAATATCCTTACAAAAAGTCTGAAAGTAACTTGTCCCTTACACAACATCTGTGGAACACAATGGTATATTTGCAGAGTAACTAGCTTATTGACATCGGTTTCCTGCATTGTGGTTTGCAGCACCTGGTGGTAACCCACTTTTATGTGCTACTTGGCCAGAATTCTGAAATCAACAACCACTTGAAAAAAAGACTCAAAATCCATTCCATATAATCAAGTTTTATAATTTTCCATTCATTTCACATTTTCTCATGCATCTTCAGCTTTCAACTTTTTTCTATATTTTCACTAAAAAAATGTGTACTATGAAGACACTCCTTTACAAAGGAAAACCTGAAACAGACTTACCGATTTATAAACAATAGGTCTCTTGTTTCTATTAAGTACAGAGATACAATTTCTTTCTTTTCTCCATCCCTTCCCGTCTCTAATTTCCTTCTTTCCTAAATTGCCTCCTCACAATCACACAATGATCTTTCCTTGTCCCCAGTATCATAATGTCTAGGTTTGCAAAATATCCAACTTCAATTAAAAATATAAATATATTTCTTTTATGTATCACAATCAGGAGAATTCCTTAATTTGTCTTTCTCCAAGTATTTACTCAAAGATCCTCTCTCTTTCCATTAGGGAGCTACATCATATTTAGTTTCCAGCCTTGAAATAAGTAGACAATAGAGGAAAAAGAGGGAAGTTTTAAAATCAAAGCGAGGAAATAGTATATATAACTTTTGCCCTCAAGTTATTGAACCCTAATTCAATCACATAGCCACAATCTAGGTATGGAGGGACTTGGAAATGTGTCTTCTGGTGTGCATAGGAGTGTAAATTGAACTGATGATAATCTAACAAACTTCTTCTACATGGTCTTGTACTTAAACATGAATATGTTCCTGTTGTTGTTGTTAGGTGCTGTCAAGTCAGTTCTGATTTATGGTGATCCTGTGTACAACAGAATGGAACACTACCCAATCCTGTGCCATCCTCACAATTGTTGCTACGTCTGAGCCCTTTGTTGCAGACACTGTGTCAATCCATCTCATTGAGGATCTTCCTCTTTTTTGCTGACCCACTACTTTACCAAGCATGATGTCCTTCTCCAGAGACTGGTCCTCCTGATAACATGTCCACAGTACATGAGATGAAGTCTCACCATCCCTGCTTCTAAGGAACATTGTGGTTGTACTTCTCCCAAGACAGATTTGTTCATTCTTCTGGCAGTCCATAGTATATTCAATATCCTTTGTCCACAACATAATTCAAAGGCAGCAATTCTTCTTTGGTCTCCCTTATTCGCTGTCCAGCTTTCCCATGCATATGAAGTGATTAAAAATACCATGGCTTGGGTTAGGTTCACTGTCCTAGTCTGGATTCTCCAGAGAAGTAAAGCCAGTGAAGCATATATATATGTATAAATATATAAAATATATATAGAGAGAGAGAGAGAGAGAGATTTATCTCAAGGAAATGGCTCACCTGGTTGTAGGGGCTGGCAAGTTCCAAGTCCATGGGTTGGGTATCAGGATGGAGTCTTCTCCTGACTCACATAGCCACAGAGGCTGACAAACCCAAAAGTGACAGGTCAGATGATAGGCCACTGGCTGAAAAAAACAAGATTGGCAGGTAAGATGGCAGCTTCTGGCTCACAGGCTGTGAAGGCTGACAAATCCCAGATTAGCAGGCTATATGGCAAGTTCCCTGAAATGGAGGTCAGATGATGAAATGATGAGTGAATACAAGATTCAGAGTAAGCAAGTGAGTTTTGCTAGAATTCATGTATATTGGATATAGGCCACATCTCCAAAGAAATTCCCTTTTCAACTGATTGGCTGCTCAGATCAGGTCACAAAATGGAAGATAATTACATTAGATCACAAAATGGAGGATGACTACATCATTCCATAATTGCCAAATTACATCAATATATAATTGCCAAACTACATCATTACATAACTATGAAATCACTGAGAATCATGACCCACTCACTATGATACACAATCTTAACCATCACATACACCTTAGTCCTCAAGGTGACATTTTTGCTTTTTAAGACCTTAAAGAGGTTTTTGAAGCAGATTTGTCCAATGCACTATGTCCTTTGATTTCTTAACTGCTGTTTCCATGGATGTTGATTATGGATCCAAGTAAAAAGAAATCCTTGACAACTCCAAGACTTTCTCCTTTTATCATAAAGTTGCTTATTGGTCCAGTTGTCAAAATTTTTGTTTTTTTTGTGTTAAAATGTAACCCTTACTTAAGGCTGTCTTCTTTGATCTTCATCAGTAAGTGCTTCAAGTCCTTTTCACTTTCGGCAGGCAAGGTTGTGTCATCTGAATATCACAGGTTGTTAATGTGTCTCCCTTTAATTCTGATGCTATGTTTTTCTTCATACAGTTTAGCTTTTCAGATTATTTACTTAGCATACAGATTGAATAAATATGTGAAAGATACAACCCTAGTACATAATTTTTCTGATTTTAAACCATGCAGATTTTAAACATTGTTCTGTTCAAACAACTGCCTCTTGGTCTATGTACGGATTCCACATGAGCACAATTAAGTGTTCTGGAATTCCCACTCTTCACAGTGTTATCTGTAATTATTATGGAACACAGAGTCAAATGCCTTCACATAGTCAAGAAAACACAGGTATATATTTTTCTGATATTCTCTGATTTTGGCCAAGATTTATCTGACTTCAGCAATGATATCCCTTGTTCCGTGTCTTCTTCTAAATCTGCCTTGAATTTCTGGCAGGTCCCTGTTGATATACTGCTGCAACTGCTTTTGAATGATCTTTAGCAAATTTTCACTTATTTGTGATATTAATGTCATTGTTCCATAATTCTGCCTTCCATTGGATTACCATTCTTTGAAATGAGCAGGAATATGGGTCTCTTCCAATCAGTTGGCCAGGTGGCTATCTTTCTAATTTCTTGGGTGAGGTGAGTAAGCACTTCCTGTCTTGCAAGCATTTTTTTTTTTTTTTTTTTAAATATCACAATTGCTATTCCATCAGTTCCTGGAGCCAATGTCTTCAGTACACCTTGCGCTTCTTCCTTCTGTACCATCAGTTCTTGATCATATGCTACCTCCTGAAATGGTTGAACATTGATCAATATGTTCATACCAAAACCAACCCATTGCCGTTGCGTGGATTCTGACTCAAAGCGACCCTATAAGACAAAGTAAAACTGCACCAAAGAGTTTCCAAGGAGTGCCTGGTGGATTCAAATTGCTGACCTTTTGGTTAGCAGCTGTAGCACTTAACCATTATGCCACCAGGGTTTCCAATAGAGTTCATAGTCAATCAAATATATTACATTAATTCGTTCTACAAAGATGTGTACATTCGAAGACAAGCAATGTAGTAGTTACTGGATTTAAATATGTTAACAGTATCTAGCTTCTATTTCCAAGTAATGCTAATTCTGCATTGGTCTTGTTTTATGTCCTTTTATCTTCTATACTGTATTTCATCTTATGGTTTTATCATTCAAGATACACCTTGAAAAAAATAAGCAAGTGATTGAAATCTATATAGCTTTTAAATATATTTTGTCACTTCAGTGCAATTGTATATAAGAAGCTATAACTTCAAAACACAAAGGATATTAAAAAAAAGTAGAAAACAGAAAAGGAAAAGGATCATAATAGTGAAATAACTTCAATGATACGAATTGCTTGCTTAAATTTTTTTTTTAATATCTCTAGGAAATAAATGATTATATTACATATTAATCAATTTTTCTGAGACAAGCAATTACAATTTTAATAAAATATATTTTTCATCAAATGTAATGTACTACAGAATAAAATGATACAGATAATGCATGCATTTATTCAACATTTTACAATCTATTACTAAGCACCTACAAGGTGATGGACCCACTACCAAACTTTAGACACCAAAGACTAAGACAAAATTCCTGATATCTAAAATTTGGAATCTGGGGCATTGGATGGGCATCTGAAAAAGTAATGACAGCATGATGAGAAAAGTGCAAATATAAAAATAAACTCAGAGCTACTTCCCTGTGTCAGTCTTCCACTCAAATTGCTTTAAGTACACTGATCCTTCCTAGCAGCTAAATATGGTGCAATTTGAAGAAATGTCTGGACTGTCACCGGTACTTCAATCACCGTGTGGTCCAAATCACTGTTGAATACTTCCTTTCGGTGCCCAGCATTCTTCTCCATCAAATTCTACGTTTATATTAGTAATTTACACATCAGACCTAAGTCAAATCATTGTGTTGCTCTTGACATTTTTCCCTTTGCTACAAGGCAGGCGAGTGCAGTGGTAAGGACCTCAGACCATGGAGTATTGACTGGACTCCGCTTCTGCCACTTATCAGCCTGAACAAGATACTTCATTTTTTTATATTTCAAACATTTTTATTTCATTTTCTTCTGAGAAAAAGTAGGTAATTATAATACGTGCTTTAGCAAGTTGTTATAAGGTAAGCTCAAAAATTGATATGAATAAATGATAAGCTGTAGCAGTTCGGTCAACATTGATATTGTCCTTGTTATTAAAACATTTTCTATATCTATATAAATGTTGCATAACTACTGCATAATTAATAATTAATAGAAGCATGTACATTACAAACACTCTGGGAAATAATGAATTGATTAATTAATATGTGAGGCTATATGTATAATGATTAGTAGTATAACCACTTTGGAAACAAATTTCTTGGATTTAAATCCCAGGTCACCTTCTAATTTACTGTGTGAATCTGTGTTCCCATTCAATAAATTGAAAAAATAATAGTTGTTCTCTATGGAGTGACTGTAATATTATATAAATTGAAATATGGAAGTGCTCAGTATTTTAAGTGGCCCATAATAAGCACTGTGTTACTGTTTGTTTTGTCACATTGGGTGTTGCAATGGTTAGTGCTCTTGGCTGCTAACCCAAAGACTGGCTGTTCCAGTCTACCCAGAGGTGTCTTAGAAGGAAAGTCTGGCAATCTACTTCTAAAAAATCAGCTACCCTGTGGAGCACAGTTCTGCTCTGACACAGATGGGGTCGCCATGAGTCGGAATTAGTTTGGTGACAACTGGTTTAGTGTTTGCTTTATCATTAGCATTCCTATTATCATATCTATTGATAATTATATTAATATTATTTTGGAATGTATATAAAGTATGTGGAATTACTCTGAAGTCCTTTAATTCTAATGTCTAAGTTGCTCATCCTCTCCTTCCGGGTAAGGAGGGCATTTGGTACAAAAGTTAAGCACTATACTGTTAACTGAAAGGTTGGCATTTTGAGCCCAACCAGCAGTTCCACAGTAGAAAGGTCTGGCAATCTGCTCCAATAGAGAGCAGCCTACAACCCCCCAAAAAAACCCAGTGCCGTTGAGTCCATTCCTACAGCCTAAAAAGCCTTATGTGGCAATTCTACCATGTCACATAGGGTTGCTGAGTCAAAATCAACTCAATGACATCTAAGCATCACCATGAAGTTAAAGAATTCTCTACAAAGGATATGTGTCAGGGATGCAAACTTATTTTCTCTTACAAATCTGGCAAATGTCCTCTCTAACAACAACAGGAAGTTCCCACAAAATAGAATACGCAAAATGTAATAAATGCATTTCAGTAGTGAATAACTTAGTGAGTTTCTGGCTCATAATCTTAGTTGTAACCTGAAGAGACAAAACAAATCCCCACCATTGAAGATTCTTAGAATCATTTTTAAAATGATGAAAAATGGAATAAATAATAAATAAATAAAACATGTTGGTTAAAGCATTTTTTCCTAAGCTAGTTGATGTGATTATGCTCAGATACGCTGCATTGGGTTAGAAGTTTAGAAAACCAGCAAGTTTAGCAGGCAAAACCATTGTATAGCCCAAAACGAACTAGTGAGGTGGTGTACTCCCAAATAACTAAAAATTATAAAAGGAAAACAAACACATATCGCTTAAAGAGACATAAAAATAAACCTTTTTTTAATTTTTGTTTGTTAATTTAATTTTTTGCTAACTTAAACCCACTTCCGTAGAGTTAATTCCGACTCATAGTGACCCTACAGGACAGAGTAGAACTGCTGCATAGGGTTTTCAAGGAGCAGATGATGGATTTGAACTGCCGATCTTTTGATGAACAGTCAAGCTCTTAACCATGGCATCAGTTTTATTTTGACACTACAGGAATCCTTAGTACACGAAATTGGAATCTTAGACGTTAAAAGGTCTTGGAGATTACTGTGTATAACCAGCTGTATGTATCGCCCTGACACATGCTGATCCAAATGCAATTTGAAAAGGAATTGTGAAATGGAGTCAATTTGTTATTGCTAACTATTTATCATATTGTAACTAATAGCATTTTTTCCTAAATGTTGTTATATTTGTGCTTAAAAAAATTGATAAGAAACAAAAAATGCATTATTATCATCTCTG
Organism: Loxodonta africana; assembly: GCF_030014295.1. NCBI lineage: Eukaryota > Metazoa > Chordata > Mammalia > Proboscidea > Elephantidae > Loxodonta > Loxodonta africana. The sequence goes on from NC_087361.1 coordinate 46,386,655, forward strand.
GTGGTTAGGATTACGAAAATATCTTCATTGTTTTCTGTATGTTTTAGTGATTTTCCAATTTCCTCGAATAAGTATATATTTAACAACAACAACAAAAAAAAAACCAAGGAGGGAAAGAAGATGCTAGAGAAAGAGATAGAAAGGAAAGGAAGGAAGGAACAAATGAGTGAGCAAAGGATGGAACGAACAAGGGAGGATGGGCATTCCCATACTGAATTGAAAGTCCTTCTATTTAAATTACATTTATCAGTCTTTTTGAACAACAGAAAAAAGTTAAGCCTCTCAAGAATAGAGTAATTCCACAAATACCTAGCTTTTTCAAGTTAATAATGATCTTTTCCTTCCCCATCTATCCCTGGATTTATTCTAGAAAATTTCCTGAAATAAGGGTAAAATGTCCAGAATTATGAAGTGGGCTATTTGATGAATAACTTTCAAGAAAGACAATAAAGCTGATTTTTAAAAGATACATGGATTCACATACATGAACCCCAATCGTTTATGCCTCTTAAGTATAGTTTAGTTTGGTTTTGTTCCTATTCAAATAATCTATTTTTCCCTAAGACATTTAATTCTGTCCCTAATTGTTCTGAGGACAATAAATTATGAGAAAGGGAGGTGATAGAGGTAATTATCTATACAATATTTATTTTTATAAAGTATATATGAAGGGCAAAGGCAACTAAAACGCAACAAAATCATTCAAAACGCTCTTGTTCTATTGACTTCCATGAAGGGGGAAAAAAAACACTATTAAGTCAATTAAGTATTTATGCATTGACTTGAAGAAATTATGTAAAAATTTTGAGTTAATTAGTCTCTGATTACAAGGGTAAGTGACAAACTTAACACATTCATGTGAAACTCAATCATGTCTTCATTATTGACAATGAACCTACGGCAGTAATGAAAGAAGACCTCTGTTCAACCAAACAGATTAATACTGTGGACAATGGATGAGTAAATTTGATACTATCTAATTAATGCGTTACTGGCCTTCTACAGCTCCTCACATACCTATTGGCTGGGCTTATCAAAATACTGCGTTGCATGTTAATGATATTACTTAGTCATCCATAAATCTAATTAGCATATAGTGTTATAGCCATGACAACAAAATTTTAGATACGCATTTCTTTAATGTGGGAAGTTTTTCATGAGTGTATGAATTTTTCCTACTAATTTATCCTTTTATTTGCTTAGCTCATATCACAGTTGGTTGGCAATATTTTTCTTGTCACAAAATTAAATCTTCCCATCTGAGAAAAATCAGCAAGAACAGTTACAGCTAATGAATAACGATTTCTGTTTACTAGGCAATTATCTTGTCTAAAATAGTAGGGATTAGGTACAGCAGTTGATAGGATAATTTATTGGATATGATTCCTGATTTTTAAGGGTTTCATTTTGAATTATAAAAAAGTACATTTTGACAGGAACTTTATGTTTCTAATTATCTTACAAAGAACTGCATTTTAAAGTTTCTATTCTGTAGAGTTTTTCTCATGTCACTTGCTCATGTGTCATTTTCTATTTGCTACTCTTTTTGTTTCTATTTTACCTGGAATAAAAGTACAGCAGCACCAAGCTTAACTTTCGGGTCCTGGTGGCACAGTGGTTAAGCGTTTGGCTGCAAACCAAAAGATCGGCATTTCCAATCCACCAGCTACTCCTTGGAAAATAACTTTGTGCCAATTACTATTTTACTGTGATGTAGATGCAATAGATATGTGGAAACAGAATAGAATAGAATGTAGATATATGGAAACAAACAGCCCATGACTTACTAAATCCTTTGACACTATTATTAATTCTCATAGACAAAATAGAACAATTACCTAATAATAATAACAATAATAATGGAATAATAATAATAATTTGTATTCAATGAGTATATTGATACTATGTAGAAGACACTGCTGTAATTCCTTTATATGTGTGAATTTATTGAAAAAATTATCTGACAAATGAATCAGATTTTAGAAAATGTGAACCAAATTGCTCTGTGTTTTATTATTTGAAGTCTATGGGTCGCAGGCCATAGACTATTTGGAAGACAGCTGCCTGACTAACCAACTGGAAGATTGAGGTTGCCAAGGATTCCTTTTTACTTGGATGCATAATCAACACCCACGGAAGCAGCAGTCAAGAAATCAAAAGATGCACTGCATTGGCAAACTGGCTTCAAGAGATCTCTTTAAAGTGTTAAAAAACAAAGATGTCACCCTGAGGACTAAGGTGCACCAAGCAGTGATGATTTCAATGACATCATACGCATGCAAAAGCTGGACAATGGATAAGGAAGAGCGAAGAAGAATTGATGCCTTTAAATTGTGGTGTTGGCAAAGAATACTGAATATACCATGGACTGCCAAAAGAATGAACAAATCTGTCTTGGAAGAAGTATGACGAGAATGCTCCTTGGAAGCAAGGATGGTGAGACGGCATCTTATATACTTTGGACATGATGTCAGGAGAGATCAGTCCCTGGAGAAAGACATCATGCTTGGTAAAGTAGAGGTCAGTGAAAAAGAGGAAGACCCTCAATGAGAGGGATTGACACAGTGGCTGCAACAATGGGCTCAAGCATAGCAACGATTGTGGGAATGGTGCAGGACTGGGCAGAGTTTTGTCCTATTGTGTATAGGGTTGCTACAGGTAGGAACTGACTTGACGGCATCTAACAACATAGAAACAATAACAATAGCATCTAAAATTTATTTAGCAGAGTATTTATGTAATTATCATTGTTCTAAATCATACACACACACACACGCACATATGTGTGTAGTACATATGTGTGAGAATGTGATATATATGTGTCTGAATATACATGCGCTTGTGTAGACATATAGATTCATTCCATCTTTACCATAAGCTACTAATTAGATATTGTTATTGTACTAATATAGATGTAGAAATTGAAGCACAGAAAGATTAAATGACTTGCCCAATACTACACAGCTAATAGCTGAACCCAAGAAGACTTGTTCTATGTGAATTTTTGTTGCCTGTTTTTCGGGCAAGCATAGAAAAAAAATTCATTTTCTGTTAACACAATTGATTACATTCATGCTAATGCAGTTTTAGAGTGTGATTGGTAAATATCATGGTTGCCATATCATTACAAAGAAAAAATATCCTTCCATTCCTACCTCCCAGACATTAATGGAAGGGAAATGAATACACACATGTTCAAGAATCAGATCACAACTTCACAAGAGTAGTGTCTCACTACAAGGAAAGGAGGTTTGGAAACTGTCTTCAAAATCTGCCAGACCTAGGTTTCAGTTCTTGGTCAGCAACTTAACAGTGATGTGACAATGAGCAAGGTACTTTGCATCACATTCTCATTTTTAATCTGTAAAATGGTAATAATACTTTTTTTTTTTTACAATACTGTTACGAAATAGAAATACTACACATAACACAAATGCCACTTGGTAAACAATGATAAATATTTGCATCAGTGAGAAGAACCAAGAAAAAAAAAAAATTCCTCCTTTAAAGTGGAAATATTATCACACTGGAAATGGGGATTTTGGTTCCCAGTGTTAGCTTTTTAATAACAGAGTAGACTATCTGCCATGGGTTCTCACTATAAAATACTTGGAAAGTTATAGGCTCTCTCATAATGGAGAAAGTGAACAAAGAGCTTCAAATAGAAAATATGCCTTCATGTCATCACTGCATTTTGAATTATATTAGACCCGAAGGAAAATAACATAAATCTATTGAAAGCACTACATTAAGGCTTTATGACCAGTCTGGGTAAGGCTCTATCTGCGGTATATACAATGTAAATAGAATACCACCATTTAATCCATAAATTTCAGTTGTGAGAAAACACCATAGGATCTACAGCTCTAAGAGAAATGAGTTTCTTGAGAAACGGACATATAACCATCTTATCAAAATATCGGTCCTTAAAGACGACCATTTGCATTCGTAATTACCATATAATTTAAAATAAGCAGAGAGGGCCTGCGCTTATGTTAATTTTCCATGTGTTGCTGAATTAATTCCTTCACTTTCTAATTTTTCTTTAAAAATGTGTACATTATGTTGTTTAGTTTTGTTTTAAAAAGAAGACAAATGTTGTAGGGCAAGAAAAACCAAAAACCGTTTTAAAAGCAAGGCATTTGTTAAAGCATATTGATTTACAATTGGAAATGTGATGTAAACAATTGATGAAATAGAATTACTTGGCATTTAAAACTTTGTTTTTTTCATAATTCAGCATTTTTCAATAATGTTTTTAAAAGTTTCCAGTTTCTTGGCCGTGACGCTATTATGGTGCTAAAAATGGCGCGTCGTAAAAACTTCACCCAATAATCTCCGGAGGATTTTAGATTTGAATACTGAATTCATGAGATGCACTTTATGTGCTTTCATATGCCATGTCTAATGTTTATGTATAAGAATTTCTTTTCACTCTATACTTAACTTTTGCTTTTAACTGTTCATGACTTAAACTCTGAGCTTTATCTCCACCTCAGGTGAGTGCTTTTATTACTTTTTAAGTGACTGTCATAAATATTAGCAAATTTTATTACCTAAACAGTATTTATGAAAAATTCATTTCACCAGTCTTTTATAATTTCTCAGCGTTAACTATGAACAAGATTAAAATTAACCATCTCCCTGTTTCTCCAACCATGCAAATCCTTGTTATTTTTTATTGATTACATGGAGCTGTGGTTTATTGTTTTAGCAAACAACTTACAAAGAGGCTATATACCATCATGGGGCATGAACATTTTTCTAAGTGAAGCCCCACTGACAACTAGAAAGCATATGTGTAATGTGACTATATAAATATTTGAAAATAGTATACAGAGTTGAATAAATTGTATCTTCATTAATAATAATATAAAAGATTTAATGAAATGAACATGAATCTGACAAATATTCCAAGCTTGGTCTTTCTTCAAAAAGTCTTTGGTGTCAATTTGTTTCACTAGGAAGATAAATGCAGCAATGGGTGAAGAGCTTTGAAGAAATGACATTTTCTAATCTCTGATAAGCAATCATATTACTGGCTTCATTCAGCAGTTGCCCACTAACAAGGGTGCCACTTAGGAGGAAGACATTGAACACATAAACTTGGTGAAAGTGGACAGCAAGAAGTAAATCTTTCAGGAAGGCAAAAATCTTCATTCTTTTTTTATTCTATTGATTAATTTTATCAAATTAGGTGAGCAATTTGCTAGCTATTCCTTAAGTATTGTGGAAACACACAATTATCATTTCATTATCCAGATCATTTTTTTTTAATGAATGGTGAAATTCTCCAGTTTAGCAAATCAACTCAGTTTTTTTTGGCAGTTTCCACTTTTCCCCTGTACTTTAAATTGTGTTGACCAATGCTGAATTTATTATGGCTAGGAGGAAATTTAATTAAGCATTAGTAGTCACAGTTACACCGATACCAAAAATACTATTTCAAAAGTATGTTTTGCATTAACAAAAGAAGTGTTCCAGCGTTATATGAAAAAAAAAAAACTATCAAATATAAAAGCCAGCATCGGGTGACTGGTATAATTAGTTGCTGGGAAAGGAAATGAACATTAAATTACATAAGACAATTTTATTTTTTCTAATTGGACGTGGAACTCTGGTGGTATAGCAATTTGAGAGCTTGGCTGCTAACCAAATGGCCAGAAGTTCAAACCTACCAGCTACTCTTTGGAAACCCTATGGGGCAGTTCTTCTCTGTCCTGTAGAGTCAGAATCAACTCAGTGGCAACAGGTATAGTGTGTAGGGGTAGAAATCACAGATTTTATTAATTCTAAACCATGTCCCTCCAGTAGCCAGCAAGACAAATGAGAGATGATCTTGCTGGCTGTAAAGGCGCAGTTTATGGTTGAACAGTACTAAACCCAAGGCTTTACCGTGACTAGCTTCTGTTGTAATTACCAGAGCTACCTAGTGGCATGCCTAGCAGTGTGGTCAACTTGGGAAGAGATGAAGACCATGGTGCCTTAATGCATTACTTCTTCCTGAAACATCCAACCAGCTCAAGAGTATTTTCAGTGTGAGATCACTTCCGTTGTTTCACTTTCCACTGCAGTATTGATATGTGAAAAAAAAAATTATCATCAATACTTTTGTAACCAAAACAGTAATTTTCCCACTCAGAGGATTTGCTCTGAAAAAGAGCTTGTTGTTATTGTTGTAAGTTACTATCGAGTCTGTTCTGACTCATAAAGGCCCTAGGTGGTGCAAATGATTTGTGCTCAGCTACTAAGATAAAGTTGAGGGTTCAAACCCTCCCATTGGTACAAAGCCCAGAGATCTGCTTCCATTAAGATTACAGACAAGTAAACCATATGAGATCGTTCTACTTTTTAACACATGGGGTTGCCATGAAAAAGAGGCTAATAAATGCATATTATATATCTTCTTCACTTCCAGAAATCAGGGATGGGTGTTAACCTGTCCAAGAATTTGACCTGGCCAAGAGCAAAATAAGTATACTTTACTTCCAAAGCTTCTGAAAAATCTCCGTATAACTAAGTGTGGCCATCAAGTATTCTGTGTTTTCTGGTGAGGTATGTTAAGAGTGACTGGACATTGCAGGGATAGGAGAAAAGAGGTCAAAACGATATCTTAAGGCCAAGGAGATCTGCAAATTGGATGTTACATTTAATAGAAGAAAAATGTTCCTTGTTGTGAAGTAAGCCCATGTCTATCGTGCTGACTCATATTAATAATTTTTCTCTTTAAAATTTGTGTGTGTGTGTGCACAAAAACACACACATTCATTTGCTGGGTTTGATAGTTAAACACAAGAAAAATAACAAGGCTGACCAGACATAGATAGACAAGCCCAGCTCAAACAACCTTCTGAAGCCCTACATGGCTTTATTGTTGACTAAATAGTCCTTACCTTTAAAATTTTACTTATGTGAACTTTTTATTTTTCCTTGGATTGCCTGGGTAGCAGGAAGGAACAAACCATAAAGTGAGAAACAATTACTTCAGGTAATGGGTAACATTTCAAAAGAATTTTGGAAAAAAAAAAAAAAAATCCTTGGAAGGATTAAAGAATGAGACTCTCAGAAATTGAAAGAGAAGGAAAGATCAGCAATTCAGGGAGTGAAGCATGGAACCCTCCCGATCAGCATTTATAATTATGTGTGTGTGGCTTTCCCTTAGACTATTGGAAGAGTATGTTTACCATTTGCTTTCAAATTATATTTCTATATGTCAAAATTTCCTTTAGTTATCCCTAGCCCTTCCGTACCTGTGATCCTTGTATTAATAGAATGCTGTAGAATTAACTAGGAAGGTGGTAAAAAAAAAAAAAAAAAAAGTTTGGACTCCCTCGTATCACTTTTCCCCTGATAAAAGTGCCCATCAAAAGGACACCAATCAGGTGGACATAAATCCCAGAAGCATAGATGTTGTTTTTGTCATTAGGGGCTCTTGAATCAGTTCCAACTCATACGACCCTGTGTACAGCAAAATGAAACACTGTCAAGTCTTGAACCATCCTCACAATGGTTTTTATGCTTGAGCCCATTGTTGCAGCCAGAGTGTCCATCCATCTCATTGAAGATCTTCCTCCTTTTCACTGACCCTCTCCTTCACCAAGCATGATGTTCTTCTCCAGGAACTGATCCCTCCTGATAACATGTCCAAAGTATGTGAGACAAAAACTCACCATCCTCGCTTCTAAGGATCGTTGTGGTTGTATACTTCTTCCAAGACAGATTTGTTAGTTCTTCTAACAGTCCATGGTATATTCAATACTCTTCAACATAGATAGAGATCAATAAAAAAAGCAAAGAAGGTCCTAGGCAGAGCTGAGGAGAGGGAAGAAAGACATGGGAGAAGTAATAAAAATACCAACTCTGTAGTTTTCTTGACAGAAACTAGCCCATTAGTAGGATATGCTTGTATAAGAATTACACCACTTTGCAAGCAAGGCAATATTTCTTTCTTGCCCACTTATTGAATGTTTAGTTTGATGCAACTGTGTTTTATTATTTCCTCATGAGAAATTCAGTTGCTAGATTTATACATTCTATATCTTGTGTCGGAAACCCTGGTGGCGTAGTGGTTAAGTACTACGGTTGCTAACCAAAGGGTCGGCATTTCGAATCCGCCAGGTGCTCCTTGGAAACTCTATGGGGGGCAGTTCTACTCTGTCCTGTAGGGTTGCTATGAGTCGGAATCGACTTGACGGCACTGGGTTTGTTTGGTTTTATATCTTGTGTTAGTAGTGGAATAAGGCAATGCACTTGGAGATAGCTGACAACAATGCAGATTTTTTCCATCACCTCTCCTCTGCCATTATGATGCTCACTGTGAGCCATTGCCCAAAGATTAATCTCTTCAATTGCACATAGTGGACTGAGAATAAGCAGCTTTATTTCTGAAATTACATTGCCGTCTATTTTTAATCTCCCTTGCTTATTTTTATTGTTTATCAGATAATGTGTTAGCGAAGTGCCACAATATTGAAACGTCAGTATTCATTTACGAAATTCACTAAGATAACCTTAAATGAACCCAAGCAACACAAAATGATTTGTATGCAAAACACTCATTGCCTAAACAGACTCATAAATTTGAGTGAACATTTAATCAATTAGGCTTATTTGATTCACTAGCAGTGTATAAGATTTTTTGATGCTGCAAAATGCAGAATAAATAATAGTACATATATCAGAGATTTTTCCAACTTAAATTTAATGACCTAGTCTGTCATACAATGAACTCACAACAAATGGCAAATAATAAACTAGGGAGTATATCCTATTTCTAAAGGCAATTTAAAAATGATAAATCATAAGTTATAAATAGAAATAATAAAATATTATTTTTTTCTAAACTTCTTGGTTTTTTTTTTTTAATTGTCCTGTGGGGAGATAGAAACTGTCATTTGCATGAAGTTTCTTAAATAATATACTCTAAATTCATTAGATTCAAGTATAGCAATTGTAACTATGCTATGAAATATTCATGTGGTCATTTTACTCTTTATATATAAAAAAAATGTATCAATTAAATGAAATGTAGTAAAACACATATACAATAGCATATCTTCTAGAAATTAGAAATATATTAATCAAATTAAAACACAGTGGATTATCTCTAAACCAAATGAGACCTTACTGAAGAGAACAATACAACTGGAATAATAAAACATATGACAGTACAAAGATGTCTTTAAAGTGCTGGAAAAAAAAGTTGCTGTCAGATTTTTTTTTTTTTGCTTTATTTTAAAAAAGAATGAACTAAAGACACATTTACGTATTTGAAAGCTGAGGCATACAACCACTGTAACTTCACTACAGGAAATTCAGGAATAATGAAAAATATCTCAAGAAATGTCAGAGATACAAAGAATGATATTAAAAAAATTCTAGGAGAATATACAGACTAGATTGTAATCATATAATGAAAATACCTTAATGATACTAATAGTAGTAATAAATGTAGCACAAGGAAGATAATTAGAAATCAATATTCTCAGGATTTCCTGTATAGATGAATAAAGACAGAAAATTTTACTTGAGAGCTAATAACAGCAAGAGACCAGAGCAGGAATCGTTATTTTGTCATTCAAGGTACTGTAAAAACTGGGATAAGTTTTGCAAGCATTACTATGTAAATATGGTTAGAATACCTCACTATTGGTCTCTGAGACACTCAAAAAGAACATTTTTAACACATTTTCCTCTCATCCAGCTTCCTTCACAGTTCTGGAATCAGATGTCATTACAAAAAGAAAACATAAAAATAAATGAAAGATGGTTCCGAGTGAGGGGGAAAACTGAGTAGTCAATAGTGAAGAAAATACAGTCCTCAAAAATCAGAAATTTTAAAATTTCTTTCTGGTGTTACCTTCCAAATTTCCTTGTGGCCTTAGGAATGTCACAACCTTTCTGGGGCTCACTTTTTTCATCTGTAAGATAATGTGGTGAAGTTAGGTGATAATCAAGGGACCTTCTGAAGGGGCCTTCTTTAATTGCTACTTGAATAATAAATACTGCAACTCTGCACATTTAGAGTTTGCTCTACCAGACAGGCATTATTTTTGAATGTGTTTCTTCCATGTGAATAGCTACATAAGACTTCAAAAGAATCTCCTTAGACACTGAGTTACTGTATATTCCCTAGAAACTATAGCCAGCTATTGAGAGGAAAATATAGTTCTGTTGTGGTTAACTTAGAGCTGACTTACTGAGCAAAACTAATTTTAGAATAAAATTTTATCTTTTGCTTTAAGACCAAAAATTAGGGACAGCAGAAATATTCTTAACGTAGAAAAGTTTTCTTCAATCGGTTAAGTCATCGTTTGAAATTTCTCAGTGTTGGCTTGGTAAAAAAGGAAAAAATATATACGTAAAGGGGGAATGTGGTAGTCTATATATTCTGAAAATGATTTTCATTTAAATTTTACTATATCCTTGATAAATGGCAAGAAATACAGCTTTAAATATATGTGTGGAAGTGCTGAAATTAAAGAAAATCTCCAAGAGAAAAAATAAATTCCTCCTAGATGAAAGCAGTAATAATTTAGATCCTCAGGATTCCTGCAGATTAATTAAATAAAATATGAACTGACAATAAAAACACAAATTCCCAAATTATAATCAATGGGGGGAAGAATGAAAGTTTCAGGATAACTTCACTAAGATTTAGAGTTTGAAATTTTTGGCAACGGAATTTTGAAAAGCTATCCATAAATGGTTACATTGAACAAAAGATGAAATAAAATGTGATTAAGAAAAAACAGACACTCTCCATACTGGCTAGTGATACTAAAATACATATACAGGAGCAAATAGTCCAGAAATGAGAGATTTATTACTGATTTTAAAAACACAGTGGACTGTCTCCAAATCAAACGAGACCTTGCTAAAGAGAACAATCAAATTGGTACAATAAAAGTTAGATGAATTTGAAAAGATGTCTTCAAAGTGCTGAAAAAAAGAAGCTGCCAGATTTTTTTTGTTTTTCATTTATTTAAAAAAAATGAAATAAGGACACATTTATGTAATTGAAAGCTGAGGTATACAACCACTGTAACTTCACTACAGGAAATTCAGGGATAACGAAGAGTATCTCAAAAGAAATGTCAGAGATATGAAGAATGATATATATATATAAAAAAAAAATACAAACCTCTGGGAGAATATAACAGACCAGACTGTAGTAATATAATGAAAATACCTTAATGATAATGGTAATAATAAATCTTTTTACTTAAGTTATTATTTTTTAGAATTAATGTAAGTCTCAAACAGTAGAACATAATAGTGTATCAGGGTGACTATGATCAAGGCAACCATTTTATAGGGTTCCTTTTTATTAAAGATAGGTTTGAATATTAACATTAGAGCTTCTTAGGTTAAAAATGGATAGTAAAAGTTAAAGGTAAACAATAAAGAATAGAAACAGATGGTCTAAACCAATAAAAGGGAGAAATGGAATAAACATGCACACATGTCTTAAGGCAAAAAGAATAATAATAAAAAAAATAGCATAATATTGCTAAAAACAAACACAGAGTGTATTGCAAAATGTCAGTTTGGAAAAATAAAAAAAAGGACAGGTATGCTGTAATGGGATTTACAAAATTCACCTACATGCTATTTATGAGGCATACTTAAACAAATAAGGAAACAGTAAGATTGACAAGAAAAAAAAACTTAGATACTCTAAAAGAAAGTGGAGATAGCTTTGTTAATGTTATACAAAATAGATTTTAACACAAAAATTCAACAGAAGGGATACAACAGCTGGACTCTGCTGTCACACTTTCCTTCCTGTTTCACAACCCAACTCCAGAGTGGCAAACCCCAGATTTCTGAAGCTACATCTTACAGACTTGACCCTGACCAATGCACTCCCAGAACTAACTTGTTAGTGTCATGTGAGGATGATGAGACTTCGGCTCACTTACTTAAATTTTCTCAGGAAAAAACAATCACTAGAAAAGACATCATGCTTGGTAGAGAGTCAGTGAAAATGAAGGAAACCCTCAATGAGATGAATTGACATAATAGCCATAACAAAGGACTCAAACATACCAACAATTCTGAAAATAGCACAGGTATGGGCAACATTTTGCTTTGTTGTACATAAGATCCCATGAGTTGGAGAGGACCAATTCATGAACTCTTATGTATAACAAAAAAGCAGGAGTGCTTTCTTTTTGGAGGTTCTAGGGGAGAATCTGTTTCCTTGCCTTCTCCAGCTTCTACAGGTCACCGGCAATCCTTGGCTCGTGGCTCCTTCTCACATCTATTTGACCTCTGCTTCTATCACGATGTCTCTTCTTCTCTGACTCTGATCCTCTTGCCTCGCTCTTTATAAGGACCCTTGTGATTACACTGGGCCCACTTGAATAATCCAGGAAAACTTCCCATCTCAAGATCCTTAACTTAATCTCATCTACAAAGTTTCTTTTGCCCTTTAAAATAACATATTCACAGGTCCTGGGGATTGGGCTATGGACATATGTGGGGAGCCATTATTCTGTTTACCACAAGAGGTAAATGGAATGGTACTGTAAGGTTCTTCCATTATAACCACAGAAGTGTAACATTAAGTTGAGGTAAATTTTTTACGGGGAGAAAGGAAATTTTTCTGAATAAATGGTGATGGTACACCTTGATACCTGTTTAGAAAGAATCAGCCCCTATATCACATTCTAACCACACACATACACATGATTTTAGAATACGTAATCTGTTGCCATTGAGTCTATTCCGATTCATCTCAACCCGACAGGACAGAGTAGAACTACCCCATAGAGGTTCCAAGAAGCGCCTGGTGGATTTGAACTGCCAATCCTTTGGTTGGCAGCTGTAGCACTTAACCACTATGCCACAAGGGTTTCCTTAGACTATATACTCAATAAAAAAACAAACAAAACAAAAACAAACCTGTTCCCATCGAGTCGATTCCGACTCATAGCGACCCTACAGGACAGAGTAAACTGCCCCATATTGTTTCCAAGAAGCCACTGGTGGATTTGAACTGCAGCCTTTTGGTTAGCAGGCATACCTCTTAACCACTGCTCAACCCTGGACTCCATATACTTAATGTATACCCTATAAGCACACATAAAAAAAAAAAAAAAAAAACTAGGCTAAAATTAACAGACTAACCAAACTAAATTTTGCAGAGCTTGAGGAGCAAATGCAACAGTTGAAAGTTTAAAAAAGAATAACCACTTTGTAAAAATGCTTGTCAGGTTCTTATGAAATTAAACACATACCTAACTCTGACCTAGTGTGGTAGATGCTTTGATGTGATGCCCAGATCTCCCGTTAGGATTGAAGTACTCATTCCTCTAACTTCTGGAAGTGTTGGCAGCTGATATCTCCCAGCAGGACACCTCTCTGGGAATTCTTTTCTATCCCAAGGGCACGCGTTTCCTTAGGGGCAGAATCTAATAACTCTGTTGTTATTTGAATAAAAACCCAGCCTCTTTGTCTCAATTTGGACTAACACAGAAAAAAAAGTGTCTCTCTTTTTTTTTTTTTGGCTACATACGCCATTCAGGAAGGTCTTTATGGCAACTGCATTGACATTTCAGCTTCTTCCTGTCCAATCCTACTTACTTTACCTCTCACAAATATTGTTTCAAAGAGCATGACACAATAAATCTCCTGAATGCCAAAGAGTGTCAAAATCTGTTTCTTAAGGATTCTGATCTATGAGAGCCATCAATTCCATGCTTAAGTATTTATTCAGGAGAAATACATATTTGTGTGTATTATGAATAAAAAAAAAGATGTGATTATTCTTATGATATAACAAAAATAAATGCACATATTTATTCATAACAGCTCCAAACTAATAATAACCCATGCATTCATCAATGTGTGAATGGGTTAACAGTTGCAATGTATATTCATACAAAAGAATATTACTCAGCTTCGAAAGGAAACACCAATAATCTACTAGTTATATAATTTTGACTGTCTTCCAAGGAGGGTTGAATTTAAGGCTTAATTTCTGATTACAGCCCTGAATCAATTACAAATACATATAATACTACAGATCTCCATTTGTTAGATGTGTTTTTTATGACCCAGGATGTGGAATCCCTTGGTGACTGTCCCATGAGAGCTTCAGAAGCACTTCTATTCTGCCATTGTAGAATGGGATATTACATAAATATCAATTTGATCTAGTTGATTGATAGTACATTTCAGGCCATCTGTATCCTTACTGATTTTATGTTTACTTCATCTAATAATTACCAACAGAGGAGTGTTGTCTTAGTATATTTGCCTATTTCTCCTTTCAGTTCTATCAGAATCACCTCATACATTTTGACCCCTTGATGTTAGTGCATAAACATTTACTGTTGTTGCGTCTTCTTGGAGAGACAACTCACTGATTTTCAGTTTGTCCAGCTTTTGCTAATTGTAAGAATGGGAGTGATGACTTCCCTGTCAGAGCTGAAACTGGACTAATACCCTAATTTAATTCCACTTAACCTATTTGAATATTCTGATTATTTTCTTATAATTTGATGTTTAGTCAATTTGTTTAAAAACTGTATATGATGGCTTCCAGCCAAAATTCAGCTTTGTATTCAAGTAAAGACCTTAATGCTAATATTCCGTGTTCTCAGGACGTAACAGAAACTGAGGCCACAGGGTGGTCTGCAAGAATAGGAGCATCCAGTGTGAAAAAAAAGAAAAAATCAAGGTCAATTTACCTGGAGTAAAAACTACTAGAGTCATAGGCTTATTGTTGTTGTTGTTGTTGTTAGGTGCCATCAAGTTGGTTCCAATTCATATTGACCCTACTTACAACAGAACTTACAACTTCCCCGTCTTGCCCCATCTTCACAATCAATATGTTTGAGTCCATGGTTGCAGCCACTGTATCAGTTCTTTCAGCAGCCCAACACCATAATTCAAAGGCATCAGTGCTTCTTCAGTCTTCATTGGTCCAGCTTTTGCATGAATAAAAGGCAATTGAAAACATCATGGCTTTGGTCAGGCACACCTTAGTCCTTGAAGTGACATATTTCCTTTTTAACACTTTAAAGAGGTCCTTTGAAGCAGATTTTCCCAGTGCAGTGGGCCCTTTAATTTCTTGACTGCTGCTTCCATGGATGTTGATTGTGGATTCAAGTAATATGAAATCCTTGACAACTTCAATCTTTTCTCCATTTATAATGATATTGCTTATTGATTCAGTTGTGAGGATTTTTGTTTTTTTTTACGTTGAGGGGTAATTCACACTGAAGGCTGTAATCTTTGATCTTCATCAGTCAGTGCTTCAAGTCCGCTTCACATTCAGCAAGTAAGGTTGTATCATCTGTATAACACAGGTTGTTAATGAAACTTCCTCCAATCCTGATGTCCTGTTCTTCATATAGTCCAGCTTCTTGGATTATTTGTTCAGCATACTGATTGAATAGGTATGGTGAAAGGATACAATCCTGAAACATACCTTTCCTCACTTTCAACCACTCAGTATCCCCTTGTTCTGTTTGAACAACTGCCCCTTGATCTATATGGTATAGGTTCCTCATGAGCACAAGGAAGTGTTCTGGAATTTTCATTCTTCCCAGTGGTATCCATAATTTGTTATGATCCACACAGTCAAATTCCTTTGCATAGTCAATAAAAATACTTGTAAACCTCTTTCTGGTATTCTCTTCTTTCATCCAGGATCCATCTGACATCAGCAATGATATTCCTTCTGAATCCGGCTTGAATTTCTGGCAGTTCATTGTTGATGTACTGTTGCAACTGCTTTTGAATGATCTTCAGCAAAGGCTTGTAGGAACACCAAAATGGATTTTGACTAATTGCTGGAGGCTGAATATGCACTAGAGTAAGAGTCAGAAAATCTTGAAGGACACATATTTAGGAAGTTCTGAATTTGTGGGATTTTTTTCCAGGAACCCTACCTGGTTCTGAAAGTGAGGATTCAACAAAGATTTCTTCAACTTATAATTCCAAAGCCAGCTAAATTTTCTTTTGAAAATAAGAATAAAATGAAGGAATTCAGATCTTATAAAAACTTACTAATACACTGCTAAATAATAATAAAAAAAAAAATATACTGCTAGCGTATCCAAAGTAAGTTTAAACTATATATTTCCTTTGAAAGAAAAAGAAACCAGAAGTATAATGCAAAAAGCAATACTAAAATAAGTAATGAGAAACTGAATACATATTGGTAAGTTAAATTTCTTTTGTTTTTATAATAAATCAAATATAATAAAAATATTTAATAACTTTTTTTTTTGTATTGTAAAAGGTCTATACAATAATAACATGGACCATGCAAGATGAAGATTCACAGAATAGGTAAAGCATTTTCTTATTCTGGAAAAAAAAAAAGGAATCTATACTTTTGTTATAAAGTATAAAATTAAGTTAAAATATCATGTGTAACACTTTTAAGAATAGAAATAAAATGCATATATTGAAAAACAACCAAGGGTAAAAAGGAGATATGACAACAATAGCATCAAAAAAAAATATCAATTCAGCAGATGTTAAAACAACAACAACAACAAAAATAAATGGCCTGAACAATACTCAATACATGGAAGGTCAGCTCAACTGGACTGGACCAAAAGCAAAGAAGTTTCCAGGATAAAATGAATGCTTCAAAGGTCAGCGGAGCAAGGGCGGGGGTTTGGGGACCATGGTTTAAGGGGACTTCTAAGTCAATTGGCAAAATAATTCTATTATGAAAACATTCTGCATCCCACTTTGAAATGTGGCGTCTGGGGTCTTAAAAGCTAACAAGCAGCCATCTAAGATGCATCAATTGGTCTCAACCCACCTGGATCAAAGGAGAATGAAGAACACCGAGGTCACACGATAACTAAGAGCCCAAGAGACAGAAAGGGCCACATGAACCAGCGACCTACAGCATCCTGAGACCAGAAGAACTAGTTGGTGCCTGGCCACAACCGATGACTGCCCTGACAGGGAGCACAACAGAGAACCCCTGAGGGAGCAGGAGATCAGTGGGATGCAGACCCCAAATTCTCACAAAAAGACCAGACTTAATGGTCTGACTGAGACTAGAGGAATCCCGGCAGTCACGGTCCCCAAACCTTCTGTTGGCCCAGGACAGGAACCATTCCAGAAGACGACTCATCAGACATGAAAGGGACTGGACGGTGGGTGGGAGAGAGATGTTGATGAAGAGGGAGCTATTTGTATCAAGTGGACACTTGAGACTGTGTTGGCATCTCCTGTCTGGAGGGGGGATGGGAGGATAGAGAGAGTTGGAAGCTGGCAAAATTGTCACGAAAGGAGAGACTGGAAGGGCTGACTCATTAGGGGGAGAGCAAGTGGGAGTACAGAGTAAGGTGTATATAAACTTATATGTGACAGTTTGACTTGATTTGTAAACGTTCACTTGAAGCTCAATAAAAGTTATTAAAAAAAAATTTTTTTAAAACCCAGACAAAAATATGTTAAAAAAAAAAATAAATGGCCTGAGAAATATACAAGAAAAGACGTTAAAATTAGTGTAAATATTTAATCAATTACAATGGACATAAATGGAACAAACTCGCTTATTAAAAGAAAATGTAAGATTGTATTTTAAAATAACAACACATACTTCTAGATGTTCGTTCCTCATGTTTTTTTTTTGCAAAATCTGCATCCTTGCCAACTGTTCTATATTCTTTTTCATGTCAGAAGAGAAACCTTCAAATGTATTTTCCAGAATGCACTTGGTTTTGGGCTGGTGCCAGCTCATGAGTGGAACTTGTCACAGTCTGGAAGATAAAAGATAAGAACAACAAATATCTACAGGTAATGAAGATCAGTGGCATTTTGGCCTTCCCTGAGCTTCGTGAGATCCACAGTGGCTCCCAGGCAAGGTACTAAGATTCACTTGCTTTTAGCATTTGCTTTTCTACATTTTTATTCTCCCACCTTTCCCAGTGTGTCAGAAATTTGGTTCTCTTGCTAAGACCCTTTCTACATGTAATAATTGATAAACTTCTCACTGACAACATTCTGCAAACTAAATGTTTAGAAGAATTGATAAACAAAGAAATTGCTTTTTGTTGTTGTTGTTAGGTGCCTTTGAGTCCGTTCTGACTCATAGCGACCCTAAGTACAACAGAACAAAACACTGCCTGGTCTTGTGCCATCTTCACAATTGTTGCTGTTTGAGCCCATTGTTGCAGCCACTGTGTCAATCCATCTCATGGAGGGTCTTCCTCTTTTTCACTGAACTTCTACTTTACCAAGTGTGATCTTCTTCTCCAGGGCCTGGTGCCTCTTCATAACATGCCCAAAGTTAAGTGAGATCAATTCTTGCTATAAAAAAAATAGAAAATGTAAATAAAATATTGCTACTGTATGCAATTTAGGGAAAAGAGAATTTAATGCTGAAAGAAGTTCAGCGCACTCTCTTGCAGAAAATACAAACAGTGGGAACACTTTCTAACTCATTCCATGAGGTCAGAATTACTCTAATAGAAAAGCAATAAGAAGAAGCCACAATGATCCATGCAGTAATGGATTATGGTTGGAGACATTGGTAAGAACTCATGGTGAGCTTGATAGTTGACTATATATAGATAGAGTTGACTATATATAGATAGAGTTGACTATATATAGATAGAGTTGACTATATATAGATAGAGTTGACTATATATAGACATGTGTATATGTATAATAATCCAGGTATATGCACATATTTATACATATTAATATAAAAACATATATTACTTTTCTCCGTCAGATGAGAGAGAGTAAAATATATGACACTTCAGAAGCAATGAGCACACCTAGTCCCCAGATCTTTATTTCTAAAACCATTCTCCAATAAAGTGAACCAGGGCTCCTTGTAGTGATATCTATATTTATTTCTTGGGCATAAAATATACAAGATGAGCCTTGTAAGGAAGTGATCTAAATAAACCAAACCAAAACAATACACACACACAACCACCACCACCCTTATTAATTAGGGTAATCAAAGGGAACAGTTCTCAAAGCTGGAACAATCTGAGAAACAAAACAAATAAAGTAGCATTGGATTATAACCCAAAACATAAATTGTCTATGAGATCACACTGATATAAACAAATATTTGAATAAATAAGTAAAAGGGAGAGAAGAGGCAAAGCTCTCATGCAGAATAAGTCTAAATAATTTATGTAAAGAGTCTGCACTCTAGAACAGTTTGCAAAACTCCTGCCTCTTAAGTGTGGCTGCTCACAGTGACTTCATTACAAAGAGTACAACCTGACAAGGGGAAATAAAAAAGAGTAATCGAGTAATTTCACAGTGGAGAAACCTGACTGACAATCGCTATTTCAGCTAGTGATCAAGGTCAATATCTACTATGAAGTTTTTAGTATGTCCACCTGATATGATATAATATGTAATATGACAGTTTCTCTCTCCAGTTGTTTTCAAAAAAAGAAAAAGAAAAGAACAGAACAAGGAAAGCAAAATCTAAACATGAAAAAAACAGACAAATTCCAATAGGGGGAATTCTACAACATATATGGCCAGTACTCATCAAAACTGTAAAGGTTATCAAAAGCAAGGAAAGCCTGAAAAACTGTCACGGTCAAGAGGAGCCTAAGAAAATATGACCACTGAACATAATGTGGTAAAAAAAAAAAAAAAAAAATTACTCTGAAAGAAATCCTGGAAAAGAAAAACATGATGATAATAAGTAAAAAAATAATAATAATTATAATAAGGTAAATCTGAATAAACTATGGACTCTAGATAATGATAATGTATCAATACTATTTTCTTAATTGTATCAAAAAGGTGATGCTAATGTAAGATAGGATACCCTGGGTGGCACAGTTAAGTGCTCCACTACTAACCTAGAGGTTAGCCATTGGAACCCACACAGAGGTGCCTTAGAAGGCAGGTCTGGTGGTCTGTTTCCAAAAGTTTACAGGTTTTACAACGCTGTAGAGCAGTTCTACTCTGCACACGAGGACACCGTGAGTTAGAATCCATTCTACAGCAACTAACACCACCACCACCAATGGAAGATATTCCTAATATACGAAAATGTGTGCAGAGTTATATGGGGACTCTGTACTATCTTCTCAATTTTTGTTAACTTAATATTTTTTTTAATGGTTGTAACTGTATACATTGTATAATTACTAGTCCATTGGTTCTAGGAAATCAGAAAGACCGAATGTGTTGCTAAGAGGTAAATGTCAGAAAAATATGGATAGAAGTAGAAGAAAAGCAAAACAAAAAAACAAAACAAACAAAAACTTCCACTAATGGTAAATGAAGAATATTTTTGGTTTATTTTTACACTTCCCGTATCATAAAGGAAATGGATCCTCTAGCATAGGCTACCCTAGGTTGGGAAGGGCTGGAGCTGTATCAAATAAATGATATACCTGGGCCCTGAATATACCAGACGTATTTACATTTTTATGAGGAACACAGCCCATGACACAAAATGATAAGATGTTATAAACAAAGGGCTAGTGACTAAATCAATTCAGCCTTGAGGATACATGACTTTGGATATTCCAAAATTATTGTACAGATTTATATCAAATTCTACTAACATTACTATTTCATAAATATGCTCAAATTGCTTCCAAAGTGTAACACTTACATCATTTAACTGGACCTCCAAAATAATTTCATGAAACAGAAAAGGAAGGGGTTTTCGCATACAGTTTACACTTGAAAAGCAAAAAAATAAATGATCCTTAAAATGATTAATTGATTTTTTTCCCAAGCACCTATTAGCAATCCTAAAAGTAAATCTCAACAGCTAGCAGTCTTGTAGCAAAGCAACAGTGCTGTAAGAGCTATAGAATTTGAGTTGCTGCTACAACAGCAGAATTGGTACCATCATATCTGAGTTGCGTATATAAAACAACTGCTGCTAATTCTCTGCTTTAGAACACGGTCAGTCTCTTCTGTAGCCGCACAGAAACTATGCGGTAGAAAGCAAGCTATCCACCGTGACTGTTTTCTGGCATATTTTCTAGAGTCATTATCACATAAATAAGGGTTTTACTTTGACCACGATGGCAGGTGATTTATTATTTTGAGACTGGGGAAACAGACAGTTGAAAAGGGATTTTGAAATGGAAATTGTGACATTTTCTGTGGGAGCCACAATCTTATGTAGAAGCCAGGTGGTGACTGTTTACCACTGAGGCAGACAGAAGCCCTGCAGAGGACTGACTGATTTAGTTAGTTGGTTAAAAAAAAATAATAATAGTTAGCTTAAATAATTCATGCTCTTGTTTTCTGGTTTTGTTTTTATTTCCCCCCGACAGATTTGTGCTTTGTGCAAAATTAAGTATTAAGAGACTTTTTCTACTGGGTAAAATGCAGCCCTGTGTGTATTGATTTTCTTTCAAGTCACTGCAATTGCTTAAGCCATTTCAAGTTTTTATAACACCATAATGACCATTTAACACGATCAAATGAGAACAAGGATCCTAAGCACTTAAAATTACAAATAGCTACACTGATAATAGGATGAACGTTTGTTTCAGAAGAATTCCCTGGAACTGACTGTCTATATATCTTTCAGGCACCATGGATGCTACAACAACAATATAAATTTCACTTTGGCATTTAGTCAATTTGCCCAGAACTTTATTGCGGGCCATATTGCTAAAGGAAGTCCCTGGGTGATGCAAAAAGATTAACAGATGTTGAGCTAAATACCAAAAGTTTGGGGATTTGGGTCCACCCTGGGATGCCTTGGGAGAAAGTCTTGGTGATCTACTTCCAAATAATGAACCATCGAAAACCCTGTGGGCCGTAGTTAGTTCTACACGCATGGGGGTCACCATGAGTTGAGATTGACTCCATGCAGCTGGTTATTGCTAAATATTCAATTGGTGAAGTCTTTGCCAATTTATTATTGTAAGTGATACACAGAGGAGCCCTGGTGGCTCAGTGGATATAATGCTTGACTGCTACCCAAAAGGTCAGCAGTTCAAACCCACCAGCCACTGTGCAGAAGGAAGATGTATCAATCTGCTTCAGTAAAGATTACAGTCTTGAAAACCCTCTTGGAGGGTTCTACTCTGCTCTATAGAGTCGCTTTGAGTCAGAATTGACTCAATGGCAGTGAGTAATACGGTACATTACCACCTACTTTGTTAGCTTTCGCATGTATACTCTGCAGTTACAGAATGAGCTAGGAGAGATGAATGGCAGTGAACATTGCGGTTCATGTACTTGAATTATTTGAATTGTGAGTAACAATTGCCCATGTGCAAAGTCTGTACTGGAAGGAAACTTTGATCTATCTAATCTAACCAAGGAGCCCTAGTGGCACAGTGGTTAAGAATTATGGCTGCTAACCAGAAGGTCAGCGGTTTGAATCCACCAGCCATTCCTTGGAAACCCTATGAGGCAGTCCTACTCTGTCCTATGGGGCGGGGGGGGGGGGGGGGTCCCTATGAGTTGTAATGGACTCCACCACAATAACTAATGTAGCCAAATGAAACTTGACATGATTTCTTAGATTGCACCTTCACTAATTCCACCAAGGGCTGGGATCTGAAACCTGATAACCTACAGATTTTCCTCACTTACTCAAGTCTGGGCAGAGGCCATAATAATAACGGCTCTGACAGGAAGCTCAGGTGAGGTGAGAAACAGACCTGGAGTCATAGCGTAGTCACAGCTCATCTGACAGAAACGACACATGACGAAACTGGGCCAAAATGTATTTTAAAGGAGTATAATATTCTTAGGTTCACGGAGTTTCCCTCCTTAAACCAAGTGGAAACTTTTGTGACTGTACATATTAAAAGAGAGCAAATTTTCTACACATCTTCTAGCATGACCTTCCTTCCTCACTCTGAGTCTCAATTTCCAGTTACTTTAAGTATTCCCAGTAGTTAAGATATCTAAATATTTCTGTTTCCATTCTCCCCTCAGGACATGGTGAACACTTTATTTTATTTATTTATTTTTCCATAAGTGGTCTTCTTTTAGCTGACTTCATTTAATTGTGGAAACCCTGGTGGCATTGTGGTTAAGTGCTATGGCTGCCAACCAAAAGGGCAGCAGTTCGAATCCATCAGGCACTCCTGGAAACTCTATGGGGCAGTTCTACTCTGTCCTATAAAGTCACTAAGAGTCGGAGTGGACTCAATGGCAGTGGGTGGGTGGGTTCATTTAACCATAAAAATGCATTTCAATTTATTTCTCTGTAATACTCCCCTCCCCCACCAAGTTTCTTATCTCTTTAATTTTATAGCCACTGGCTGTAAGACTACAATCTAATTTATACTCTCCAACACCTCCTGATTATCACCATCATTCATTCCGTTCGCTTGCTCACATTTAACGTTCTGTGTTTTCCAATGAAGAATTCACTGTTATATTGCTAGCAACATTTTAAATATGTGAAAATGTCATTGATGATTTTAAAATGTATTTTTATAAATATTGGAAAGGATTTGCCTGTGTGTGCTTTAATCTCTGGCTTATGAAATATATATTTTCAGAGTTAAAAAAAAGAGAGACAGAGAGAATTGTCTTTTACATACCATTTTTTTTTCTGTTTATCTTACCAATAAAAGAAAATGGCCATTATTAACAGCTACATGGTCAGAAGCTAACCTATATATTATTCAGGTCTCTTCATAATAAATCTTTAGACCAACATTCTGATAAGTAATGAAGTTAGAGTTGATATATATATACATATATATATGTATCTAAGGAGCAGCTAGTGAATTTGAACTGCTGACATTTTGGTTAGCAGCTGAGCTCTTACCCACGGTGTCACCAGGGCTCCATATTCGCTTCTTTTTTTAATTTCGGTTGTTGGTCAAATTCAGACCCTTATAGTATTAGCTACCTGTTTCCTTCCTAGCTGACAGAGGTTACCTATATTCCTCGGTTTGTAGCCTACTTCTTCAATCTTCAAATACAGCAGTGGCAGGTGGAATTTTTCTCACATTTAAATGTTTCCTACCTGTTATAACCAGAAAAACGCAAACTAGTTCCTGTGGCAAACGACTCATAGCAACCCTATAGGACAGGGTAGACCTGCCCCATAGGGTTTCCAAGGAGCGCCTGGTGGATTCCAACTACAGAGCTTTTGGTCAGCAGCGTTAGCTCTTAACCACTATGCCACCAGGGTTTTCCTGCCTATTATAATCCATGAAAAATATGGAAACTATTTTAAGCAATGTAATTTTAATAATATTAAATTATCAATGAATAATAACTGTAATTAATTTTAAGGATGTATGTCATGCATTCTTTTGCTGTTGAAAAAAATTCTTCCTTTGCTACAGTAATTAATTTTTCTTTTCTCGGAAAAATCATTGTAACTTTTATACTAAAAATAAAGAACCTGAAGAATATACATTCATAATTATTGTAAAACAAATTATAGAATGGATTATCTGAAAACTTCAATTTTTACACTGAAATATTGCAAAGTTAGATTTTGCTCATTATGTAATTTAAGAAATCTAAGCTTATTATTGCAAACAAGGAATTTGCACACAAGTTAATAGGACAGAAGTTGACACCCAAAACTGTATGATGAAATCCTAGAAATATGTGAAAATTGTAATATATTAGTATTAGCCTGATAAAAATTTTGAGACAGAATGTATGGAAAGTTTTTCATATTCTTTTTTTAAGTTAATTTATGCAGTTTATTTTGAAATCAGCCAGGGTGTATTTTTTAAATAATAAATAAAATACAAACCCTTTGCCATAGAGTCAATTCCAACTCATTGTGACCCTATAGGACAGAAAAGAACTGCCCCATGGGGTTTCCTGGGCTATAATCTTTATGGAAGCAGACTAGTATATTTTAATATATATTTTAAATATGTAGAAATGTACATAAATATGGGAATAAATACTAGGTATGACAATGTGCTAATTGCTAGTAATGTGTGTCTACATTGGTAAACTGGGTTCAGTTTCTATATGTGATAAATTTTCCAATGTCATTAGAAAGATAACAAGCCATAATATTTTATATAAATAGGTATAATTTAACCATTTAATTGCCCAGGTATTATGAGAGATATGTATTCATGCTTCACAACATCGAGAACATTGTTGTTGTTAGGTGCCATTGAGTCAGTTCCAGCTCCTAGTGACCCTCTGTACAACAGAAGGAAACAGTGCCTGGCCCTGTGCCATCCTCACAATCTTTGCTATGCTTGAGCCCGTTGTTGCAACCACTGTGTCAATCCATCTCAATGAGGGTCTTCATCTTTTTTGCTCACCCTCAAGAATATTGGAGTTAATAAGTGGCATTATCCAACTGAACATTAAAAAACACTTAAATCTTATCCATTCAAATTATCTCTCCTGATAAATACATATTTCTAATATGACCTGGGAAATCCCGGTGGCATAGTGGTTAAGAGCTACTGCTGCTAACCAAAAGGTCAGCAGTTTGAATCCACGAGGTGCTCCTTGAGCCAGAATCAACTCTATGGAAATGGGTTTGGTTTCGGTTTTTTAATATGACCTTTCCTATTTTATTAGTATTTCTTAAGTAAAAAAAAAAAAAAAAAAAAAAACTCTGTAGGGTTTATACATAAGAAATACTAATAAATAGGAAAACAATAGCACTTTGTTATTATTTATCTTTTGTTCTGAACTCCAGTGTAGATGCCTCTGGTACATTAAACTATATCACCATGGTTTTCCTAAATTTCATAATTGAAGTAATTATAGCTGTATGGCACCTGACCTGATGTTCACATTTCACTCTCATATTTTACCTTTTTATAGGGAAAAGTCAATCTAGCACACCCACAGTCACTAAGAGAAAGGTATTTAGAGAAAGAGAGCTCCCCTGTGCAACAGTATTTATGCCCTAACAATTTAAACCACAGGTAAAGTGGATTCTCATTAATTATGCTTGTTACTTTACTTTGCAGGGAGAGTCACAGTATCGTATGTGAAATATCAACTAAGAACGTCAACTCTTTTAACGTACAATAGTAAATCTAATAGACCAGCATAAACCAAAACCAAACCAAATGCATTGCCAGGTCGAGTCGATTCCGACTCATAGCGACCCTATGGGACAGAGTAGAACTGCCCCACAGGGTTTCCAAAGAGTGCCTGGCAGATTCAAACTGCTGACCTTTTGGTTAGCAGCCATAGTTTTTAACCACTACACTACCAGGGTTTCCCAGATCAGCATAGTAACAAGCTAACAAAAAATAAAATATATACAATAGTATAAAACAGAAAACTCTACTTTTGACCTTGTTTTTATAAAAAGAGAGCTCATGCAAATTATACCTAACAAATACTGATCATGGCCTTCATAGATGAAATAAGTCAAATAATGTAAGATATGAGCAAAACATTCATCTATCATCTAATTTCAGCCAAACTGTTGTAGTCTTTTGTAAATAAAACTTCATCCTAAAGTGTATTGATGACCACCTTCTCTCTGTACATTTTAAGATATATTACAATACTGGCAATGTTTCAACTATGGAGGAGATAGATAGGACACACATTATATACCCCTGAGGAACAGAGCATAATTTAAACATTAAATTGCAGGAGTGGCAATTCTGTCACAACATTAAACATAACTCAGCTGTTAAATTTTTATAAAGAGGTTTTTAGTTGTCTAACTAGATACCAAAAACCAAGCTCATTGCCACCGAGTGGAGGTGGTATCTGACCTCCTCTATCTTTACGAGGGGAAAGGAGAACCAAAATCAACAGCCCAAGGCTGATTCCCATGAGGCAGAGGTCAGACATTCCATCTCTCTCCACCAACTTTACCATTTCTGACACCAACCATCCCTTCCACAGCATTCTCTACTTCTCTGCTGGGTTCAGTTATTCATGGCAATGGCCACACAGCACTCACAGACCACACTCACGTTTATGGGGTCTATTAGGGAAGTGACAGGTTACAATTCAGGAACATTCAGAATACAGTTCTTCCATGAGGACAGCTTCTTTTCAGCTGTGCTTGCAGGAACACATCTCCCTGGCCCTAGGCCTCCCCTCAAAGGCACTTAGCTTTCTCACTGTGGGCCAGGAAGCCTACTGCGCTGTCTTCTGTGGGTCTTACCTGAAGGTCTCTCTTGCAAGCCTTTCCTTTCTTGGTGGTGATGGACTCTTCCTTCTGCTCTGGAATTGGCTCTCTTTTAAGGCAAAACTGACCAATCCCCTTGATATGTCACAATTATCTTATTTGCACAGCCCCACCTAATCACCTGGGTTGGAGTTACAAGACCATGGCGATTGTAGCAGTTGGTGGCTTCTAATCATCAACCTTTCAGTTAGCAGCCAGGCACTTAAGTTCTATGCCTCCAGGGCTCATTTAACTAGGCACAGACACTCATCATTTTAACTAGAAGCACAGACAGATCTTGTACCACATAGTCCTGCAGCTTCAAGTACCATATAATTCACTCAAGTCTTTGCTTAGACCACACTTGCAACCAATTCCATTGGAAACCTCAAACAGAAGAGTAGTCATAGGAGATAACTAAACAAAAACAAAAAGTTCCTATTAAAAATGCCTCTTGTGTGCCTAACTGCCTCCATGAACAACTGTCTCATCTTCCATAAGACCAGAAGAGCTGGATGGTGCCTGGCTACCATTAGTGAACATTTTGATCAAAGATTCTGTAGAAGAATCCTGATCAAAAGAGGCAAAATGCACAACAGAATCTCAAATTCTAATGGGACCCAAATTTTCTGAAGCCATGGAGGCTAGATAAACCCCTGAAACTATTGCCCTGAGATAATGTTTAAACCTAACCAAAAATATCCCTCAAAATCCTCTTAAAACCAGACAATAGTTTAGCTTAACTATTAAAGAATGTCTGCCTTTAGCATTATGCTCTTTTAAGATTGATCCATATGGGATCAAATTGACAACAGCAACTCAAAAGACTATACAGGAAACTTTGAGGGCAGTGAGTTTATGTTAATGGAGGAGGAACAACTCAGAAAAGGGGCGTGAGAATGGTTACACAACTTGAAATATGTAATCAGTGCCACTGAATTGTACAGGTAAGAACTGTTGAATTGGTGAATGTTTTGCTAAACAACAAAAAATGAAATAAATTGTAAAAAGAAAAAAAGTCCCTTAACTCTGCATCATAAAGTGAATAACTACAAGACAAAATCTTGTTGTAGCATGTTATATTTTATCCTGCAATAGGCAGGAAAAAGTGAAAACTCCACATTGCTAAGCAGCAATGAATGAGTGACTGTTGTTCAATGCATTCTTCTATTACGGTTCTAATGCTGTAGTGTTACTTGTGTATTTTTAAATCTGTCTCCCTCACTAGTCTGTGAGCTCCTCGGTATAGAGATAACACTTGATTTATCATATTATCCCTAAGATCTACAGTTCAAGTTCATAGTAGGTATTCAATAGATATTTTATTAGTGAATGAAAAAAAAATTTTCAAAAATATTATATATTTTTATTATTTTGCATGGTTTTAAAATTTAATTCAGATGAATTTATCATTTTCATTTTATTCGTATATCCAAAAAGCATGTTATTGAATGCTTATTATTCCAAGATTTTTTGTAGGACACAAAGACTAAGAATGAACAGAATTTATATCTTCGAGGATAGCATAGAAAGCTATTTCGGACAAGGACAAAAGAATAAGTAGTGCCAGGGATAGGGTAACTTGTGGCCCATTTGGGCAAGTGGTTCAGTTCAGGCAAAATCAAAATTAAGGAAACATATTTCCAAGGGAATAATAAGGTATCAAAAGTATTTAGGCCCTCATCAATGATGGCCTTAAATACTGATGAGATTGGATATTTTTGTTGTAATCCATAGAAAAAGGGACTCTGAGAATTGTAGTTAAAATAAAGACATCATCAGGTCTGTACTCCAGGGAGCTTCATCTGGCAGCAGGACATGAAAAGTATTGGAAAAGCAGGGTGCGGAAGCTGGGAGGCAAACTATGGCCTGCTCTGTTTAAACTTGAGATACTGAAAGCCTTAACAAGGATAGTGGAAATGAGACTAAAGAGGAAAAAAGAAAAAAGAGTAAAATATTTCGAAAGTTGTATAACTAGGACCTACAGGTAAGATTCAATGTGGAGGGCATAGGAAAAGGGTGGCTCACACATGAGGTTCACGTTTATATTATAGAGATGCAAGACACAATTTTGTAAACGACTCTCGTCATTAACTTGGGGTTGCAAAATCACCACAAAATTTTTCTTCAGTTTCACAGGGTGCATAGTTAACCATATATTTAGAAAAAAAAAAGACAGAATTAGTTGCTCCAGTTTATACACATTTTTTTTTTTTTCACAGTTTTTCCTGGGTTTAGCAACACATGACTACTCTTTTGGACGCGTGGTACTACAGGGTTTAAAATTCAACTGAATGTATTGCCTGACTAAGTGACTGACCAAAGCAGCTCAAATGCACCTGGTCCGCACTTGTATTTTTTTGGCCACTGGAAGTTATTTCTGTGCATGTCACCAGTTACCACTCTCATTAAGAGTTTACATTCCATTTCCTAAAATTAGAGATTTTATGTCTTTTAAGATAAATTATATGGAAATGAAAAGGAATTAGAGACCAGGTACTAGGAATAATTTTATATTCCATAGCTTAAATATTCAATATCCATTTACTAGCTTAGATGAAATTTACTGAAGGGGAATCCTTTGTGCTATGCTTTTTAGGAGGAGCTAGCCTTGTCTTACTTTCTATTTTTAGCATTATTGATTCTTACAGTTCTTGGTAGAGAAACCCCTTTTCCCCTAAGTTATCTGCATTATAATTTTTGACTGATTAAAATATTTCAAGAGAGTCCAGCTGTTGGAGTTGTATCTATATTTTTAAATACATTTACAGAATCATTTCAATTAGTAGGAGAAATACGACTGCTTCTGTTTTAGCACTCAGGGTGCAGAATTCTTCTCTTTCAATCTTGTGGTAAATGTAATATCAAAATGAAATGCTTTTACAAAACTATACGAGAGAATCAGAGACTAAGAATTAGAAATACACAAACAGGAAGGGAGCATAGTCTCTACTTTATAAGACAAACAGAGTCACAAACAGAATTTCGTCTAAGCTCTAAACCAGCCTCCTGCCTCCTAAAGTGAAGGTCTGCATATCTTGAAAAGAACCCAATGAAGTAGAGTAAAAAGGAAGACAGGAGGCAAGGAAGGAGGAAAAGGAGAAGGGAGAGGGAGATGGGAATGATGACATTTCCCATGACTGGTCCAAGCTCCTGCACAGGACTTGCTGTCACTGCAGGAATCTGGGCCCCCAGGTTTTGAGATCTAAACATCATAGACAGCCCATCACTAACATTAGACCTCCCTATAATATTCTTTAATTCTATGATTTTGAAGGGAAAAAAAAAGTTTGTATTATCATTTATAACCACTAACTATTTACAGTCAAGGTGATTCCAACTCAGGGTGACTCCATGTATTACAGAAAAGAACTACACTCCATAGGGTTTTCAATGTCTGTGACCATCCTGGAAGTCGATTGCCACATCTTTCTTCCAAGGCACCTCTGGGTGAATTTGAACCACCAACGATTCAGTTACTGTGTCACCATTGGCACCACTCAACAAAATCCTTGAAAATCTAGCTAGCTAGCCATAGTCAAAACTGTTTAAGATTTCAAGGATAAATTATTGCTAAGCTATGTTTTAAAGGGATATATATATCAAATATGAAAGTTTTCCTAATTTAAGTTTGCTGAATCACAATATCTTAATGTTATAAATTGATGTCTATTGAGAAAACAAAATTTGAAACACTTTATTATTGGAAATTGATTAAGTAGATGAAGCCCCGTGGTCAGTGGCCAGAGGAATAAAAATGTGCTTTGTGAAGACTCTCAGTGTGGAAAGAGATATGAGAGCTTTAGGGGCACCTAGCAACCCTGGTGGCGTGGTGGTTAAGTGCTTTGTCTGCTAACCAAAGGGTGGGCAGTTTGAATCCACCAGGCGCTCCTTGGAAACTCTATGGGGCAGTTCTACTCTGCCCTGTAGGGTTGCTATGAGTCAGAATTGACTCGACGGCACTGGGTGTTTGGTTTGGAGCCTAGTCTCCAGATGACTTTGAATCCACTCTCTAAAATCCTTGCAGATGTGTGCTTGTCTGGTCAGTGCCTGAACACTTCCAGTGAGGCAGACAATTTTGTGGCCTGAGGTATTGCCTCTGTAGAGGCACTATGAGTTATCTTTGGACAGCTGTGAGTGGTAGAAAATTTCTCTTTACATTGAGCTAAAAATTACGCTCCCTGGAGTTTCTACTTTTTCATTCCAGTTTGAAACTGTGGGGCCACAAGGAACAAATCAAATGCCTCTTGCACATGAAAGCTCTTGGCCTATTTAAAGGGAGCTCTGAAATTCCTCTTGAATCTCTTCTTCTACAGATTCAATATGTGCTATTCTTTCAATGAGGCTTCACCTGTCATGCTATCAATTCCCTTCACAATTCTTGTCACCTCAGCTCTGAATTGGCTTGCACTTTGTCAATATCTCCCTTAAACGCTGATGCTTCTGACTGAACAAAGTGTGATTCAACCAAATGACAGGCAAAGATTCAACCAAATGACGGGCAAAGAGTACTATTCTTTTCCTTGTTTTATAGACCTCAGTGGAACCATGATGAAATTGACTTGCCCTCACAGTATCTTACTTTGACTCATGTTATTAAAATGACTCATTGTTTCCTTGTATTGAGTTCACTGTCAGTAAACTGTCAAGATATTTTAAACATTACAACTGTTATATCATGTCTTCTCTTGCCCTGTATTTATATTTTGTTAAGTGCTTGTTTGTTTTTGATCTGATAAACTTGCATTTAATCTAGTTATATTTAATTAGATAAGCTTAGACTTATCCCTCAAGCCCATCAAGATAATTTCATACTCTGACCTTGTCATTAACTACCTCTCACATAATTCATAAGCATACTTATATATTCACACTCAATATAATGTCTTGTACTTATTCCATGCTAGGTAATTTATTCTTAGTTCTCAGTTTTAACTTAGCCTAAACACAAATCACAATTCAACTTGTCAAAGGATTCTATCCAGGTAAACTCTGAAAATTTTAATTATATCTATTGACTTGCCTTTATCCTGTCTTTATTTCAGTTGGTAAAGGATGTTGTTATTGTTATGTGTCACAGAGTCCGTTATGACTCATAGAGATCATATGTAAACAGAAGGAAACATTGTTCCATCCTGTTCCATCCTCACAATTATTCTTACACTTGAGCCCCTTGTGTTAATCCAATCTTTGAGGATCTTCCCTTTTTCTGTTGAACCTTTACTTTACCGAGCATGATGCCCTTCTCCAGGGACTGGTCCCTGTTGATAATGTGTCCAAAGTATGTGAAACAAAGTCTCACCATCCTTGGTTCTAATGAGTATTCTGGCTGTACTTCTTCCAACAGAGATCTGTTTGTTCTTCTGGCTATCCATGGTATAGTCAACATTCTTGGCAAACACTGTAATTCAAATGCATCAATTTTTCTTTGGTCTTCATTATCGGTTGTCTAGCTTTCATATGCTTTTAAGGTGACTGAAAACACCATGGCTTGGGTTAGACACATCTTAGTCTTTAAAGTGATATCTTTGTTTTTTAACACTTTGAAGAGGTCCTTTGCAGGAGATTTACCCAATGCAATGCGTCTTTTGATTTCTTGACTGCTGCTACCATGGGTGTTGATTGTGGATCCAAATAAAATGAAATCCTTGACAACTTCAATGTTTCCTCCATTTATCATGATGTTGCTTATTGGTCCACTTGTGAGGATTTTTGTTTTCTTTATATTGAGGTGTAATCCATACTGAAGGCTGTGGTCTTTGATCTTGATGAAGAACAGGCAATAAAAATTGTTGCCCATCAGACTAGAAACTTCACTACTTTGTATGTTTGATTTTCTGCTCTGTATCTAGCATCTGGCAAATTAGTATGTGCTGAATCTAATTGATGAGTGAATTAATGACATTAGTTGCATAATACACTGCACAAGACACACTGATCTAGAAGAGCTGTATATTTAACCTCTGGTAGACAGAAACTCCTGGTGCAGTGTCTTCATGAAAACACTCACAGGGCAATTTATCATAAAATTTCCCAGAAAATAGTTACTGAAAACAATCCGCTATTTGAATATAAAAAGAATTTTTCGACACATAATCTAGACGAAAATTGTATTTTCAGGAAGTAATTTTGTTCCGTCTCTAAAAATATTTCTCAATTTTTCTCACTTATGAGGCTGCCTCTTTTTTTTTTTTTTAATCCAAGCAGAAAAGGAAAAAAACAATTTTAAGCCCAATTAAGTACATAATGCAAATACCTAGTCTAGAAAAAAGGAGTTGGTATAACAATTGGTTCCTAACTGAGGTACAAAGATTTCCTTATTTCCTTTTTTGTCCCTGTAATGATTCACCACATAAGTATTAGCAGCTTCATGCATGCTAAACTAAGATGTAAAATTTATTCAAAACGTTTTCTGTGTGTGGTCCAAAACTCTATCCTATGAGTAAGAAATTCATGGAAAATGGTGTTTATTTTGGTATTTTGGCATCATTTTGCTATGTCATTTGGAAACTAGAAAAAAAGAGGTTTGAGAAAAAAATTCTATTTTTACAAAGTGCTGTACTGAGTAAAACTTTAAAAAAATGCATGATTTACATGAAGGATCACTTTTAATTTTAACTAATTTATCCATGATTATCAGTGTATGTGTATGAAGAGATATTTCAGGGAACGTTAAAAAAAAAAAAAAAACTCAAGATTCATTATCTTCCTGCTAATCAGATATATGTATGTATATATAAGTATCACTAAAGAGAAACTTGCAAACTGATGGTGGTTTTGAATATTAATTACAGGAACAAGAACTAGTAAGCACATGCTTTGAAAATCATGAAGCCGGAGAGGCAAAATACATTTTCTCTTGAGTATCACTTAACACCACAGTGACTATATTTTCACTTAACTAAAGCTATTGCCAGCTGATATTTTGGGCTAACTTCTCCATTTTAATTTGAGGATACTCTAGTTTACTTTGTGGAGCACAAACTAAAGGAAAGCATCTTTCTGATTCTCATCTATTGCTTTGTCAATGGTAGTTACTTAAATATTTGTTGAACAACATTTCCAGGTATAAGTCCTAGTGTGTGAAATTTCTGAGCCTGTGACATATGGAAGGAGATTCAGAGGATTATACCGTCAGCTACATCAAGAATATGCTCTTTGCAAAGAATTTTCCTGAATAAAACTGAACTCTTCAAAGGCCAGGGTAGCAGGGATGGGAGCCTCTGGGGGCCGTGGTTTCAGGGGACATCTAGGTCAACTGGCATGACAAAATGTATTAAGAAAACATCCTACATGTTTGGCGAGTGGCATCTGGGATCTTAAATGCTAGCAATGGGCCATTTAAGATGCATCAATGGGTCTCAACCCACCTGGAGCAAAGGAGCATGAAGAACACCAAGGACACAAGATAAACATAAGCCCAAGAGACAGAAAGGGCCATATAAACCAGAGACTACATCAGCCTGAGACCAGAAGAACTAAATGGCGCCCAGCTACAACCGACGACTGCCTGGACAGGGAACACCACAGAGAGTCCCTGATGGAGCAGAAGAACAGTGGGATGCAGAGCTCAAATTCTCGTAAAAATGTCAGACTTAATGGTCTGACTGAGACTAGAAGGACCCTGGAGCTCATGGTCCCTGGACCTTCTGTTAGCCCAGGACTGGAAATATTGCCAAAGCCAACTCTTCACACAGGGATTAGACTGGACTGTAAGACAGAAAATGATACTGGTGAGGAGTGAGCTTCTTGGCTCAAGTAGACCCATGAGACTATGGGGGCAGCTCCTGTCTAGAGGTGAGATGAGAAGGCAGAGAGGGACAGGGTTGAATGGCTGAATGGACATGGGAAATACAGGATGGAGAGGAGGAATATGCTGTCTCATTAGGGGGAGAGCAGCTAGGAGTACATAGCTAGGTGTATGTAAGTTTTTCTATGAGAGACTGACTTGGTTTGTAAAATTTCACTTAAAGCACAATAAAAAAAAAAGAATATGCTCTTTGTTCAAGGACTGTAGAGATACTTGCACAAAGTTTATGATCACTGTAAATATTCTTCAAAATATTAACATGCATTGTTGTTGTTTTTAGTTTCCACTGAGCTGGTTCTGACTTATGGTGATCTTATGTATAACAAACCAAAATCTCACCGAAACTCGAACCATATTCATGATCACTCATATGTTTGAGTCTATTGTTGCAGCTTTGTGTCAACCCATCTCACTGAGGTTTTCCTCATTTTCATTGGCTCTCTACTTTTCCAGATATATGTCCTTTTCTAGCAATTGAGCTTTTCTGATGACATGTCCAAAAAAGTGAGATAAAGGGCTGCTATCCTCACCTCTAAGGAACATTCTGGTTGTATTTTTTTCCTAAAATTTACTTGTGCCTTCTTTTGGCAGTCCAACATGTATTCAAAATTCTTTGCCAAAACAACAGTTAGAATGCATCAATTCTTTTATTATTATTTTATAACTTTTGCATGCATATGAGGTGATTGAAAACCCTGGCTTGGGTCAGACTCACCTTAACTATTAGGTGACATTTTTGCTTCTCTAAACTTTAAAGGGGTCTTTTGCAGCAGATTTGTTCAAGACAATAAGTTGTTTGATTTTTTTTTTTTTTTGCTTTTGTCCCTCTGACAACAAAAATGATATCCCAAGTTCCATATCATCTACTGAATCCAGCTTGAAATTCTGGGAGTTTCATATTGATGTATGGCTACAGTCATTTTAAAGTTATCTACAGGATAATTTTGCTAGCATGTTATTATTAGATAATTTCCACAATCTGTTAATTGCCTTTCTTTGGAAGGGGCATGGATATGGATCTCTTCTAGTTGGTTGGCCAGGTACCTGTCATCCAAATTTCCTGACATAGATGAGTTAGTACTTCCAACATTGTGTCCATTTGTTAAAGTATCTCAAACGGCAATCTGTCAGTTTCTAGAGCCTTGTTTTTTGCCAATGCCTTCAGTGAAGCTTGAATTTCTTCTTTCAGTATGAGCAATTCTTTTTCATATGCTACCTTCTGAAATGTTTTGAATGTCAACCAATTCTTTCTGGTACAGTGACTCTGTGTATTCCTTGTATCTTCCTTTAGTGATTACTGCGACATTAAGTTTTTTTTAATCCACAGCATCTTTCAAGTTGAGTACTGAATTTTCTCTTCAGTTTTTTCAGCTTAAGAAATGCTGATCGTGTTCTTCCCTTTTGGTTTTTTATCTCCAGATCTTTGTACACTTCATCATAGCACTTTATCTTTTCTTCTTGAACTTCTTGGAAATCTTCTGTTCAGTTCTTTTACTATCCTTTTTTTTTTCTGCTCACTTTAGCCATTCTGTGCTTCAGAGCAAGTTTCAAAGTCTATTCTGACCTACATTTTTTTTGGTATTTTCTTTCTTTCCTGTATTTTTAATCACCTTTCACTTTCTTCATGCCTGATGTCCTTGATGTTTTCCAACAATTTCTCTGGTCTTTAGTCATTAGTGTTTAGAGCGTCAAGTCTATTCTTGAGATGACTTCTAAATTCAGGCAGGATGTTTTCAAGGTCATAGTTTGGGACTCAGGGATATGCTTTGATTTTCTTCAACTTCGACTTGAACTTACAAATGAGCAATTGATGGTCTATTCTGGAGTCGGCCCCTGACTTTGTCTAGACTGATGATATTGATCTTTTCCATAGTCTCTTTCCACAGATTCTGGTGAGGTACACTTGAGTAGTCACCAATTATGTTGTAAAAAAGAGTATTTCCAATGAGTAAGTCATTAGTCTTGCAGAATTCTATCGTCCAATCTATGTTGTCATAATTACTAGTAATTCCTGTACTTGTTTCCATAAAACATGATCTACAGAGTAATACTTTCGACAGTATTTTTTCTCATAAAAATACTTTTGCCAATACTTTGAATATTAGGAATATTCTTCTTCAAACAGTGGTATGTACTAGTTACAAGCCACTCAAGTGCTTCCTTGCATGAATCAAAGAATCAGTAATTATAACTAAAAAGTGATTTCAGAAATCATCTACTCCAGTTACCTCATTTTATAGATAAGGAACCTAAAGTCCAGTCCTAATATTTGGTAGACATCCATCAACCCAAAACTGTACACCTAGGTTCCCTGACTATTGCTCCTTTGCATTATAGTATGTTATCTCCCTCTACCAGCTATGAAAGGTTGAATTTGAATTAAAGATTAAAATAACATGCATTAAGCAGGAGAAAGATGTAGCAGTCAGCTTTGGAAACCATATGGAGTGGTTCTACTCTTTCCTATATGATTGCTATGGGTTGGAATCTATTCCATATGTGTGGCACCTCAGGAACTTCTTTGCCATCCAGAGAACCTGAGCCATGGTGGTGCCTTCCCTGACAGTGTCTGGCTCTCAGCTCTGGTGGGGATTGTGGGGATATTCTTTCTTATTTGGGTGCCATTTCTCAGGCTTAGGGGCAATGTCTGTCTCTTATACTTGCTATATATATTTTTAGAGTTCTCTTTATAAATTACTGACCAATCTCTCAGTTCCCCAACCCCTGTTCTAGTAAAAATTCTTCATATTACTCTCCCTGTTCAAATTGCTGTATAGTTTCTGTCTCTTAAATGGACCCTGATTGGTACAGATTCCTTTGACTGGGACTTTCTCCTCCAAATGGATTTTTCAAAATAAATCATACTCATCTTTCTGAATTTAGCTCCAATGTCACATACTCAAGAAAGTTGAGCCTCTAAATCTCCCTTCCCAGAGATTAATTCAGATTCTTCTACTAGTTGATCTTATACCATGTGCTTTCTCTTCATGATACTTATCACAGTTGTAATCTTGCATGTTTCTGTAATTGGTTGATTGGTATATGTCTCTGCTACCCATCTCAAAGATCCATGAGACCGGGGGCAGTATGTCTGCAACTTTTTTTTTTTTAATAATATATTCCTACACCTTGGCATGAGATCTGGCACACAGATCTATGAATATCATTGAATAAGTGAGCTGATGTCTTTAATACAGTTTTAGGCTGAATGGCAAAACTTAGAAGACCTTGAGAGTCAAAGAGTGATTTCTGAGCCCCTTTTGGAAAATCACTGAAGCTTTACAGTGACAAAGAATTCCAAAAAAATGAAGCTAAATATTGTTTGTGGTGATGGAAAATAAGGTTGCTGCCACAGACTGAGCAGTTTTCTGCTTCTCTGACCCGTTCTGGGATTACCAGAATTTTTACCTCATCACTGGCTTCCAAAAGCTCTTCTGATTATAGTGAGGATGCCTAGGTGGTGATTCAACTTTCCTCTCCAAAAATGATTACAACAACATAAAATGAACCTTTGAAAGATATATTACTTCCTCACTTACAGTTCTTTTGGGCTTTTCTTTCATCCCACTGCAGCCAACTACTGAAATAATATACAAGCTTCTCAGTATTCCAGAACGCATCTCAGCCAGCAAACACATTTCATGATTCTTTTTTTTTTTTTATTTGATTAGTGAGAGGATAATGACTCCTCACCTAATCTGTTTCTGATTTTTCTCAAATCAGCGGCACCGTATTCTTTATTGCCTGTCCTGGCTTTTTTTTTTTTTTGCCTTACTTTCATTTTTCTACATTTAGTCTTGGTTCTTTTCAGCTCCTTTCCTCTTTAGAGACTGATTTACATAAAACCCTTAAGGCCTTTCTCTTCTCATGCATTCTACAAACATTTGAGAAATATTTGTTTAATACTTCCTGATATTGTGGCCACTACTTTTTTTTTTAATCTTGTGTTTTTATTGATAATTGACTTTGTGATTCAATTTTCTAATTCCTTTATTCAAGTGCTATCTAAAACTTTTTTTTTGAATCAATAAAGTCACATTTTGTGATAAAAAATGCAATAATACGATTCAGGAAGAGTGGCCCAGAATTGTGCTATACGTAACCTATGGCAGCTTAAAACCTTGATTCTCCCTTATAAAATTTTCTTGCTCTATGCAAATGCCCATAGTAGTTTTGAGATCATCAATTCTTCTGCCTTCCTCTCATGAATCCATTTTACCAGTTGCATTCTATATCAAGGTAATATGCCAAAGCAAATACTGGTTTTGCTAAGTCTTTGGGTGAAGATTCTCTAAGTCAGACCTCTGGTGATGAAACTTAGGGAAACTGCTTTCATACTCCCCTTGCCAATATTGTCGTTCACATGGTATGCTTTACTTTTCCCATAAGGCACACTTACATGTTTCCCAGTAACTGCCAAGTTTAGTTCATGAATCTTTTTTTCTGATATCTGCTTAAATTTCTAATTATTTAAAAACTACTGTAGCTCTCAATCCCGAATTTATCTTTTTCCAAAGTCAGTATATTTTGACTCTGTTTAACTTTTGTTTGTACTGTTTCAACTTAGTAAACCAACCTATAAATTTCTCTTTTTTTAAAATAAAAATAATGATCTTATTTGACTTATCAGAATGTAACATTATTTTTCTCTATTTTTCTTTTCTGAATTAAAATTTTTCTTCTGATGGTAAGTTTACAAGTTATAATTTATACCCTTTAGTTAAAAAATCTATTCCATAATTGGCCCCTAATCTTGTTTTGACTGATGATACTGAGCTTTTCCATCATCTCTTTGCATAGATGTACTCAGTTTAACTCCTGTGTTTTCTATCTGACAAGGTCCACCTGTGTAGTTGTTGTTTATATTGTTGAAAAAAGGTATTTGCCATGAGGAGGTTGTTGGTCTTGCAAAATTCTATCATGTGATCTCTAGCATTGTTTTTATCACCGAGGCCATATTTTCCAACTACCAACCCTTCTTTGTTTCTAACTTTCACATTCCGAATACCAGTAATAATCAATGCACCCTGATTGCATATTCAATCAATTTCACACTGCAGAAGTGGGTAAAAATCTTCAGTTCTTCATCTTTGGCCTTAGTGGTTGGTTTGTAAATTTGAATAATAGTAGTATTAACTGGTCTTCCTTGTAGGCTTATGGATATCATCCTATTACTGACAGCACTGTAGTTCAGGATAGATCTTGAAATGTTCTTTTTGACAATGACTACAATGCCATTCCTCTTCAGGTTGTCATTCCCGGCATAGGAGAACATATGTTAGTCCAAATCAAAATGGCCAATACCAGTCCATTTTCAGCTCACTAATGCCTAGGATATTGACGTTTATGTGTTCTATTTCATTTTTGATGATTTCCAATTTTTCTGGATTCATACTTTGTACATTCCACATTCCTATTATTAATGGATGTTTGCAGTTATTTCTTCTCATTTTGAGTCACACCACATCAGCAAATGAAGGCTCTTCCCAATGTTGTATTTTGAGTGCCTTCCAACCTGAGAAGCTCACCTTCAGGCACTATACCAGACAATGTTCCCCTGCTATTCATAAGATTTTCAATGACTAATTCTTTTCAGAAGTAGACTGCCAGGTCCTTCTTTCTAGTCTTAGTCTGGAATCTCAGGTGGAACCTGTCATCATGAGTGACCCTGCTTGTATGTGAATACCAGAGGCATAGCTTCCAGTATCACAGCAACACACAAACCCCCAAGGTACAACAAACTGACAGACACGTGCTGGCATCAGTTGCTCATATGTAAGCTCAAGCTGTAACTGAAGAAAATCAGAACAAGTCCACAAGAGCCACAGTGCAAACTTGAGTATATACCACCTGAATTTAGAGGCCAACAAAAGAATAGATTTGAGACACTGAAAACTAATGACCCAAGACCAGACGAGTTGTGGAATGGCATCAAGAACATCATATGTGAAGAAAGCAAAATGTCATTAAAAAGACAGGTAAAAAAGAAAAGACCAAAATGAATGTCAGAAGAGACTCTGAAACTTGCTTTTGAAAGTACAGTAGCAAAAGGGAAAGGAAGAAATCATGAAGTAAAAGAGCTGAGTAGAAGATTTCAAAGGGCTACTCAAGAAGACAAAGTATTATAATGACATGTGCAAAGGCCTGGAGATAGAAAACCAAAAGAGAACAATACGCTAGGCATTTCTCAAGTTGAAAGAACAGAAGAAAAAAAATTGCCTTGTTTTACAGTATTGAAGGATTCTCTGGGGAAAATATAAAAGAAGCAGGAGGCATCAAAAGAAGATGGAGAGAATATACAGAGTCACTATACCAAAAAGAATTGGTTGACATTTGGCCATTACAGGAGGCAGCATATGAAACCAATGATGCTAAAGGAAGAAGTCTAAACTGCGCTGAAGGCCTTGGCAAAAATAAGGCTACAGGAATTGATGGAATACCAATCAAGATGTTTCAACAAATGGATGTAGTTCTGGAAGTGCTCATTCACCTATGCCAAGAAATTTGGAAAACAACTACCTGGCCAATTAACTAGAAGAGATCCATCTTTATGCCTATTCCCAAGAAAGGTGATCCAACCAAATCCGAAAATTATCAAACAATATCATTAATATCACACACAAGTAAAATTTTGCAGAAGATCATTCTAAAAGCAGCTGCAGCAGTATATCAACAGGGAACTGCCAGAAATTCAAGTCAGATCAGAAGAGGACATGGAACAAGAAATGTCATTGCTGTTGCTAGATGGATACTGGGTGAAAGCAGAGAATGCCAGAAAGATGTTTACCTGTATTTTATTGACTATGCAAAAGTATTTGACTGTGTGGTTCATAACAAATTATAGATAACATTTTGAAGAATGAGGATTCCAGAACACTTAATTGTGTTCATGAGGAATCTGTACATGGAACAAGAGGCAGTCTAAAGGGGATGCTACATGTTTTAAAGGCAGGAAAGGTGTGCTTCAAGGTTGTATCATTTCGCCACACTTATTAAATCTTGATGCTGAGCAAATAATCTGAGAAGCTGAACTATAAGAAGAAGATCACGGCATCAGGATTGGAGGAAGACTCACTAACAACCTGCATATGCAGATGACACAATCTTGCTTGCTGAGGGTGAAGATAACTTGCAGCACTTACTGATGAAGATCGAAGGCCACAGCCTTCTGTTAGGATTACACCTCAACATAAAGAAAACAAAAATCCTCACATTGGATCAATAAGCAGCATCATGATAAATTAAGAAATTCTTGAAGTTGTCAAGGATTTCATTTTACTTAGGTCCACAAGCAATACCCACGGAAGCAGCCGTCAAGAAACCAAATGACACATTGCATTGGACAAACCTGCTGCAAAAGATCTCTTTAAAGAGTTACAGCAAAGGTGTCCTTGAAGACTAAGGTGAATCTGACCCAAGTCCTGGTGTTTTCAATTGCCTCACATGCATGGGAAAGCTGGACAATGAATAACAAAGACCAAAGAATTGACGCCTTTGAATTGCGGTGTTGGTGAAGAATATTGACTATCCCATGGATTGCCAAAAGAACGAACAAGTCTGTCTTAGAAGAAGTACAACCAGAATGCTCCTTGGAACCTTAGAAGCAGGGTTAGTGACTGTGTTTCACATACTTTGGATGTGTTGTCAGGAGGGATCAGTCCCTGGAGAAGGACATCAGGCTTGGTAAAGTACAGGGTCAGAGAAGAAGAGGAAGACCCTCAAGGAGATGGATTGACACGGTGGCTGCAACAATGGGCTCAAGCATAGCAACAATTGTGAGGATGGCGCAGGACCAGGCTGTGTTTTGTTCTCTTGTACATAGATTTGCTATGAATCAGAACCAACTTGATGACACCTAACAACAACAATTAAAAAAAATAATTAATTAACATTTTCTATCACCTAGAGTTTTTTATCACCTAAGAGGAAGATCTGGTGGCATGGGGTTAAGAGCTTGAGTGTTAACCAAAATGTTGGCAGTTCAAAGCCACCGGTCACTATGAGTAGGGATTGACTCAATGGCAAAGGGTTTTTTTTTTTTATTATTATTATCATTTTTTTTTTTTTTAAATCGCCTAAGACACATGACTGCTACAAGTTTTAACCCTGACTTTAGAAATGTAATCCATATGAATTCTGAGAAGCTAATGGGCCTACTAGTTAGCTACTAGTTGATAAATGGAAAGAGCTAGAAGTTAAATCTAAGCCAGCAATTGTTGGACAAATGGAACTCATGATTGATGTCTGTACTGTTCACGTAACGCTCCAATGTCTGCGAGTACACACTGAAGTATTGAAGTACTTAGCTGGTGTAGTAAATGAGAATAAAGGCACTAGGGTCAGATATGGACTGATGGTTGAGGTAAACTTTTCTTTAAAATATATGTTGTTGTTGCTCTCAGGTACTGTTGAGGCAGTTCCGACTCACACGAATCCTATGTACAACAGAAAGAAAACCTGCCTAGTTCTGTGCCATCCTCACAACTGTTGATACAGTGGAGTGTGTTGTTGCAGCCACTGTGTCAGCCCATCTCGTTGAGGATATTCTTTCTCATTGACCCTCTACTTTACCAAGCATGATGTCCTTCTCCAAAAACTGGCCCCCTGGATAACATGTCCAAAGTACATGAGATGAAGTCTTACCATTCTCCCTTGTAATGAACATTCTGGCTGTACTTCCAAGACAGATTTGTTTGTCCTTCCGGCAGTTCATGGCATATTCAAT
Source organism: Loxodonta africana (assembly GCF_030014295.1). NCBI lineage: Eukaryota > Metazoa > Chordata > Mammalia > Proboscidea > Elephantidae > Loxodonta > Loxodonta africana. The sequence goes on from NC_087361.1 coordinate 46,430,233, forward strand.
ATCCTTCACCAACACCGTAACTCAAAGACATCAATTTCTCTTCAGCCTTCCTGATTTACCATGGAGCTTTTGCATGCATATGAGGAGACTGGAAATACCATGGCTTGGGTCAGACACACCTTAGTCCTCAAAAGTAACATTTTTGCTTTTGGACACTTTAAAGAGGTCTTTTGCAGCAGATTTGTCCAATGCAATGTGTTGTTTGATTTCTTGACTGCTGTTTCCATTGGCATTGATTGTAAATTCAAATAAAATGAAATTCTTGACAACTTCAGTATCTTCTCTGTTTACTGTGTTGTTGCTTATTGGTCCACTTGTGAACTTTTGTTTTCTTTATGTTGATGTGTAATCCTAACAAAGGCTGTGGCCTTTGTTCTTCATCAGTAGGTGCTTCAAGTCCTCTTCTTTTTCAGCAAGCATGGTTGTGTCATCTTTGTAAGGCGCGTGTTGTTAATGAGTGTTCCTCCAATCCTGATGCCGTGTGTTTCTGTTTTTCTTTATGAAGTCCAGTTTCTTGGATTAGTTGCTTGGCATATAGATTGAATAAGTATGTAAAAGGATATAACCCTGACTCACATATTTCTTGACCTTAATCTATGCAGTATCCCCTTGTCCTGTTCAAACAACTGCCTCTTGGTCTAACGGATTCCTCATAAGCACAATTAAAAAAAAAAAAAAACAATTAAGAGTTCTGTAATTCCCATTCTTTGCAATGTTATCCATAATTTCTTATGATCCAGACAGTCAAATGCCTTGGCTTAATTAGGGAAACGCAGGTAAATATCTTTCTGGTATTCTCTGCTTTTATCTATGATCCATTTCACATCAGCAATCTGTATGATTATATGATTTTTCTTCCTTAGCTGATTGACAAGATGAATTATAATAATTTATTTGGCGGTGCTCAACTTGTCTGGCATATCTGAAATAAATCCCAGTCAGTCATGATATATAATCTTTTTTATACATTGATGGATTCAAATTGTTAAAATATTTTTAAGAGTTTTACTTCTAAGTTCACAAGAAGTATTGGTCTATGGCTTTCTTTTCTGTACTAGCCTTGCCTGGTTTTGGTATGAAGGTAAAACTGTCACATTAAAATAGTTGGAAAATGACTCCTCATACCTTTTTTTCTGGAAGAGAGAGGTAAGAAATTGTATTATTGAGTTGACACCCTTACTCTTTTGTAATGTAAACACATAATACTAAATATTTCTCTCTCAGAGCTTCTTGATCTGCACTCCAGAAATTTTGATATATTTTCATTTCCATTCAGTTCTGTGTGTTTTTTAAATTTAGTTTCCTTTGAGACATCCTTTTTAAACTTTGAGTTTTTTAAAAGTGTGTTATTTAATTTTTAAGTGTTTGAAAATTTTCCTGTTGTCATTATGTTCTTGATTTTTTTGTTTGATTCTGTGTAGTCAGAGAACGTACTCTGTATTATTTAAATTATTTTAGATCTTTTTCAATTAGTTTTATTACTGAGGATATGGTCTCGCTTGGTAAATGCCGAGTATGCACAAGAACAAAAAGGTACACGCTACTATTATTTGTTGGAGGTTTCTATGTACATCAGTTAGATCCTGTTAGTTGACTGTGCTCTTTAGCATTTCATATTCTTGCTGATGTTATTTCTAGTAGTTCTAGAAGTTGTTGAGTATATGATTAGAAGACTACAACTGTAATTATTTGTTTATACCTCCTTTCAGCTCAGTCAGTTTGGATTTATATAGTTTGAAGCTGTTATTTGGTGAATATACATTTAGAATTTTATGTTTTCCTGGTAGATTAATAATTTTGTCATTATGCAATTCCCCTCTCTGTATCTAGTAATTTTCTTTTCTCTGAACTCTATATTATCTGGTATTAATATAGCCAGTCTTGTTTTTATTTAAAAACATATTGTTTACATGATATAACTTGTCTATTATTTTATTGCCAATTACATGTGTCATTGAATATGAAGTGAATTTGGTTTTTTGTATCATCGACTCATTTTTTATACATTCTGCTGATCTTTGTCTTTTAATTGACTCATTCAGATAATTTGCATTTTAGATCATTATTGATATCTTTGTGCTTAAATCTGTCATTTTATTATTTGTTTTTGTTGTTTCTTCTCTTTCCAGTTCTCTTTTTGTCTTTTCTAATGTTCTGTGGGGCACTTGAATATTTTATTTAGGATTCCATTTTGGTGCATTTATTGCATTTTTGAGTATATCTTTTTTATAGTTTTCACAGTGGTTTCTTTGACTATTACTATATCTGTATGTAAGTTATCACAACCAACTGTTATGAACACTTAACACTTTGAGTAAAGGGCTGAAAATTTTCTTCCATTTAGGCTCCTTTATCCTCACATTTTTAAACATAATGGCTTTAAGTTTCAAATGGCATGATAAGTTTTGTTGCAATCATCAAATATGAATGATAAAATTCATGAAGAGAATGATAGCCTCTTGTATGTACATGTTACTCTTTACATTTTTTTTTCATTACTTATGCTCCAAGATTTCTTCTTTTAACATTTCTGAATATCTTATTTTATCCATTCATTAAAGGTAAGTGTAGTAGCAACATATTCATTTAGTTTTTCTTCATCTGATATTTATAAAGGATAATTTTTCTAAATAAAGACTTGAGTTTGCATTTGATGGTTCTTTTTGCAATTGAAAAATGCTGTGTCACTTCCTTCTGCTTACATGTTTTCAGATTAGAAATCTTCTGTCATTTGAGTTAGTGTTCTCCTAAGGAAATACATCATTTCTCTCTGGCCATTTTCAAGATTTTTTTCTTTGTCTTTATTTTTCATGAGTGTTTTTGTTTGAACAAAGATTTATTTAGATAAATAAATTCTCTATTTGGGGTTTCCTCAGCTTCTTGAATCTGTAGGTTGATGTCTTCTGCCAGATTTGGGAAGGTTTCAAGAAAAATTTCTAGAATAGAAATAAGAATAGAAAGATTGATCATAAAGAGTCTGAGGGAAAACTTGGTAGATGTTGATAACATTCATCAACTTCTAAAATATGTTCAATAGTACAGTTTGTGTGTGTGTGTGTGTGTGTGTGTGTGTATGTAGTGGCATGAAAAGGCCAAATTCAGTTTGAGAACCGTGTGGAATATTTAGAGGAATATGTTCAGTAAGTAAATGATCTGGAAATGGAAGGAAAGGCTGCTGCTAGAGAAAAGAAAGCTGATGATTTTTCATGTGGTAGTTGAAGTTTATAGTATGAATGTGATGTCTCAGACACACTCATATAGTGAGAAAAACAGAAGGGAAGAGGACTAAGTTATATCACATACCAACAACATATACAGAATGGAAAAATGATGGGTTGCCTGTACTGAAATCTCAGGAAGGAGTAAGAAATACAGGTAGAAACAGGGAACAAAAAAAGAAAAAAAAAATATCAAGAATAAAAAAATTTTGATCAACAATACAGGAAGATGAAGAGAAGTTAGGCAAGATAATGTCTGAAGGGCTCCTTTTGCATTTAGCACGAAAAAAGGCATTGGTTACTTTATCTAAAATAGCATTGGTGGAGAAGTAAGGGCTGCTCCTAGGTTTCAAGTAGTTGAGGCATCAATGTACAGTGAGGAAGTAATGACAGTGGCTACTCTATTTTCAAAGGAGCTTGAAATACATTTTTCACTTCAAAATACAACATATGTGAAGAAAAATTTTGTGTTATTTTTCCTGTTGTCGTAAGCTGAGAGAAATTTTAAAAGATGTCATTAGAGAGAGAACAAGAGAAACAGGAGAAAGAGAGAGCAAGAAAGATTAAAGACAGAGGGAAGAAAGGAGATGTGATATTAAAGAAAATAGAAGCAGATGAAGTCATCATAGGTGGTAGTGAGGATCAAGGTGAGTCTAGTTTAAGTATTACAATGGACTTTTCATCCTATGAAAAAGGAGGGAAGGATATAAGGATACTTATGGGCATATACAATTAGATATCTATGAGCTTAGAGAATTTCCATGTCTAGGTCTTGATTTTCACTATGAAATAAGGATAAAAACAATTTATTAAACACTAGGAAGCCAACAATTATCCACTTTAGAAGAATGGTATAATTTTGAAATAGACAAATGGGAAATACACCTGACAAGTGTGATACAATAAGATTTTTGGAACAAAACAAAAACTGAATATCATAAAGTTAAAGTGGCAACAATCCACAAAGTTAGAAAATTTTCTCCATCTTTCAGAAGATGAGCATAGTGAGAAACAGAGATCATAATGTAATCCAAAATTGGGTTTTGTATAACAGGGACATCAGAAGGACAAAGGGCTTAGGAGGTGAGGGGGCATGAAAACAGTAGTTGAAGGAAAGCACCACAAATTCTGAGTGGTTTGGAAATAGAAATAAAGTTATTAGACGTAAATAAAAGCTAATAGACGTTAACAGTAAGAAGCCAAGGAATTATTGATCAGAGTAGGAATGAACGTATGGGTGGTGGGCAAGTCCTCCGAATATTTACGGGACCCAAGGCAAGAATACAAACAGAAGTTCTCATAAAATGCATCCAGCTATTTAGAAGTATAAGATTATGAAAACATGTTTTTAAATGAAATATGATTGATCAACCTACTTTGACATACTCTTATAAAATCCTGAAGTATTGGATATCTATAGAAGAATGAGTTTGAACGGATTTAGATGTGAAATTTCTGCATGAGGATATGAGGAGTGAGAGAGAGAAGCTGAAACCATTTTCTAGGCCTTTTATGAGTAGGAAATAGGAAGGTAAGCATCCATTTTTCCAGGGAGAAAAGGTAGGTTTATTGGGGAAAGAAGGTAGAAATGAGAAAGCAGAAATTGCTTCTTTCAACCTGAGAAGTCTGACTGCATCTGTCACCAAGAGGAGACACTGTGAACAAACGGGGTCTACCACATCCAAGAAAGGTTCTTCTATTTGTGCATGACATTTATTTATTTATTTACTTTAGAAAATAACATATAAAAAACATATATATATAAGCATATGTAAAAGACTAGAAGAAGTAAGATGTTTGTGGAAAGTTAGAGGTTAAACTTACAGAAAGGGAATAATTATTTTTCCCCTGAAAATATGAGAAGCAAGGAATGGAGCACACAGATGAAGAAATGGGCGTTCTGCAGCTCAAGGCAAAATGACCCTTTCTAACAAGAAAGAAGGAAGAAAGATAAAGTGAAGGTGCATATACAGTTATGAAGCTGAGGACGGAAGGCTGAATTAGGTATCTTCTTATGGTTTCTATCTTCCCCTTCTTCCCGCCTGCTGCCCCCGCCAGGAGATGGGAGATAGGCTTATCTGAGAAGAATAAGGTGGGAGAGCAAAGAATCCAAAATTTAGAGAAAATGCAGAAAGTCCGAAATAGCAATGTAGAGATTGGGAGAGACAGTCAAATAAAGGAAAAAAAAAAAAAAACAAAAACCTGTTGCCATGGAGTGGATTTCGACTTATAGTGACCATATGGGACATTGTAGAACTGCCCTATAGGGTTTCCAAGGAGCACCTGGTGGATTCGAACTGCCATCCTTTTAGTGAACTGCGTTAGCTCTTAACCACTGTGCCACTAGGGTTTCCCAAATACAGAAAGATGTCCAAAAATGGCAGGAGAGACATTCAAAATGTGTAATAAATATATTTTGAATTTTATTGCAAGATTTTTCTGCCTCTTAAATGTTAAAAATAAGTGTACTAGAACAAATGGTTTCAAATGAAGCAGCATATAAGTTTCTTATGATAACTCTGCAGAAGAGATGACATGTTCCTACAGTAATGGGGAGTGGATAATGAAGAAATATATAGGACAAAGCTTTTACTCAGGATAAGCCATAAAAACTGACAAAATATTTAACCGTTCTTACCAAAAGGAAGAAGTTAAAAACTGTTTTGAAAATGCACATCTTCTATCTATGCTTAAAATTGTTTAATTACATGGGTTGATTCTTTTATCCATTTGTACCTGTCAGGGTGAGTTGTTTTCTTGGCACATTTTTAAATGAATGGAAAACAGATATCCAAATCAAATTTGCCTTTGGAGCAGCTGATGGATCTGAACTGCCGAGCTTTTGGTTAGCAGCTGAGCTCTTAACCACTGTGCCACCAGGGTTTCCAAATTATAGTAGGTTTGATGAATTTTACAAAAAGCTAACTGAAAGCTTGCACTATCTTTGCAAAATTCTTACACTTTAACATGAAATTTAATACCACTCTCCTCATTCTCTAAGTAAGCAGTCCTATTTGAGTAATACTGGGAACATTGAAGAATTGGTTCTCCTGTTCTCACCCCTAATTTTTTCTTTTGTCTGATGTTCATGCTGAGGGAGGAACTTCAAGCCCAGCGCTCCAAATAAGAGCATTATTACAGGGCTTTTGAAATAACATTGGGCTCTTTCAGCAACCACTTCTCTTGAAGAAGCCAAACCAAACAAACAAACCAACAACAACAACTACAAAAAAAAAAAAAAAAAAATGTTGCCTTAGTTTCAATTCGAACTCATGGCAAACCATGTATGTCCCAGAGTCAAACTGTGCTCCATAGGGATTTCATGACTGTGAACTTTCAGAAACAGATCTCCAGGCCTTTCTTCCAAGGTGTCTCTGGTTGAGTTCACACTACCAACCTTTCAGTTAGTAGCCGAGTGTCAACTGTTTGTGCCACCCTGGGAATCTTTTAAGAAGTCAGTAAAATATAAGCCCTCACTCTGTCCCAGGAGAGCTTAGGAATTTGAAGCTGTTGCAATTGAATTCAACAAATATCAAGACAACTTCTCAGTACCGTTGGAATACTAAGCTGGTAAACCACAAAGGAGCTGATTATCAAGTCCTGGAGATGAGACAATATATATAACACACAGTGACTATCACACTTAGGTCTTATAAAGCGACTAAAAATATGGCCTTCAAAGTTGGATATGTCTATAAACTCTGTGACTTGGGGTAGGTTACTTAATCTTCCTAAATTTTAGGTTTTCTTTTCTATAAAATGAGCAGGATAACACCTATGTCACAAGGCAGTATGCAGGTAAATAAAATAAGTGTCTACTATGGTGCCTATAGAGCCCTGGTGGTGAAGTGGTTAAAAGCTCTGCTACTAACAAAAAGATTGCCAGTTTGAATCCATCAGCCGCTGCTTGAAAACTCTACAGGGCAGTTATACTCTGTCCTACAGGTTTGCTATGAGTCGGAATCAGCTCAACAGCAATGAGTTTGTTGCCCAATTAGGGTCCATGCCCTGGAGCAATGGAGCCAATGAAACATACCCCAAGTCAGAAAGAGGGAGAAAGTTTATTTAGGGGATGTACACCTACGGAAACCAGATAGTAACGCAGACTGTGTGTGTGGAATCCCAAAAACCAATTTTATCTTAGGCCTCATATAGAATTTTTACAAGGGTTAGCAGTGTCTTTGTAGCCCGCACATGGAATAGCTGGAGAAGTTATTCATTACAAGATAGTGACAAGAGGCTCTTTATCAGACTAAAGAGATACACGTCAGACACCTGGTCTCTAATCTCCACGCAGTAGTGGAGAAGGGGTCGTAAGTGACACGTGACTGGACAGAACAACAAAGTTATTAGCATCAAATCAAAACAAAGAACAAAGTTATTTGTATCAGATAAAAACAAAGTCATTAACAAAGGTATGTGGAAAGGAGAAGGCAGGCAGAGGAAGGAGAAAAACTTACAGGTTCATCATGACATTGTGCTAGTTCGATCAAGCTCTCGGTCGCCCATTTTGAAAAGCAGAAAACATGGTGGGGAGTACTAGGCCCACGGGTTTAGTGTTTTTTTTTTTTTTTGGATGGTATCACATATTAACCATTACAAACCAATAACTTCTGTAAATTCAGACCAAAGTTAGTGTGCACAGAAGGAAATGAAGTATTTTTCCCCAAATTCCATGCCTAGCTTAGGCTACATGCAATATCTAAGTCATCTCCAAACAAAACACTTTCAGAAAGAAAAAAAAAAAAATCAGTTTTAAAGTTGGTGTCAGCATCACCACATTGAAAAATAAATTCTTTGATGCAGGTCCTCGCTCCGAGAGAGGCTTCCCACTTTGGGAGCTACATGTATTAGATTTTGCTATCAGAAAATCCCTCATCTCCAAACATCTAAATTACATCAACTATAATCTGATTTCTTTGAATTTACTTCAGCAGCAACAAAAACCATGTTCCAGTCTTCAGCGCTTATATCACTGCCATGACAAATACCAACAGGAAAAAAAAAGACAAATAGTTTCCTGGATTTAACCTCAAACTTGTGACACATGTTTTTGGGTTCATGACCTAATATGAAACTCCTGAATATAAATTCACTCACAAATACATGGATCACCTCAGCCAAGCATCCTTTTCAAATGAGTCTGCCTTAGTTCAAAGCACAAAATAAAGAGGCATATTAAGCTGCAACTATCCCCTTTCTAAGCTCCCTGAAATATATCTCGAACAATAACATGCACTGAGTTAACACAGAAAAACTGAACAAAAATACATAATAACCCAAAGGTGTCTCATTAATATTGCCGTGGATTCTCAGTCAGATTTTAAAACCCTTTCGTTACTAATATATATATATTTTTTATTTTTTATGGCAAGCGTTTTCAACTTTAGAATGTATGCTTACTAGCTGAGTGTGTTTAAATTTTTGGTTGGTAACATGGGTTTTGAGAAGTATGACCTGGTAATACAAGCCACCAATGAGGCGAATAGCACTGTGGCATCACTGATCTGTGGTATGACAATATAGAAATAAGAGCTGTATAGATAATTTATTGAGGGTAACTTTTCATTAGATTACATGTTCTGTTGCTGTCAAGTTGATTCCAACTCATAGAGGCCCTATGGGACAGAGTAGAACTGTCCAATAGGGTTTCCAAATAGCGGCTGGTGGATTCCAACTACTGACTTTTTGGTTAGCAGCTGAGCACTTAACCACTGAGCATCCAAGGCTCCAACTATCACCCGAGAAAGCTATAAGAATGCTTGCAAGCCTTATCTCACAGAAATAAAAGAAAAAAAGGAAAGTGTTTACAAAACCGACCCATCCAGGAAGCATCACCTAGCAGAATGCCCAATTTACCCAAACATGAGGTTCCAGCTCTGATCTGCTGAGCTTCATGTATTTCAAAAGGAACCCATCTTGACATTAAATGCATTACAACTGGAATAGACCTTACCTCTGAGGTCCAGAGGCATAAAAAGTGGCTGGTATGCCACTGATCAAATAGTGACAAAACAGTTAAGGAAGTGTTGAAGGTCTGTCACTTGGTTGACGTTGCAACTACAGTACTATTACAATAGTTACTTCATATGGAAGCCTATGTGTGTGTATATATATATATATAAAACATACATATATTTAGCAAGTAGCACAAGAATGTATGGTGAAAATCTTATTCAAAATATCGTATCTTTGTAAAGACATAGGAAAGATTTGAAAGGGAGATACCAAATGTTAACTGTAATTAATATAAGCAATGAAATTTGGACTTTTCTCTAGTCATACTGTTCAGTTATATTTAACTTACTTTACTCTAGAGGTATTTAATTGAGCCCTGGTGGTGCAGTGATTGAGAGCTCGGCTGCTAACCAAAAGGTTGGCAGTTTGAATCCACCAGCTGCTTCTTGGAAATCCTGTGGGGCAGTTCTACTCTGTCCTATAGAGTCACAGTGAGTTGAAATCGACTTGACGGCATTGGTTTTTTTTTTTTTTACGGTAATTAAAAAAAATGTTTCTAGACTGTATAATATGCTAATAATTTTATTATCTCCATTTCGCAGTTGAGGAAATGAAAACACAAAAAAATTAAGTAACTTGCCCAAATGCACAAAATTTTAACCCAGTCATAAGCTTCCGTGCTTTCCACTGTCTTCATTTGCTGCAAGGAGAATGAAACAAATTCCTTCATCAAAGTTTCTTGTTGCGTTGAATTCAATGTTACCCTTTGGTTAAGTATAGGTAGTATACTATTTCTTTGAAATTCTCATACATATTTATTTAATAAAGCAACATGTAGATTTACCATTTAAAAATCAGGTATATATTATATACATTAAAATTATACATTGTAATTTTATACATTACAATTAACCCTTTTTAGCTTTACAGTTCTTTGACTATTGACAGACACAAGCTATTTCATTGTTGCTTTAATTTGCATTTCCCTGTTGTCCAATTATTTTTCCGTATGTCACTCATATATACCTCTTCTTTGGTAAAGTATTTCTTTAAATACTTTGCCCATTTTTATTGGGTTCTTTGTTTTCTCGTTATTGAGTTCGGAAAGTTCATTATGTCATTTAGAGGCCAATCTTTTTATCAGATTTGAGTTTTGCAATTACTTTCTTCAAGACTAGGACTTGTCTTGTCATTCACTTAACTAGATTCAAAAACAAAACGTACATCAATTCATACAATTTCTCCATGTATAATTCAGTGACATTGATTATATTCCTCAACTTTTAAAACCATTTGCACTCTCCTTTTTGAGGAAAGCCTGGTAGCATAATGGTTAAGAATTTGGCGATTAACCAAAAGGTAGGCAGTTTGAATCCACCATGTGCTCCTTGGAAACCATATGGGGCAGTTCTACTCTGTCCTAAAGGGTCACTATGAGTCTGACTCAACGGCAATTTTTTTTTCTCCTTTTCTAAATTGTATCACCTCCATTAACATAAACTCAATGCCGCTCAAGCAAAAAATTCTCCTTCTTCCCACTCATGGCAACCACTAAAGATTGTTGGTCACTACATATTTGCTAATACGATCTAAGTCAAATCATGCAATATTTGTCCTTTGCAACTATCTTACTTTGCTAGCATGTTTTCGAGGTTCATCCACATTGTAGCATGGATCAGGAACTCATTTCTCTTTATGGCTGAGTAGTATTCTATTGCATATATATATATATATATATGACACATTTTTTTTTATCATTTATCTGTTGAGGAGCATCTTGGTTGTTTCCACAGTTTGGCTATCATAAAAAGTGCTGGAGTAAACATTGGTGTATAGGTTTCTATTTGCATCCCTGCTTTCACTCCTGAGTATGTACTTAGTATTGGGATTGCCGGGTCATATGGTGGTTCTATGCGCCACTTTTTGAGGGACTGCCAAACTGTTTTTGCGCAGTGACTGTATGATTTTACATTCCCACTAGCAATGGATGAAGATTTGGGTTTCTCCACAACCTCATCAATGCCTATGGTTTTCCCTTTTTTTGATCATTGCCATTCTAAAAGGGGTGAGGTCGTATTTCACTGTAGTTTTGATTTTCACCTCCATGGTGAAGCAGTAGTTAGAGCACTTGGCTGCTAACTAGAAGGTGGGTGGTTTGAACCCGCCAGCCACTCCACTGGAGAAAGATGGGTCCATCTGCTCCTGTAAAGATTTTCAGCCTTGGAAACCATATAGGGCAGTTCTACTGTGTCCTACAAGGTCATTAAGAGTTAGAATCAACTTGAGGGCAATGGGTTTGGTTTTTTGGCATTTAGAATAGCTAATGACATTGAGCCTCTTTTGATAGCTTGTTGGCCATTTGAATATTTTCTTTAGCGAAATACCAGCTTAAGTCTTTTGCCCATTTCTTGATTGGGTTGTTGTCTTTTTGTTGTTGAGTTGTAGAAGTATTTTTTTTTTTTTTTTAGATATTAGATCCTTACCACATGTATGATTCCTCATAAATTTTTCCAATCTGTAGATTGTCTTTTCATTTTTTTGACAAAGTCATTAGAAGAAAAAAAATAATTCATTTTTGTGTGGTCTCATTTATCTATTTTGTGTTTTGCTGCTCATACTTTTATCATAATATCTGATAGTCCATTTTTAAAAAATAGGTCCCACAGCCTTACCTCTATATTTTATTCTAGGGATTTTATGGTTTTCGTTTTCACAGTTATATTGTTGGTCCATTTTTGTTTTGTTTTGTTTTGCTTTTTGTGCCACATGAGGCATATATCCTGATTAAAATTCAATTTTCTCAGCACCATTTGTTGAAGAAACTCTTCCTTCCCCATCGAATGACTTAGCACCCTTGTAGAAAATCAGTTGATCATAGATATCGATTTGTTTCTGGAATCTCGATTCTACTACATTGGTCTTTATGTCTTTTATTATACCAGTACCAGGTTACATACATGGCTTTATAGTATGTTTTGAAATCAGGAAGTGTTTGAGTCCTACTTTATTATTCTTCTTCCACATTGCTTTAGCTATTTGGAGTCCTTCACCCTTCCATATAAATTTGAGGATTGGCTTCTCTATTTTTGCAAAGGAGACTTTTGGAATTGTTAGGTAGTATACTTTTGATTTGCACAAACAAGCTAATTGCACAAACACTGGCTTGAAATATAATTAATGTGTGAAGTTTCTCTATTAGGATGGTTAGGGATGTATTAAATAAAAAGAGTAGAAATAGCTCCTAATGCCAAATTTCCAGGGAAGAGGGAAGTCACACTACTGAATCCAAGTTAAAATGGACATTGTGGTCCTTTTGAACATGACTTTTGATTGTTGCAGGACATGTGTTCTTTAAAAGTTGGAGTCATAGAGGACCATAGGAGAGACAGTCCTTAAAAACAATGGTAATCAACCTTTTTCAAAATGGTGGGGAAAATATGAATTATTCATTACATGGTGTTAGAAAAATTGGAAAAACAATCTGGAAAATATTCACATTGTATTTCAATTTCATAGCCAAACAACTTCATATTGAAAAAATAATTATTTTAATACATATTAAAAAAATAATTTTCCACAAAGAAAATATTCAGTAGAGTTAATGTTATAGGCACATTCTTCTGAATATTTAAGAAGGAAAAAATAAGTTCAATCTTATAAATTTTGTATGTAGGCTATCAAAAAAAAAAGGAATACTACATAGCTAGTTTTATGATACTACCATACTAGCATCCTCTTGGTACTAACACCTGATGAAAATTTTTCTAAAAAAGAAAAATCAGAGACAAATTTCACCAAAAATCTTTCACCAAAAATATTAACAAACTGAATTCAGCAGTATGCATAAAACAAATGAATCACAACTAAATTTGTTTTTTTTCATTAATACAGGAAATATTTCACTCTTGAGAATCAAATCAATTTACCAAATTAAAATAAATGAAAGAAAAATGTAATATTCAGTTTAATGGATGCAGAAAAAAATTACAGAATTGAACACCTATCCATGATGATGATAAACAGAAAAAATACAAATTTAATGAAACATCCTTGATTTAGTAAAAGATATTTTAAGAAACCTACTTAAGGTTAAAATGATAACATTTTCCTTTCAAAAACAAGTGAAATTAGAATGCCTGTTTTGATCACTTCAAAATAAAAAAATAGATAGGACAGAAAAATAAGTAATAAATATATCTTACTTAGAAAATATAGAAGAACATTTAAATAATTCTGAACACATTATTAGAATTAATAAGTTTAATAAGCAAGTATGATGATTTTGCTGGAAAAAATAATTCATGTGCAGGCTTAATTGAACTTATATGAATCAACACTCATGGTTATGAAATAAAATTAAAAAATACACGTTACAATAGATTCAGAAACATATAAATCTAACATTATTATTGAAGATTACTAAATAGAAAACTATAAATTATTATTACTGAAAAATATTGAAGAATAACTAAATAAATAAACCTAGCTTTATATAGTTAGTGCTTTACAGTTAAAAAAAAAAAAAAAGCCTTACAAATCACCTAGGAGCTAAAGATTCTCAGTAGAGTGTGGAACTTAGCACCAGCGCTATCCTCCACCCCCTATAGACAAATGCATACACATAGGACCTGAGGGTTTTTGAAAACGCACCCAAAACAATGCTTCTTAGACTCTAATTTGCATGTGAAACATCCAGGGCATTTATTAAAATAAATGTTTCCGATTTAGCAGGTCTTGGGTGGAGCCTGAGATTTGCACTTCTGGGTAGTTCTCTGATGATGAGGGTGCCTCAAGTTTGAGTGACACACACTGAGGAGCAAGATAGGAGGGTTTATATTATCATAGCTCCTGGGACACTTCTGGTATTTGGTGGACAGGTGTCAAGGGAGGTTATCTTTGTACAATGAAGGTTATCTTCACACAATGAAGACTTGTTCCATTGGAAATGCTAATAGTACACCTGTTGACACACGGCTATAGGCTGACATTCTCCACTGAGGGATGAAAAAAAAGACATCTAAAAATGTTAAATGATTTTCCAAGGTCACATGCTGATTCAATTGTATACTCTCTGAGTAGCTTCAGTGTTTTTATTATTTTAAAACCTTTGGGCTACCTACGCCTGAGGATTCGTGTAAATGAGTGTGGGGATGGACAGACCACAGAGATCACCTAGTAACCTATATCAGCTGATCTCAAACAGGGGAACATGAATCAATCAATTATACTGAGATTGCTGTGTGCCATGCAGTCAATTTGACTCACAGCAACACAATATGGCAGAGTAGAACTTCCCCATAGGGTTTCCTAGGCTGAAATCTTTACCGCAGCAAGTGGGCAGGCCTTTTCTCCCACTAAGCCTCTGGTGAATTCAAACCCCTGATCTTTCAGTCGACAGGAAAGCACTCAACTATTGTGCTACCAGGGCTCCTTGCTAAGACTGAAAACAAACAAACCTGTCACCATCCAGTCAATTCTGACTCATAGCAACCTTATAGGATAGAATTTTCCCTAGAGGGTTTCCAAGGTTGTAATCTTTACTGCCACATCTTTCCCCTAAGAGCGGTTGTTGGGTTCAAACCACCAACTTATTGGTTAGCAGCCAAGTGCTTTAACCGCTGCACCACCAGTGCTCTTTTTGCTAAGATAAAAAAAAAAAAAAAGATAAACCAATGGTTAATTGGCTTTCTGGCTCTTTCTTTCTTAAAAACTCATTGTAATTGACTTAAAAAGCGTCTTGCTTTTTTTTTTTTTTCTAACAGAAGGATCCCCTGTAAACATACAGATTGTTTGAATAAACGCTATATGCTTTAATTCTTGTTGTGCTTCAATTATTTTGACCCACCCTTCTTTCCTTCCTTCCTCCCTTCTTTCCTTCCTTCTTTTCTTCTTTCCTTCTTCCATCCTTCTTATTAGTCCCTTCTTCCTTTTGTCCCTTTTTTCTTCTTTCCTTGCTTCCTAGCTTGACTTTCAAATTCACGGACGCACACACACGCACACACAAGAGACACACACACATATTTCTTCCTTACAAAAGATAAGAAATGTCATCCATTTACTTAGAAAGAAAGGAGATTTCATTTAGTATCAGAAGAGAGGAATTGGTGTAGCAAGTGAAACTAAAGTAAGTGAACTGGAGGAAATCATTCTGAAATCTACATTACAGACCTACACTCACCTCTTTCAACCTTTTTCTTCTTCTTACAGGTTTCTCTCCTGCATTAAACTAACAAATTCAGTTACTTATTTCCCAGAATGCATAATACAACATCTGTGGTAACTTCCCTGAGATTTATTTAGCCAGATTTTCATTAAAATATCTACTGAATTGACTGCATAAAATGTTGCCTATCTTAATAAAGTTCTTTAGAGCTTTACAAATTTGCATTTAATGCTCTTTAGTGTCACTACAGCATTAATAATCTGTGCCTAAAGAGCAATTTAAAACAAAAACAAAAAAAACTTTATGCTATCTATTCAATAGAGTAGCTCCATAACCCTCAATTTTCATGCTATATGGGCTTTTAAAAGTACCTTACAGAAGCTAAAAGGAGAATATTCAGATGCACAATGTGGTCATGTCTCAGAGAAATGAACCAGAGGCTTCTCCAAAAGTATTGCCCACTCCCCATGTTACTTTAAAAAAAAAAAAAAAAAAAAAAGAACATTGGTGTCAAGTGGATTACCACTCACAATGGCTCTCTAGGACAGAGGGTTTCCAAGTAGTGCCTGGTGGATTTGAACTGCTGGCCTTTTGTTTTGCAGCCGTAGCTCTTAACCACTATGCCACCAGGTTTTCCCCCATGTTACTTAGTCCTGCAAAAAATCTGCAACCATTGGCTCAACCTATGATATCTGCCTTCAACATCTCCTTAAGAAGAAATTGCTTTTGCTGCTCTTGAAGTCTTCGTACTGCTAATAAGAATGAGACAGGAAGGGAGGAAAGAAAGGCGGAGATAGATGAGTAAGTAAATAAGAGGCTATAGAACAGATAGTGGCTGCTACTTTCAGGTAAGTCTTTCAGCTAAAACCTGAAAGCGCATGGGGAAGCTAGGCTAAGTGTTACAGACCCATGTGCCCAAGTGAATCAATAAAAGAAATAAGAAAACATGATGAATAATTTTGGGCGCTCGCTTTTCTCTCTCTTTTTTTTTTCTTTCTCCTGGTACCTATTTCCAAAATTAATTGTGCTGAAGGAATTGTGTCACTGTTGATTCAGATGTTCTGAGCAGACCAACATGAGAATTCAGATGCAGGAGGCCTTCTAGGTAATTAGTCTTTTAAAGATTTTCCATAATGTAGCTCAAAAAAAAAAAAAAAATTCAAGATTTCAAGAAGTATTTGTGACTCTTTGCCTTAATTGTGTAGTACTTCTATAACAGAAATACCACAAGTGGATGGTTTTAACAAACAGTTTATTCTCTCACAGCCTAGTAGGCTAGAAGTCCAAATTCAGGGCTCCAGCTCCAGGGGGAGGCTTTCTTTCCCTGTCGGCCCTGGAGGGGTGTCCTTGTCATCATCAATCTTCCCTTGGTCTTGGAACTTCTCCCTTCAGGGACCCCAGGTCCAAAGGATGTGTTCTGCTCTTAGTGCTGCATTCTTGCTCATATGAGGTCCTCAGCTTTCCGCTCACTTCCCTTTCCTTTTATCTCTTGTAAGATAAAAAGTAATGCAGGTCACACCCCAGAGAAACTCCCTTTATGTTGGATCAGGGATGTGACCTGAGTAAGGTGTCATATCCCACCCTAATCCTCTTTAGAAAACCCTGGTGGTGTAGTGGTTAAGTGCTACAGCTGCTAACCAAGAGGTCGGCAGTTCAAATCCACCAGGCACTCCTTGGAAAGTCTATGGGGCAGTTCTACTCTGTCCTACAGGGTTGCTATGAGTCAGAATCGACTGGATGACAGTGGGGTGGGGAATCCTCTTTCCATAACCTAATCTTACCTCATTAACCACAGGCAGAGATTAAGGTTTACAACACATAGGAAAATTACATCAATTATGAAATGAAGGGCAACCACACAATAATGGGTATCATGGCGTAACAAAGTTGAAACCTATTTTGGGAGGACACAATTCAACCCATGACAGTCTTCCTGCCTGCCAGAATACAATCTAGTGGGAAAGTTGTTTGTGTTTTGTATAGTTCAAGATCCATTCAGATGAAAACCAAGGTAAGCGTTTTTGGGGAGGATGGGGAGAGAAAGCAGAAAAGGCCGCACAGAACTTTGTGTATGTCAAGGGCTTGCATGCCGCAATGGTACTTCTTTCATGTTTTCCTGTGGCTGTACGTCAAAAGGAAACCCTGGTAGTATAGTGGTTATGTGCTACAGCTGCTAACCAAAGGATCGGCAGATCAAATCTGCCAGGCGCTCCTTGGAAACTCTATGGGGTAGCTCTACTCTGTCCTATAGAGTCGCTATGAGTCAGAATCAACTCGACGGCACTGGTCTGGTTTTGGGTTTTTTGATACATTAAAAAGCCAGCGCTTCACACCTCCTGTGAGATCAAGGCTGGCTTTTCCAATTCAAAGATGCCTAACGAAAACAGAAACACATCTTTTTGGCACATGTCTTCACACAGAATGCCATCTCTGGCCAATCAGTCAGGAGTGTCAATCAGTAGAACAGAAGAGAAATATTAAGCATGTGTGTGGTGGGGGTGGGGGGTGAGGGGTGGGGGGACAGAGTGTTCAAATAACAAAAATGAGAAGGGAAATACATCAAAAATAGCACCAGGACAGTAAAAGAATGCTTTTATATGTAAAAGAGAGTGCCAGTGGAGATGAGCACTGAAATGATAATTATGTGTGAGGCAAAAGATGAGTCTTCAAGGTAAGAAAGAATGCGGGTGAACTACACACATCTGTGGATTCACTTCCCTACAAAAGAGCAAAGGCTGAAATTGTTCCAAGCTCCCACTCAGGGGAAAGCTCCCTGACAGAAGGAAGGCAGTGTCTGGAGATCCCACAGAGGAGGGAAGAAAGGAAAGGAGTCATTTTGGCAGGGTAGAAGTAGCCAAGGTTGAAATTGAAGAAACAAGTAGCAAGGTTTTTTGTTTGTTTGTTTTTTGTGGTTTTTGAAAGCAACTTCTCTGAAAACAAAGGTATTGAAAGGACTTGAAGAAGACTTAACATTCCTGGTGGCACAGTGGATAAGAGTTCTGCTGCTGACCATTCCACCTGCTGCTCCTTGGAAACCCTGTGGGGCAGTTGTACTCTGTCCTAATACAGTTGCAATGAGTCACAATTGACTGGACAGCAGAGGGTTTGGTTTTGGTTTGTTTTTTGTTTTATTTTGTTTTGTTTTTGGTGGCATAGCGGCTAATGCACTGGGCCACTAACTGAAAGGTCAGCGATTCAAACTCACCAGCCCCTCTGTGGAAGAAAGATGTGGCAATCTGCTTCTGTAAAGATTACAGCCTTGGAAACTCTGTGGGGCAGTTCTACTCTGTCCTATAGGGTCACTTCTTGTCAGAATCAGCTTGATGGCAATGGGTTTGGTTTTGATTTAGATCAGTTTTACTTATACTGGTTAACTCAGATAGAAGTTCAGGGAAAATATGTTTCTTATTTTCTAATATTTATTTTGCACTAGAAGATGGCACAAGACTGGCAATATTTCTTTCTGTTATGCATAAGGTCTGAATGAGTCGGAGGTGACTTAATGGCAACTAACAACAACATTAATCTTTGTACTATTAAAAATGTCTTGTGTCGTAATCTCGACTTGGCAGTATTGATATATCTAGTGATAAGTTGAAGAATGGAGCCTCTAAGTATCTGCCTAGCAGGATTTCAGAAGTGTCATAGACTGTATACATTCCATATTTCCTTGTGTTTCATAGGAGTGTTTATGGTGATTACATTGTCCTTCTTACACGAGTATGTACTGGGTATATGAAGGTCCCTGGGGTGCAAAGGGAAGATGGATATGTGTAGGAAGCTGATAACTTAGTAATTTAATTTTTGAGTTCTATGGAACATAAAGAGTCATACCTGACCTACTTTGGAGACTATTCCAAGACCCAGGAGTTTCAGCTTAATGTTGTGACTAGATGGCATGTCTTTTGGCAGAGGGTGGGGAGAGGAGAGTAGTGTATTTTTCACATATGAAGGAGATTAAGTAGAACATTTGAGACTACAAAGGTAGACTCTGTTAGCCTGCATGGGTGAAATTTTGCTTTTTGAACATTACTTCTCATCTCTGAGGAATAACTCTACTTCCTCTCTTGCTGGCCTCAGGCTTAATAATATTACTTGTTCTATACGGTGAATTATGAATAAAAACGATGTGTACCATCTATATTCAGAAGTTGACTAGCCAATGTGTAACTTGTCATGCCTCTCTTTCGCTGGCTATAGGACATAGAAGCATTTATCAAGAGTAAACTTCCGGGTGGAGCCAAGATGGTGGAATACACAGACGCTTCTGGCGAGCCCTCTTTACAACAAAGATCAGAAAAAACAAGTGAAACAAATATATTTGTGACAAGCTGGGAGCCCTGAGCATCAAAGGCAAGCTCAGACAATGAACTGAGGGGCAGGGGAAGGAAGAGACCGTTCAGAAGCGGAGAGGAGTTACCAGACCTGAATCACAGGGAGCCCTCAGGCACCATTTCTGGAGCTGCGGCGGCAGCGGCGGAGGGCTGGTACTAAAGTTTGGCTGCAGTTTCCTCAGGGAAAAGCAGCCAGCCACACAGCCCACTCACACCTCCGGAACCTGAGTAGAACGGCGCTCTCAGCAAAAGCTAAGTACTTGCAGATATTTTACCTTGCTCCCCCCCCACCCCCAAG
The DNA here is from genome assembly GCF_030014295.1 of Loxodonta africana. Classification (NCBI taxonomy): domain Eukaryota; kingdom Metazoa; phylum Chordata; class Mammalia; order Proboscidea; family Elephantidae; genus Loxodonta; species Loxodonta africana. Next base: position 46,450,204 of record NC_087361.1, read on the forward strand.
CCGGCCTCAGTGGCTGAATCCCTGGGCCTGAGATAGACCCTGGTGAGCACCTACAGCCATCCTCCCAGCCTTGGGGAAGGAAAAAATTTCCAACTCGGGGGAAAAGATAATTTGTTAGCTCCATTAATCGGGGGAGCTCCGGACAGAAGCGGCTCCTGTCCAGGCATAAACCATCCATGGACCTTGAGAACTTTCCCTTCTGCATGGACCTGTGTGGGCCTATTTCGGGAGAACAGGCCCTTGCTGGCAGACTCCAACCATTTCAGCTGTGTGGTGGAGAGGTGGGTGTTTGACATTTGACATTCCTTTGCCGATTAAACAAGGTCCTCACCTACCCACATCAGGGACCGAAGGACTGGAAGCTCCACTCAGGTCACCCAGCCACCTGGAGCAGGGGTCCAAAGATAACGAGAACCTCCTAGTCCTTACAACCAAAAATTTTCGGTGTTCATGGTCCCTCTGCAGAGCCCACCCTCCAGCATGCTCTAGGGAACAGAACGCATTTTCTTCAGAGACACTTGGGGGTCAGTTCTCAGTCTCTTGCCTTGTTCAGAGCATGACCCCCTGCTCCAATCAGATACCAGTATATACGCCAATCACCCCTGCCCCTCTAAGACTGTAGGACAGAGCCTGTACCACAAACTTGATGATCAGCTACCTGGAAACTTGAGCTGAACTCATACAAGAAAACTGAATGGACTCCTAGACTGATATACCTGATAACAGCTTTAGCCAGCTGCGGACAGGACACCAGAGCTCCAAAGGTGAAAACAATCAAGCTAGCTCCCTCAAGCAACCCATAGGGGTATACCAAAAACAGAACAAAGCAAGCAGCTATGACACAGTAAGCAAGCATAAACTAATACAATAACTTATAGATGGCTCAGAGACAACAGTTAATATCAAATCACATAAAGAAATAGGCCATGATCACCTCAACAGGCTTTCAAAACAAAGAACCCAGGGATCTTCTAGATGAAAGTGCATTCCTGGAATTACCAGATGCAGAATACAAAAGTTTAATATACAGAATCCTTCAAGACATCAGGAAGGAAATGAGGCAATATGCAGAACAAGCCAAGGAACACACAGATAAATCAACTGAAGAGATTAGAAAGACTATTCAGGAACAGATTCTTGCCAACAGATTTGAACAACATATCAAAAAAATAATTCAGCATAAGCAAGCAGGATTCATACCAGGTATGCAGGGATGGTTCAACATTAGAAAAACAATTAATGTAATCCATCACATAAATAAAACAAAAGACAAGAATCACATGATTTTATCATCAATTGATGCAGAAAAGGCATTTGACAAAGTTCAACATTCATTCATGATAAAAACTCTCAGCAAAATAGGAATAGAAGGAAAATTCCTCAACATAATAAAGGGCATTTATACAAAGCCAACAACTAACATCACCCTAAATGGACAGACCCTGAAAACATTTCCATTGCAGTCAGGAACCAGACAAGGACGCCCTTTATCACCACTCTTATTCAACATTGTACTGGAAGTCCTAGCCAGAGCAATTAGGCTAGATAAAGAACTAAAGGGCATCCAGATTGGCAAGGAAGGAGTAAAAGTATCTCTATTTGCAGATGACATGATCTTATACACAGAAAACCCTAAGGAATCCTCCAGAAAACTACTGAAACTAATAGAAGAGTTCAGCAGAGTATCGGGATACAAGATAAAGATACAAAAATCAGTTGGATTCCTCTACACCAACAAAAAGAACATCAAAGAGGAAATCACCAAATCAATGCCATTTACAGTAGCCCCCAAGAAGATAAAATACTTAGGAATAAATCTTACCAGAGATGTAAAAGACTTATACAACAAAAACTACAGTACACTTCTGCAAGAAACCAAAAGAGACTTACACAAGTGGAAGAACATACCTTGCTCATGCATAGGAAGACTTAACATTATAAAAATGTCTATTCTACCAAAAGTGATCTATACATTTAATGAAATTCCTATCCAAATCCCAAGGACATTCTTTAATGAGATGGAGAAACAAATCATCAACTTCATATGGAAGGGAAAGAGGTCCCAGATAAATAAGGCATTAATGAAAAAGAAGAACAAAGTGGGAGACCTTACTTTACCTGATTTTAGAACCTATTATACCACCACAGTAGTCAAAAGAGCCTGGTACTGGTACAACAACAAATACATGGACCAATGGAACAGAATTGAGATTCCAGACATAAATCCATCCACATATGAGCAGTTGATATTTGACGAAGGCCCCAAAACAGTTCAATGGGGAAAAGGCAGTCTTTTTAACAAATGGTGCTGCCATAATTGGACATCCATCTGCAAAAAAATGAAAGGAGACTCATACCTCACTCCATGCACAAAAACTAACTCAAAATGGATCAAAGACCTAAATATAAAATCTAAAACAATAAAGATCATGGAAGAAAAAATAAGGACAAGGTTAGGAGCACTAATACATGGCATAAACAGTATAGAAAACATTGTAAAGAATTAGAAGAAAAACTAGATAACTGGGCAGAGCTCCTAAAAATCAAACACTTATGCTCATCCAAAACTTCACCAAAAGATTAAAAAGAATACCTACAGACAGGGAAAATTTTTTAGCTATGACATTTCTGATCAGCACCTGATCTCTAAAATCTACATGATACTGCAAAAACTCAACTGCAAAGAGACAAATAACCCAATTAAAAAATGGGCAAAAGATATGAATAGACACTTCACTAAAGAAGACATTCAGGTAGCTAACACATAGATGAGGAAATGTTCACGATCATTAGCCATTAGTGAAATGCAGATCAGAACTACAATGAGCTTTCATCTCACTCCAACAAGGCTGGCATTAATCTAAAAAACACAAAATAATAAATGTTGGAGAGGCTGTGAAGATATTGGAACATTTATACACTGCTGATGGGAATGTAAAATGGTACAACCACTCTGGAAATCGATTCGGCGTTTCCTTAAAAAGCGAGAAATAGAACCGCCATACGATCCAGCAATCCCACTCCTTGGAACATATCCTAGAGAAATAAGAGCCTTTACACGAACAGATATATGCACATCCATGTTTATTGCAGCACTGTTTACAAGAGCAAAAAGATGGAGGCAACCAAGGTGCCCATCAATGGATGAGTGGATAAATAAATTATAGTATATTCACACAATGGAATACTATGCATCGATAAAGAACAGTGAGAAATCTGTGAAACATTTCATAACATGGAGGAACCTGGAAGGCATTATGCTGAGTGAAATTAGTCAGTTGCAAAAGGACAAATATTGCATAAGACCACTATTATAAGAACTTGAGAAATAGTTTAAACAGAAGAAAACATTCTTTTGTGGTTATGAGAGGGGGGAGGGAAGGTGGGTGGGAAAGGGGCATTCACTAATTAGATAGTAGATAAGAACTACTTGAGATGAAGGGAAACACAGCACACAATACAGGGGAGGTCAGCACAATTGGACTAAACCAAAAGCAAAGAATTTTCCTGAATAAACTAAATGCTTCGAAGGTCAGCATAGCAGGTGCAAGGATCTGGGGACCATGGTTTCAGGGGACATCTAAGTCAATTGGCATAATAAAATCTATTAAGAAAACATTCTGCATTCCACTTTGAAGAGTGGCGTCTGGGGTCTTAAATGCCAGCAAGTAGCCATCTAAGATGCATCAGTTGATCTCAACCCACCTGGATCAAAGGAGAATGAACACCAAGGACACAAGGCAATTACGAGCCCAAAAGACAGAAAGGGCCACATAAACCAGAGACTTACATCATCCTGAGACCAGAAGAATTAGATGGTGCCTGGCTACAACCGATGACTGCCCTGATAGGGAACACAACAGAGAACCCCTGAGGGAGTAGGAGAGCAGTGGGATCCAGACTCCAAATTCTCAGAAGACCAGATTTAATGGTCTAACTGAGTACTAGAAGGACCCCAGTGGTCATGGCCCTCGGGCCTTCTGTTGGCCCAGGACAGGAACCATTCCCAAAGTCGACTTTTCAGACATGGATTGGACTGGACAATGGGTTGGAGAGGGATGCTGGTGAGGAGTGAGCTTCCTGGATCAGGTGGACACTTGAGACTATGTTGGCATCTCCTGCCAGGAGGGGAGATGAGAGCATGGAGAGGGTTAGAAGCTGGCAAAATGGACACAAAAAGAGAGAGTGGAGGGAGACAGTGGGCTGCCTCATTAGAGGGAGAGTAATTGGGAGTGTGTAGCAAGGTGTATATGGGTTTTTTGTGTGAGAGACTGACTTGATTTGTAAGCTTTCATGTAAAGCACAATAAAAATTATTAAAAAAAGAAAAAGAGTGAACTTCCATCAGCAAAGACCTTTGAGTAACAAAAATGAGCAGAGTCCCCTTGCTGACCTTAGATAAACATGCATGCAGAAAAAAAAATAAACCTTGTCTTATAAGCAAGTGAGGTTTTTTGGTTGTTTTTGGGTATCACAGCAAAATTTCTTATATACTACATGATTCCAAAATATAATACAGATAATTTTGTATATACATGGGGCCACCTGGCATCAGAATTGACTTGATGGTAAACTGGTTTGATTTTTAGGATTACTTCAGAGGTTGGAGAAAAAAATAATCGGGGTAAAAATAAATTTAAAAATATGTATACATAGTTATATTCCTTACTCCTTCTACTCAGTCTCCCGATCCGTCCTGATAACATTGATGCTCTGAACAACTTCAATACGCACATCACCCCAGGTGCACAGCTTATCAAGATCATGCTATTGTTGTGTCAGGTCGGTTGCATCCTAGAGATCAAAAAAATAGTTGAAGCCATAGGGTACGATGAGTTTTCTCATTGAAATAGAGGGAAAGACAGTGAGCCAGAAGAAGGTAATGTAATTTAATCAATGTTATTAAAGTTTTAGTGTACAGATAGTCTAGAATAAAATGCCTGAGCTCAAACAAAACAAGGTAATGTATATGGCTTCGTTTACTTGGATCCACAATGTCCATGGAAACAGCAGTCAAGAAATCAAATGATGTATTGCACTGGATAAATTTACTGCAAAAGACCTCTTTAAAATATTAAAAAGGAAAGATGTCACTTCAAGGGCCACAGTGTGCCTGAACCAAGCCACACCTCATATGCATGTGATAGCCAAACAATGAATAAGGAAGTCCAAAAAAGAATTGACACCTTTGAATTATGCATACAAAAGCTGGACAATAAATAAGACCAAAGGAGAATTGATGCATTTGAATTATGGTATTGGTGAAGAATACTGAATGGACTGCCCAAAGAACCAACAAATCTGTCCTAGAAGAAATACAGCCAGATGCTCCTTAGAAGAATAATGGCAAGACTGTCTTGCTTACTTTGGACATGTTATCTGGAGAGATTAATCCCTGGAGTAGGACATCATCCTTGGTAAAGGAGAGTCTAAGCAAAAAAGAGGAAGATCATCAATGAGATGGATTGACACAGCAGCTGTAATGATGAACTCAAACATACGTACGAATGCGAGAATGGCACAGGACTAGGCTCTGTTTCCTTCTGTTATGAGTCAGAACTGACTAGTTGGCACTTAAGAACAACGACAACAGTGTACTCTATCAAAGGCCGTAGAGAATTCTTGCTGAAGTTTGTGCAAAAAGTCATCAGTCCTCAATCAGGAGTCTTTCAAATTGAGAAAATACCACAGTTACAATAAGGCAACACCCCAAATGTCCAGTGCAATGAGCTAAAGAAGTCTCAGTTCTACATAACTAGAAACTTTCACTGGCCTTGTCTAAGGGTGGTTCTCCTTGAGTCCTGTTTCAAAACTAAGAGAATGAAGGTAGGAAATCAGCATGAACAAGTCTAACTCTGCATGCAACATAGTGTAGTAAAAATAGCAAGTTTCGGTGTAAGAAAGACCAGGATTTGAATTCAACCTCCAAAGTTGTCAACTAATATGTTGATCTTTGGCAGAAAGATAGCTATTTAGGATCTTTGTTTGGAAATTTAAAAATATTGTGGGCCTTTTTTATAACTCCATAAACCATGCTTGTATATTATTTACTTATATTTTCTATCTCATGAAATTATTTTAAAAAATACACATTTTTGTGTAAGAGGCTTGTGTCCTTGATGGAGCAACAGATGTGGTGATGTATTTAATTTCAGATTTTCTACCAAAAAATTCCAGGATCTAACTGTCAATGTACCAGTTCTCGAGTATTTTGCTTTATTTATCCAACCTCCTAACATTAAGAAGTAGTTGCCTTTTAAGAAATGCTTCCAAGTTTGATGTGCAATTGTCTATTAAATACAGAATAATCTTAGCTTCCTAGAGAAGCAGGTAACATACAATCATTGAGATAAGTAGTTGTATAATAAATACTTAATTTGCTTCTACATGGCAATCCCATGAATATGCTTTAGCACAGGAAAAATTATTTTCTGTTGTAACAAAGTCTTTTCTCTTTTTTAGAATATGGTTTTCTGCAGAGCCAGGCATCTGCAGTTACTCAATTAGCTATAGACTGAAAATGGGACTGAAAGCAAGGCCTGTGTTCTGGCATTTTATTACAATCTCTTCACTAATTATATTTCTCTAACTGCCAAAACCTATTTCTACTCATATATTAAGAAAAGTGGATTATACCCTCCCCATGTGCTTTTCAGGAACGGGGGTGAGTATAGTAATACATATTGCATTATGAACACATATACAGCACTAAATATACACGTATTATGTATTTTTTTCCCAAAATCTATGCAAAAAGTTGAAATCTGCAAAAGAGCTTCATCTTTTTGGTTATCCTCACCTGTGATTGAGCTGAGGTAAATGTAAAATGTTCATGCAAAAATCCATCCTTAAAAATTTAGTTTTCCCAAAAGTTGCAACTTCTTCTGATTAAAGTAGTTTATCCACATATGTATTTCTCAAAGCATAGAAACATATCCACAAAGCTTATAATCTTGACAAGGAAAGCCTATGGATCCACACAGAAGCCAGGTAATTCTCAAAGAAAAAAAAAAAAAAAATAGAGCAGCAGAGAATGTTCCCAATAGGCCCAGCTGACAGTGCTCTCAATAATGAAATACAGAGGTAACTGATAACCATACAAAAAAATCTACTTAGAGCACTTTATAATAACATTTCTAGCAACCAAGAGGCTGCCTGGTTTTATTTCTATAAAAGATGTTTATTCTCTTTTCTCATCCTTTGCAGTAATATCCCTAAAAGCATAATTTCTGGGCAGCTAAACGAAGTGTAATATTTGTATTGATTTTGGTGTGGTTTATATCCAATACACGCATGATCATTTTAGAAAACTTTTCTTAAAGTTGAGTATTCAAATAAAGAAGACATTCCAGGATAGCTTGTTTAACATGTTGCACGATATAGAATATCACTTTGGTCATTAGCCATGGTGAATTGCAAAAATAGCCATAATCCTTCAGTACTTCCTGTGTTCACACCCTTTGCAGTTGCTCCTGTTAAGAGACAGAATCTGTTTTTCCTTACCCTTTCCACTAGGGCCGGCCTTGTGACTTGCCTTGACTGATAGAACACAGCAGAGATGAGAGTGTACCTGTTTCAGCCTAGGTATCAGGAGTCCTTGTGCAATTCTACTCTTTCTCTTAAAATTTGTCTACATCATAGCCTGGTGGATTATAAGAGGCTTGGAGCCCAGTCATTCTCTTTACCTTAGTCATCCACTAACAAACTGGCAGACATTTGAATTAAGCTATCATCTTATCCAATAAATGACCACAGATGTACGCGCAAGCCCAGCTAAGACCAGACAAGCCTGGCCCAGATCAGGAGAAGTGTCCAGCAGAGCTGTGGACTTGTCATCAATAATAAATTATCATTATTTAGCCACTAAATATTTTTAGTTGCTATTCATTTTTTTTTTTTTTTTTTATTCATAGCCAAGGAGGCTTGCTGGCACAGTGGTTAAGAACTAAGGCTGCTAACCAAAAGGTCATCAATTCAAATCCACCAGCCCCTCCTTGGAGGCCCCATGAGGCAGTTCTATGCTGTCCTATAGGGTTGCTATGAGTTGGAATCGACTGAACAGCAATGGGTTTATATTTAGCCAATGTTGGAGTCATTTACCCTTTTAATACAGGATTTGTCTTTTGCTCCATTCCATTTTCGGATAGATTTGTATTGTCACCTAATTAAGCCTTCTTCTTAAAGCTAATCATGGTATCTACTTATCTGAAGTTCTTTTTGTAACATTACTTAGAATATGTTACTTTATATGTGAGATAATTCCTTGCCTAGATGTAGGAGTTATACTTGGTCTCCAGATCTTTTCTATGTGGTGAATTTACTAATGTTAGCAGAAATTACACACATGCACACTCTCATGCATGCACATGTATACACATGCTCACACATCCAAGTGGAAGTAAAATGATTTATCAAAATCTGGCACAATTTAATAACAAATTAGTAAAGGATTTTAAATGGTAATGGCTTACAGTATAGATAAATATAAAATATATAAAACCAAACCAAACCCGTTGTTGTCAAATCTGCTCTGACTCATAATGACCCTATAGGAGAGAGTAGAACTGCTCCATAGGGTTTCCAAGGAACGGCGGGCGGCTACAATCTGCCGACCTTTTGGTTAGCAGCTCAGCTCTTAGCCACTTTGCCACCAGGGCACCATAAAATATATAGATATGTATAAATTATTTTATTTCACTGCCAACTTGTAACCAATAACCTCTTTAATCATGTTACCGTGCACTGTAGTTCGTATTGGTGTCCATTACACATGGTTGATGCTCAACCAGTCTTTGTTTCCTGGATAAGTTACACTGAAAGAAAATTTGAGAAGAGCTATGATTTGTCTTTTGTTTTTCATCCTCCACATAATCCTTCAGCCCTGTAAATGCAATAAGAATTCAATAATGCAGATTTATTGCATGTATAGTTACATAAAAGCTGATGACAAGGCTTATAAGAATAGTCATGCAAACAGGTAAAAACAATGGACACATTTCTAAATAACCTCACTGAAGTAGGAGATAGTTCAGGCATGCCTCTCCCACTCCAGATGTTTGGAGTTTGTATTTCTTTGCACTTATTTCATTTCTCATGTTGTAAACAACCAAGACCCCTGATTTTATTTAACATTTTGAACATGTTCAGTTTCCATCATATCATCATAGCTTGTAGCTAAAATCCTTTTGACTTGTTTTATTCCTGGCTAGTTTGGAGTATCATGGGGCATGAAGTTTAGCAATGGACCCCTAGTCAGGCACCCCAGACAGATATACAACCGCTGACCATTAGTAAGCTCTTTGGACACACAAGGCTGGTATGTATGGGTCTTGATTCTTCTTATTCATGGACTTTTTTTCTCAGTAGCTGTGGAATTGCAAGCCTGTTAAATCCTAATCCCCAACTTAACATCTATCTGTTTTCTCTGCCAAGCCTCCTCTTTTTCATGAATCCTGGAATCTTTCCCCAAATGCAACCTCCTTGGCTGGTCTTTGACACTCAGCCAAGCTCTTGAAATTTTCTTCACTAGGACAGCAAACATATTTTTTACAATGATTGTCCATTGGCTATAGCCCTAAATTCATGGTCTACATGGAACCATGACAATGAATTCTATGCTTATGTCCTAGAACTAATTCTGTGTCATGCTCACTTGACTTTCTTTCCTCATAGGACAATGTCTACAATTATCAGGATCAAATTCACTGTGCTTTTCTGAACATTGCACATTTGACATAGAATTGCCTCACTGAACATTCGCTTTAGAGTCAATCAAGTTTCCACTGGTCCTAGTGTTTTACGTCAAGGTCTTTGGTAAAAATATTCAGAGATGAATATCTGTGTGCATATGATTTACTCAGGAGTACTCTTGTGAAAAACACAGTAAGGGAGGGGTGGGAGCAGAATTTGTCAGGGGGAAAAGTTAAATTTCAGAGTAGTTGCATGAGAGGGCTTGTCAAATTCAATGGAGGGCTCTGAAGCTGGGACAATTGTATTAGTTTCCTATGTCCACTGAGATAAAACACCACAAATCAGGTAGCATATAAAAAAGAAATATCACAGTGTCACAGTTCTGGAGACTGAAGTAAAAAACAGGGTATCGACCATGTTGATTCCAACTGTGGGTTCTGAAAGAGAATCAGTCCCATGTCTCTCCTATCTTCTGGTGGCTCCTGTCAATCTTTGCTATTCCATGACTTGCGGCTGCATCTGCCTCTGTTGTCACATGGTCACTCTTCCACTGTCTCTCTGTATCTGTGTCTCTTTTCCTCTTATATAAGGACATTAGTCATATAGGATTAGGACCTATCCTACTTCAGAATGGCTTCATGTTACACTAGTTGGGAATATGTTCAAAGTCCTTAGTTCCAAACAGGGTCACGTTCACAGGTATGGGAGTTAGTGCTTCAGCATATTTTTTTGCTGGACACAATTCAATCCAAAAAAAAATTACATGCCCCAAATTGAGCACCCCCCCAGACACACACACACAAAATTGCCATCAAGTCAATCCTGACTCATAACATCCCTATACAATAGAGGAGAATGGCCCCACAGAGTTTCCGAGAAGTGGCAGGTGGATTCAAACTGCCAACCTTTTGGTTAAGCAGCTAAGCTTTTAACTACTGTACCACCAGGGCTCCTGAGGCCTCACAGGAGGGGGTCTATCCTTGGATGAGGCAATTTTCTTTTACACAAGAAAATTACTGGATGGGTCAGTTGTAAGCTATCAGCTGGGAGTACTCCAGACATCAAGATGAATAGGTGCCTTGGTTCTGATTGAGGATCTAGGTGTTCTACAGCATCCGCTGACCCAGCTTCTTCCTCTGGCCATCAGGCAAGGTCACCTCATTTACTTCAATCAGACACATTCTATCTAGCAGTGTGGACCTTGATGTCTTCATTTTTCTGTCATTGAGATTGAAACACAAAAATAAATGATACACAGAGATGAAACTGACTCAAAGGATTCTAACATGAAAAAAACATCAGTACCTCCCGTGCTAACTCTGCTCCGCCATGTTGGCACATGAGATATCTCTCTTATTTGTTTTTGTTTTATTTTTATGACTGGAATCTTGAGGTCAGGGGATTAAGAAGGCTAAAATAGAGCAAGAAGTTCTATAAGCAACATACCTAGCCTAAAAGAAATATTTCTTCACACTGGATTTGGCATACAGTCATTTTAGAATTACAGAACAGTTGCAAAAATAGTCCAGAGAGTTTCTTCACACCACTCACCTAGATTTCCCTATTGCTACTATCTTACATAAATTAGTATGGTATGTTTGTCCTGAAAAATAAAAAGTTTATCAAAATCAGTTGCCCTTGAGCTGATTCTGACTCATGACAGCCTCCTGTGTGTCAAAGTAAGACTGTGCTGCATAGGGTTTTTAATGACTAATTTTTCAGAAGTAGATTGCCAGGTCTTTCTTCAGAGGTATCTCTGGGTGTGTTCAAACTTCCAATCTTCCAGTTAATATCAGGTTGCGCTAACTCTATCACCCAGGGACTGTGATTAACTAAACTTTACACTTTAATTTGGGTTATTAGTTTTTTGCTAATGAGAACTTCTGTACAGTATCTCATTCAGAATACTACCACACACCAGGTTATCTTATCTTCTTATTCTCCTCTGGTCTGTAACTTGAACAGTTTTCATGAGTGCTTGTCAAGTATTTTGTAGAGTAGTACTCAATGTGGATTTGCCTCATGTTTTTCTCATGGTTAGATTTGGTGTTACAGGTTTTAAAGACAAATAACACGGAAGTGAAGTGTCTTTCTTACCATATAGATGAGGCGTGTATACTGTCAACATGACTTGTGACTTATAATGTTAACCTTGATTATCTGTCCAGAGTAGTGTTTGCCAAGTTTCTCCATGGTAGTTATTTTGTTCCTCTCTTTCTTACTCTACTCTTTGGAATTAAGTCACTAAGTGCTCCCTTCACCTCATTACTCAAGGAGTAAGAAGAGGGTCCAGCTGATTTTTAAAAGATTTTTTTTTCTTTTTCTCCAAAATGATTCTTTCTAGGCCATGATTAAACAGAATGAAAAGCTGGAATTTCTAGCTCTTCATTAATAAAGTATGCTCTGAAACATATAAATACAAGTGACTATTAGGGATATTGGGAAAAGAACATTTTGTACAGGGTCCAGAGTGAATATGCAGAAGTGTAGTAAATTCCTCCCCTTTTATGCCTTTTCCCTTGAATATAAGTCCTTTTATATAATTTACTAAGCAATCCATAGCTTTTTAAGTCTTAGGAGAAATCACCTCTGGGCTGAGCTGTACAAGTTGAACATCCTGAGCTGTTAACGACTTTTCTAAAAGACGGTGCTTCCCTGAAAGAATCAGAGTAATCAAGCAAGCACAGAGAGACCATGATTTAGTCTCAAATAGCAGAAAAAAAGCCTTTGTATTAATTTTCACTACACTTTAACCTACACCTAAATACACCTAAAATACGTCGATACATGATTTTCAATTAACTAAAGGCTTTTTTTTTTTTTGTCAAAGTAGAGAAGGTTTACCTTCCTTTGTATTAGTAATACAGGGTTATGGCTGAGCTTTTTTTTTTTTTCCCCCTTTGTACTTTTGTGGAAACACGATTAGGAATAAAACAAGGTATGAAAACACATGGGGGCTCAGAAAAATTACAGGAAAGTAACCTCGACACTTTAGAGGAATAGATTAATAACTGCAACTTTGGTCTTAAAATAGCTGCACATTGAGTCTCTGAACTTTTGTTTTTAAGTTCTCCTTTTAGATATTCCTGTTAGATATGTCAGAATAAAAGCCAATAGTATACAGCATTTAAGACACATAAAACAGTGAAAACTATAGCAATCTCCTCTAAATGGTAGATATGGGAATTAATCTTGCTAGTTGGTCACAAGGGTTTTATTATCTGTGTTCCCTAAAGTGCTGGTCTACTTCATTTTGCTCCAACGCAAATCTGTTTCTGAGTGGATATAATGACATGGTCTCTGCAAATATAGGAAGCACTGGTTAAAAAGATAAAATGAAGTAGAAATGAATATCCAAAGAAATTGAAGTCATACATCAAGCCTTAGTTGATCTAAATAATGGCGCATTTTGATTTGAAGATTAGCACACATGCAACATACATAAATATGTGTGGCCTTGTTGAAAACAGTAATAGCAATAGCTAAAAGTCACAGAAGAGAAAAATCTGAAATATGAGAATTGGTTTCTATTACAAATGTAAACCAAACTGTGTCAGAATCACCCAAACATTTGGGAACATAAAGCTTTATATTTAGCAGTATTAATAAATTCTTTGGATTATCAAAGGGCCAAGAATTAGAAATCCCCATATTGTTATATTAAACCAGTTTTGATGCTCCCTCCACTTAGACAAAAACTAACTAAATAAAAGAATTTAGAAACCCATCATGCTAAAGCCTTCAATCACAAGCTGTGTTTTTAAGCTCATGTTGACAAATGAGGTAATTATTGCATTATTAAATGTATTGTCCATCAACTTGTACCTGTCATGTACTCATTTCAATTGTCCTTTCAAAATCTTTAGTCAGAATTCTGCTTTCATCAGTGTATACTCATCCTTAATATTGCTTCATGGCTTTGAAAATATGAATTATCTCTGATTTATATTAATCCTAAAAAATAAATATGTGCTTAAGGAATTCCAGTTATTGAATGTAACCAAAAAAAAAAAAAAAAAAAACAGCACGGATCTACAGGATCTCAGCTCTGTCTTCATATTATACTCTCGATAGAGATCCTCAATATCTCTAGTGTCTTATGAGTGAAAAGAGGCTGGAGAAGATTCTGTCTTGTCTTGAAGGCTGTGACAGCCATAAAAATATGCTATTATCAGCTTCTATTTTAGGGAACATAACTTACCCTCAGCTCCAGGTGTTACTTCTCTGGATCCACCAACACATTGATCCCAAGACCACACTTCCTGTGGGTTGCTCATGGCTGATGATTATACATGGTGAGGACACTAACGCAGTCCTATCATTTTAAGACAGAAAATTCCTTCAGTGGAAAACTTTGGCTTGAGGAGTCTTAATTGACTTAATCAAGCCTTCCTTGGAACTCTGCTGCAGTCCAAGATACTTGCTAACAAACACTCCTGCTTTCTCCTCTCCTTCAGAGTTGCCAGACCTGCAACTCAGTCTGATTTTTTCCTCTTTCCTTCTATGCCTCCTTCACCATTTTATACTTCACAGGCGTGTCCCCTAGTAAATCTCTTGTACATCTAATTCAATTTTAGAGTCTGCTTCTAGACCCACTATACCCACTCCTCGTTTATCAACATGGTTAAGTTCTAAGGATAATGGTTGTTATGTGACAATAGGCATTATGTGAAAATGGAAGAAGACTGCATTAGATCACAAAAAGACGGATGACTACATCATTACATAATGGTCAAATTACATCATTACATAACTATAAGTTACATCATTACATAACTGCCAAATTACATCATTATATAACTTCCAAATTACATCATTACATAACTGCCAAACCAGTGAAAATCATGACCCAGCCAAGCTGACACATAACCATAGCCTTCACAGCTAGGGTTACTCTCACCTCACACCTCAGCATTCGCTGTAGCCAGATGTACATTGTTAGTGCACAAAATAGTCAGATATTAGATTTTTTACTATTGTCATAAATATGAAAAGTCAGATGAGATAGTCAATAAGAGAGGAGTAGTTCCACTCAAAAAGTCAGTGAAGATTTCTTCCGCTGGCCTGATTAATTTTAAATACGACTCCCAGAGGCCATGAACTGGTTGTTAAAACGTTTTATGCACAATTATGCATTGAGCCAACTCAGGATGGCAGAAACCTCATGTAACTGTGCAAAGAAAGAAGAACCCTAGTCAGAGGCTGAACTTCGTGTGGACTGCGGATCTGTAGTTTCTTTGCTGCGAATTAAATTTAGAATCTTGATATATAAAGTCACACTGACTGAAAACAGGCAGCAAGTGTGGCTGTAGGAATGAAACCTACTTTCCAAGTGGCCCTGATAAAATGGCTTTGGGGAAGTTCTCTATGCTTCATTTTAATCTTTAATAAATCATGAAGTTTATAGTAGATAATTATGGTCCCTTCCAGCTTTAACATTCAACAATTCTCTTTTTTTTTTTTTTTTTTTTTGCTTTATCAAAGGATAAAGAATTCAAGTGTCAGGTACATAAGATAAAATATCAATCTCAATTTACTAGATCCATTAATCATATTATTTCAATTTATTCATGAGAAAAATCTCTCTGGCTCTTTCATACACATACACACACACACACACAAAACACACATCAACTCTTAATTAAAAAACAAAACAAAATTCTCCCTCATCATGCTGGTGTCAGTATATATGTAAATGTGTTCCATTATCTTACGGTGAAAGAAAATGTAAGGCAGTGGAAAATCATCATTCATTGGAGATAGTAAAAAGAATTATGCTTTGGAAAATACGCTTGCCAGTTACAGGTTTCAACTGGAATGATCTACTATTCTTTCAATTATATTTAAATCAAAATAGAAAATGAACAGAAAGTTAACCAGAAAATATTCTAATTAATATCCTAATTCCAAAACATACCTACTCCAAGGCATTCTCGTATAGCAATTTATATACATATATATATGTCTTTGCATTTAAAATATTAATATTGATATACTTGCAATTTAAAAAGGAAATGAAAAAGAAAAGTAAATTTGTGTTCAGAAGATCAGAGATCTCAGAATTAAGAAACTGCAAGCATAAGAACAATTCCAGCCAAATCAATGAAAAGTGTTTTTTTCATTAATACTGAGGGTTCTTCTTGAGGGTTGTCACGACCAAGTTCCATTTTTCAAAGTTTAGCTAAGAATAGTTTTGAAAAACAACATTTAAAAAGCCCTGGTGTAGCACCCTAGAATAGTCGGTGAATTTTCACTACTTCTATGCAATCATGAATATATTTATTCTCAGATTTCCATGATCTTAAAAATATACATATTTTCAAAACATGGCGTGAGACTCCAAAGGAACGATTTAGTGAAAGCTAAATTCCAAATACAGTTTTGTGGATATCTGTTCTGTTTTACTGCTACCAAGTGCTCCTTAGATACTAAAAAGAAAGATTTACCTGAGTAATCATCAGTACTAGGTCCACACACAATTTCCAACCAGTGATTTTTCTTGAATAACTCTCTCCGGAAAGGCCATGATGCACAGCCACTTTGATAGATTCTGTTATGAAGATAGAGAACAGTTATTCCTTCAGGCAGAAGGTGCCAAAGGCAAATATGTAACTGTAGCAAACCCAGAGGAGGGAAAAACAAAATACAATGACTCAAGTTTGGCAGAAACGCTCAGGTCACACCTGAATAGAATATGAAATATAATTGAGTTTGATTTTATAGTCTGCTATCATACAATAAGGATACTAAAATGAGTATACTGCCATCATAAAACAAGTGTAATGAAGTAAGTCATATTCATTTAACACAAGAATACTGTAAACGTATTTTATCAGACAAATGACATACTTTTTTTCACTGCAGAAACCCAGTAAAATATCATTTGTTAGCCAAGGGATTGCTACAAGTTATGCATCATTCAGGATTAGATTTTTTAATTAATTAATCTGCCAGTTTTTTAAACCTAATAAACTCAGAATTTTCAGAAATGTACTTTCAGGTTTATGAGAAATAGGATGTCCTCAAAAAGAGTGAGTAAAGCTTTTTGATACCAGAGTTTTCTCTTAAAATTTTAAATAGTATTTTACCTACAGCACCTGGCTTAGGGCAAGGCCTAGAATGTAATTCTTCTCACCAATGTTTGTTGGTTAATCATTTGCTCGATGTCTCTAAAGAACATTTGAAAGTACTTTTATTTTTTTTCCTTTTTAAATGTTCAACCTACAAAAAGTTTATATTCCCTTCATTAAGTTCATCCATTCATAATTACTTCTCTCATAAAATCAGTTGCTACCTATAATCAATACTCCAAAATATAAATTATGCTAAAAAACAAAAAGGAAAATGCAGAAGTAAGAGACTTAGGCCAACATTATGGGTAATATATTTTTTAAAAGTAAAATACTATTAAAACAGACTATATATTGATTGAGCAGCTACTCCTCACAAGAATACATTCATACATATATATATACTTACAAGTATATGTGTCTGTGTCTGTATCTGTATCTGTATATGACCGCTAACCAAAAGGTCAGCAGTTCGAATCCACCAGCCACTCCTTGGAAACCCTATGGGGCAGTTCTACGCTGATCTATAGGGTTGCTAAGAGTCGGAATCAACTCGATGGCAATGGGTTATGGTGAGTATATGTATGTGTGTGTGTGTGCATATATATATATTTGTTTTTTTTATATACATATAAAGCATCCCCCCACGTCTGTCAGTTTGTCGTGCTGTGGGGGATGGGCGGTGTTGTGATGCTGGAAGCTATGCCATTGGTATTCAGATACCAACAGTGTCACCTATTGTTGTTGTTGTTGTTAGGTACTGTTGAGTTGGTTCTGACTCATAGCAACCCTATGCACAACAGAACGAAACACTGCCCGGTCCTGCACCATCCTTACAATCGTTGTTATGCTTGAGCTCATCGTTGCAGCCACTGTGTCAACCCACCTCATCGAGGGTCTTCCTCTTTTCCCCTGGCCCTGTACTCTGCCAAGCATGATGTCCTTCTCCAGGGACTGATCCCTCCTGACAACATGTCCAATGTATGTAAGACGCAGTCTTGCCATGCTTGCTTCTAAGGAGCATTCTGGCCACACTTCTTCCAAGACAGATTTGTTCGTTCTTCTGGCAGTCCATGTTCTTCACCAACACCACTATTCAAAGCTATCAACTCTTTTTCCGTCTTCCTTTTCATTGTCCAGCTTTCACATGCATATGATGTCATTGAAAATACCATGGCCTGGGTCAGGAGAACCTTAGTCTTCAATGTGACATCTTTGCTCTTTAACACTTTGAAGAGCTCCTTTGCAGCAGATTTGCCCAATGCAATGCGTCTTTTGATTTCTTGCCTGCTGCTTCCATGGGTGTTGATTGTGAGTCCAAGTAAAATGAAATCCTTGACAACATCAATCTTTTCTCCGTTTATCATGATGTTGCTCATTGGTCCAGTTGTGAGGATTTTTGTTTTCTTTATGTTGAGGTGTTATCCATACCGAAGGCTATGGTCTTTGATCTTCATTAGTAAGTGCTTCAAGTCTTCTTCACTTTGAGCAAGCAAGGTTGTGTCATCTGCATAATGCAGGTTGTTAATGAATCTTCCTCCAATCCTGATGCCCCATTCTTCATATAGTTCAGCTTCTTGTATTATTTACTCAGCATACAGATTAAATAGGTATGGTGAAAGAATATAACCCTGGCGCACACCTTTCCAGACTTTAAACCAATCAGTATCCCCTTGTTCTGTCCAAACAACTGTCTCTTTTTTTTTTTGATAATTTTTATTGAGCTTTAAGTAAATGTTTACAAATCAAGTCAGTCACATATAAGTTCATATACACCTTACTCCATACTCCCAATTACTCTCCCCCTAATGAGTCAGCCCTTTCAGTCTCTCCTTTCATGACAATTTTGCCAGTTTCTAACCCTCTCTACCCTCCCATCTCCCTCCAGACAGGAGATGCCAACACAGTCTCAAGCTTCCATCTGATACAAGTAGCTCACTCTTCCTCAGCATCTCTCTCCTACACATTGTCCAGTCCCTTCCATGTCTGATGAGTTGTCTTCAGGGATGGTTCTGTCCTGGGCCAACAGAAGCTTTGGCGACCATGACCGCTGGGATTCCTCTAGTCTCAGTCAGACCATTAAGTCTGGTCTTTTATGAGAATTTGGAGTCTGCATCCCACTGTTCTCCTGCTCCCTCAGGGGTTCTCCGTTGTGCTCCCTCTCAGGGCAGTCATCGGTTGTGGCCGGGCACCATCTAGTTCTTCTGGTCTCAGGATGATGTAAGTCTCTGGTTCATGTGGCCCTTTCTGTCTCTTGGGCTCATAGTTGTCATGTGACCTTGGTGTTCTTCATTCTCCTTTGATCCAGGTGGGTTGAGACCAATTGATGCATCTTAGATGGCCGCTTGTTAGCATTTAAGACCCCAGATGCCACATTTCAAAGTGGGATGCAAAATGTTTTCATAATAAAATTATTTTGCCAATTGACTTAGAAGTCCCCTTAAGCCATAGTCCCCAAACCCCTGCCCTTGCTCCGCTGACCTTTGAAGCATTCATTTTATCCCGGAAACTTCTTTGCTTTTGGTCCAGTCCAGTTGAGCTGACCTTCCATGTATTGAGTATTGTCCTTCCCTTCACCTAAGGCAGTTCTTATCTACTAACTAATCAGTAAATAACCCTCTCCCACCCTCGCTCCCTCCCCTCCTTGTAACCACAAAACTATGTGTTCTTCTCAGTTTATACTATTTCTCAAGATCTTATAATAGTGTTCTTATACAATATTTGTCCTTTTGCTCTGATTAATTTCCACAACTGCCTCTTGATCTATGTAAAGGTTCCTCATGAGCACAATTAAGTGTTCTGGAATTCCCATTCCTTGCAATGTTACCCATAATTTGTTATGATCCACACAGTCGAATGCCTTTGCATAGTCAATAAAACACAGGTAAACATCCTTCTGGTGTTCTCTGCTTTCAACCAGGATCCAGTTGACACCAGCAATGATATCTCTGGTTTCACGTCCTCTTCTGAAGCCGGCCTGAATTTCTGGCAGTTCCCTGTCGATATACTGCTGCAGCCGTTTTTGAATGATCTTCAGCAGAATTTTGCTTGTGTGTGATATTAATGATATTGTTCTATAATTTCCACATTCAGTTGGATCGCCTTACTTGGGAATAGGCATAAATATGGATCTCTTCCAGTCAGTTG
The DNA here is from genome assembly GCF_030014295.1 of Loxodonta africana. Classification (NCBI taxonomy): domain Eukaryota; kingdom Metazoa; phylum Chordata; class Mammalia; order Proboscidea; family Elephantidae; genus Loxodonta; species Loxodonta africana. Next base: position 46,470,110 of record NC_087361.1, read on the forward strand.
GCCAGGAAGCTGTCTTCCACATTTCTTGGCATAGACTAGGGAACACCTCCAGTGCTGCATCTGTTTGTTGAAAGACCTCAGTTGATCTTCCATCAGTTCCTGGAGCCTTGTTTTTCACCAGTGTCTTCAGAGCAGCCTGGACTTCTTCCTTCAGTACCATCAGTTCCTGATCATATACCACCTCTTGAAATGGTTGAACATCGACTAATTGTTTTTGGTATAATGACTCTGTGTATTCCTTCCATCTTCTTTTGATGCTTCCTGCATCATTTAATATTTTCCCCATGGAATCCTTCACTATTACAACTCAAGGCTTGAATTTTTTCTTCAATTCTTTCAGCTTGAGAAACACCGAGCGTGTTTGTCCCTTTTGGTTTTCCATCTCCAGCTCTTTGCACATGTCATTATAATACTTTACTTTGTCTTCTTGAGAGGCCCCTTGAAATCTTCTGTTCAGTTCTTTTACTTCATGAATTCTTCCTTTTGCTTTAACTGCTCGATGCTCAAGAGCAAGTTTCAGAGTCTCCTCTGACATCCGTCTTGGTCTTTTCTTTCTTTCCTGTCTTTTCAGTGACCTCTTGTTTTCTTCATGGATGATGTCCTTGATGTCATTCCACAGCTCGTCTGGTCTGTGGTCAGTAGTGTTCAATGTGTCAAATCTTTTCCTGAGATGGTCTCTAAATTCAGGTAGGATATATTCAAGGTCATATTTTGGCTCTCGTGGACTTGCTCTGATTTTCTTCAGTTTCATCTTGAACTTGCATATGAACAATTGATGGTCTGTTCCACAGTTGGCCCCTGGCCTTGTTCTGACTGATGATATTGAGCGTTTCTATCATCTCTTTCCACAGATGTAGTTAATTTGATTTCTGTATGTTCCATCTGGCGAGGTCCATGTGTATAGTCACCGTTTATGTTGGTGAAAGAAGGTATTTGCAATGAAGAGGTTGTTGGTTTGCAAAATTCTATCATTCGATCTCCAGCATTGTTTCTATCACCAAGGCCATATTTTCCAACTGCTGATCCTCCTTCTTTGTTTCCAGCTTTTGCATTCCAATTGCCAGTAATTATCAATGCATCTTGATTGCATGTTTGGTCAATTTCAGACTGCAGCAGCCAATGAAAATCTTCTATTTCCTCATCTGTAGCCCTAGTGGTTGGTGTGTAAATTTGGATAATAGTTGTATTAGCTGATCTTCCTTATAGACATCTGGATATTATCCTATCACTGACAGCATTGTACTTCAGGATAGATCTTGAAACATTCTTTTTGACGATGAATGCAACACAACTCGTCTTCAAGTTGTCATTCCCAGCACAGTAGACTATGTGATTGTCCAATTCAAAATGGCCGATACCAGTCCATTTCAGCTCACTAATCCCTAGGATATCGATGTTTACGTGTTCCATTTCATTTTTGATGATTTCTAATTTTCCTAGATTCATACTTCATACATTCCAGGTTCTGATTATTAATGGATGTTTGCAGCTGTTTCGTCTCATTTTGAGTCATGCCACATCAGCAAATGAAGGTCCTGAAAGCTTTACTCCATCCACGTCATTAAGACCGACTCTACTTTGAGGAGGGAGCTCCTCCCCAGTCATCTTTTGAGTGCCTTCCAACCTGGTGAGCTCATCTTCCAGCACTATATCAGGCAATGTTCTGCTGCTATTCATAAGGTTTTCACTGGCTAATGCTTTTCAGCAGTAGACTGCCGGGTCCTTCTTACTAGTCTGTCTTAGTCTGGAAGCTCAGCTGATACTTGTCCTCCATTGGTGACCCTGCTGGTATCTGAATACCGGTGGCATAGCTTCCAACATCACAGCAACACACAAACCCCCACAGTACGACAAACTGACAAACACGTGGAGGGTGTTACCTATAATGGACAGTTTTCAGCTGAGATTCCAGACTAAGACGAAGAAGAAGAACCTGGTGGTCTACTTCTGAAAAAAATTAGCCAGAGAAAACTTTATGGATAGCAGCCAAACATTGTCTGATTAATGCTGGAAGATGAACCCCTCAGGTTGGAAGGCACTGAAAATGCAACTGTGGAAGAGCTGCCTCCACAAGGAGAATTAACCTTGCTGACATGGATGGAGTCAAGCTTTTGGTACATTCATTCACTGATGTGTCCTGACTCAAAATGAGAAAAAAGAACTGCAAACATCAGTTAATAATCCTAATGTGGAATGTATGAACTATGAATCTAGGAAAATTGGAAATAGTCAAAAATGAAATAGAATGCATAAACATTGATATTCTAGGCATCAGTGAGCCTAAATGACCTGGTATTGACCATTATGAATCAGATAATCATATGGTCTACTATTCCAGGAATACAAGATTGAACAAGAATGGCATGGCATTCATTGTCAAAAAAAAACTCTCAAGGTTTATCCCAGAGTACAATGCTGTCAGTGATAGGAAGGAAGAGCACTTAACATGAAAATTATTCAAATTTATGCAGCAACCTGTAAGGCCAAAGATAAAGAAATTGAAGATTTTTGCCAACTTCCTTAGTCTGAAATTGATCAAACATGCAATCAAAATGCACTGACAATTACTGATGATTGGAATGTGAAAGTTGGAAATGAAGAAGGATTGAGAGATGGAAAATAAAGCCTTGGTGACAGAAATAAGGCTAAAGATGACGTGATAGAAATTCGTAAGACCAAAGGCTTTTTCATTGCAAATACCTTTTTTTCAGCAATATAAACGGTGACTATACACCTGGACCTCACTGGATAGAATACACAGGAATTAGATAGACTACATCTGTGGAAAGAGACAATGGAACAGTTCAATGTCATCAGTTATAGCAAGGCCAGAGGCTGGCTGTGGAACAGGTCATCAATTGCTCATATACAAGTTCCAGTTGAAGCTGAAAAAAATTAGAACTAGTCCACAAGAGCCAAAGTAAGTAAGACCTTGAGTATATCGCACCTGAAGTTAGAGACCATCTCAAGTATTGATTTGAGGCATTGAACACTAATGACTGAGGACCAGACAAGATGTGGAACGACATCAAGGACTTCATACATAAAGAAAGGAAGAGGTCATTAAAAAGACAGGAAAGAAAGAAAAGACTAAAAGGACATCAGAGGAGATTCTGAAAGTTGCTCTTGAATGTTGAGTAGCTAAACTGAAAGGAAGAAATGATGAAATAAAAGAGCTGAAAAGAAGATTTCAAACTGCAGCTAAAAGAAGACAAAGTGTTATAAAGAAATGAGCAATGACCTGGGGATAGAAAACCTAAAGGGAAGAACATGCTCTGTATTTCTCAAGCTAAGTAACTGAAGAAAAAACTCAAGCCTAGAGCTGCAATACTGAAGGATTCTACAGGGAAAACACTAAAAGAAGCAGTAAGCATTAAGAGAAGACGGAAGAAATACACCGAATCACTGTACTGAAAAGAATTGGTCAAAATACAATCATTTCATGAGGTACCATACGATCAAGAGCCGATGGTACTGAAAGAACAGGTTCAAGCTACACTGAAAGCATTGGTGAAAAACAAGGCTCCAGGAATTATCAGAATGCCAACTGAGATGTTTCAAAAAATTGATAGAGAACTGGAAGTTCTCCCTTGTCTATGTGAGAAATCTGGAAGACAGCTATCTGGCCAACAGACTGAAAGAGATCCATATTTTTGCCCATTCCAAAGACAGGTGATCCAACAGAATGTGGAAATTATGGAACAATGTCATCAATATCACACGCCAGTAAAATTTTGCTGAAAATCATACAAAAGCAATTGCAGCAGTATGTTGACAGGGAGCTGCCTGAAATTCAAGCTGGACTCAGGAGAACACATGGAACAAGGGCTATCACTGCTGATGGCAGATAGATCATGGCTGAAAGCGGAGAATACCAGAAATTTGTTTATTTGTGTTTTCTTGATTATGCAAAATCATTCCACTGTGTGGATCATAGGAAATCACGGATAGCATTGCGAAGAATGGGAATTCCAGAACACTTAATTGTGCTCATGAGGAACCTGTACTTAGACAAAGAGGAAGTCATTCAAACAGAACAAGGGAATATTGCGTAGTTTAAGTCAGAAAAGGTGTGTGTCAGGGTTGTGTCCTTTCACCGTATTCAGTCAAACTGTACACTGAGCAAATAATCCAAGAATCCAGATTATATGAAGAAGAACAGGGCATTGGGACTTGGGGAAGACTCATTAACAACCTGCATTATGCAGGAGACACAAACCTTGCTTGCTGAAAGTGAAGAAGACTTGAAGCACTTACTGATGAAGATCAAATATCACAGCCTTAGTATGGATTACACCTCAACATAAGGAAAACAAAAGCCCTCACAACTGGACCAATAAGCAACATCAGGATAAGTGGAGAAAAGATTGAAGTTGTCAAGGATTTCATTTTACTTGGATCTACAATCAACTCCCATGGAAGCAGCAGTCAAGAAATCAAAAGACGTGCGGTATTGGGCAAATCTACAAAAGAAGTCTTAAAAGTGTTAAAAAGCAATGATGCCACTTTAAGGACTAAGGTACATCTGACCCAAGTCATGGTGTTTTCAATTGCCTCATATTCGTGTGAAAGCTGGACCATGAATAAGGAAGACAGAAGAAGAATCAATGCCTTTGAATCACGGTGTTGGCGAAGAATATTGACTACACTGTGGACTACCAGAAGAACGAACAAATCTGTCTTGGAAGAAGTACAACCAGAATTCTCCTTAGAAGTGAGGATGGCAAGACTTCATTTCACATACTTTGGACATGTTATCAAAAGGGACCAATTCCAAGGGAGAAGGACTTCAGGCTTGGTAAAGTAGAAGGTCAGCAATAAAGTGGAAGACCCTCAATGAAATGAATTGACACAGTGACAGTAACAATTGGGCTCAAGCATAACAACAATCGTAAGGATGGCATAGGACCTTGCAGTGTTTCCCTCTGTTGTTCTTAGGGTTGCTATGAATCAGAACTGACTAGACAGCACCTAACAAGAACTAAAACAAAGGCCAGTTATGTAACAGGGCCAAATTGTAACTTCAAAGTTATCAGCAATTTATTGCTAATTAGCCAAAAAAAGAAACCTGTTGCTGTCAAGTTAATTCTGACCCATAGGGACTCTATAGGACATAGCTGAACTGCCCCATAGGGTTTCCAAGGAGTGGCTGGTGGATTTGAACTGCTGACCTTTTGGTTAGCAGCTGAGCTCTTAACCACTGTGCCACCAAGTCTCCTTATTTCTATTATTAAAAGTAAATTCTAGACTTTACATTTTGCTGTTGTAAAATATATATATATAATATATATCTGTTTTTCTGTCTGGAAGCTGAAGTTTATCTCTGGACAAACAGATCCTCCCTTCATTAGGAACTAAACAACAACTTTGGTAAGCCAACAGAAGCAGTCAGTTATAATTCTTGGGGAACTCGTAACTGGTATCTGAGAAAGATGTGTCATGTATTGTGACTGACTAACTTGTCCCTGGGTCACATAAAATATTCGGAGTCAGCCTAGTGGTCTGCCCTGAAGGAAGTGGTGATTTCTGAAATCAGTGATTCAGGAGCAAAACCAAGAAAGCAGGCTTCCATCTATGGAGAGACTCTTCTCTCTCTGGGTTTGAGTGTTAGACCTTGCACCCCAGAGAAGGACAAAAATGTAGAAGTGAATGCATACGCTGACCCTTAAGAGATGGTGGGAGGCTAGAGGAAGGGGAGGGAGTAATGGAGCAAAGAACAGTAAGGAATACTGGTGGAGGAGAAACAGTGAAAGAGAGCAACCAGTTTTGGTTTTTGCCTTTATTTTTTTTATTAAAACTCCATTCTAATATTTCTATTTTTTTCAGTAAGATATTTTTGTTTATTTTATATTATTTATTTATTCTTCTATTACAGCCTCCCTTTGGCTTTGGGGAATGTGTGTTTGTGTGTGGAGGTGGGGAGGGTTAAGGAAGGAGGATTTAAGCTGTGACATTGCTTTTGATATAATAATATGTGCTCAAGGTCACTGCCTGGGGAGATGGTTTTGAAAGAGTGAAAAGTGATTACCAGAAAAGCTCTGAGTAGGAGTGTCAAGCCAGAGGTGAAAAGCAATTACTTAGGATGGATTTGTTGGAGATGTAAACATTCCTGGAACAAGTCAAAATTACCAAGGCCAAGACCCCATAAAAGTCAGGGACTTACAGCCATCAGAAGGGACGTGACCGAGGCCCTGTTTTACATTATCTAGTTTATAAAGGCAAGGGTGACTGACCTCTGAGGGCATGAGGAATGGGGCATTCAGTTTTGACTTGCAAGATGTTAGACAGAAGAGTAAGACACAGGCAGCCTTTTGCCCTATAGCTTTCCTACCAATTGCCAGTATTTTCCAGAAACTTAAGCAATATGGAGACCCTGAGATCAATCTGTGGGAGGAATTATGAAACCCATTGCAATATAGTTAATTCCAGCTTTGTTTATTCTATCACTAGTGTATTAATCTGAAATAGCTTTATTACTTAAATTAGGATTATAAGGGAAGGCATGGAGCTTGAAAAACTGCAATATTGTGTTTCGTTTTGCTTTGTTTTCTTTTACTGTGCGGCAGAATCAATGCTGGTGAATAAAACTTTTGACCTGGACTCACATTGAAAATGTGTCAGGTCAGCAAGCCTCATCAGCTACAGATAAGAGGTCTCCTTTGCTTTAGACAAAATTCTTCTAAGTGTGTTGCTGTCTATACGTTTTAATCTTTTTTTTTTTTTTTTTCCTAATCCCCTCCTATACTATATGTCTTAGGCAGGTAGCTTAGTTTCAAGCTCCTAAACCCATTTTCTTGTCATTCCCAGTGGGGCATGGATTCTTGTCACTGGCAAGGAACTCTGATATAAAATGAGAGAACAATAGAATCCTGGAAATAAATCTATTGATTTCAAATCAACTTCTAAGGTGATAATACCTTATATAACACCACAGTAATAAATAGGTATGATTCTGTGAATACAAGTTATTACTTCCATTTGGTCTCAAGGTATGTTGAATCATTGAAAAGAACAAATTAACTGTAATGTCTAGGGGTTGAAAAAATACACAATGTAGTCAGGGAAATTGCAGCAAGTGAAAATACTTTTTTGGGAAACTATAAATATGTCCCAAAAAAATCATTGATAAGATTGTAATAGTGCTTAAAAAACTTAAAAAAAATTTGTTAATTAAGACTACAATTATTGGGAATATGATACATATCATGTAAGAGTGTATCTTGAATATGACTTTTTACTTTGGGTCTTCTAATCATTAGAAACAAGTTATGCTGTACATGAGAAATTTTTTTTTAATTTTTTGAAGTTTTTATTTTAAAATAATTATACTCTTATAGGGAAATTAAAAGAATAATAAAGGAGGAGGAGTCAACATGGTGCTATAGACAGAAGCACCATGCCCTCCCTCCACAACAAAGACCTGAAAAACTGAGTAAAACAGAAACAAACATCAATCCTGGAGCCTTAAGTGTCAAATGAAGAGATAAAGAACTCAACCAAGCACTGAATGGAGTAAGAAAATAACAGAGACCAGAGAGCTAGGAGAAATATGGGGTGGAGGTCCCTTATCAGCTAACACAGCACGGATTTACCATCTTGGACTCCTGTTGGAGATCAGCAGCCAGGGAGTATGTGAAAGCAGCTTTGCAGAGCTCCCATCAGGAGACAGAACACCCAGTAACCAGCGATGCACACTTTCCCGCCCCCAGCCTTCCTCCCCCTGCTTGGCCTCTGCAGCTGCCCAGTGGGCCGCAGTTGCTCAGTGGGGAAATGCCGGCTCCCTGCTGCTTAGATTGCCCTGCCTGCACTGTCTGGCTGCTGTAGTCCCATTTCTTTGTTGCTGCTGTTACATTTTTCAGCTTCTTTTGGTTTCTTCCCTGTTTCTCACATCCTCCCCCTCCTTTTTCTCAAATACCTTTATTTCTTGGTTTCTCGTCTCTCTCTAATTACCTTCTTTTCCTGTCTCTTGAATACCTGGTGCTGTGAGCCATTTCCACCTCTTCTAGGTGGGTTATATCATGTGGCTTGGGAGCCATTTCTCCATTCTGTGCAGCCATGTTGGTGGGATCCCTGGGGGCATTTCTTTTTTTATATTTTTATTTTTTTAATTATTTTTCTTGTTTCCTTTTCATTTTTATTCATTTCTCAGTTTCTTGTTTCTCTCTACTTTCCTTCTTTCCCTGTCTCCTCAATACCTGGTACTGTGTACCGTTTCCACCAATTCTAGATGGGCTGTGCCCCAAGGCCTGGGAGCCACTTCCCTGGTCTCCAGTGAGATCCCTGGGGGCATTTCCTTTTCCTTTCTTTATTTTTTCTTTTCTCCTTTTTTTTCCTTCATATCTCAGCTTCTCATCAACCTGTACTTTCCTTCTTTTCCTGTCTCCTGAATACCTGGCACTGTGTGCCATTCCAGCCCTTCTAAGGGCTGTGTTCCAAGGCCTAGGAGCCACTTGCCCAGTTGCTGGTGGGATCACTGGGGGCATTTTTTAAAAAAAATTATGTATTTATTTTTTCTCTTTTCCTTTTTGTTTTTCTTCTTTTCTTGATTTCTTGTCTCTCCACTCCAACAGTAGGCTCCCTCAGTACTTTTTTTTTTTTTTTGGCTCCTGTTTCTCTCTCCTCTCTCTCTTCTTTCCCATATCCAACTTAGCTCCACACAGCACAACCTCCCCCCTCCCTCCTACCTATCCACACCATGTGCTGAACAGCACACCTCTGAGCAGCACAGGTACGGCCTACTGGAACTTGCCCTGCACTGATCTCCAGCCAACCCTCTTGGCCCCAGTACTTGCCACAAACAACTCATCCCAGCTCCTCCCTTCAGCTGGATCTGCCCTGCTACACCATAGCTGAACAATTGGCCCTGCCCATTGGACAAGGAGGTGAAAAGTATTGTGCCTACAGAAGAGCAAACAACAAAGAACTCAGCCCGCCTGCTCATACATAACCAAATAAAACAAAAAAATCAGGATAAAAAAAATCTACAATCAACAAATGAAGAAGATAACTACTGAATGTCCCAAAGACTGCAGACAATATCAAAACATATTAAAAAAAAAAAAGAACAGGATGGTTCCAGTAGGCGTCCAAAATAATACACCAGATAACTTTCCAGAAGAAGAAAAGGCACTGGAGCTACCTGATATGGAACTCAAATCTCTAATATTCAGAACTATCCAAGAGTTGAAGCATGAAGCAAACAAAAACAAGGAAAATATAGACAAATTCATTAAAAAGGCAGACAAAATCATGGAAAATACAAGCAAAACAATAGAAGAATTCAGGAAAATTATACAGGAAGGAAATGTCAAAATAAATTCACAACTAGAAATCATACAAAAACAAAAATTAGAAATCCAAGAAAAACAGCAAGATTTCAGAAATGGACAGTATTATAGAATGTCTGAGTAGCAGGGTTGAAACAATGGAAGACATGATTAGTGAAATTGAAGACAAATACTTGTATACCATTCCGTTTGAGGAAAAATCAGAAAAAAAGAATGAAGATAAATAAAGAAACCTTGAGAATTATGTGGGATACAATTGGAGTTCCAGAACAGGGGGAGAAAATGGAAAACACAGAGAGGATCATTGAAGAATTGCTGACAGAACACTTCCTTAATTTCATGAAAGATGAAAAACTGCCCATTCAAGAAGCTGAAGAACCCCGTATAGGATAGATCCTAAAAGAAAATCACAAATGTATATCATAATCACACTCACTAAAACCAAAGGCAAAGAAAGAATCCTGAGAGTAGCTCAAGGAAAATGAAAAGTCACATGTAGAGAGGAAAAAATAAGCCTAAGCTCTGATTACTCAGCAGAAACCATGCAGGCAAGAAGGCAATGGGATGACATATATAAAACCTTGAAAGAAAAAAATTGTCATTAAAAACAAATACCATTAAAATATTATTTAGGAATTACATGTTTGATCTAGAGTTGTCAAACATCTCATTATTTGTTTTTATTTTTTAGTAATTATTATTTAAAGTATTTTTTTTTTTATGTAACAAAATGACCATTTTCTTACTGAAATATACGCAGAACATATTTCTTTGCCTGGTGATATTCAAGTGCAGAGAAGAAAAATAAAACCAGTTCTAAAAAAAAAAAAATTTTTTTTCTAAAGCCACTTAAAAATACACTTTAAATATTTATTTAATTTTTTAAATCAGAGTTGTCAAATGTATTATATGTTTTATATTATATGTTTTAATATCTTATTATTGTTCTTTTCCTGGCAATAAAAAAATTAAGAGACAGAAAATGAAGTTGTTTTATACTGAAATGAAAACATCAAAGGTGTTATTGATCTGTTCGCGTCACATGAAAACAGCATTGATTGTGGACCAGACAAATATTTGGCAATCAAGAATAAGTTCAGAGTAATTTTAGAAGATGTGAGCTGGTCTAAGTCAGCAAACAGAAGGGAACAGTTTTTCTAAAGAGAACTTGCAGTTGATATTCCCTCTGAAATAGTAATTCCAGAAGCCATCAAACTTACAGATGCATCCTCACTCTAGTGTACATTTGGGGGTATCAGTTCAGAGGTTGTACCCCGGTTAGACCTCTGCTTTGTGAAGAGAGTTATGCATTCCCTTTACAGACTGATTCTGAAACTTCTCTAAGCACTCTTATGCCAGATAAAATCTTTGTTTCCTAGAAGTATTCATCCTCAACCTTCAAGTCTTTCAAACATAAACACTACCTTGCATTTATTTTTCTAAAATTAAAACTATTGTTTAATCCTGCCATGTTTTCTTAAATTTTTTGTACAGTTGTTTAATCCTGCCATGTTTTTTCTTAATTTTGTGCATAATAATTGAATATATATAAAGAGACAGAAAGGCAGAGAGAGAGAGGGAGTGAAGAGAGAAAATATTATAATCTAGAAACCCACCTCAGTCTTAAATGAATAAACCAAGCCTTTAAATATTCTCCACTTATTTTCTCTGCTGTCTCTTATTTGTGTGGCAAATAGCACGCAAGTATATACATATTTTAATAAGGCTTTACTTACCTAAACTTTTAACACATTTTTACATGTTTATACATGAATATATTTTAATCACCTAGAATTGACGTTTGTACACTGTATGACATAGATATAAATTTCTTTTATTTAAATGAATAACTATGAAAAAAATAAAATAAAATAATGAATGGTCCACTCTTGATAGCTGATTAGAAATGACCTTTTAATATTTAATTTTATACTGCATACACACTACTGATTATAAACTATTTTATTTCTTTAATTAATTTGCACCGATACCATACGTACTGAGTCATTTTTTTCTCACAGTACACTTCTTTAGTTATTAGCTTTCAGAGTGTTTTTACAACTGATCAAGTAAGTTCTCACTCTTTTCTTTTTCAAAACAGTTTTTTCTAGTGTATTTTTTCTGCCTTATGAATATCACCCCGTTTTTTTTTCTGGGTTTTTTATGAATATCAGCATCATAACAAGGTCTACAAGGTTTCTTTTAGAATTCTAAAAAACATTTAATTACACATTATATATTGTTGGAGAGAAGATTGATGTATTTACAAATTAAATTCTTTCTAGTCACTACCATGGTATATCTTATTTAATCAATGTGTTTTTTGTCTTTTACTATTTTTTTTCTGATCTTTTAATATGAATATTACACAATTTATGTTGTTTATTCCTAGAATAATTGTGGATTTTTATGTGCGTAAGATCTTTCTATGAAATACTGTAGTTAAAGACTTTTTATTGGAAGTTTTTTTTTTTTGTACATTGATTTTGTATCTGCTTGGCTAAACAAACTTATCAGTTCTAATATTGTGGCACGTTACTATTTTTTTAAATGATCGTGTTACATGAAAATAGTGAGAATTTAACCAAATGGCCAGAATAAGTAAAAAGGAATTTCAACAGGAAGCCAAATAGAACTGCAATTGGTTGTTAAGTCATTATTTGTGGAAATTTGATTAACTAGTTGAATAACCACTAATTACCATGGCATTTTGTCCCATAGTCATAATTAAAGAAGTTATACAGGAAATAAGAAGGCATGCTAAGTAAATGTTACTTAATAACACAAAGTGATACATTTATACACAGATCATTTAATCCCTCCTTTTTTTTTTTTTTTTACATCATTTACAAAAGTTTACCTCAGAGGTGCCTTAGTCTCCTCTCCGGTAAATGTTATTCTACATAAACCATTGCCAGGAAATTAAGTTTTTCTTCTGTGTGAGTGCTTATATGTCTACATACCCAGTGCCATCGAGTCGATTCTGACTCATAGCAACCCTATGGGACAGAGTAGAACTGCCTCATAGAGTTTCCAAGGAACGCCTGGTGGATTCGAACTTCCAACCCTTAGGTTAATGGCCGTAGCACTTAACCACTTCGCCACCAGGGTTTCCCCATGCACTATATATTGCAAATTTTTATTCTTATTTTGATAAAATGAAAAATAATAACTAGCAATATGAGGAAAGATGAAGAGATACAAGCCTGTGTGCAAAGTTCCTTGTGCCGTTTCCATCTTTATTAGCCAATGTCCTCAGTGAAAATGATTATCCTAAGAAGCTCTAAATGTGTTCCAATTGTGTAAAAAAGATCAAAAAATGAGACATTTATGACATCCCTGTAATTTGAAAAACATAGCCCCTCCAAATTTTGTAGCTCAGTTGAAAAAATAGATTGTTTTTCTAATAGTGTCTTGCATTTAATTTTGTGGAGAAAGCATGCTGACTTATTGGATGTTGCCCCATTTAGTACTGAAGATTATTTCCAATTTCAAGATCATTTATAGAACTAATTACAATCATTTAGAAGATTGCTGTGTTAGTTGTTATGGTAAGCTCATGTAACTAATTATTAGTCCGTATAAATTGAAAATATTTATAAGAAGGGTGATTTTCTAAGCTGCCTCTTTATAGCTGGGAGAAAGGACTACGTAATACGGAAAGATCCATTCTGCTCAGTGAGCTTTCCTCTGACCTAAAAATCATAAAATTATACAAAAAAAAAAAACCATGACAATGGATTTCCTACAAATTATCCTTTGCATAATTACCATCAAATACAGTAAGTCCCCGGGTTACAAATGTCAAAATTACAGACAACTCGTACCTACCTGCCCTTTAAAGTTATGTAAATTTTCCCTCACTGAGAAATGATTGAACCAACTCCTTCTTGTAACAAATTCTCCTTTGCCATCACTTTCACTTGTTGCACGTGCAGCTTTTAAATCACTGAAAAGACTTGGAGCCTTTTCTTGTGCTAAAGTAAGGTGAAATAAGAACTGTATGCACCTGTTCTGACGTACCTACAAGTTCAACTTAAAGGCATACTTAGAGATGGATTTCATTCATAACCCAGAGACTGCCTATAGGCACTTTCCTGGGTGTCTTAGCTCCTTAGTGGTGCTGTAACAGAAATTCCACAAGTAGGTAGCTTTAAAGAATAGAGACTTATTTTCTCACAGCTCTAGAGGCAAAAAGTCTAAGTCAGATTCTCAGCCACGTGGATTCCATCCTTGTAGGTGGTCCCAGAATCCCCTTAGCTGTTTGGCTTGCAGATGATCCTCACATGTTATCTGTCTCCCTCTCCCCGCAACCTCACTCTGCATGTGTATATCTCTGTGACTAAATTTCTCTTTTTATAACTCAGAAGTGATTCATTTTAGAACACACCATACACTGATGTGGCCTCATTAGCATTACAAAGAAAACCCTATTGCCAAACAGAATTACATTCACAGGTATAGAGGTTAGGATTCTAACATATATTTTAGAGGGGGCATAATTCAATTCATAAGACTGGAGAAGGAATATATCAAGAGTATGCTATTTAGCAGAAACCCTGTTAGTGTAATGGTTAAGAGCTACGGCTGCTAACCATAGGTTGGCAGTTCGAATCCACCCGGCGCTCCTTGGAAACTCTATGGGGCAGTTCTACTCTGTCCTATAGGGTCACTATCAGTCAGAATGGACTCGACGGCAATGGGTTTGGTTTATTTACTTTTTTCTTTTTTGGTTTAGGCTATTTACCAAAATATTTACACCTTCTCCTCACGTATGGACATGGTTAGTTTCCAAAGATAAGTTCATTATACAAAATCAGTGTTTTACAAAAATGGAGGATGACCACATGGATCACAAAATGAGGAATGACTATATCATCACATAATTGCTAAATTACATCATTACATAGGTGCCAAATTGCATCTTTATGTAACTGCTAAATCACAGAGAATCATGGCCCAGCCACGTTGGCCCAGAACCTTAACCATCACAGGCAGTGTTACTCTCATCTCACACCTCAGCATTCCTGACTGCCCAACCTCTATCATTAATGCACAAAATAACCTGATTATAGATTTCTTACTATTGTCGTAAATGTGAAATGTGAGATGATGAGATGGTCAATAAGTGAGAGAAGGTTTACTAAAATCAAGAAAACTCACATCTATTGTTTCAGCCCCCAGCAATAATAAATAGTGTTCATTTGAAGTCATCTGTTCTCCACAGGAGTACCTCTATTATTATCTAGTACCTGGCATCATCAGTATCACCTGGGAGCTTCTAGGAAATGCTGAATCTCAGACCTTCTGAATCAGAAACTCTGAAGTAGAGCCCAGCAATTTGTGCTTTGACAGTCCTTCCAGGCGATTCTGAGGAACAGTAAAGTTTGCGAACCACAGCAGTAGGTGATTATCCATTTCTTAAAGGGGTTAACATTCTAGAGGGAAAGATATAAATAAATGTAAATAAATGGGCAACTAACCTAGAATGGAGGTTAACGTATTACTTCTGAAAGAACATAATATGGAAGAAAAGAAAAATCTTCCTAGCCCATTGTGGGATGGACTTTCTTTGACAGGTTTATTACAGTGAATGTAATAATAGCTACCATTTAATCTAACCCTTTCCAATACCTAGCACCCAGAGACTGTTTTTGCTAGTTCTCAAAATAGCACAGTAGTTTTCAGTTGACTTATGTGATGAGGACGCAAAGGAGTTTAAAAATGTATTAATTGTCCAAGTCCTAACACCTATAAATACAAGTTAGTGTCCAACCCATAATTATTCCCCCACCCGCCACTCCCCAACCTACACTCTTTCTGCCAGACTCCAGTGCCTCCTATTTGGGGCAAACTTATTACAACCCACAAAGCAACTGAAGCAGACTGTTCAGATGAGACACTTGTTTATGTTTCTAGGTTTTTAAATTAGATTTCATGTTTAGTCCTTTTTTTGTTACTTTTGTTATTGTTGATGTTTTCAAGGTATATTTTCATTTTTCTTCTGACCATCATAAATCCTCAAAGTACCCATCTCAAAGATTTAAGCTGCCAGTTACAATCTTGGAAACTGGGGGTTGATCTGAAAATCAAGAGATGTGTATTTTGGCTCTTTCTCTCTTTCCATTGTGCTTTTCTATGATTCTCATCAAGACAGCCTATTAGACAACAACCCATACTCTGAGGAAGTCACATGTCTTAAGCTTTTAGGCACCCCTTCCTCCACTGATTTCAGGACTGGTCCCACTCTGTACTGGCTGGTTGCTTGCCACTCTCTTAACCTAAATCTTTTAGGAGTGTCACAGATACTTTTAAGTAAATGAAGAAAGTCCTGAGGTTCCCTCCCTCCTCAAAAATAATACATCAATACACATACATTATATATTCAATTAAGGAGCCCTGATGGCACAGTGGTTAAGCACTTGGCTGCTAACCAAAAGTTGGTGGTTTGAACCCACCAGCCACTCTGTGGGAGAAGGATGCAGCAGTCTGCTTCAGACTGTTTATAAATTGGCCTGTCTTGGGGGCACAGTGAATAAGAGCTACATAGAGCTATGGCTGCTAACTAAAATGTTGGCAGTTCCAATCCACCTGCTGCTTCTTGGAAACCCTATGGGGCAGTTCTACTCTGTTTTAACGAGGCAGCAATGGGTTTGCGTACAGCAATTCTATGAATACCTTGGGTCTCATTGTTGAGGGGTGAGTAGAGGACTTTGAACCTCTCTGCTCTTCTCTGAACATCGTTAAAATTTAGCTAGACAATGTTTCCTTGAATGATTGCCCACAGGGCCCATGAAACTTGAAAACAGGGTAGTATCCTTTCAAGTGGGATTTTTTATTGAGGGGTGAATAATACACTTATTCAGTTGGCCTGGCCTTCATATCACTCTCTAGTAATATCCCTGTTCGTAGATTTCATAATTTCTCGCATTCTTTCCCCAGACTAAATTATTAGGAAAAGGATTTTGTTGGTTTGTTATTTTTGAGTAACACAGTGACTTAACCATGCTAAATATAATAACTGTCTGTTGAGCGGCTATTTTGTAAAACAACTTTGTTCTTATTAGATAAATATAGTAAAAATATGAATCTTGTGGATTTCTATTGTTATATTGTCAGCATTCATCTCCTCTCCTAAGACTTAATGGATATGAAGCATCCCACTATTTATTATGTTCTGGTCATTTAATCACTCTTTTGACGCTTGCAACATCTATATGATTGAGGTACCTTGCCATTCCCATTCTAAAGATGGAAAGACTAAGACTAGAATGGTTTTCTAAAATGCCCAAGATCATTTGATTACGAACCAGTGGGCCAAGATTTAAACTCAGACGACTGGCTCTAGAATCTATGTAGACTTTAAGGTTCTGACAATCCAGAATCCTTCTTGTACTCTACGAAGTCAGAACTGAACACTTATGGGCTTTCTAGCTATTTACATGTTTTTTAATTTTCTGAAATTATTTACATGGTTGAGGAAGTGATTTAGAGATTGGTTATTAATTTTTCATTAATAAAACATGAATCGTTCTACTTAGTCACTTAATGTCTTTAAAAATATCAGTGTGCTCTCTCATAATCATAAATCTACCTTCCAATCTGATGTACAATAAATTTTCAAAATACTAAGCATAAAATATTATTCAAAGTGAAAAAGCTGAATCACGGCCTTAACATCCTCAGACCAAGTGATCTATATTCTATAAGCTGCATAAAAAGGACTAACAACAACAACAAAAAAGACTAACAGCTGAATCTATTCACAAAATGTCCAGCACGATGTTTCTGTTGCAGACAACTTCATAATCAATGAAAAGATGTCCATCCATCAATCAACAAGACAATTAATCAAAACACACACTGAAAAATCTATCAAAATAAGGATCTGAAAGGACTTGAAATTTGATTACTTGAATGCTAAAGGTACATGGGCTTTGAAAGCTGGGTTGCCTCTTTGTCAAATAAAAGATGGAGCTTTTTTTTTTAAAACTGGATTGCCCCAAGTAATTTATACTGGCGTTTGTATCAACCAATCAACTTTCTAAAAAGCAATTATTTCTTTGCAAAAGTTTACAAATGCTCAAGTACAAAAGGGAGTAAACAGTGTATTGTGTACCATGTTCTTTTAAAATTTCTGCAGAAACTAGTTATAAATAGAATGGTTGTTTCAAAGTCACTTCCAATTACCAAATGTCAATTATATATCAAGGTAGAAATGTACAAAATGTATAAGTAACATTGATTTCTGGCATGCTCATTTAGCACAAATTCAGGGAGTAAACTTTGTGCTTCCTTACCTGAGTTTCTAAAACAGCCTTCCAAGCTTTGTCACTGCTGACCAGTGGTAGAAACATCAACTATTTTGCCACCACATTCAAGCTAACTAAACAATAACTAAGCTTTTTTTTTTTTGTCCCCAGTTAAGAATTGCTTTATTTTCAATTAGCATTAGACCCCACATACATTTATAAACATTTCACTGAATAGCACTGAAAATTTAAATTTCATAGCTAATCAATTTAGTAAGGACAATTCACATTACCTAAAATCAATTTAATAATTTCCCTCCATTTTATGAGTGGCTAAAGTTTGAAGGTGTGTTTTATGCTTAAATTTTAAAACGTAGTATGGAAAATAAACTGGCTTCTATTGCTCAACTATTATGTCCAACATTTAAAATATATATATGAGCAGCATTATTTTCTAGATTAATTTTGTTTTCCTGTAATGTGGGGCAATATTACCTTGTTGTTAATGCTCTTAAAAACCAGCTACAAGAATGAAACAACAAAATGTAAATGAACCTCAGCTATACATTTCAGGAATAATATGAATTAAGTTACATTGCTGAGTATGGATCACTTGTTTAAGCCCAGTCTAACATCATCACAATTTCAGGGTGTTGTAACTACAGCACCTCATCGAAAAGGTATTATGACACTTTCCTTGCAGTAGAGACTTATAAAAGCACCTCTGTTATCCGGCCCAAATTTAGGTGAACAGAAATTGTTGACAAGTTCCTTTGCATGTAAGAATGGTTTATGCCTTTAGATAGGAAGGCTCTCTTCAGCCTAATATCACTTATTTTGGATTGTGTTTTGCTCCTTATATTCTGGGGATTGGGGTTTTTAGCATGACGTTTATTTTCAAAGCCTTATTCCCTGTATTATTTCTAGGGTGTTCCTGAACACGAAGATATTATCTTAGCACGGATGGCCAGTTTTTTTCAACTTTAGATGGTCAGCCAGGAATAATGGCTCTGCTAGAAATATATAAGTATGGAGGGAATTTTAGAATATTTGAAGACCTCCCACTACATCTAATCCTTTCTCCACTTATTTTGGCAGACACTTCCTCCACATATTCGCCAGTGGAGACCACTCTTCTTATCTACCCCAGGTCACGGGACAAGATACAAAAGTTGATAATAATAAAGGTGCCAGACAATTGTTCCTCTGTTACTACTCTGAAAACCAGCTAGTGAAGGGAGAGTCCTTGGCAAAGGTTTGGTAAATGCACGTTGTTGTTAGTTCCTTTCAAATTGACTCTTACTCTTGGTAACCTTATGCATAACAGAACAAAATGGTGTCCAGTCCTATGCCATCTTCATGATCGTTGATACGTTTGAGTCTATTGTTGTGGTGATTGTGTCAATCCGTCTTATCGAGGGTTACCCTCATTTTCATTGACCCTCTATTTTACCAAACATGATGACTGCATGTTGTTGTTGTAGTTAGATGCCTTCGAGTCAGTTCCGACTCATAACGTCCCTATGTACAGCAGAAAGAAACACTGCCCAGTCCTGCGCCATGCTCACAATTGTTTTTAAGCTTGAGCCCACTGTTGCAGCCACTACGTCAACCCATCTCATTGAAGGTCTTCCTCTTTTTTGCTCTTTACTTTACCAAGCATGATGACTGCATAAACATGAGTAATTCCTCAGAGTTCCCTAGTGATTCAATTTTCAGCCCAAAATGTGAGCTCTCGGAGAAGATTAGGAAGGTTTGATCATATAATTTTTAGTTTATAGATGCATTCTGTAGGGCTAAAAATTGTACAAGTTTAAGGAAACTATTTTTTCCAAGTTTCTCCAAGTCACCTGGGGAGTTGGGTACATCCACCCTTGAGGTGATTTTTTTTTTTTTATCTGTGTCTTTATCATCAGGTTTTGTTGGTGAAGTAAATTTCTGGGAGGTATTTTTGCATTCCTCAAAGGTCTAGAGACACCTGAGTCTGGAGTTAGTGCAGGCAGCTGATCAAATGTTCAGTAAAAGCTTTCTTAGTCCCAAGTAGTTCCTGATGAGCACCAGAGTCATGGCCTGGACTCAAAGCTGATGCTCTTATATTTTAATTTCTTTCCTGTTCTATAAAATGAAAAATAGAGTAGAAGAATCAATATGATATAAAAATCTAATAAAGTACACAGAATCCTCAAGGACAAACCCAGTGTCTCTGTCTAAAACCCTAGGAGATTGAAAAGGTTTTGCCAGTAACTTTGAGCTCCTGAGGGATGAAGTTGGATTTCAGCCTTGGGATGAAGTTCACTGAAGGGCTGGCTAGAAGCTTCTTGAGAGAAGTCTGAAGCAAAATAGCCTTCAGCTGCCATATACATTACCTCAAAGAGACTGTAATGGATTGGGTTGTGTGCCCCCAAAATATATATCAAGTTGGTTAGGCCATGATTTTCAGTATTGCATGGTTGTTCTCCATTTTGTGATTGTAATTTTATGTTGAGAGGATTAGGGTGGGATTGTTACAACACCATTACTCAGGTCACCTCCCTGATCCAAGGTAAAGAGAGTTTCTCTGGGGTGTGGCCTATACTACCTTTTCTCTCTCAAAGGATAAAAAGAAAGGGAAGCATGTAGAGAGTTGGGGAACTCACACAACCAAGAAAGCAGCACCAGGGGCAGAGTGCATCCTTTGGATCCTGGGTCCCTGCGCCTGAGAAGCTCCTCGACCAGGGGAATATTGAGGACAAGGACCTTCCTCCAGAGCGGACAGACAGAGAAAACCTTCCCCTGGAGCCGATGCCCTGAATTTGGACTTGTAACCTACTAGACTGTGAGAAAATAAATTTCTCTTTGTTAAAGCCATCCACTTGTGGTATTTCTGTTATGGCAGCACTAGATGACTGAGACAGAGACTAAAACCCAAACAAACAAACAAATAAACACAAACAAACTCAAGACCATTGAGTCCATTCCAACTCATAACAACTCTAACTGCCCCATAGGGTTTCTAAGGCTGTAAATCTTCACAGAAGCAGACTGCCACATCTTTTTCCCCCAGAGTGGCTGGTGGATTCAAACCACCTACCTTCTGGTTAGCAGCCAAGCGCTTTAATCCCTGCACCACCAGGAATCCTCCTCAAGGAGACTAAGAGTTTATAATCAAGCAAGGCTGGACTCAGGCTAGTGTAGACACCCAATCCACAGCCTCCTCAGGCTCTACCCTGTCACCTGCTGCCTTCACAGTAGCATCTTGTGGAGTTACACAGGTTTTATAGGACCTGCCCTGTCAGGGATAAGAACACCTCTCATTGGCTCCTCACTCTGTCACTCATAAGCTGTCTAACTTTGGTCAAGTTATCCACCCTCTCTGTGACTCAGGGCTCCTAATGGCAAAACGAGAGTAATAATAGTACTGACCTCATAGGTGATTTAATACATGTAAAGCATTTCATACAAGTCCATAGTAAGATTTCAATGAATATTAGGTGTTATTGGCTTAGTGTTTTACACTTTCTAAAGCTCCCTGCAAATATCATTAATCTGATTATCACAAAACTGTGGAAAATCTAGTCTCTCAGATATTGACCCCGCTGACTAAATTAAGTAAGTCACTATGATTTGCCTAAACAAGCAAAACTACTGAATGATGGAACCAAGATCAGAATCCAAGTTTTTTCACAAGTGATCAATTCTTTCTAGGATACCTTGTCTACTCAGTTTATTAAATATTTTTTTGTAGTTGCCCAGCAAGGGTAGTCTGTGAGATTCCCCAGTTTCACACTTTTGATCACTGGATGTCAGGGTGCCCATAAGAGAATGTGGGGGTACTCTAACACCTTGTTGTGCATTATCATTATTTTTAGTAATACTAATAACAATGGTAGTGGTAAAAAAAAAAAAAAAAAAAGCCTGCTGCCATAGAGTCGATTCCAACTCATTCTACCATTTATTGAGTCCCAGGCACTAGGCTCTTTACGTGCAGTTTCACCGTTGATGACAAAAGCAGCTCTCTTAGTTATCCAGTGCTGCTATAACAAAAATACCTCAGGTGGATGGCATTAACAAAGATAAATTTATTCTCTCACAATCTAAGAGGCTAGAAGTCCGAATTCAGGGTTCCAGCTCCAGGGGAAGGCTTTCTTTCCCTCTTTTGCTCTGGGGGAATGCCCTTGTCATCAATCTTTCCCAGTCTGGGAGCTTCTCGGTGCAGGGACCTCAGTCCTATGTTTCTCTGCTCACTTCTCTCTTTTATATCTCAAAAGAGATTGTCTTAAGATACAACCTAATCTTGTAGAATGAGTCCTGCCTCATTAATAAAACTACTTCAAAGCCTGCCTCATTAACATCATAGAAGTAGGATTTACAACATAGGGGAAAATCATATCAGATGACAACATAGTGGACAATCACACAATACTGGGAATCATGGCCTAGCCAAGTGGACACACATTTTTGGGGGACACAATTCAATCCATAACTACAGCCTTGTGAGATACACAGTACTCTTATCCATCATATAAGGGCCTAAAGTTTAGGGAGATTAAGTAAATTGCCCAAATTCAGATCTGTAAAGTGGAAGTATCTGAACACTGATGAAGTTTTGTATTTCACTGATGTAGAGATAAAAATCCCCTGAGGATGCAAAACACTATCCAAATTCAAGGATTTAGTTAACCATGACATTGTAAAATCCCTGTTTAAATCATAGAATTTAGATTTAGAAGAGACTTAGTGAATCATATTATTCTCATCTTTTTATTGGTAAAATGGAAAAGAGAGATTCAGAGAGGCAGAGCACCTTGTCCAGGTTTACCTACCGGATCAGTAGCAAAAGGTAAGTTGAAATACTTGGCCTACCTCCCTCTCTTAGGTCTTCCCTCATTATTATTATTTCTTTTCCCCTCTATGGAACACAAATTCCTATTTCTGTAGAATGCAGTCCTTTTCTCATCAGGGACCCAAAGAACATTTCTCAAGGTAGAATTAAAGTCTCCCCCAACCTGAGTAAATTTTCCACTTCTGGATTGGCTGAGTTTTTGTTTTCCCAAAGCTTCCCTCCCCTCACAAACATCCATATACAAGGAATACCCCCTCAAAGTCATTGACTAAAAACATCTTTATATGTCAGCCTTCAAAGATGAAGCCCCAATCTAAATCCAGAAACATCCTAGGATTTCCCAAGAATCCATAATTTGGGTGTGGATTGTAAGAGGGGATGCTTCCCAAAGGAATGATTGTATGAAACTTCTTTGTCTTTTGGCTTCTGTACAGCGAGATAAGGCTTGCAAGTATATTTACTATTTCCTTTGTGGTATTGGGAAGGTACAGTTACTGGAATTTGGAAAAATTCAAGTAAATTACTTATTTTTTGGGTGAAAACTGTGATGTAATTCCTGGGCCATGGGACCAATATGTACATCATGTATGATGTGCTTCATGGAGCATGGGACCTATATGGATCATCTGCATTAGTCACCTCCTTGATGACATCTTTTATAAAGTGTTATCCTATGTTTTCTAAAGTTTAACTCAGAAACAAAAGCATAACAATTATGTGTAGCAAGGGTAATGTTTATTTAGTATTTCGTGTGTATTTTTGGAAAGTTGAGCAAGATATTTTGTGGTTCAAGTGTAACCAGAAATTGTGATGCACTTCCTGGGCCATGGGATCCATATGTACCACCTTTGTGATAAACTTCATGGAACATGGGACCAATATGGCCTGCTTGCAATTGACACACCATTTTTTCTAATAATAAAAAACTACCAACAAACAATGATTTGCCTTACATTCCATTGGTGAAAAAACATGGCATTGCTGAAAAATTCCAAACAATTCACCGTTTAACTAATTAGAACTTCAGCTCTAGAGACAGTCCTGACGTTGCTGCAGCTAGCGCGTGCTTTGATTTCCTACTGCCTTTTTTTTTTTTTTTTTTTGCTATAACAAAATACTATAATGTAGGTGGCTTTAAAGAAGAGGAATTTATTTTCTCACTGTTTTGGAGGCTAGAAATCTGAATTCAGCCCATCTATCAGCCTCATGACCGTTGTTATGCTTGAGCCCAACATTACAGCTACTGTATCTATCCATCTCTTTGGGGGTCTTCCTTTTTTTTGCTGACTCTACTTTATCAAGCATGATGTCCTTCTCCAGTAACTGGCCCCCTTGATGACATGTCCACAGCACGTGAGATGAAGTCTCTTCATCCTTGCTTAAAAGGGACATTCTCACTGTACTTCTTCCAAAACAGATTTGTTCGTTTTTTTGGCAGTCCGTAGTATATTTATATCCTTCCCCAGCACTATAATCCAAAGGTATCAATTCTTCTTCAGTCTTCCTTATTCATTGTCCAGCTTTTCCATGCAAATGAACCAATTGAAAGCACCATGGCTTCAGTCAGGTTCACTTTAATCTTCAAAGTGACATCTTTGCTTTTTAACATTTTATAAAGGTCTTTTGCAGCAGATCTGCCCAATGTAATACATTGTTTGATTTCTTGACTGCTGCTTTCTGGGGCATTGATTGTGCATTTAAGCAAAATGAAATCCTTGACGACTTCAATCTTTTGTCCATTTCTCATGATGTTGCTTATTGGTCCAGTTGTGAGGATTTTTATTTTCTTTATGTTGAGGTATAATCTATACTGAAGGCTGTGGTCTTTGATCTTCATTAGTAAGTGCTTCATGTCCTCCCCACTTTCAGTAAGCAAGGTAGTACCATCTGCATATCCCAGGTTGTTAATGAATTTTCCTCTAATCCTGATGCCATGTTCTTGTTCATATAGTCCAGTTTCTCAGATTATTTGCTCAGCATACAAATTAAGTAAGTATGGCAAAAAGGTACAACCCTGGCTACTAACCAAAAAGCTGGCAGTTAGAATCCAGTAGCTGAGCAGAAGGAAGATGGTTCAATCTGCTCCAATGAAAATTTCAGCCTAGAAAATTCTATAAGGTAGTTTTACTCTGTCAGTTGAGGTCACCATGAGTTAAACATGACTCAAAGACACCTAATAATAACAAGTTATGGAATAGGTTCTTTTGTCATTTTGAAGAGGAATGAATGTGCTTCAGTTAGTCACTATGGTAGAGCATCAAAAAACTGATGCAAATGTTTGGTTCTTTTTAGGAGGTTGGATACTTCATGGTTAAGTCCAATAATTTTGACTTCATGGGCAAGTGTGTCATTAGCAGTAGCCCTGAAAGGACCTCAATGACACCAGTTTTTATTAGGTCTTGAGGATTGTAAGTCAAGTTGGGCTTCATCAGTCACTTTGAGTTTGAGTTTACCTAATTATTTGAAAATTACGACTGCCCATTAAAAAAAAAAAATGGTTACGAGCTCAGCTGCTAATCAAATGTTTGGTAGTTCGAACCCACCAGCCACTCCCCGGGAGAAAAATGTGGCAGTTGGCTTCCATAAAGACTACAACCAAGGAAACCTTATAGGGCAGTTCTACTCTATCCTGTAGGGTTGCTATGAGTTGGAATCAACTGGACAGTAAATGGTTTCGTTTGGCTTTTGGTTAACTGCTACAGGGTTTCCATTGAATAGGGATTCCAATGAGTTACAGCTAGAGAGAGAATTTCCATTAAAATAGCTACTGAATCTGGATTCTGGGAGAAGATCTTGGAAAGTTAAAAGATAGAACCTCTCATTAAAAAAATACATTTATATCTAAATAGATTGTAAATTGTTCTTCCAAACAGTGTTTGATAGTCAGCAGGAAATGGATTAGATTTCCTTTTCTTTGATGAAGTGGCTCAGAGTTTTTTATATATGCTGTGAATTACAAAACTCAGACAGTGCTTTAACTAAATCTTCCAGGAAAGAGTCTTTGTAAACAAGGAGATGTTATAATAAACAGTAGTACTGGCAATGATATTCTGCTTTTACAGATTTCTCTGTAAAATTATTTTCCTGGAAGTAGTATCTGTGTGACCTCATTTCTAGCATCCATCAATTTAAAGTAAATCCTGATTAGAATAGAAAACACAGCACAAGTTTTAGTTATTCTCAGTTGCACAATCTTGGCTGAGATTCTGTAAACGTTTTTTTTTTAATTGTGGCTGCTACTTAGAATACTTAATATACTCTTGATACATTACACTATTAAAGTTGTAATATTGGAAGATAAAAAATAAAATCCTTGAGATAAAACACTGAATTTTAGATAAAATCTCCTTTGACTGTAGCAATGTGGCATATTAAAGAATAGTAATCATAAAGCATTATTACTGAGAGAGGTTGTTCCCTGATGTTGTCATCTGCTTTGCTTTGGAAGGAAATTACGTCAATACAAACCATACAGTCCATCATTCAGATTGCTGGAAGATAACTTATTTAGATTAAGTATATGTACAACAACAATTAACAATTATCAATTTATTTAAATTAAATATATGTGCAGCAATTACCGATTAACATCATTAAAATAACAGTTAAATTTTGTAAACAGTAAAATAACTTATTAAAATT
The DNA here is from genome assembly GCF_030014295.1 of Loxodonta africana. Taxonomy (NCBI): domain Eukaryota; kingdom Metazoa; phylum Chordata; class Mammalia; order Proboscidea; family Elephantidae; genus Loxodonta; species Loxodonta africana. The sequence goes on from NC_087361.1 coordinate 46,496,113, forward strand.
TGAATGACATATGGAAAGTTCACCTTTGAGTGTTTAGTGAAGTCAGAAAAAACGCAGAATGACATTTCAAAAATAACTTTCTCTGAGAACAAACGGGATTTCTCTTTTCTTCTTTATTCTTCTATATTCTCCAGTTCTTGTAGGACTTGTTTTTTAATATACTAATTGAATATACTTAATATGGATATATAATATTAAATTAATTAATTTAAACACAAGTTCCACAAGAGTTGGAAAATGTAGGGAAAAAAAGAATAATATTAAAGTGCTTATCTTCTGCTTTCTTTACTAGAAAGAAAAACCATAAATGTAATTTTTTAAAATGTATATCATGTATTTACAAATACAGGCTTATTCCACTTTGGTCTCACATATATTCACATATAAAACTGAAAAAATACCCAAACCCATTGCTGTTGAGTCGATTCTGACCCATCGTGGCCCTGTAGGACAGAGTAGAACTGCCCCGTAGGGTTTTCAAAGAGCAACTAGTGGATTTGAACTGCCAACCTTTTGGTTAGCAGCCAAACACTCAACCACAGTGCTACCAGGGCTCCATATTCACACACAAGTTTTAGAAATTGTGTCTACATCTTTTTAACTTAAAGGTATGATTTCTACGGGGTTGAACAAGCAGAGTGTCCTACACATTTTTTCACTTTACAGAGGTACCTTGCTCAGGGTCCCGCTGTGCAACCACAGCTCTGTCTCTACCCAGGTGACCAGGAGTGGTGAAGCAGCAGCTTTTGATAGTTTGTACAAAGGGTAGTACCTACGACAAGGGCCTTGTCAACAAAGGAGTTCTCTACATCAATATTTTTGTTTCGAGCAATTTATATAAGACCGTTTCTACATTTAAAAATCTCACTTTTACACATGAGTTTCTAATTTGCTTTGGGGGAGTTTGAAATCCACTGGATCTAAAATCAATAAGAGATAGATGGAGAAACAAAGAAGGAAGGAAGGGAGGAAGGAAGGGAGGAAGGGAGGGAGGGAGGAAGGAAGGAAGGAAGGGAGGGAGGGAGGGAGGGAGGGAGGGAGGGAGGAAGGAAGGAAGGAAGCTAAGAGGTGATTGGCAGACATGGGAAAGAAACGAGGTCACCTAAAATTTTAGTCTTAAGAGAAACAAGAGAAAAGAAGAAAGAAAAGCAAACAAACTCAAAAGGAAATATGGAATTCAATTAAGAAATCTAACATTAGAATTTTTGGAACCCCAGAGCACCCTGGCAATAATATTGGTATAGAAATGATTTTCCAAGAGATAATCACAGAGAAATTTCCTAGATCTGAGCAGAGAACCAAGTTTGCAAATACAGGAAGCTACACAACACCCAATTATAAGAGACACACAAAGGTTTAGAAATTAGTTTTCATTAACAAATGCTGTATTTAGACACATACAAGATTATACTTGGATGGTTACACTTGGTAGAAAGTTATATTTAGGTGGTTCTGCACTTAAAAGTCCCACTCTAAGGTGTTGAACGATGCCTTTGTGTTTTGGCTAGCTTGTCAGTAAATAACACATTTTTTATGACACTTTTCAGAGCTATACATTTTCCAGATAATGTCTGTAAACATTAAAAAGAAATAATCTTTTAGATATGAATTTAAGGTGTGGAAGAGGAGTTTCGGGAATAAATAAAGCTGAGTCCCCACCCCTACCCCACCCCCAGGCTTTATCTTCCCTATAAATCAATGGCTATACTTCTGAGCTCTGTTGGGGGTGTTGTTCAAATACATTTTTGAAAGATATATTTTTTAAGATGATTTTTAATGTCACATACAGAGCCTAAAGAAAAGTATTAGATCCATTATCATTTAATGGGAAAGGTTTGATGAGATTTATGCCTATAATGATAATTATATTAAAAATATATCAGTTATGTATATGTACTATTATTAAATTTCTAAATCATTTCCATATTTATTACAATCATCCTTTCTTAGTATTCAAATCAGCCTGGTTGCAATGCTGAGGAAGGTAAGCAGATGTCCACATGCTTAATTCCAATTTTTCTGGTTTATCCCATCTTTCTTTTCAGAATTTTCCAGAATTACAGGTATCACACAGAATGTAAGGTAGCTCCATACTGTATTGTACTGCTTGCTTGCTAACACACCATCTCTACAGAAGGTATAAATAAAAATTGATTAGAAAGTGTTCTACCTACCATCTGGAAGTCCAATGTCAGGCTTCAATGAATAGTCTTCAACTCATTGACCTCAATATCCTGACTCTTTATGATAATGTCTAGTTCATAGTTTTCTTTTTCCCTTTAACTGCATTAACCTATTACAGTTTTGATTTCAATTACCTTGTAATGCATATAAAAATAAATTACACAGAGAAAATATTACAGTGAGGTTTAACAAGTTAATGGTAAATTAAATGCACTCACTTCTTCATTATTCGAATTTGCAGTGCTGTGGAACGCTTAGCACTCTCTCCTGGATAGCACCCAACGTTTTATATGCAGATAAGTCAACAGCTTTAGTGAACTTTTGCCTTACCCCTGCATTAATACAGCTTTAGTGAACTTTTGCCTTACCCCTGCATTAATACAAGAAATAAGTGCTGATGTTTTTTTTCAGTTCCTTTACCAACCTATAGATAGGGACAAAGCCCATTCACTGCTTCACATACAGCATCCATGTCCAGTCATGTCACTCAGGGTGTTCCTTCTGACAAAACATCACTGTGCTCACCAGTGAGCAAAGAAATGCTCAACTGATTTAAAATTTAAAATGCATTGAGGAGGAGGCGGAGCAAGATGGCAACTAACCCACTGAACATCAAATAAAAACAAGCACAGACTAAATTGGCATGAAACGAGAGACTGAAAGGGCTGACTCAGTAGGGGGAGAGCAAGTGGGAGAAGGGAGTAAGATGTATGTAAACTTACATGTGACAGACTGATTGAAATGGTAAATGTTCACTTGAAGCTTAATAAAAATTAATTAAAAAAAAAAAAACAAGCACAGACTGAGATCTTAAGAACCCCAGGCAGCAGCTAGTGCTTTGAGGGGACCTGCAGAATTATTCAGATGGCTGCTATAGGAATTAGGAATGGTGATACTTGGGTCAACTATATTTGATGTCTAAGATGGAATAGGAAAAAATAAGATTTATTAACCTAAGATCAGGGGAAAATGAGATCTATTAATAGGGCAGGAACAGTATGTGGTGGTGGACTGAGCTTTAACGTCAAAATCAACACTAATACCAAATCCTGAATTGGTTTTGAGCAATGGTGGGTCAGAGCACAATTGGGAGCCCTGTGGGGACAGCCAACGTTGAACCATGGAGGCATATGATTCTTAGTTCCCCTCATGATTGGGAAAGGAATACTGGTTATATAAGATTTCTTTCCTCAAGTCCAGAATAGTCTGGGTGCTGAAATGAGGCTAAATGCACCATGTGAATGGGCACTTTTATTCGTAGATTTAAGTCATTTTTTTAAAGTAGAAATAAGTTAGCATTCAGGGATTAAAATTTGCATCATCTTTAAGCCAAGACCTGAGTTTATAATTCAATTTTTACTTCATGTTATCTAAGAGCTTTCTGAAGTTCTGGGGAGTCAGGATAATTCAGTGCCCTACATATCAACAACTACATGAATCAAAGACTTATTACAAAACAGTCACATAGTTTTATAAATGTGTTATTTTAATCTTCTGCCACTATGATTTCCAGATCCTACTGAAAAAATATGTAAGCCCTTATTTTATATTGGGAAAAGGGAACACTATTTTCTAAGATAAATGTGACAAGTCGTAATTGCGAGATTTATTAAGCTGTAGTGCCAGTAGGAATTCTTTTAGGATTAGCTTTTGTACATCTATAACATTACGATTTGACCTAGTTCTGCAACATTGTAACTATTGTTAGTATAACTATGATAACAATATGAAATAGCACCATGTGAAGAGAAACTCTAATCTCACTATACACAGAGGTAAATTCGTTTAGTTCCAGATGCCTGGAAACCCAACTGAAATGGGCTAGAACAAAAATAAATTGGATTGACTCACGTAACTGATGAATTCAGGGGTTTAAGATCTGGTTTTAGGTATGTCCGACTCTAAGAACAAAAATGATATAATCCGCATCCATTCCTTAGCCTTCTCCTACCTAGCTCCACTCTTCGTTGTGAGACAGATTTTTTTTTGTGGTTACGAAGGGGCTGCCCACTGATCTCCAACCAACCAACAAGCAAAAATCCTCTTTTAAAACACCCAGTGCCGTCGAGTCGATTCCGACTCTTAGCGACCCTATAGGACAGGTGGCTCCTGCATATGTCCTGTGATCCTTCCTTAGGTCATGTGCTCACCCCTGAAGCAAAAAGGCTTTTACCTGGATCTCCACTTTGGGAATGTTCTGGAGATGGGGATGAAGCTCAACACAAGCTCTTTCAACTGAGTATGGAGGATGGGGAATTGATGCCTGAATCAAATTCTTGGGCTGTTACTATAGATGTGGTGAACAATGTTTGAGTAATCAAAAGAAAATACAGCTACTTCACCGGCTTGTGATTTTTAAATAGCTCTTTTGAAGAAAAGGCAGGGGAAAATTAAAGCATTCAATTCTAATGAGAACCACTGATATTTTGGAGCCCTGGTGGCATAGCAGTTAAGAGCTTGGCAGCTAACCAAAAGGTCAGCAGTTCAAATCCACCAGCCACTCCTTGGAAACCTATGGTGCAGTTCTGCTCTGCCCTATAGGGTCGCTGTGAGTCGGAACCAACTCAACATCACCTAACAATGACAGCATCCAAATCTTTTTTATTATAATGATTCGAAGGATAAAATATGTTGCAGCTCATTTTGAAACAGGTTTGGAAACAGGTTTGAAAAGTGAGGTTGTAATTTAAGTACACAATATTTAATCATTTTAATTGTTTTATTATTTTTATATCGTATGATTAACTTATTGCATGCTTATTACAGCTGATTACAATGCTCCCTTCTTCGTAACCTGTATGACAACAGAGGTTAATGTCAGTGCTCTATGTTTAAATACGGTGAGAGAAACGAGAAAGAAAGAAACAAGTTTTCCATAGTTGTTGTTTGGCATCTAAAGCGCAACCTGGGATTGAGTTTAGGCACGCCCAAAGTACACCTGCATTTTTCCATTATAGTACAAGAGCCATTTGTGTAGGTGGAAACCGGCTGGGCCAAATGCTTCGACATGTGTACACTTAAGTGCAGCAAACCCTTTAACTGCCTGGCCCTCTTACACATGAGAAAAATGACGTCAGTTTAAGCCAGTTTTCAAGTTAGATATTCATATGTGTTTACATACTACTTTTCGTGAAAGAAACTAATGAATCCCGTGTCCTGTTTTCATTAGCCTACTTTGTTCCTATTTATACACTTGAATTAAAGAGCAGGTCGAAGGAAATTGCTGCTTGGGTGTACTCTGAAAAACAAACGGCTTGTATTTGATCTCAAGTGTTCTATTCTCTATAGAATGCAGACAGTAATGTAACCTGTTTCCTATTGAAGGAAAATAACTTGCCCCAAGGACATGAAGCGTTGAAGTGTATGATGAAACTCATGACTGGATGTGACTAAAAGTTCCTGTGTTCATTCCACTGCTTTATTTCAATGCTCTGTTATGAGCTTTGAAGTAGAAAAGAAAATGAGCTGGTTGAAAAATACCAGAAATTAAACATGAATTTGTTCCTTTTATGAAATAAACTTGATTTCTCTGTCTGTCTCTCTTTTTCCTTAATGGATCCATGAACTACATTGCAATGTGTCAAAATGGAGGCAGAGGAAGCATCAGAGGGGACTGAAAACAAACCTGGTGTCCTAGTCATCTAGTGCTGCTATAACAGAAATACCACAAGTGGATGGCTTTAACAAAGAGAAATTTGTTTTCTCACAGTCTAGTAGACTAGAAGTCCAAATTCAGGGTGCCAGCTCCAGGGGAAGGCTTATTTCTGTGTTGGCTCTGGAGGCAGGTCCTTGTCATCAGTCTTCTCTTGGCCTGGGAGCACCACAGTGCAGGAACTTCAAGCCCACAGGACGTGCTCTGCTCCCGGCACTGCTTTCTTGGTGGTATGAAGTCATGTCTCTCTGCTCACTTCTGTCTTTTATTTCGCAAAAGAGATTGGCTTAAGACATTATCCAATCTTGTAGATCTCATCAATATAACCACCACTAATCCATCTCATTAACATCGTAGTGATAGGATTTATAACACATAAGGAAACACATCAGATGACAAAAGAGTAGACAATCATACAATACTGGCAATCAGGACCTAGCCAAGTTGACAGATATTTTTGGGAGGTACATTTCAATCCATGACACCTGGTCTAAAATTATTTTCTGATGTGTACAGCAACATATGTGTGTTCAGGCTACACAGATGAACTGCACTGCTCATGTGGTTCATTGTTCTTCCTTTCTTTCTTCCTTCCTCCCTTCCTCCTTCCTTCCCTTTTTTCCTCTCTTCTTTTTAATCCAGTGAATATGCCGTCACACAAAATAAATTGCAAATTAAATGGTTCTTCATACTCACATAGACCCAGTTCTCCTTCATTATTTATTTCCTTCCCATTGAATCACTTTTTCTTTTTCTTCTTCACATAATTATATTAACTAATTATGCTTGTGTCTTATTTGAATTGTTTGTTGTTGTTATTGTTAGATGCCATCCAATTATGATCTGCTTAAAATTCTTCTCATGCCACACTAATGAAATCTACTTAGCTTCTTCCTTCTATCTCCCCTTTCTCCTTTCTGTCTTCCTTCCTTCCCTCCTCTGCTGCCTTCCTCTCTCCCTCCTTTTTTCTTTCTTTATTCTTTTTCAAATAAAGATAAAATACATGCTGAGGGCAGTAGGTCCAGCTGATGCCTGAGAAACATATATTTTGAGCCTATTATAAAATGCAAATTCATATGTGTTATTTCAATCTTCAAAGTAACTGTACTTAATTTGCCATTAACCCCTATTTCCTAAAGATAAGTAAAGTCCACCTCAGAGAGTTTGTGTAACTTGTCACACAGTTTGCGGCAGGTCCAGGATTTGATCGAACGTCATTCTAACACCATGTAAAGCACAGACCAAAAATGCTTTAGGGAGAAAAAGAAAAGATTGTTTCTACTTAAAGGATAATTTGAATTCACTATCTTCATTTCTGTATCATTCTTCCAGGAGCCAATATAAGCCTTCCCCTACACTCTAACTTCCCTTTGCTATACATTTACCTACTCTCAAATGAATAGTTCTGGTGAAGCTGCACAATATTTCTGTATGTTTAAATTGCTGTAGAAGCCTTTCTCACTAGCTACTTTCAATTTTTTTAGAAAAAGAATTAAAGGTAAATGATAAAAACCCAGTGCCGTCAAGTCGATTCTGACTCATTAAAAAAAAAAAAAAAAAGACTCATAGGAAAGGAAAAAAAAAATCAGAAGAAATAATGGTTTTCCTGGCATGTTCTTTAACAGTTTCAATGTCCCTTGGTTACAGGATACCATCAGCCTTAATTTTGACAATTATGCACTAATATAGCAAATGCCATATAGAAAAATGGTTATAACTTTTCCTTCTTCAGAGTTTCTGAGCATTATTTAAAAATTATATATATGTATGTATATGTAAACTATGCATATATATATAGAGAGAGAGAGAGAGACAGAGAGCAAGAAAGAGCACTAGTGGAGCAACTGCTAAATGGTACTTGGCTGCTAATCAAAAGGTTGATGGTTTGAACTCACTCAGTGGCTCCATGAGAGAGAGACTGGGTAATCTGCTCTCATAAATATTGAAGCCTAGAAAACCCTATGGGACAGCTCTATTCTGTTACTTGAGGTTGCTGTGAGTCCAAAGTGACTCAGTAGCACCCAACAACAATATATATATATATATATACACACACACACACAAATATACACACATGCACACACATACACCCACACATGGATATATATGTGTGTGTGTGTGTATATATATATATATGTATATATACACGCATATATATGCCTGGGTCATTAACCAGTTTATTGCCTTTAGATATAATGCTTCTATAAAGAAGATAGTGATACAAATCAATTAGGGAAATAGAATCTCCTCCTTATTAAAATGATAACATAAACTCAATAAGTTTATTTCCATATTATAATATAGAGAAATATATTATTTATCTAAAGAATGTGACAAAACATGTAATTTCAATGTAAAAATATTACATCAGTAAGTTTTTCAGTCTGGTAGGGTAAACGAAATCTTTTAAAAATAGCATTTTGGGAAAGGAGAATATTTGCAGTTTAGCACTGTCTGAAGGTAAATTATATTCCCTTCAAGCAAAAATTGCTACAAGAGAAAGTAAAGGCAATCAGTTTGTGCTCCCTTTTAGCTGTCAGCTCATTATGCTGTGTGCCAGTAATGAAATGGAGGGTTCAATACAGCAGATTTACTCCGCGTTTGACAGGGTCTCCCCTGCCAAGAGTTTTCTGAACAGAACCCTCATATGGTTAAGCTCCTTACCATTATTTTTAAATGAAATATGATATTTCACTATAACCAGCTATTACTGCAATGAGTGAGACTTGAGTACCTCAATGTCTGATAAAATTACAAATATGTCTCAGAATTTATCTCTTCACACTTTCAATTCTATTCAATAAGCTAGAGAACACCCTGTCTCACCTAAAACATGAGTGTCAAGAAACATGCCCTTTGATTTATATTTTTGAAATCACATTTTGTTCTATCTCTTAGACCAAGTACTGAGTTTCTTTCTTAACTTTACACTGCATTGAATATTTATTATATTCTCATAGAAAAAAATATAAATAGTCTTTTATGGTGACTTTTTTGTAGCAAAGTCTCACACATATTGACTATATTTAATCAATATTAAAGACATCTTCAGCAAATTAATGCAATTTCTAATTTATTTCCACCTAGATGTTATGAATCTTTTCTCTTTTCCTCATTTTTTTTGGCACCATTTGCTACACAACACTTTTAATGAGAAAAAAAAAAAAAGTTTATATTTTACCCATAAGGAAAACTAGTAGTTAGAGATGGTATGTGACATAGTCTCAAGTAATGGGATTTCATTCTGTTGAGAGGAAATGTCATAGCTGAGTGGAGGTACGGAGCACCTAATAGAATTCAGATTTATAATAAATGATAAATGTATTTGATTAATTTAACTGAAGCTAAAAAATAGCTATGGCAGTAAGTCCCACTGATAAAAAGTAGTATTTGGAATAGCAAACCTGGGGACCAATCTTTTCGTCTTTTATATGTAACTCCCCCAACCCAATTTAAAATCTCTTTGTAAAACTTACTGTGAAACATAACTACCAGTATTTTTGTTACTAGCTATTGACTCTCTGCTTCAAAATCCTTCTTTATTCAACTCAATGATACTGGTGCTGGGATTTTACCAAACACATTTCTCTTTTGCCAAAAATAACTTATATTGACATTTAAAATGCAATAATTTAGAAACGTAAAAAACATTCTTAGATTGCAGGCTGTACAGAAGGCAGTTTGCTATGCTTGTTCCATGTAGTAGGAAAAATAAATGGGATACAAATATCCTTTGTGTACAAGAGCCTAGTTAATGGTAAAACATGGACAATTTGACAGTGACAGCATTTATAATATTTTATTACACAAATATGTGTTCCTTGGGTTCAAAGGTTTTTACTTCGTTCATTTTAAAGTCTCCAGAGAACAGTAAAATTATTACTGCATAGAAAGTTTTCAATAAATACCAGGTGAGTAAATGAATGAATGAATTAATCAGTGATAAAGTTGGCACAAAGGTTAAGGGTGCAGCTGCTAAGCAAAAGGTTGGTGGTTCAAACTCACCCAGTGGCTCTGCAGGAGGAAGGCTGATGATCTGCCCCTGTAAAGATTATAGCCCAGAAAATCCTATGAGGCAGTTCTACTTTGCCACATGGGGTCGCTATGAGACAAAATCAACTCAATGGCAGAGAACAATAAAATCATTTTATCAGTGGTAAAGTAGGGCTCTCCTCTGGTTGCTTTGTGTGTAAGTTTAGCTTTTCTTTTTACAAAGGCACCACTACATCACAAATAACCCCAACTTTCTTGTAAAAACAGACAAAAAACCAAAAGAACTACTGTTCCAAAAACTTCATAAATTTGAAGTTCCACATCGTTAAAAACACAAAATAAAATGCATTTCATATGGGTGAGATTTCAACTCAGAACCTTGGGTAAAGAGTATACCTCAGTAAGATATGCATGGAAACAGGCTATATTGAATTTATAGTTAAATTTTGTTCCTTTTAGAGAATGAAGAACACCAAAGACACAAGGAAAATATGAGCCCAAGAGACAGAAAGGATCAGGTAAACCAGAGACTCCATCAGATTGAGACTTGAAGAACTAGATGGTGCCCAGCTACCATCTATGACTGCCCTGACAGAGAATACAACAGAGAATCCCTAACGGAGAAGGATAAAAGTGGGATGCAGACATCAGATTCTAGTAAAAAGACCAGAATTAATGGTCTGACTGAGACTGAAGAGACCCCAGAAGTCATGGCCAGCATACTCTCTGTTAGCCCAAAACGAAAACCATTCCTGGAGCTAACAGTTCAGACACAGTTTAGACTGGACTATAAGACATAAAATGATACTGAGGAGTGTCCTTCTTAGCTCAAGTAGACACACGAGACTATGTGGGCAGCTCCTGTCTGGAGGAGAAATGAGAAGGCAGAGAGGGACAGAAGCTGGTTGAATGGACACGGGAGATAGAGGGTGGAGAGAAGGAGTGTGCTGTCACGTTGTAGGGAGAACAGCTAGGGTCATATAACAATGTGTGTATAAGTTTTTGTATGAGAAACTGACCTGAATTGTAAATTTTCGATTAAAGCACAATAAAAAAAAATGACCCTTTTAGCTGTCTTTACTTAAATATTTTTAGTTTGTGGATATTTGTAAAACCTTTATTATAATTTGAATTTTTTTTTCCATGACAGTTTATCTCTAAATATAAAAGTCTTAAGTTCTAAAACAAAAGTCATGTAATGAAAAGAGTACTTTGAAGCAATATATTTAAAAGAAAAATATGAACAGTGTACATCATTCCACAGCAATAATGTAAATGGTAAAATATTATCATAATGCCAACCATATAACCTGCACAATTTACTTTTACTCTAGAGTTTTCCTTCCAGAAATCTTTCAAATAAAATTTTGTTTCTTGGAGCTCCTTCATTTTAAAAGCCCCTCGCACAACTATCTGCTAACCTAATCCATTGCCTCTATAATTGTATATACTCTCTTCATGAATAAAACCAAATATTATATTAATATTCTGGAAAGATTAGAATGAACTTGCCCCAGTTAGGTTTTAATTATTATACCAACTGCTCTTCATACAATTTCTGACCTTTTTATGAAAACCAAACTTCTCAGCTGTAGGCACAGAATATTCACGACTGCCGCGGAATTTAAGCCAAGAAGCTTTGCATAAGAAGGAAGGGCCCTAGAGATGAAGCTGGCAGAATGCTTCCAGTTATTTTAGAAGGCTTAAGTGCCACCAAAGGGAGGAAGTATGAATAAAAGATAATTCTTTAACAGTCCTCTAAGTCAGTTATTATAGTGCAAAGTAGGACTTCCCTTAATGCCTGGTACTGATTCTCTCTTCCACAGGGATTTTCCAAGAAAGGAGGAGGACAATTATTTTTGAGAAAAAGACTTTTCATTTTTAAAGTTTTCTATTCTTTGACAAACTCCATGAGCAAAGGAGGAAAGATAGCAGATGGAGAAGCATTTCTGTTGTGTCATTTTATCCTAAACTTTATTCGTGCACAGCTGTTTTGCTTTGCTTTGTTTTTCCCTTTTGTTTTTACTTCTCATAGGTGAAGATGTCCATTTAAACAAATAAAACAGGAGTTGGATTCTTACCAATTCTGTAAAAGGAAGGACCTCAATTCAATGACTCTTGATGTGCAAAAACAACAATAACAAGTGCTTGCTGTTGAAGAACTTGTATTCTGCAATAAACAAAAATATTTTCTTTGGAGAAAGTAAATTATGTGATGTGTTTGAAGTATGATGGTAAAATACAGAGTAGGAAAAGGCAACTGAAGATTACCACAGGAGGAGTGTGATGGGCATGGCAAGTCTTATGAAGAAGCAACATTTGGGCAAGAAAATTCAGTTTAGAATATTCCAGGAAATAATAACAATTAGTGCAAAGACCTTGAGAAAGAAACATACATGTTCTAGGCATAGCAAGGAAGCCAGTTCTAGCAAGGAAGCTAGAACTAAGGGAGCAAGGAGGAAAATAATAGCATATGGAGTCAAAGTCCAGGTTATGTATGGTTTTTGCAGATTGTCAAAAGTAATCTCATTAGTAACAATGAAAGCTAGAATACATCTTTAAAACGCTACAAGGAAATAACTACAAATTATTATGTTATGGAAGTCAGCAGCTGTGCAGTTAACTCTCAGCTGACAACCAAAATGTTGGAGGTTCAAGTTCACCCAAATGTGCCTTGGAAGAAAGACCTGATGATCTACTTCTGAAAAATCAACCTTTTAAAACTCTATGGAAGTGAAGAACACACAGGTGGTGCAGGATTTCTATTGTGTCACTATATCCTAACCTTTATCCCTGCACATCTGTTTTGTTTCCTTTTTCATTAGTCAACAAGGCAAATGATATCACCAACACATACACACACACCCCCATACACTCAAAAGGGCATTTTTGTTAAGTGCTAGAACATATATGCTAGGAAAGGACAAAGGGATACCATGTGACCTAAAGTCAAGAAAGGTGTGCCTCAGGGTTGTATCTTTCACCACACTCATTTAATGTATATATTGAGCAAATAATCTGAGAAGCCGTACTATATGAAGAAGAATGCGTCATCAGGATTGGAGGAAAACTTATTAACAACCCGCTATATGCAGATGACACAACCTTGCTTGCTGAAAGTGAAGAGGACTTGAAGCACTTACTGATGAAGATCAAAGACTACAGTCTTCAGTAGGCATTGCACCTCAACATAAAGAAAACAAAAATCCTCACAACTGGACAAACAGGCAATGTCATGATAAATGAAAAGATTGAAATTGTCAAGGACTTTACTTGAATCCACAATCAACACCCGTGGAAGAAGCAGCCAGGAAATCAAACTATGCATTGTGTTGGACAAATCTGCTGCAAGAGACCTCTTTAAAGCAAAGATATCACCTTGAAGACTAGTGTACCTGACCCAAGCCATGGTGTTTTCAATGGTCTCATATGCATGCTAAGGCTGGAAGATGAATAAGGAAGACCAAAGAAGAATTGATGCCTTTGAATTATGGTGTTGGCGAAGAATAGTGAATATACCCTAGATTGCCAAAAAATGAACAAATCTGTCTTAGATGAAGTACAGCCAGAGCTCTCCTTAGAAGCAAGGATGGGGAGAATCCATCATACGTACTTTGGACATGTTATCAGGAAGGGCCAGTCCCTGGACAAGGCCATCACGCTTGGCAAAGTAGAGGGACCAGTGAAAAAGAGGAAGACCCCGAACAATATGGATTGACACAGGTGGCCACGACAATGGGCTCAAGCATAACAAGGATTGTGAGGATGGCTTAGGACCTGGCAGTGTTTCGTTCTGTTGTGCATAGTGTCCCTGAGTCGGAACAGACTCAATGGCACCTAACAACATCAACAACAACAGGTCTTATATAATTTTCAGCAACAGCAACAACAACCAAAAATATGTGTGATTACGTATGTATGTGCCTACACATATATGTGTATAGGTATATATATATACACACACTTGGGTATATGTGCAATATATATATGTATCTATTTGTATCTTGGAGCCCGAATGGTGCAGTGGTTAAGAGTTATGGCTGCTAACCAAAATGTCAGCTGTTCGAATCCACCAACTGCTCCTTGGAAACACTATGGGGCAGATCTACTGTCTTGTAGGGTGCTATGAGTTGGAATTGACTCAACAGCAGAGTTTTGGTATATACATGTATGTATGTATCTATCTATAGATATCTAAATATATCTATCAAAAACCAAAACCTGTATATATATAATCTATGTTTTATATATATACATATAATATTCTGCAATAAAAATATTTATGTACATATATATGTGTATATATATACCAAAACCAAACTTCACAGTAGTCTAAGTCAGTTACTATGATGCAAAATAGAACTGTCTATCTCTTTCTCACATATAGAAGATAAGCAAAATAAAGCTAATGTCATTTTTTTTTTAGACATAATAGAGTCTCAGGCAAAAAATATAAATATATCAAAAGCATTATTAGAAATGAACAGAAGTATAAATTAATTGTAAAAAGAATTTACAAGAAAATTATAGCAATCATATATGTAATTAAAATAGACCATTCCTATGTATTTTGTTTTCTGCTATTTACTATCTTCTAAAACAGTATTTGGTACACAGAAGGCCTTCAGCAAATATTCATTGACTGAATAACAGAATGAATAATTGAATGAGTGACTTGGACAAAGATGTTTTTAAACAGCTAGATTTGTAAGGACACTATTTTCTTTCACACGTATTTACTGGTTAGAATTTTTGGACTTTTTACACGCCATGTTAAATTGTGATGCCAAGAAGAAAGGTAAGTACAAGTAAGAAATAGGACTTGTTGAAACTGCCAGGCTTTTACTTTAATTGTCAACTCCTGTTTGGTGCTCTTTCCTTTTTTTTTTTTTTCTGGTTTCCGCAGCTACTGCAAGGAACCAACGCTATTATTCTGATTCTCTTCCTCAATTTTCCCAGTTCCTCTGGATTCATGATTGAAGATATTCTATTCTGACTGAGAAACTGGTAGATCTATTTCTTTGGTATCTTTTCCAAAACTTGATTATGTCTTATTAGAGCGAGTTTGCATTTCTCATTTAAGATATTTTTAATTGTATTCATTCATAATTTTTAATATGTATTCATTCACTATAATAATAATAATTCCCCAAATGTGACCTCTGACCAATATAATCACAATCGAATTCCAAATATAATTTTTTAAACTTATTTGCTTTTATTTTTTCTTCATTCTCTACCTCCCAAGATTTCATAGGGAATTGAATTATTTCTGGGAATGGTAGTTTTTGTTTTTCTACCATCATTATTCTGTTTCTTGAGAAAAAAAAAAATCAGAGATAAATGCCATCTGGACATAGCATTTTTCATCAAATATTTAATTTTCTTGGTTATCTTTTCTGGCAAGATACAGTTTTTCTTCTGTGTTTATTTTTTCTGCCCTGAGGACTGTTTGATTGTTTTTGGCATTTGTTCTTCTGCCTTCTTCTGTTAACACAGAAAAAGCAAAGCTTTGGGGGTTTTGGCAGTGCCTCCATCTGCTACACAACCATTGTCTTTGCCATGTTTTATTGCTATCGTTCCTGCGAAACAGTGCAGAAAATGGCAATGGATTTGGGCATCCAGAAGGTAAGATTAATATTTTCTCATCAAACCAGAGAGCAGTGTTCTATGTCAGGGAAAAGGTACATTGTTTGACCTCTGGAGCCTGCTTTGACAGACTCCACCCTCAAAAAAAAAAGTTCAGCATTTAAAAGTTTTTTTGATGACATGTGCACATAATTTTTTCCTCAAGTACCTGAGATTTGATTGCCTAGGTTTATTCTACAGGCTCAGAGCTTATCATGCCCTAATGTTTCACTTCATTACACACCTACTTCATTTCACATATTATCCTTTCCACCACTTGCATACATGGGAAAATCCTCTTTTGTGGGCACTTATCCCAGCCAGTCTAGCATGTTTCTACCACTGCATAAAGAGTCGGCAAACATATCTTCACAATTTCTTTACTACCATTTCTTTTATCATGCTTTTCCTTTTCCCCCGTCTCTCGCCCACACATTATTTTGTTTTCTGTGTTGCTCACCAGAAGAAAGCAGGATTCTTTTTTATCACCTCCTTCTCAAAATGTGTTAGAACTGATTTGCCAGATATCTGAGAATGATTTAAAAGATGGTGCATTAATCCTGATCTACAAAGTTTCTTGATATGTGTGTGCACACATGTGCATATACACACCTGTAAATGTGCATGCATTTTATGTATATATATATATATATATATATATATATACGGTACTAATGTAATAGAATCGACTCGACGGCACTGGGTTATTGGGTTATATGTAATATATATATTATATGCAGTAATGAAGAAACCCTGGAGGCATAGTGATTAAGTGCTACAGCTGCTAACCAAAAGGTTGACAGTCAGAATCCACCAGGCGCGTCTTGGAAACTCTATGGGGCAGTTCTGCTCTGTCCTATGGGGTCACTATAAGTTGGAATTGACTTGATGGCAATGGGTTTGTTTTTTGGTTTTATGCAGTAATAAGACACCAAGGTAAAAACAAAGATCAAAGTTTTGTTTGTTTTTAGGAAAAGGATAATATGTATGAAAAATGATCTCTGAATGCAGAGCAAATGTGCATTATTACATGCACAGCGTTTTATGTCCCTCATTTCAGTAAAGTTCCCAAATACTATAGATAGGTGATGGGTGGGCAGGCGGGCGAGTGGGCAGGCGGGCAGGCAGGCAGATAGATCTAGATAGGCCTAGATATCAAGATACTGAGATATAGATATGTATATATATATATATATATCCTCAATTGTATGCTGTAGGTATATTCTAGATTTCAATACCAACTTTGCCCCTTCTTTGCTGAGCAAAGCCCACCTTTCAGCTCAATTTCTACCGTTGTTACAATACTGGTTGTTGAAGGAAAATTGTGTCTAACTCCATTGACTGCTGGCTCGCACCTCCCACCCCATTGCTTCAAACACACATGAAAATATCTTCCCAAGATTAAGCTTTTTTTTGGATTGATTTGTGAAAAGTTTTTTGTCTCCCTATATAATTCTGAATCAGACGATAAATCTTCTATATCATACTTATATTTATATAATTCCCACTTGAAAAACCTCTTTAACCCCTGCATTATATTCTTAATCAACTCTTATACTGGATCTGTACTTAATGCGATCATGTCATTATTTATTTCTGTTATAATTAAGTCTGTTTAATCAGATATTAACTTGCTGTTCAAATTGTTCCACGTCTGCATTTCATGCTCTTAAACGAGGCTGGGAAGACTCTCAAAAAACCTAGCAATGTAGATTTCATCTAAATTTGCCAGGAGTGTTACTAAGGGAATAAAGAATTGGCTAAGAAGTAATTCCAAAAGGGAAAGCAATTTTAAATCAAATACCCTAAGTATAAAAATATAGCTTCTTGGGAAGAAAAACTGAGCAAAGATAATGAAGCAGGAAAACCTTTCAAAACCGAAGGATACCTAGTTAGCAAGACTCTACATTTCCAAGTAGAGTGGTACTTTTTATCTTCCCTTGTGAAGAAAGGAAAGACAGAAATTTTAGAGCAAGAAAATTTAGAGAGGAATGGCAAGTCTCTTTTTCGTCCTCTTAATTAGTTCATGCTACCTGGAGGAGAAAAAGATGGGTAAAGAAAAGTCTTTTGTGAAGGAGAATACCTAGGGAGAGAATTTTAACATTAAGCACTAAATCTGAAAGTTAGGAAGACAGCTGAACTTAACATTTTCAACCTAAATATTGAGAAACTGAAACTAAATGACTAAGAGAGAAAATAGATTTTTAAAAAGAAAGCCCCTCAGTGTATCTGACTGAAGGTTAATTTTAAAGACATCTGTTTGGCTGAAGGCAAAATATAAACCTCAAAAGAGATTTTATATATTTAAGAAGTTATTATAGTTTATTAACTCAAGTAGAGAACCAACATCTTGAAGCCAATGGTAAAAAGGCTTTTGTTTTTTATACTGTGCAGCCATATCCAAAGAGGCACAGGGAAGAAGGAATACAGAATACCAGGAGCTGAAACTGCAGAATTTGAGCCTTACGTGGCAGTTTTGTCACTAAAACAGAGGCATGGGTAAATGATAACGAATAGTTGAAGGGAGTATAATATTATTAATTTCAATAAACTATATAAATCAATACTAATATTACTGCATTTAATTAATGATAATGAACTATTACATTATTGTCAGACACTGTGTAAGGTGTTTTTCACAGTCTGTACCTTACAGCAATATTATAGAGTACTTATTTTTATTTTGACATTTTACAGATGAAGTGATGGTGGACTGTTTGTTGTTGGTGATAGCTGCCATACCTGACTCATGGTGACCTTATGTGTAACAGAACAAAACATTACTCGGACCTGCACAATCTTCATGATCTTTGGTATGTTTGAGTCCATTGTTGCAACTATTGCGTCAATCCATCTCATGGAAGGTTTTCTTGGTTTTTGCTGACGCCCCACCAAACATGATGTCCTTTTCTAATGATTGGCCTTTCCTGATGACATATCCAAAGTCAGTCAGTCAAAGGCTCACCATCCTTGCTTCTAAGGAGCGTTATGGTTGTATCTCACCTGAGACTTATTTGTTTGTTTTTCTGGAAGTCTACTGTATATTCTATATTTTTTGCCAACACCCTAGTTCAAATGCATCAAGTCTTCTGCCTTCCTTTTTCACTATTCAGCTTTCACATGCATATGAGGCACTTGAAAAGACCATGCCTTGGGTCGGGCACACCTTAGTCATCTTTGCTTTTTAAAACTTTAAAGACAGCTTTTGCAGATTTGTCTAATGCAATATGTTGTTTGATTTCTTGACCAATGCTTCCATAAACAATGTAAGCTTAGGTAGTTCAAATAACTTGCTCAATGGCTTTCCCGTTTTCAAGACGGAATATAGGGTCCATGCACTTAACCATTATGCTATTCTATCTTTTGATTTGGAATGCGAACTTAAAGAAGGAGTAAGAATAACAACAATGTTGGCCCAGTGATCATTACATAGAAAAATTTATTTTGGGAGCAAAGGGAGCATATACAAGATGACAGTATTTTAAATTTGCACAGAAAGTATCTTTTATAGTTCACAAAGAAAATTGAAAAGAAATTCCTTGGATTCCCTCTTCACTTATGTATGTAACTGCATTTTTACCCACAAGTTCAGCTTTCCCTCCTCCTGCTGCTGAAAAAACTCTCCATACTCTGATATCAAATCACTTCCTTCATTATATATCAGATCCTATTCCTCTTCTCAAGGCTATTGCCCCAGTAATCTTCCATTCTCTCTTTTACATCATCATTATCATCATTTTATTCTCTATTTCCATCATCATAAAACATACTATTAACTTCTCCCACTATAAGGAGAAAAAAAAAATCTCAACCCAGTGTCCAGGTATTCCTCAACTTGCTCTCTCTTTTTGCAACATTATGCATTGAAAAAGTTGTCTATCATAGCTGACTCTTCTCCCTCTATTTACTTTCTCAATTACATACACAGTAACTAGACTTTTTCTTCTACCATTACCAACAAAGTTGCTCTCAAAATACCACCATGACTTCCCCAGAAATGAAAACCACAATGTGCAATTACATTGCATTGTAATTTGCAATACATAAAGACCTACTGAATCATGATGTGCAAGACAAACTAAGCTCAGAGCATTTTCCTGTGAACTCTCTCAAACCTGTATGTTCAAAGGTAAGCACAGGGTAAGTAATCTCACATAATATCCTCTATTTCAAACAGGACCTTCCACTATTTTGGCAACTTGGCTACTACACAAATTCTGAACAATCCCATAGCTTATAAATAGTTTTTTCTGCTTCTACCTGTATCGCCTTCTTCCTGCAGCCTATTTTCAATAGAAGAACCAGAACAATCTTTTGAATCCAAGTCATATCATCCCACTCCTCTGCTTAAAAGCCTGCAGTAGTTCTTCATTTTACTCAGGCATGGTCTAAACCCATAGCCCTTGAGTCAATTCTGACTCATAGTGACCCCATAGGACAGCACAGAATTGCCCCACAGGGTTTCCAAGGAGCGACTGGTGGATTTGAATTGTCAACTTTTTGGTTAGCAGCTGTAGCTCACCGTAGCTCTTAATCACCACATCACCAGGGCTCCAGGCATGGTATAGGATTAGCCAAATGCAGTAAGACATGCTAGGTTTGCTTCTACTCAGGGTTGCATCACACTGCCTCTATCTCAGCATCCTCACAGCTCCGTCCTTTCTGCATCTAAGTCTTTGTTCAGACATCACCACTGTATTTTGCACTCTATTTAAAATTGAAAATTTTCTTTCCTACTCTTCAAATTCTCCCATCCTGATTTTTCATCATATATTTTATCACATTTGATCTATAAAAAAAAATACATTATGTAATTATCATTATTAGTATACTTATTTGGCCTGTCTTCCCTGATGAGGGCAGGGATTTTTGTTTATTTTGTTCAATGATGTAGTCCCAGTGCATAGTACAGGGACTGGGACAAAGGAGGTCTACAACAAATTATTTAATATATGACTAAATGAATGAATGAATACATAAATAAATAAATGAGACAAAGAAGTTCAACCGATATTCTTTTTTTTTTTTTTAAGTTCACTAGGATATTTTTTGGGGTTAGAGAGTCTATGCCAAGCCACAAAATGATGTAAGTTATCATAACTCACTTAACCTCTGGTTATGTTCTACAGAGAGTCAATGTTGAAACAATGACTATTATTGAGGTCATAATTTGTGTTTCCTTAGGGAAGATGCCCAATAATAATTTTTATAATTTCTCTGTCTATCAGAGTTCAATGTTTGCCAAATGAATAAATTAGATTTCAATATTGCCATGAAAATGAACGTGCAAGTACACTAACTTCGGAGGTTTTTACTCCCACAACACATTTCTTTACCTGTGCAATGCCATTATATTTCAAAGCTCCAGGCATGTTGTTGTTAGGTGTTGTCAAGTCAGTTCCAACTAGTACCAGCTCTGTGTATAACAGAGCAAAGTGCTGCCTGATCCTGTGCCATTCTCACAAACGTTGCTAGGCTTGAGCCCATTGCTGCAGCCACTGTGTCAATCCATCTTGTTGAAGGTCTTCAACTTTTTTGATGACCTGCTTCTCCAGGTATTAAAACCCAAACTCTAGAATTTATCAACTGTGGAAATCTTCTCTCTAAGAGAGATGTAATACTACCCTGGGAAAATAAATCGAATCTTATCTATATGTGTAATCGAGAAGCAAAAGAGCAACTTTCCTCTTGGAGGAAAATGAAGTCTTGAGGGAATAATGCACTTAAATAGACTAAACACAGGAAGGAGCTCAAATCATACTACATGTGGATCACGTGGTAAAGAAGGATTGCTTATGGGATTTGGGCCAACTGTGATCAATTAAGTTAGGCTTCTTGGGAAGCAGATATCATAAGAAGCCCATGGGAAAGTGTAGTGGTTACACTGCCCCTGGAATTCACTGAAAAATAATGTGTTGGGTTTAACAAATAAGATAAGGCTCAAGCGTAGACCCAAGCATCAAATTGTATATTTGCAGACTAGGTATCGCGGATTTCAGTGTACCAGGCAGCATGTTGAAACACATTTTGAATGCTTAAGCATGGATGGTGGTGACCAAACTGGTTTAATACAGGAAACTAGATCTCTAGGTTCTGTGATCAACAGTGAACTCATCACCATAAGAAGTAAATTAACTTATCACCTATAAAGTACACTGTTTCTGATTTTATGTTCAATAATGAGAAAGTTGGGAATGCAAGTAAGTCAGTTGATTGACATGTTGATCTGAAAACAGTTGTTTCTGAATTTTAAAGACCTTTACCTTCTAGATGCTGTTCTGTTAGAGGGCTAAGCTTTTAACCCTTCATAAATAAAGGTGTGATTGTAATATTTTCCCTTGATTTTTTAATTTAGTTGAAATCTATCATTAAATCATGTACTTTAACCTCTTTTATCTTTTTAGCTTTTAAATGCTTATATTTTCTTTTTTACTGAAACCATGGGAGTTACGATCCACATATCCATACTCAGAAGGAGGTATGGAAAGTGAAACATACATTTAAACTTTTCATGCAAAAATGAGACAATGTAAATTAATTTTCAATAAGATTTGATTCATCATTCGTACTCTACAATGCTTATAGTAGACAGTCTAAAATGGATGAGGTTTGTTTCCCAGGTTAGATTTTTTTTTTTTTTTTCCCAAGAAAGATACTACACTATTATCAAACTACAACTTCGATTTTCAGCTTTGTCTACTGTAAGTAATAGGACTGGCTGAATTAAGTTTCATCTTTGCTCCAGGCACACAGTGAATTGAAAGTCTCTATAATTTCTCATTCTCCTCTTCAATTCAGAAATGGGCTTGAGGTATCACAAGAATTTCAAACCTAGATGAAAACTGTCTAGCCGAGTACCTGCAGTGTCTCCTTGACCTGTCAAGGATTTATCTGAAAATATCTCCCACGTAACTTTTACTGATCTGACATTTAAAATCACACTGTTTAAGAGTGTTGTTGTTAGGTGCTGTCGAGTCAGTTCTGACTCATAGTGAGCCTATGTACAACAGAATGAAACACTGCCTGGTCCTGCATCATCCTCACAATCGTTGCTATGTTTGAGCCATTGTTGCAGTCATTGTTTCCATCCATCTCTTTGAGAGTCTTCCTCTTTTTTGCTGACCCTTTCTACTTTACCAAGCATGATGCCTTTCTCCAGAGACTGGTCCCTTCTGATAACATGTCACAAGTAAGGAATAAATCTATTCTTTTCCCAGTTTCATCATAAAGAAACTGAATCTCATAAAGGTTCAGAGTCTTTTCCAGGAGACGAGAGGAGGTATGTGGAAGACCTTAGTTTCAAATCCAAGTCTGTCTGACCCTGAAGAAAGAGTTTTAATCATTATTCTCTGCTGTTGTTTAACTGCCATGGAGTCACCCTAACTCGTGGCGACCCCACGTACAAGAAACGAAGCACTGGCAGGAGTTGTGTCATCACCGTGATCAATTGTGGAGTGGTCTGTTGTGACTCATAAGATTTTTTTCATTGCCTGATTTTCACAAGTAGATCACCAGGCCTTTCTTCCTAGTCTTGCTTAGTCTGGAAGCTCCACTGAAACCTGTTCAGCATCACAGCAACATGCAAGCCTCCTCTGACAGACTGGTTGTGACTGTGCAAGAGGTGCACTGGCTGGGAATCAAACCTGGGTCTCCTATTTGGAAGGCAAGAATTCTACCAGTGAACCACCGCTGCTCTGATAGACGGTACTAAGCCTCCTTTTTCTCATTAGTTTGCCACAAACATTTCCTCGTCACTCATTGCCTTTTTATGGTGTACTCAATCCATCTTCTCATTCAATAACTGTCACATGTACAAACAAACCCAAAAAACCCATTGCCATTGAGTCTATTCTGACTTATTGTGACTCTACAGGACAGAGTTGAACTGTCCCATAAGGTTTCCAAGGAGCAAGTGGTGGATTAGAACTGCTGACCTTTTTGTTAGCAGCTGAGCTCTTAACCACTATGCCACCAGGGCTCCTCATATGTACAAAATGCCCTTAAAAAATCCTTTCCTTCCATCCTCCAAGAAACAGGCACTGTGTACCTGAATTCAATGCATAGGACTACAAACCTAATTCAAAACCAAAGTTTTTCTCTTCACCCAACTCAAGGTTGCTTCTGATTTGAAAGATTATATTACACAAGAAGTATGTGGTATGGGAATCAAGGCCACCCACTTGAGAATAAACTGAAGCTATTTATTCAGAACTTACACTGGGATCTGACACCATCACCTGCTTTCAACAGAAACTCAAAAGCTGTCAGGGGAAGCTCTATAGTAGAAAAATGATGAAGGCTACAAGTGTACTCTGATTGGAGGTTGTTGTCCTGGGGAAGATGGAGGATGGCTACTTAGCAGCAGGTTACCTTATGTGACTGATTTGGGGAGCAGATTTGGTTTTCTCTGGCTGGTCTTGAGTTGAAAGTGGGATCAAAAAAAGGGAAGCCAGCAGTCACTGACCGAGTCCTGACTGTCAGAGCAGATTGATTCAGTTTATGGTTTAGATTCCTGAACTGATTGCTGTAGAGTTTGTTGTTTGGTTTCCCGGTCTTATTGTATGAGCCAGAGTTCTATTGTTGTTTTTGGTCTGGCCGTTGTCTCTTTGTGTATTCATTTTCTCAGTGCTTTTCTCTAACCCTACCTTGTTTTTCTCCTCTTCCTTTGCTTATGGACTTGAATTTCTCATCCTTTAGGAATCTAGCACAAGATAAGGAAGGATAGTGGATAGGTAACATAGTCTTTTGCAGCTGGTGTTGGCAAGGTCTGGTGTGAGTGTCCTCTGTGTATGGTGGATGCTCAAAGCCAACTCTATCACTTTAAAGGCTTTCAACCAATAGTGTAGTCTTTAGACCAACAGCATCAGCATCACTTGGGAGTTTTCTAGAGCTTACTGAGTCAGATCCTGAATTTTAACAAGAACCTCAGTTGGTTTGTACATACAGTGACATTAGGAAGCACTGCTCTAGAATGCCTCTGTGAGCTTCACTTAGGGTTTCTCAATGGCAACCGCCAACTGCAAGTACTATGAGGCTTGTAGTGTCCCTTCCACTGACAGCTTTCTGTTTCAAGAAAGTTGCAAGCTGGATAAACATATGGAGTGTGCAGAAAACACAGATTTTCTACCTTACTTGTGCGAGTGAATCATAGACCCAGTGCACCTCTGTTACTCTCGGTCTGATTGGCTCTTTCAGACAGACTTGGCCTCATCTTCTCATGGTGGAGCATAACCAGCCCAAATCCAGATAACATAATGAAATTCTCCCAGTAGTCCCCTGAAGTCCTCTTTCTAAGATGCAGAGGAAGCTTCCTTTTCTTCTTCCCCAGGATAGGGACCTATAGGGAGGCAGTACTGGGGAGGGAGCTCAGAGCATTTCAACAACTTAGAAAAGAAAATCTATTCTTGTTCTTCGAGCCCCAGATTGTAAACACTGGAGGTCCGGAAACACCGCCGAAACTGGCAGAAACACACGTACAATCTCTTGGCGTACCTTGGGTATGAGTATATCCCTTCCTTTAGAACAAGGGCTGCTTGGCACCTATCACATTGTTCTTGCCTTTGTGGGACCGAACAACCCACCGAGGCAGAAGGACTCCCTTTTAAGGTCCCATTGGAGCAACTGTGGTCAAGGCATAATTTTAGCACAGGGTAGGAAATCAAAGTTTCAGGTCACAAATCAAGCAGAGAAGGAGTGAAATCCACCAATAAACAAGGTCCAGTGACCGTGAATGTGCAATGACAGCATTGCCTTTTTTTATTCTAAGACATTTTGCTTAATATGGTTTTCTTCTAAGTGCTTCAAGACCAAACAAATGTCATCAAAACAAGAATTGTATTTCTATAGTTTATCTGACCTAATCAGTAACACAGTCTAAAAAACAAATATTTTATTCAACAAAATCCCCCTGCAGTCCTACTCATGGAGACAAAAGGAGGTATGAAACATTTGTGAGGACTTTTCATGCCTAAAGATTTTGTTTCATACTAAAAGATTCTGATTCAGTTGAGCCAAGTGTCAATTTGCTTTCCAGACTGGAACAGTTATAGCTTGATAACTAACATTTAAAAAGGAGCTCTTTTTGAGCCAGGCATTGTTCTCATAAGTTTGAAGACGTTATCTCATTTAATCTTTAGATCAATCTTATGTATTACATATGATTATTAAGCATCAATGTTAAAAAACACTCTTGAATTTACATGTACTTTATCGGCAGTTCAAATTCTGCAGGCACCCCTTGGAAACTCTATGGGGCAGCTCTACTCTGTCCTATAGGGTCACTATGAGTCGAAATTGACTGGATGGCAGTGGGTTTTTGGTTTTATCTGGCTTAATCCTGCCATATTACATTGCCACCTTAATCATCATTTCTCTCCCTTACTTTAAAAACAAACAAAAAAAAAAACTGACAGATAAATGATATATGACACTTTATAACACCTAATTGTCCCTGACTACTATATTTTTACACAAATCATGCAAGCCTTATATGTCTGTTTGACAACAGCTCCCTCCCCCTGTGAGGTATTTTCGTGAAGTACCTGTCTTAGTTATTTAGTGCTGCCATAACAGAAATACCACAAGTGGATGGCTTTAATGAAGAGAAATTCATTTCCTCACAGTAAAAAAACTAAAAACCAGAGTAGGCAAAAGTCCAAATTCAAGACATCAGATCCAGGGGAAGTCTTCCTCACTCTGTCGTCTCCAGAAAAAGTTCCTTGTCCTCAGTCTTCACATGGTCAAGGAGCTTCTCAGGCACAGGGACCCCAGGCCCAAAGACTTTGCTCCTGGTGCTGCTTTTTTGGTGGTATGAGACCCCCAACTCTTTGCTTGCTTACCTTTCCTTTTATCTCTTGAGAGATAAAAGGTGGTGCAGGCCACACCCCAGGGAAACTCCCTTTACCTTGGATCAGGGAGGTGACCTGAGTTAAGGTGATGTTAAAATCCCACCCTAATCCTCTTAACATGAAATTAAAATAACAAAATGGAGGACAACCACACATGGCCTACCTGAGTTGATACACATTTTGGGGGGATCACAATTCAATCCATGACACACCCCAATCCTCTCAACATAAAATTACAATCACAAAATGGAGAACAACCACAGAATACTGGGAATCATGGCCCAACCAAGTTGATACACACATTTTGGGGGAGACATAATTCAGTCCCTGAGAGTACCCCATGCTAATACTTTTGCTGTTAAAAAGAAAAAAAAAAAAAAAAAGCACAGCTATATAAAGAATATACCTTAGGGAGCAGGGAGGGAGCAACTGACAAACAAACATAGAAGGCACACATTATTATTTGAGTAAAAATACAGTAGTTTCAAAAATGTGAAATCAAAAAAATACTGCATCCTGTCACAGGAACCAAAATATTTGTTTGTTCATGATCAGCTGGCTTTAGTAGGTCCCATCTTTTAGTGTTCATTGGTCAACTTAGAAAAACAGATTTTTATGTACGTCCTATAGATCAGCAATGGAATGGTACCATTATCAGCGCTAATCTCCTATAGAGGTTTTTCAGCAGATGTTGAATTATCATGTGTTAACAATATACACAAACAAGGGGCTCCCTAATTGACTGGGAAAGTAAAACAAATGACCTCTTATTTAATATCTAATCAACTTATATCTGCCTATAGAGAAATAGGAGTCCTAGCGCCACAGTGGTTAAGAACTATGGCTGCTAACCAAAGGGTCAGCAGTTCAAATCTACCAGCTGCTCCTTGGAAACCCTATGGGCAGTTCTACTCTCTCATGTGTCAGAATCAACCTGACGGCAACATGGGTGTGTAGAGAAATAGATATTTCCAATGGCCAGCTGCACCTCTTTGAGAAATGAAGGAATTAATAAACGGATAAATATATAATTATAAAAATAAATATATCATAATCCTCAAATTTTTAGCATATTATAGAACTTTTTATTTTTCCGTTAAGATTTATATTTTAAACAACTGTTGAAACAGAAGAGCTTTTATGCTTAATTTTTACCCTATCACAAAATTCCCATACACAGAACGTTCAATAGGCTTTATACTTTAATTAAGTTTACTTGATTTTACTACTTTGTATCTTTAATAACTTAGATGAAGTAATTTCAGTTCCAACTCAATCACTTTGAAATGCTAGAGATCATCAAAATCTTCAAAGAAAATATTGAAAATTTAAGAAGCAAAGAGTTACAAATAATACCTTAAACATCAAACCAAAAACCAAACCCGCTGCCATCAATTCAATTCTGACCGATAGTGACCCTATAGGACAGAGTAGAACTCCCCATAGGGTTTCCAAGGAGCAGCTGATGGATTCAAACTGCCGACCTTTTGGTTAGCAACAAAGCTTTTCACTGCTGCACCACCAGGGCTTCACATTAAACACAGTGCTTTATGATTTGCAAGGTGCCTTCACATGTACTTTTATATTTGTTGCTAAAAGCCTTCTTGCAATGTAGAATAGGAGTCTGTCAGATAAGTGTTGGGGGCAAGGCTCTTACGTATTGATAGAAAGAGCCTGGGTGGCACAAGTGGTTTTCCCTTGACTGCTAAACAAAGGGTTGGTGGTTGGAATCCACCCAGTGGCACTACAGAAGAAAAGGCTTGACAATCTCTTTCTGTAAAGATTACAGCCACAAAAACCCTACGAAGCAGTTCTGCTGTAGCACGTGGTGTCACCATGAAGCAGGGACTGACTTGACAGCAGTGAACAATAGTAGACTGTGCAGTGGATTTTTTTTTCTTATCTGTTTAATAAGCTTAAAGAATATCACATTTAAAGCCCAACTCAGCTAAGTCTTCCCTTGTGCTGCCTTCTCTAATTTCCACAAAACACATTTCGCCTACCATGCCACCTGTACGTACCTCCATCAGAGCATTCACCTCACCTCTGAGTTTCTTTTACGGTCTGTTCTTGACTGGGACGCGATTATCTAAAAATCAAGGACAAGGTACTGCTGTTCTTTTTTATATCCTCAGTGTCTATCAAAATTCTTGGCATAGATCAGGTTCTTAATAAACATTTTTTAAACAATGAAGAACTTACTTAAGAAAATTAATTGTACAGTATCATATAGCTAGGACAGGTAGTAAATGGTAGAAACAAAATGTGAACTCATATTTTCTGCAATAAATTTCTGCTTTCAGATAATCCACAGGCATTTCAGTAACACATTTTAAAAACAGAGAAACTATTACAGATACAGCTTGTTTTTTTTCAAGAGATCTTTGAAAATCAAGATAACGAGTTAGCTAAACTTACATGTAGAATTTTTTTTATTGTTCTATTTTTCCTTTGTGGTTATTTTACTCTACAAATCAAAGTCACATCCTAAATTTGCTAACACTTTTATCCCTTCCAGGCACCCCTCCGCCCCCACACACACACCTATGCACACTCTTCTTATCTAAGGCAGCATCTCTGATGTGGCTAATAGACTTCGACATAACGTAAGCGTCGATGTAACATTTGAGTCTCCTGAGTTAATTTTCTGGTTCTTGTGATCTTTGTTACTTCACTTTTATCTAGTTGTTTAGAATTTTAAACACAGGGTTTGCAGCAAACGTTTATTTGTGTGTAGTATACAGTGGTAATTATTTGATTTGTCCTGTCAAAGCTAGATTCCTGCTGAGAGTTTCCAACCATTAATGATCACCTGTAATTTACAATTCAAACTAATTGCCAGCTGTCAATTAAATGAATGTTTTTCCTTGGCTATTTGGAATTGTTCCATGACTGAAAAGCAATTGATAGAGTAGCATTACATCTGTCTGTCATCCCTCTGAATCGGCCTTATCAAGACCATTTATCAAAACTAGTGCCAAATGGCTTGAAAAACTTTTCAAAATAGTAATGACTGGTGCTCAACGTTCAATGTACAGGGATTTTACAGCAGTCTCTGTCATAAAAGATCAGCACCTTGAACACCTATTGCAAATTATTATTTGTAGAAGGCAGAACTGAGTGTTAAGTATTTGAATTCTAAAAATGCATGTTTTCTTGGGCCAAACAGTTAAGGAAAAATTTAGATTGCATTTATAGAGGTAAAAGTTCTAAAATTGTTCCTTCTTAAGACTAAGGTCAAATTGTCATCATTGCTTCTTCTTCTTCTTCACCTTAATATTATTACTATTAACAATTTTCACTAAGCAATATCTAACAATTACCTAAACTCAGAAATTTTATTATTTCCATGGCAAACAATTGATAAATACATATTAAGTAAAAAAATCATATTAAATATAATAATATTAAAAAATTACCCAATGTTCTATAATGGCAGCTTCCAGTGGAAAGCTCAGAAATTATCAATACATACTTTATTTCAAGTCAAGTCACCTGGTAAGAGCTAATTATACATGAATCAATGATTGTGGAAGTAGTAAATGTGGTGACGTTTGTAAAGGAGTAATAAAGCCTGCATGTTATCCTCCTTCCCCTTGACAAGCAACATCATTTAGGTTTTTCCCATCAATGTTTTAACCTTTTATCTAACTTCAGATTCATATTTAAGAATGGCACCTTTATTAGGAGGTCTATGCTTCCTTCCTCACTTTTCAAATGATTTTTCCATTTCTGGAGAAGGAAATCCCAGGTGTCCTATCATAATGGAAATAGAGCATTAAAGAAATGAGGCAAAATGTAAACACTGTTGAATTGATAAAGGGTATATGGCGGCATTCTTGCACATTCTTGTAAATTTTCTATATATTTTCATACATAAAAAGTTACTAAATAACATAAACACCTATTCAACTAGCATGTGGATTACAAAAAGAAAACAAAGAAAAGAAAAATTGAAATGACAAACGAGCTTAGAAATGAAAAGAAAACATTCTTTCAATCAGTGCTTTGTAGTGTTATCGAAGCCATATTTGAATATAAGTTCAGTAACAAATGCTTTTAAACCATTGTTAACAAATTTAACTTAAGAACCTAGAAGCAGAACTATATCAAATAATTAATGAAAAGTATGCTGAAATGGAGAAATACCAAGGATAAAAGTAAATTTAATAAATAGAAAACAAAATTATATGCCAACAGTGATTATTCAAAATATTTTAAGAAACTATATAAATACATGTAAACCATATAACCATGTAAGATTAAGAGAGAAAAACTAAAATATATTAGAAATGAAAAAGGAGTTAAGCCACAGGCATAGAAGATAGCCAGGAAATTTTTATAGGATCATATGCAAATTTGTCCCTTTTTCCTAAGTAGATAACTGCAAAATAAGATGATTTCAGAGTTAGAAATTAGATGGGCCTGAGATTCTTGGTGGTGTAGTGGTTAAGTGCTACAGCTGGTAACCTAAATGTTGGCAGTTCAAATCCGCCAGGCACTCCTTGGAAACTCTGTGGGGACAGTTCTACTCTGTCCTATAGGGTCACTATGAGTCGGAATCGACCCCACGGCAACGAGTTTGGTTTTGGCTTTTGAGATTCTCAGAGATTCTTCATCTCTCAGGGTAATTAAGAAAAACCAAAACTTTTCCGAAGCTTGTGAGAGGATTATGGAACCGGTAGAGGCCTGATACAATGCCTTAGCTTTTTCTTTAGTCCAGTGTGGTGGGAAGGCAGCAGCGGAATAATGTCTAAATACCCTCAAATAATGCAGGACGGGGCAGTGTTTCGTCCTCTTGTACATAGGGTTCCTATGAGTCTGAACTGGCTTAACAGAACCTAACAACGATAACAGCAACAACACAGGAAGACCTTCCTGGTAGAAAAGAAGAACACAGCAGTGACCTGCATGAACCAATGACTAAGACCTGTTTGAGTAGCAGATACCCCAAACTGTTCCAATAAGGACAGATAACAGAAGACTAGGTAGGACACCCCTTGCCAGTTCTTGCTGCTCCCCTCACTCATCACTGTTGGACATGAGATACAAAAAAAAGAAAATAACAATCTTAGGGAAAAAGTAGGAGATTTTAATTAGCTGGAATTATATTTCCACCAGCAGGGAAAATAAGTACTAGAAATAATGTGTCCAGTTAAATAAAAAATACGTTACATTATTTTTTTACAGGAAATTAATGGACTGAGATTTGTAGACACTTCAGTTAGACACAGTATGTTCACTCTCTCCTACTCACATTCAGAAATGTCCCGGGAAGCAGTTTGAAAGGAAAGTTAGAACAAGATATTTAAGTGAGACCAGAGTATATCTCAGCCATATTTAAATGTATTATCAAGATGTTGTGTTCCCTCCCTTTCTTTTACCTAGAAAAGAAAAATATGATTTAGGCATGTTTACTATGTTCTATATTCTGTTGTTTGCGTTATCTTTATTATTTTCCCATTGACTTCAAACCAACCTCAACCACATGATGAAGCAAGAACAACTGTGCCCTTTAGAGAAAACAAACATGGAGAATTTAAATAAACCTGCACCAAATTTTCTATAATCAAATATTTTATATAATAAAGAAAAAGTTCTGTTTGTTTATTACCACCATGTGGTTAACAGCGGAGAGCTAGCAAGCAGCAGCTTATTCTTTGACATGTTCTTTGACAGGTTCAAGATCAAGAGAGAAAAAAAACGGGGCGGGGGGGAGTTCCATATCTCTTCTCATTCCGTGATTGGAAAATATTAGATCCAACAGATCTCATGTTTTACACACATTGTATATTTCAATGCAAAAAAATTCTTCCAAGAAGATTAAGAGTTTCAGCTCTTTTTGCTACACTAAGAGGTAGCCGGACAGTGGCACCAAAAGTCATCCAACAGGAAATAAAGAAGTGAATTAAAGTAATGCTTTTATGTATGACCTAAATCTTGCCTCCATAATAAGTGTCATATTCAATAAGACACAATCCTTAAGGTTTATTTTCATTTAAAAAGTTACTTGTGTACTTTATGCAAAATTTGAAGGGAAAATTCCATAATATAACACTATCATTTTCTTAAGGTAGACAAGAAAAGGGCCGTTTTACCTAACAGGAAAAATAATTATATGTGATTTGAAACAGCTATTATTAGAACTCATTGCTATCACAACCCGATGGGACACTTCTACTCTGTCTTATAGGGTCACTATGAGTTGGACGATAATCAGTTTAGGTTTTTAGACTCAGTCCAATATTATCACCTATTTCTTAGCTTTTCTATGTTTCTAAATCATGACATGACAAAAACCAAAACCAAATCCAGTGCCGTTGAGTCGATTCCAACTCATAGCGACCCTATAGGACAGAGTAGAATTGCCCCACAGAGTTTCCAAGGAGCGCCTGGCAGATTCAAACTGCTGACCCTTTGGTTAGCAGCCTAGCACTTAACCACTATGCCACCAGGGTTTCCATCATGACATGAGTCTTCATTAATTCTCACTCATAATAGAAGCTAACTGAGTGGAGAACTTGAAATATTTATTAAAAAAAGCAAGGGTTCCATTTGTCTTAAGGTCATGCTTATTTTCTCAAAATTACATGACTCAATAAAATCATTTTTTGTCATTCTGCTTTAAGCGTGGTAAGTTCCCATCCTAATACTTAGGGAAATCATAGCAGTCTTGTGTTTGTGTTGTATTTTCACTTTCAATAGATACAGATACTGTACCTTCAACTCCTAGAGACACTGACTGAGACGCATTCCCGATAACAATGTGTTTAGGTAAGAGATCTCCCACATTTTTGCTTATGTACTGTCTATGGTAATTTCAAAAAACAATCTACACATATATTTTAAATTTGACATTGGATTCTTAAATTTCTTAGTTGAAATAGGTGAAAATGTTCTAATTTCTAGAGTATTATAAATGTAAAATAAAATTACAAGTTTTCGTTTATGAAAACAGAGTTCTCTTACCCACAACACTAAAGTTCATCTTGTTAAAATTTAAAAACCAATGTACTGTCTAATGACAAGAAAACAGTCTTTAATAGCTATCGCTACGATGTGAACTCTAACATTTAGAAGTAGCTTGTTTTACATAATTATATGTACGTGATCAGACTTAATGACACCAAAGAGGAGCTCGTTCCATTATTCATTAACTTTCACTTAAAACTTACTCTTTCAGAAAATAATCAAAGATTAATGAACATATCCTGTTTTCAAGACTACAGAGATCGTATAACCACGGTTCACTGATCTTGTGATTGTCTTATCGTTGTTTAGCAAGGTTTCTAATTAAACTTTGGTAATATTTGAAAACATACTCTGCTTTTAGAAGATTTAAATGTTCTAACATAATTGTCAGCCAATCAAAACTTTAGTTCAAAGTTCCTGATAAAATTGTATATAAGCACCCTGAAATTTCTAATTAATTGGAGCTTAATTTGCAAAGTGTCTATTAAACCTAGTTAGTGGTATTCTGAGTTATTTTGACATAAATATTGAAAGGCTTAAAACTATGACATTGCTCTTTTAAAAAATGTCCAATAGAACCTAAATACAATATTTTCTCCAATTACATTGAAAAAAACTGGAAATCACTTGAGTTGTAACAGGTTTGTTACTGAGTCTGCAAAGTCATTTCTCTTCCCAAAACAAAAGTAATATTTTATATCCCCCTCTGTTTAGGACCCTGGAGGTTTTTTTACTCAAGGAAATATTCCCTAGTAAGGTTAGGAATGAGTGGGAGATAAGTCCTTTTTTGTAACATGGGAAAAAGGTTACTGAGAATGGAGACCTATAAAGAAAATTTGCCGCCCACAGAGGCATTCAGAAGAGATAAGTGCTAGGAAATAGTGTGTATGGAAGTTGGGGATATGGACAATTCTTAAAATAATCCTCAAGCAAAGGAGATTATGTCACTGCTCTGATTGACACCTCCCAGTGGAGTCTCATTATATTCAGAATAAGTTACTACTTAGCCAATTGACAAAACCCTGAGCCAGTGCTTCTCCAACTCTACCAGGTGAAGGATTATTTATTTATTTTGCCCTATGCGAACGGAGAGAGTTCTCTTGCCATGGCACTAAAAGTCATCTTGTTAAATGTTAGAAACTTACATGCTGTCTACTCATATATATATATACACACACACGTATATATAATTTTTAAAGCTCACTTGTCATGTCTTACTAAACCGTAACTGACCTTTAGAAGCAGCTTGTCTAGTTTCACATACTTGTATTTAGGTGACCAGGCTCACTGAAACACTTAAAACTTGTTCTTTCAGAAAACAATTGAAGATAGTGAACATGTCCTGTTTGGAAGACTCCAGAGGTCTTCGGATCATGGCTCACTAATCTTGTGGTCATCTCAGCAAAGTTTCTGTTTTTCTGTTCTTTAGAATGTTTGAGCACATGCTGCTCTTTTAGAAGATTTACGTACCCTGACAGAATCATCAGCCAATCAAATTTTTTTGTTCAAAGTTTCTGATGAAAAGGTATATAACCCGTTGCGGCGGCGTCCATTCCTACTCATAGCGGAGTCCATTCCTATTCATAGCGACCCTTTAGGCAGAGTAGAACTGCATCGTAGGGTTTCCAAGGAGCAGCTGGTGGATTTGAGCTTTTTGGTTAGCAGCCTGAGCTCTTAACCACTGTGCCACCAGGACACTGAAATTATATATATATATATATCCAGACAAATATATATATATACATATATATGCTGTCCAGTGGATTCTGACTTGTAGTGGCCCTATGGGACAGGGTAGGACTGCCCCATAGAGTTTCCAAGGAGCTCCTAATGGATTCAAACTGCCAACCTTTTGGTTAGCAGCCGTAGCGCTTAGCCTCTGTACTACCAGGGCACTGAAATCAGTATGTAAGTACACTGAAAACCTTAATCGGAGCACTGATGTACTCAGTAATGATGTGCTGACCAAGGTTAAAGTTTTTTTGATAAACCTGCACAACAATCTATCAATGGTGTTCTTTGCTTATTTTTGATAGGTGATAAATGTGAATTATTTCTACTCTTCAGAAAACAAAACAAACAAACCAAAAAACCTAAAAAGAACAAGAGTGTCCACCTGAAAGAGACTGCAGTCCTCTAGATCCTTCAGGCCACTATTTCAATCCTTTTCCTTGCACAGCCCGGATTCTCTGCAGTTTCATTTTGTCTCGGTTTCTAAATAGATTCTAGTCCTTTTGAGCTCATTGCACATTTCTTGCTCTGCGCTCAGCACTGGGGCTTCGGGCGGAAGTTGATATTCTTGATTCCTGTTGTTTCTTATCCATGCCTGTCCTCATCCTCTGGTACTTTCCTCTCCGGCTGTTTTATGGTAACCATTTTAAATTCTACTTAAATCCCCTGGAGCTCATCTCAGGTCACATTGAATGAAAATGTTACATGTAAGAGAAACAATGTAACCTGGTATTTTTATTATTATATTTTCATACGATAGTATCTTTGGTAGTTACCGAATAAAACACATCAGTGAAATATAAAGCAATTAATTATATTATGCAAGAGGGTTGTAATAAAATGTTGATTTTCCATACATGCATATGTACATTCATATATATATAAAGCAAGTTCATGGAAGGTAAACTGTAAAGTTAGAGTATTTCAGATGTTTGTTAATAGAAACTTGGTTGTTTCTTTCTTATCTCAACACCCCCACATTAATTGGCACTGTGCCTTGTACATTATTCTATTACAATAAATAATTATTTTATGGCAATATAAGGCAAATTAACACAAATTACAATGGAATTTTAACTTCTATTTCATATTTTGATATACACACAAAATACATGGATACATAAAATATGTATCTGTTCCTCTTCCCATTTTCAATGGTAGACATCAAAATTTTTAATTGAAAATTTAACTGTAAGTGGTAATTGCAAGGAAACCCTGGGGGCACACTGGTTAAGAGCTACAGCTGCTAACCGAAAGGTTGGTAGTTCGAATCTACCAGGTGCTCCTTGGAAGCTCTTTGAGGCAGTTCTGCTCTGTCCTACAGGGTTGCTATGAGTTGGAATAGACTCCACAGCACTGGGCTGTTTTTGGTTTTGGTAATTGCAAATGTTTACTCAAATATTCCCTTAACTCAAATACTTTCACTCTTGCAGAGGTCATTATGCTCATCTAGTGTATGAAAATTTTATTTTTATTACTTAATAGAAAATTGGAAATATTTTGACAATAATTTAAATATTTCTTTAACACTAAACTTTATCTTGTTTACTTAGTAACAAGCTTTTTAAGAACTGATATAAAAGTAATGTAATTTATCTATTATAAAAGTCTTTCACATCATTATATTCATTAAATAATTAATTTTTACTCTGCTGTCAGAGGCATTATATTGTTTAGTTCTTTATTATCAAAATTATATAAATGAGCTATTATGGTTAATGGCAAAAATATAATATTAACCTTCACTAAAGCATTATTTAAAACTTTAGAAAAGAGGTATTTCATTGTTTCATGGGAAAATTGGTATCTAAAAAGGTCTGAAAGTCTATCTTGACAAATATAAGAAATTAGTTATAATAAAGAGAAATATAAATGTTAATTTGAATACTTAGCATTTGCTTTCTAAAATCTCATTTAATACTGATTTGAAGAATGGATGATTTAATACGTTCAAATGGGCTATTTTAAAATGCATACTTGTTCTTTATAATATCAAACTAAAATAAACCTGAAAAAAGTTCCAAAATAATTCTGTGCCCCCTTAGTTCCCAAGTATATGGAACACTGATTTATAATTCCTAACATTCATTTCTCTAATGTTGAAGTAAACAGTATTGTAAAATACATTTATAGTAATTTATCATTTCTGAAGATTTAATCTTAAATTCAATGCATTTTTCAACACTAAGAAATATTCTAGTAAACTAAACTAAAAAAAAAAACTAAACTAGTTAATATTTATTTCTTTAATCTCCACAAATAAATTTAGTTTTTGCCTTAAAAATTTTTTCTATAACAATTTTTAACCAGGAATATATGATAAAGGAAAGCTATAAATGTAAAACACCTAAGCTTTATAAACAGATTTTTTTTTTAGAAAGTAAGTATAAGTTGCACTTCTTTTAAATGTCTATTAGCTAATCATAACTGGATGAATTTCTCTGTAATACTAGTACAAATTGCCATTTAAGTCTTTTAAAATATGGCATTTAACATATACATCAACTTTTTACATACCGAAAATATGTGTATAGTCTATGGAGACTCACTTTAAACTATTCTTGTTGTGAGGTATCATTGAGTTGGTTCTGACTCATAGCAACCCTATGAACAAAACAAAACACTGCCAGGTCCTGCACCATCC
This sequence comes from Loxodonta africana, assembly GCF_030014295.1. NCBI lineage: Eukaryota > Metazoa > Chordata > Mammalia > Proboscidea > Elephantidae > Loxodonta > Loxodonta africana. The sequence goes on from NC_087361.1 coordinate 46,533,764, forward strand.
TTACAATTGTTATGCTTGAGCCCATTGTTGCAGCCACTGTGTCAGTCCATCTTGTTGAGGATTTTCCTCTTTTTTTTTTACTTTCTACTTTACCAAGCACAATGTCCTTCTCCAGGAACTGGTATCTCCTGATAACATGTGCAAAGTACATGAGACAAAATATCCCCATCCTCACTTCCAACGAGCACTCTGGCTGTATTTCTTCCAAGACAGCCTTGTTCATACTCCTGGTATCTACGGTATATTCAACATTCTTCACAAACACCACAATTCGAAGGCATCAATTCTTCCCCAGTTTTCCTTATTCATTGCCTGGCTTTCTCATGCATATGAGGCAATTGAAAATATTATGGCTTGGGTCAAGTGCACCTTAGTCCTCAAAGTGACATCTTTGCATTTTAACACTTTAAAGAGGCCTTTTGCAGCAAATTTGACAAACACAATATGTCATTTGATTTCCTGACTGTTGTTTTCATGGGCGTTGATTGTGGAGTAAGATGAAATCCTTCACATCAGTCTTTTCTCCATTTATCATGGTGTTGCTTATTGGTCCAGTTGTGAGGATTTTTGTTTTCTTTATGTTAAAGTGTAATCTATACTGAAGTCTTTGTCTTTGTCGGTAAGGGCTTCAACACCTCTTCACTTTCAGCAAGCAAGGTTGTGTTATCTGCATATCACAAGTTGTTAATGAGTCTTCCAGCAATTCTGATGCCATGTTCTTGTTCATATAGTCCAGCTCTCAGGTTATTTTGCTCAGCATACGGACTGAGTAAGTTTAGTAAAAGTAGGCAACCCTGACTTTAAACCATGCAGTATCCCCTTGTTCTTTTCAAACGACTGTCTCTTGGTCTATGTACAAGTTCTTCATGAGCACAATTAAGTCTTCTGAAATTCGCATTTTTTGCAATGTTACCCATAATTTGTTAGGATCCACACAGTCGAATGCTTTTGCATAGTCAATAAAACACAAGTAAACATCTTTCTGGTATTCTCTGCTTTCAGCTGAGATCCATTAGACGTTAGCAATGATACCCCTCATTCCACGTCCTGTTCTGAATCTGACTTGAATTTCTAGTAGTTCCCTGTCAATGCACAGCTGAAACGGCTTTTGAATGATCTTCAGCAAAATTATACATCTCTGTGATACTAATGATATTGTTTGATAATTTCTGCATTCTGTTGGATCACCTTTCTTTGGAATGGGCACAAATATGGATCTCTTCCAGTCAGGTGGACACGTAGCTGTCTTCCAAATATCTTGGTATGGTCTAGTGAGCACCTCCAGCCATGCATCCCATTGTTGAAACATCTCAGTTGGTATTCTGTCAGTTCCTGGAGCCCTGTTTTTCGCCAATGCCTTCAGTGAAACTTGGACTCTACGGCAAGAGGTTTGGTTTGGTTTTTTGGTGATTTACCAAGCATGATGACTTCTGCATATATATATATTTAATACTATGTTGTTGTTAGGTGCTGTTAGAAATGAGGATGGCGAGACTTCATCTCATATACTTTGGACATGTTATTCAGGAGGGACCAGTCTCTGGAGAAGGACATCATGCTTGGTAAATTAGAGGATCAGTGAAAAAGAGAGAGACCCTCAACAACATGGATTGATACTGTGGCTGCAACAGTGGACTTAACTGTAGCAATGATTGTAAGGATGGTGCTGGACTGGGCAGTGTTTCATTCTCTTGTACATAGGGTCGCTATGATTTGGAACTGACTTGATGGTACCTAACAACAACAACAAAATACCTACACTAAATTACATTGTTGTTGTTAGGTGCCATTGTGTCAGTTCTGACACATAGCGACCCCATGCACAACAAAATGAAACACTGACTTGTCCTCCGCCATCCTCACAATTGTTGCCATCTTTGAGCCCATTGTTGTAGCCACTGTGTCACTCCATCTAGTTGAGGGTCTTCCTCTTTTTTGCTGACCTCTACTTTACCAAACATGATGCCCTTCTCCAGGGACTGATCCCTTCTGACAACATGTCCAAAGTATGTGAGACATAGCCTCCCCATCTTTGCTTCTAAGCAGCATTCTGGTTGTACCTCTTGCAAGACAGATTTGTTCATTCTTTTGGCAGTCCATGGTATATTCAATATTCTTTACCAACATCACAATTCAAAGGCATCAGTTCTTCTTTGGTCTTCCTTATTCATTGTCCAACTTTCGCATGCATATGATGTGACTAAAAACACCATGGCTTGGGTCAGGTGCACTTTAGTCCTCAAGGTGACATCTTTGGTTTTCAACACTTTATAGAGGTTTTTTTGCAGGAGATTTGACCAATGTAATGAGTCTTTTGATTTAATACTATAATTACACATGCATGGAACTGCTGCATTATATAATCAAGTATATATACAATATCTGCATATGTATATTTAATACTAAGTATAACCCAAACCCATTGCCATGGAGTTGATTCTGATTCATAATGACCCTTAATACAGGGTAGAATGGCCCCACAGAGTTTCCACAGGTGCCTGGTGGATTCGAGCTGCCGACCTTTTTGTTAGCAGCTGTAGCACTTAACCACTACACCACCAGGGTTTCCACACTAAGTATAGTTATACAGAGAGAGAGAATTGCTGCATTATGTAATTAACTTTGTATACACCCATGCACACAGACACACACATAGAGAGAGAGAGAGAGAGAGAAATAATGTGTGTGTAGTCTTTGTGCAAGGCCAGTTTCTCCACATTATCAAATATTGTGTGACTTCCTTTTTCTAATGCCTAATAGAGTGTAGTACCACTGGTTTTCTAGAGCTAAAGTAACGTGTTCAGCCTAGGTAGTAATTCAGTCTGTTAGCTTGGCAATTTGAGATAAGTGCACCTGCCAACGCAACTGTATATGTCACTCATTCTGTCACTATGTTATTATTGTCAGTCCCAAGACATACTGACATTTTTCTCCAATCCATGCCTCTTCTTTTTTATTATTATTTCTTAAAAAGAACTTCAATTGTATTATTCATGCATTAAAAATATAACCTTTAATTTTTGACTGTATAATTATACAAGAAGACTTAATTTATATTTTCAGTTTGGAAGTGTTTCAAAATATCACAGAAAAATAAAGTGAGCCTAGTAATGATCTAATATGTGGTATGTAGATGAAAAATAAAAGACATATACTGTGTTATCATTTCTGTTGACAATTTTTTGAATAAAGTATTGTTATGAATTTTGTCTTATTTACTATTTTAAATTACCTGTTTTTACTTCCATGTTTTGGCAAGAAGCCATTGTGCATTGGTCCTATAAAGACGCTGTAGGAAGTTAGTTCAAGTTAATTCACTGTGAAAGAACTGAGTTGGCATTGCTATTTGCTAGAGGCAGGGCTCCATTATCAGTGAGGCTGAGGTTGCCAGCAGTGTTTGCTTTCCTCCCTATAGAGGACCCAACCTCATTTACCAACATGATTGGTTTCCTTCTTTTTGTTTTCTAATTTCATTCTCTAGATTTTATAACGCATTTTATTTCATCATATTTATTGTTACTGTTGTTTGCTGTCAAGTAAATTCTAACTAACAGCCACCATATATAACACCGTAGGACTGTCCCATAGAGTTTTCTTGGCTGTAATATTTATGGAAAGAAATCAACAAGCATTTTCCCCCTGGAGAGACTGGTGGGATTGAACTTTGGACCTTCTGGTCAGCAACTGAGTGCTTAAATATTGTACCACCAGGGCCCCTTATTTATTAGCTATGTCTTTCTTGAAGATTTTTTATTAGTTAGACTTAAGGACAGGAGCTTTGACAATGTAACCATGGGTTCAAATTTTAGTTCTACCACTTATTTATTGGTTTGCTAACTTGTCTAAGTAGCTCTTTTCAACTTCCTCATCTGTAAAATGGGAATAATAGAAACTCTCTCATAGGAGTTCGTGAGAATTAAGTTAGAAAGATACAAATACATAACCCACTGCCTGCCACATGGTGAATATCCAATATAATAAATTATATCTCCATGGTTATTAATCATTAATACCATACATCACTGGTTATAATATAGAAATGCAGAATCTGTAACTAAGTGTACAAAATGTTTCATTCAAACTGGAAATATAAATATTATTTTCCAATTTAAAAAATTAAAGCATTAAAACAGAACAAAAACCCTGAAAATTAAATTTCACATTTGTGAAATCCATTATTTTTCAAAAATGGAGGCTATATATGTTTGTCTCAATGAAATGAATTAATACAGACACAAATAAGCTTCTGAGTCATGTACCTCTTTAAATGTTTTGCTAAAAGACAATGTTGCTCTACAGAAGATGTAATCTCTATTCAATACACCCTGTAGTGTGGTCTCTTCCATGCTGCGAATGGATTATAATGAGGGAGCACATGAAAATAGTAGAATAATTAAATAGTAGAAGAAGTTTTCAGGACATGACTCCTTTTCATCTCTGCTATATAAAACTATAATTTTAAAAAATATTTTACTTTTTGGTTGTTGATTTTGAGAATATACACAGCAAACTAACACACAAATTTAAGTTCCTACATGTATGATTCAAAGACATTGATTACATTCTTTGAGTTGTGTAACCCTTCTCATCCTTCTCTTCTCAGTTGTTCCTTTCCCATTAACGTAAATCACTACCACCAAAAGTTCCTACCTAATCTTTTGAGTTGCTCTTTTCAATTTGTTCCTATGTGGATAGATCATAAAAAAGCATAATGTTCAAGGTAGACATATTTTAATCAATTTGCTTAATCAACATACCTGAGTATTTCCGCCCTCGTAATTAAGGTGCTCATAAATCACACTGTACAAACTTGACCTGTTGGGTACTGTGCATTGAACTATAAATTTTCAATCCCAAGAATATGTGATGTATTGTGAATTATTTATTGTGTTCCTATATTTGGATTAGCACTATCTGTTTAAAAAAGATTTTTTCTTGCTCATAGTTGAGTTATCTTCATGTAAATGCTGAATCAGAATATAACAAACAAACAACAAACAATCCATTGCCATCTAGTTGATTCCGACTCATAATGACCATATAGAACAGAGTAGAACTGCCCCATGGGTTTCCATGGAGTGACTGGTGGATTTGAACTTCTGACCTTTTGGTTAGCAGACTAGCTCACCGTAGCTCTTAACCACTGATATCTTATATAAATGGGACAAAGATGATCTCTGTGTATTAGACCTAGGTTGTTTACTTCTTCATAGCAAGCTGAGGCCTATTAGCCCCAAAAAGCCAACTGGTGTCATACTCAAATTTGTACATATGCAATTGTCTTAAAAATACCCAAATAACTAGATTTTTAGTCACTGAGAGCCTGTTTGCTTTGTGTACTCCTTGAAACTGCCATACACACACACACACACACAAAAAAAAAAAAAACCAGTTTCGATCAAGTCAGTTCTGGCTTATAGTGACTCCATGCGTGTCAGAGTAGAACAGTTCTCTGTAGGGTTTTTTTCTTTCTTTTTTTTTTTTTAAGTCAGTTGCCAGACCTTTCTTATAGAGTGCCTCTGAGTAAACAAATTGCTAACCTTTTTGGATAGCAGTCAAATGTTTAACTGTTTGTGTCACCCAGGTATGCCTTTTGATAGCCATGGTTAAGATAAAACATTGTAGTTATAAGGACCCCCAAAGTTTCTGCTGTCCTTGAAAGCTCTCTGACCCAGAAACTCTCCATCTGCTTGCAGAAGGACATTGTGAAGGTACATGTAAGCGCCCCCATCCTTTCCCTCTTCCCAATGGTCTCCTTGCTCTCATCCCCTCCTGATGGTTCCCTGAGATGCCTGCCTTGGAAGATTTCCTGTTGTGGGGGACTGCACCTCCTGTATTTGGCTGTCCATGTCCCTACCTCAGTAAATAGCTTGGTATTCAATGTTATCTCATGGTTGTATCTTTATCCTCCCTCAGAACTCCCTCAAACTCACTACACGATATTATGCAACTATTTCATCAGTGTGAGGATAAACACTAAAAACATTCAAACTCTAGTTCTCAAAAGACTTTTCAATTGCAGTCTATGATTGTGAGTCTAATCTTGTTTGGCCAGGAATATTTGTAATTGAAACATACATTTAAATTAAGTGAATATCTGAGGTTTTGAGAGAGACTCTGTATCAAAATTAAATAAAAGAGTTTAAATTACTTTCCAAAGAGGCAATAATAACAAATTCCTCCTTGCAATGGCTTACTTAAATATAAAAACTTCTACTGTTTATTAAAATCTACATGAAAAATAGTTTCAAGGATATGCTTTAGAAACCTCAAAATTTTATTGGATCTACAATCGTCTGAGAATATTATACACTGACTATAAACTGGTAAACCAATGAGAATTTTAAGTCAATTTAATTAATAAAATGAGTATTAAGGCTTTTAGGTCTTGATCCATGCATCAGTAAGCAATTTAGAATCTGCAGTAATATGAAGTGTTCAAAAAAGAAGTTAGTTCAGAGTGGTTGTATTTTGGTTTTGTGCTTGTGAATATTTGTCAGAATATTAGAAAACTGACAGGATTTCCCATTTTGCTTCCACTTTCCTTGCTTTCTGGTTCAACTGGTTGATTAAATGCATCACCTTACAAATCAATGCAAAACACATGCCTGAATTAATCTCTACAAATTCTCTTTCTACAGGAATTGTATACCCTAATTGACCTGAAGAAGTTGAGGGTATGTGATAGCAGGGTTAGGGGTTGGAAGGGAATTAAAGTTTGATAAATATACCAATGTTTCATTTTATTATACGATTCTTGTCTGAGAGAAGTCTTCTGCAAGCAATAGAATACACATCATTTTGGAAGGTGACATCAGACGTTTCGGATATGTTTAAGAGACTTCTAAAGCTGCTGAGTTTGACATCGTAACCTAAATTCTTACTTTATTGAAAATGCTGTAGATTGTATCTAGAAGGTGTGTAGAAGTACATGTTAAAGACTTCTCCTAAATTAAGTGATCTGAGTAGAGATTAATACCTACAGAGTAAAATGTACATTATTATATATTTAAATTACGTTTATGGAACCTACCTTACTTGGTACCTTGCCATATGGCTCCTTAAAATTAATCACTTCTGCTATCAACTGTCAAAACTCACTACTTAAACATATGAAGAATATATTTATAAAATGTTGGAGAAGCCAACAAATTTTAGTTATGCCCTCAAGGGCTCAGAAACCCTATTTTTGAATCTTCTCTTACATTAAGTAGGGTCGTTCTCACTGTGATTTAAGTTTTTCCTTTTTCCTCCCCATTAGCTTAAGCTTAGCTAATTTGCTAGATATCACTTTGTTGTTTCTGGACTATTTATCATAGCTTTTTGTTATTTATAATCATGCTCCTGCCTGAATATAGTGTCTAAATGAAAGAACCCTTTAAAGGCTCAACAATGATAATGTTGTATTATTTGCTCCTTTACTTAACTCACTTATTTTTATATTTGCTGTACAGATTTAAATTGGGTTGCAGATATAAAACAAAATTGTATGGAATCAATAGAAGAAGGAATAAATTCTTAAGCAGGAAAGAAAATAAATTCTATTCTCCTAAACTTGAAGGACTGTGAATCAGACCACTAGGAACTGCTATTTATCTTGTTAGAGTAGTCTAATGTTCAAAAACTGGGATGGTCAAACTAGTACTTAGCAGCTTTTTACAGTAGCTAAAAGTTTTACACAATTTTAAGCCGAGGGACAGAGTTTGGGATTTGATATTAATACGTTAGGCAATATAGTCCAATATCCAACATGTATTCAGTCAAATTTAACCCTTTTGACATACATACATAGATACTAAGAAAATCAGACAAGAAAAGTGGATAAATTACATGTTTTCTATAAAAGTGAGAAATATTCAGAGGTGAATAATCAACTGCGTGGGACAATGGATAAGGATGGATCCAGGTGAGGCTCATGTTCTGAGTTTGAATGACTGAAAAACACTGATATTTCCTTCATATTTCTTATACCAAGGCAATGGAAAGACATTTGCAGAGTAATTTGATAAAGATGTATTACCTCTTTAAGCTGTAATATAGCCAACCCAAAGGTCAAAAACAGAAGTAGGTAGAGCCGTTGGCCTGTGCTCTGTGTTAATAAAATGAGCACCTTTCTGTTCAGCCAACAAAAGCTTGGAGGTTGAACCACGGATTAGATAGTGTTGTAAGTCAAAATAACATTTTTTTTTTCTTTCCTCAAAAGTGAGAAAATGTGATAAAGGAAGGCTGATAAATTTGAACCAAAGAACCTTTTTCATACTAAATTTTCCATGAATACCAAGTATTTTAATGAACACAGAAGTAAAATACATGTATTGTATCAGGCAAGATGCATGATCCAGAAAAGACAGATGGGCTAGAACGATATCAGTCACTTGGTTATTAAAAATATATATTTCTACATAAATTATCACTGGCTCAAAACTTAGCCATTATTTCTCACAATTTCATCTGGGGATTTTCAGAATTTGCCTAAAAGGTGCCCTTGCAAATAGGCTTCTATATACATATTTGTCACCGCTAAGAAACCAATAGTACATAAACCAAACTTTATACAGTATTTGGATTTGGCTGTTTTTTTGCACTGGTCCATTTTCTATCTCAGGACTCAGTTAATGATACCATCTTGCATTTATTCACCATATTCCCTAGTATCCTCTGGCTGGTGATGGTTTCTTAGGTTTTCTTGTTTTTAATGACCTTGAGAGTTTTGAACCATGGGTTAGGCAAAGTGTTGCCTAATTTGTGATTGACTGATATTTTTGTCATTATTAGACACTATAGATCTTTTCTGAAAGCATAGCATAGAGATGAAGTGCCCTTTTCATCACATCGTATCAGCTGTATGTGACATCAACATGACATCACTGATGCTGTCAACCTTGATCACTTGGTGAAGGTAGCATTTATCAGGTTTCTGCACTGTAAATTACTATTTTTTTTTCTTTCCATATTCTATTCTTTGGAATTGAGTCACTAAGTCCTGCTCACACTCAAGGGGGCAAATTAAGCTCTATTTCCTGTAAGAGGTGTATATCTCTCTGTCTATCTATCTTTTAATCGATCTATCTACCTATCTACCATTTATCATCTCTCTCATCTACCATCTATCATTTGGAATTTTTCTGTATAGAAAATTTATCCCATCTTTGTTTATTCAATCATATTTATATTACTATGAACTCATTAGCATTGACATTATATTTTGGGTTATAATTCAATACTACATTATTTTTTTTTCCTCAAAATTTTCCAGGTTTAATCATTGGAAGTACTTTCAGACTGACTCCATGAAAGGAGCAAACTTTTCTGTCTTGATCTCCCCTCAAACTCTAGGGGTCATAAGAGTGTCTTGAAATTAGCACCCAGTAAATATTGTCAGGCAAATGAATTAATTATTTAGAAGTTTCCTCAGGTTCAATCTGGTTGCATTACTTCTATCATGCTTTCAAATTATTGCATAGGTCAGGATAAGCTAGGCAAGCTGCACTAGCAAATAACCCCAGGATTTTAGTAACTTCAAACAGCAGAATCTTTTTTAATTTTTTTTTAACCTTGATCCAGGCTGAATCAATCACCTGACAACTTCATATCAACTTGTGCTCACAATCACTGAATGAAGAAAGAAGAAATGTATGTGTCACCTCTGCTCAGATTTCACTGACCAAGACAAGTCACACACCTTCAAGGGAGCAGAGAAGGCTGAGAAGCTACGCATGAGACTAAAGTAAAGGAAACATGACCATTTGCAGACAGCAGCAATAACCATTGAAAAAAAAAAAAAAAGAACTGTTTTCTTTTGTTTGTTTTTTAATAATTGAAACTTCTGGGGGTATGATTTGTTTTCTCCAAACTGCTTTACACATAATAATCACACAATTATTTTTTCTTTTGGTAAAATTTGTTAACTTTAATCACCTTTACCAGTTTTTGAGACAAGTGTTTGCAACTAAGACAAGAATCATCATCAGCCCTTTTAGATAATCTCCTTAAGCATGTGTGTCTTGGGTATCTAATAAAATTTGACAGATACACAGTAAAGATCATGCATAGTAATGTGTATAGCATAATCAAAAATATGATGAAGGATGAATCTTTTTTTTTTTTAATCCCTCAGTATATAGGACACTGAAATGGTCAGAAAACGAGAGCATCACAGTGTTCTTGCAAGGCATGTGTTCTCAGTGTTTGAATGCCAATAAGTATGATGTATATTTTAACAGGGTCCACATATTTTAAATGCCAGAATATTAGTTATTAAATAGATGTATATCTGTGTATATGTATATAAGTGTGTATACATGTGTGTACACACACACACTTATTTTTTTCTTACAAATAATCACATTTCTTATATAAAACTTTTAATACGATCTTCTGTTTTCTCATTGGAAATACATTCATGGAGTTTAATTGGAGTAATAGTATTTTCATGGGCTTAACATCCTTTTTTTTTAACATCTGCGACTCAGCTAAAAGCAAGACTAAAAAATATCATTTAACAATACAAACGTTCTCAAGTTATTATACATAATGATAAATATCCATGGAGCAATCAGCATTTCAGGAAGTCGGCTTCAAAAAAATAAAGACAGAAACTACAAACAGGAAAAAAAAAATTAGAAATGAGAGAGAGTGAAAGGCTAAAGTAGTGGCTTCTAATATTCTGAAACATCGAGGATTTCTTTTTTGTGTGTTTTTACGACCTTTATAAATGGACTTCACTTTGTAGACATTAAAGCCTGTAGTCTAAAAAGAGAATAGCCATGATGATGTAGCTCATGCCATTGATTAAAAATGTATTTCCTTGTTTTCAAATGATCTTTCTTCAGACTACCCAACAGAAATATTGTTTTCAAAATGGTTTTGGCATTGAATTTGGTTTACAGTTTGTGGAAAATAGCATGCAAACATCATGAATTGATTACGTGACCTTGAAAGAACTATATGTGTTCTTCCCTCATCTCTCTGTGTATAACAATGGGCATTTTATTTATATGGAACTGTAGAAATTTCAGATGAAGAGTATTATGTGAGATAAAGACGCTTTTCTCTTAAATGCCTGAAGGATGCTAGCTGAAATGTTTTCTTGTGCAGGCAGTAACAGTATTTTTTAAAAGCAAGTATGATTCTTTGTCTATGCTCTCTGTCCATGAGCTTTAGCCAAGAGCCATTCATTTAAGTTTAACCTCAGCATCAAATAAGTGTCTTACTTTGATCTAAGAACAAATACAACCTTTGCTCTAAGGCTCATTTTAGTATTAGCATATTCCATATTCATACTGTATTGACCAAGGCAAATCACATACCTTCAAGGAAGCATGGAAGGCTAAAAGCCATCCATGAGACCAAAGTAAAGGAAATATGGTTACTTGCAGACAGCAGTAATAACCATTTAAAAAAAAAAAAAAAAAAGGTACCAGAAAGATGTTTGCCTGTGTTTTACTGACTATGCAAAGGCATTCAAATAGTGTGGATCATAACAAAATATGGATAAAATTGTGAAGAATGGGAATTCCAGAACACTTCATTGTGCTCATGTGGAACCTGCACATAGACCAAGAGGCAGTCATTCAAACAGAACAAATAGATACCATGTGTTTTATAATCAGGAAGGAGTGCATCAGGGTTGTATCTTTTCACCATACATATTCAATCTGTATGCTAAGCAAATAATCCGAGAAGCTGGACTATATGATGAAGAATGCAACATCAAGGTTGGAAGAACACTCATTAGCAACCACTATTTTAAATACCAGTAGGGTCATCCATAGTGGACAAGTTCTAGTGGAGCTTCTAGACTGAGACAGACTAAGAAGAAAGGCTTGGAGATGTACTTGCAAAAATTGGTTGTTAAAACCCTATGAATCACAACTGAATATTGTCTGATACAGTGCTAGAAGATGAGCCCTCTAGGCTGGAAGTCACTCAAAATAGGCAATCGTCACAAGAATGGACTCGAGCAACCAACAATTGTAAAGATGGCGTAAAACTGACAAGGTTCCATTCAGTTTTACATACAGTCACCAGAGAATGACTGAAAGCAGCTAACAAGGGCAATAGGTTTTACTTACCACTTTCTTTGACATCTCTTAACATGATGAAATCATTTTCTGGTTTAATTTATCAGTGTAATTATATTGATATTGTAAATACTGAAACACCTTTACGTTGTTGGAAAAAAAAAACTGTACTTTCTGTATTGCTCGTTAAAATGTTGCTGGATTGACTTTGTTAAATTTTAGTAGGACTTTAGTATCTATATTCATAAAAGAGGAGTCTCTGAGTGGTGAAAATGGTTAAGTGCTCAACTACTAGCCAAAATGTGGGCAGTTCAAACCACCCAGAGGCACCTCAGAAGACAGGCCTGGTGATCAGCCTCCTAAATGTCACAGCTTTGTAAACCCTGTGGAGCAGCCCTACTCTGCACACATGGGTTTGCTATGAGTCAGAACTGACTGGATGACAACCATCAACAATGCACAAATGAGATTGTTCTATAGTTTTAATTGTTGTGCTGCATTTATTAGTTATTGTGTGTTTGTTTTATACAGATCTCCTTTGTCCACTTCTGGAATTTAATGGCAACATCACCAGACCCTGCTTTGCTGCACCAAATTTCAGGTGCAACACGGCAAAACTGTAATGTACTCTCAACTCATCTTTGATTGCTAGATTGCCAGGAGACCATTAGAAAAAGGGAACTAATATCTAATATGGATTGCTCCATAAATGTCCTGTTCTTCCAGTCAGAGCCTGAACATGCATTAACATGTGGAGAGCAGCTTTCATTACTTACAATAAGAAGCGGACAGTCTACAACAGATGAGTAGTCTTGGCAGAAATGATGACTTCCATGCATTTCCCACCTTGTGTCATGGGTGAGGCTTAAATAAGACAGTCACGTGATATGGCATTCCCAGGGATTCTGGAAACTGTCCTGGTGGATATAAAGAACTCTTCCATGCAAGCCCTTTTCCTGGCATCGTGGCTGATGGACACAATGGGAACCTACCTTCTGCTAGTCTCCCCCTGGACAGGTAGGTCCACTTAGGTGAGCTGTAAGCTTAGTATTATGTGTGCCTCACTAGCACCATAGCTGAGGAGACAAAGAAAAGGTCTTCTCCCAACTCTTTTATACCCCTAGCCAATCTAATTGTATCTTTTCAGCCTTGCTAACAAATGTCTTACTGCCTCATGCCCTCTGACTTCCTGAGAAAGGGGTAGTTAGACCAGAAATGTATCTTTTTAACACTGCTATCAACAAAACATATAGGGTCGCTGTGAGTCAGAACCAACTCGACGGCAGCGGGTTTTGGAACAAAACATTAGACCTCAGGAGTTTGGGAGGAAGAGTAGTTGTTTGTTCTGAGGCCTAAAGATGACAGCAGAAAAAGCAAAGAAGAAAAACACGGCTGCCTGACTTGCCCAAAGGACTACCTCCTCTTGGGGATGCATAGGTAAGTGAGTTTATATTAAATGAATTCACTGAATGGTGTTCTGGTAAATGATATCTTTCACAACATTCATTCTGAATATTTTTGATATGGCAGGTATCAGAAAAATTCAGAGATAAATATGATCATTGGCTATATTCAATATGAGTGTATTTTAATTAAAAATAACACATATGAGAACCTACTCTGTGATCAATACTAAGCAGAATACTTAGTTTTAGATACAACTAAAATGTAGACTATCACGCCAAGGAGCTCATAGCCTTGTAGAGTATTAAGTTAAACATAAACTATGTAGAGACCCTGGTGGTGTAGTGGTTAAATGCTACAGCTGCTAACCAAAGGGTCGGCAGTTCAAATCCACCAAGTGCTCCTTGGAAACTCCATGGAGCAGTTCTACCCTGTCCTATAGGGTCTCTATGAGTCGGAATCAACTCAATGGCAGTGGGTTTTTTTTTTTTTTTCTATGTAGAGAAGAAGAGCCGACATTACACAAATCTAATAGCGATCACTCAATCTTTTAGACAAGTTACCTCTCTAAAATGAAAAATTGTCATTTTAAAACTTATTTCATTATCACATCTACCAACTCATATCTTTTTCTTTAATCCCATTTCAGAGACATATCAAACGTGCAAACCACACATTCTATTTTCAGGGAAGTATCTACCCTAAAAAAAAAAAAAAATTACCCTAAAGAATAGTAATTTTTTTCTTAGTTAAACTAATGTATTACATATAAAATTTATTAGGAAAATAATAACTACTTAATGTAATGTAATTATTTCTGTCTTTTTAAGTTATTCAAATAATTTCATCAATTTGTCAGATCAATTGTCCTGATCTGGGACTCAAAAAATTCTGTCCCTGTCACATAAATGACATAAGGAAGTAAACCAACCAACCAACTCATTGGCATCAAGTTAATTCCGACTTGTAGTGATCCTATAGGACACAGTAAAACTGCCCCCATATGGTTTCCAAGGAGCAGCTGGTGGATTCAAACTGCTGACCTTTTGTTTAGCGGCCTGAGCTATTAAGCGCTACACCATTAGTGTAAAAGGAGTTCAATTTCTAAGCCCCCAGGATTTTTGTGAACACAGAGATCTGTTGTTAGAGCTGAGAAGAATTAAATTTTATGTATTTGAGTACAAATCAGTAGTTTTCTGCTAAAACATTCATATGATTTAAGGATTGTTTTTATATTATGGCAACCCCCACTTTTACCAATGAATGCAACAAATTCACTATTTAAAAAATACTACAAAGCTGAATGCTTAAAACAACTTCTTGGGTTAAATAAGAAACAGTCATTCTGCTTTATGCTTAGAGCTGAAATATCACTAGACCAAAAGGATGCAAGAAATGAGACATGTTGACAGCTCTGGAACATTGCATTTCATGGAGCTCAGTGCACAGCTAGGCAGCACAGGTGTTCCTGTAATTGCGGTACAATGTGTAAATCCTGTAGTCAATGGCCTTCAAATTCTACGCTTGCCTGTGTGATATGATGTGAAGGTCATATGTCAGTACTGCCTCCTTTCTCTGTGATGGGAGGTTGTTATGTGAAATGCAACTGAGAATATTTTGGAGTTTTGACTCTCCCAAGCTAGATGAAGGTTTTTCATTTGGCTTCTTTCTCATAGTCATGGCTCCTGGAGGTCTGCATCTGTGATTTCACATTTACAGAAAAAAAATATATTTTAGAAGCCTTTGTTGACAAACCCATTGTGAGCTTACATTTTCTCTCACTGAATCACTGCACCCAAACTCTGAGACTTCACTAACCAGCCTGCAATAATTATCCTTAACCAGATGCTGTATAATGTGGAAAAATGTGTGGCCATTTTTGCCATTTCACTTTCCAGAGTTTTGCACATTTCAGGTTTGAATTCCTAAACATTCTCTGAGTAAACAAGGAAATTAGAAACTGAAAATAAGGGATAAAAAATAGGATTGATCCCTTATCACTTTAAAGTGATTCCATGTTCAAATTTTTGAAAATGAAGCTTTGATGTACAGAAATCTTTTATTGAAGAAAAGATCCAGGGGTTTAATTTGTGAAAGAACATTGAAATTAACTAAGTGAAAACCTGAACCCAGAGCCATGGGCATCTAACTGAATCTTTCATTAACAAATCTTTATGTCATTCAAACATTGCCTTTAATAATGGAGTATGACCATATTTTACCTTTTAACTATAAAGTGTGAATTATCTTGGATTATTAATTACCTTATCAAAACTGGGAATTTAGAAGTTCTTTTTGAGGCAGGAACACAAATTGAAGAAAAAATAGAAGAAAAATCTAAAATGAGAAGATACAGAGGGGCTGAATGCACAAATCTGCAAATGAACTATGGCCAAATCCTTGGCAAACGGCTAAGCCATGTATGTGTGTAGTGGATACCCCAAACAGCTCTGTATATAATAGCAGGAAGAAGTTGAAAATACCAAGCACTGATTTTAGCTGCTGCCTATAGAAGAGAAGACAGCTTCTGGAGTTTTGAGTCTAGCCAAATTAACTGCCTGCTAGAACAAAAGTCATCACTCTTTAGAGGTCAAAGCAGAATGCAGAATTTCTATGACTTGTTTTAATTACTTCCAGTCAAAAGACATTAGAAGCGTGAAGAAACAGGAAAAAGTGGCCCATTTTCTAGAGAAAATCAGTTAGGAGAAATTGCCTCTTGTTTGAGATTGTGTAATTAGCAGAAAGGACTTTGAAGCAGGTATTATAAATATGTTTAGGAATATAAATGAATGTAAAATTCTAATGAATGAAGATTTGGGGAAATTCACCAAACTGATTAAAAAAAAATAGCTGTTGAGCAGATTCCAACATAGCATGATCTTATAGGAAAGAGTAGAGCTGCCCATATGGTTTCCAAGAACGTAATATTTACTGAAGCTGACTGACACATTTTTCTCCCTCAGCCAATGACTTTTTGGTAACAATGGTGCAATTAACCAATCTCCCAACAGGGATTCTTACCAAAGCAATAAAAACCAAAAAACCCATTGCCTTCAAATTGATTCCAACTCACAGCGACCCTATACGAGAGAGTAGAACTGCCCCATAGGGTTTCCAAGGAGCAGCTGGTGGATTCAAACTGTTGAACCTCTGGTTAGCAGTCTTAGCTCTTAACCACTATGACACCAGGGCTCCACCAAAGCGATAACTCAAAAAAAACAAACCCATTGTGGTCGAGTTGATTCTGACTCGTAGGAACCCTATAGGAACTGCCCCATAAAGCTTCCCAGAAGCACTTGGTGGATTCAAACTGCTGACCTTTTGGTAAGCAACCGTAGCTCTTAACCGATACACCTTCAGGGTGTCCATAAACCAAAGCTGTTACCATCAAGTCAATTCTGACTCATAGCAACCCTACAGGACAGAGCAGAACTGCCTCATAGGGTGTCCAAGGAGCGCCTGGTGGATTCGAACTGCCAGCCTTTTGGTTAGCAGCCATAACACTTAAACACTACACCACCAGGGTTTCCATAAGACTAAAGCAATAGTAACTATTAAAAATAAATAAATGAAATTCTAGAGTTAAAATATAGAGTAGCTGAAAGAAATAACCCACTAGATGAACTTCCGAGTCCCCAGGTGATGTAAATGGTTAACCATTCTGCTGATGACACAAAGGTTGGAGGTTTGAATCCACCAAGATGTGCCTTGGAAGAAAGGCGTGGTGATCTACTTCTGAAAAACCAGCCATTGAAAACCTTGTGGATCATAGTTCTACCCTCACTCACATAGGGTCGCCATGAGTTAGAGTTGACTGGACAGCAACTAAGTCTTTATGTGGGCTCACAGCAGACTGGAGATGGTACGAAGCAGAACAAGGAAACTTAACTTGTGTGTGTGTATGTATGAAATATTAATAAATATTGGAGAAAACGAGCAGAACCTCAGAAACTTGTGAGACGGTATAAATTTATACAACATACTTCTCACTGGAGTTACAGAAGAAAAGGAGAGAGAAAATTGGGCAGGTGGATATTTGAGAACAATTATAACCAAAAGTTCCCCAAAGTGATAGTATAACTGTGTAAATTTAAAAAGCTCAACATACCCAAAGGAAGGTAAATACAAAGAAACTTACACGTTAGCATATTGCATTAAAAAAGTGCTCAAAGTGAAATATGAAGAGAGAATCTTAAAAGCAACCAGAGAAAAAGACACACGATAAACAAATGAGGACAAAAAGGAACAATTAAGTTCAGAAGACAAATAAAATCTTTAATTTATTGAAATGTAAAACAAGTAATAAAATGGTCAATACAGAATTCTGTATCTATTGAAACTGTCTTTCAAAAATAGACACAAAATAACTGAGCAGAGACTTCAGCTACTACACATTGAAGGGTAGACTGCTTAGATTTGACAGAAATTAATGAAAAATGTCAGAACTGGAGTTTCTCCTGGATGGATAAATGATTTTGGAAAGACCCTCAAGAGCTTTCTAGGGTGATGAAAATTATCTATATATTGATATGGCTATGTGTTCCATGAGTGCATCCACTTGTAAAAATTGAAAGTTAAAATCCATGAATTTTGGAACCTGTATATTTTACTAAAAAATAATTGCCTAGGGGTGGAAAATGAGTGGAGGTGTAGGTGAAACAAGAATGGCAGAATGTTGACAGCTTTTGAAGCTGGGCTTAGTTATATGGGAAGTCAATATACTATGGGGGTGTACTCTGCCCTATAGGGTCGCTGTGAGTAGGAATTGACTCTGACTCTTGGCAATGGTTTTTTTTTTTTTACTTCTCACTTATCCAGGGTCTTGTTATCCAATATTTTGCATTCATGACAACTTTGAAAAAATTCTCAGGAGACGCCTCCAACAGTTCAGGCCCCTCGTGAAGCCATGGCCTGGCCCAGGGCGCCCTCCGTGGGCCACCCTAATGGTATAGTGGAGACCCCGACAATGACCGGTCGCCACAGGCATGGCACCCAGCCGGCCGCAGAACTCCTTCTCTGGTTCGTCCATGATACCGCCGTCCAGCCTCGGAGGGTGTGGGGCAACAGTGGACGATACAAGGTTGCAGGTGGCAGGGAGAGGCTGAGCAAAGGCCCAAATGTGCCCGGGGAAGTCGGTAGGGGGAGGTGGGGATAGGGAAGGAAAAACCAGGGCCATGTGGGGTTTTGGGGCTTTGAGGCCGTGGCAGGGGGCAGTGGGCAGCAGACGTCAGGCAACCCCCAATCACCACTGTCACCCTCTGTGGAAGGCACGGTGGGGAAAGGGGGTCCACCATACACCGCTCATTCTGAGATGAACCGGGGTGCCTGACGGGCTGTGAGCAGCATAGGGCCGTCACCCATGCTGAAGACAAGGTGAGGCCCAGGCTCTCGCATAACGCAATTTTTGCATAACTACCTGATCTTTGAAACTTAACCATGTCTATAAGTAATGAGTGGGGTATTTGGTTTGCTTTGTATATATTTGGAATTTACCATGATAAAAAATAAAAACAAAAACCTTAAAATAATGTATACGAAATGTTAAAACTAATTTCCATTGCTGATTGCATTATAACCGATAATTGCTCTGCTTCTGATACTTTTCCAGAAAATATTCTGTTTATAATAAGAAAGATTTAAATAAAGAAATAACATTAATGAAATGAAAGAAATACTTGGTGAATGACTAGATGGGAAAGAAAGGATTGCATTTTATTTATTTTTTTGTAATATTTGTATTTCATTAACTATGGGCTAAACCTTACCAGTTTTAATAATTTTATTTCTTTATTTCTTTAGCTTTTAGCACCTACTATTTGTTCAAATTATGTTGGGCTTTGCAGAGCTCCTGCATCATAATCAATAAAACTATTTATGGTAACATACCAGGCATTTAACAATGTGATTTTCTTGGACTTCACCACTAGAAATTGACAATCTAATGTGTGTAGATCCTTCATAAAATGAAAGCTTAATGGATGTTCATTGAATAACTGAATGAATGGCCTGGAATAGTGTATTAGAAAATGAGCTAGTAAATGTGTCCACATTTAAGTCTCTACTTACTTTCCATCTTGCCTAGCCTCTCATTTCAGGAAGTATTCATTGTCTCAGCACTGGTGAATGCCTTATCATCTGTCATTGGTCCCCAAACAGAAGCCAAAACTCAGTTCCTTAATAAAAGAGGCGATCAGTGATATTGCCTGGTGATGAGTATAGCCAAGGTTCATTTTCCTAACCTTTCTGGCACACACTCCAGAATGCGTGAAAATTCTCTCCCTTTGCATCTCTGAACAAACTGATAGCTTATTTGCCTTCTATATGCACAAGCCTTTTCTCCAGCACAGAGGGCAGAACTGTGTGCTTGTGTGTGTGCGTTTTCTTGAAAGGATTCATGTACATTTAAAGTATAAGTAAATATATAAGGATTCATATATATTTAGCGGAAAAAAAAACACTCTCAAAATAGTCAGTTTTCAGGTGCTGCCAAATAAACATGTAATGAGAATCTAAATGTAAGTTTTGAACTATTCAAAAAGAGAAACAATTTGATACTAATTACTTATGTAGTCTTGACACGTTATGCCTTATTTTATAGATGTCAGTATTAGGATAGTTTATACTTCTGTACATATGGTAGTTAACATTAGCTGCTGCTCCCATGTAAAAAGAACCAGGCCATGTAAACATATTCAGAATAATAAATTAAACAATTCCTTTTTCCAACCTGATGCCAAAATTATCATGGAGTCCTTTATTCACCACCCAGTATTTTATCTTATTTGAAATTTGCTGTCGTTACTCTACCTCCTCTTGAAAATTTAACAAATATGAGAAAATCAAAGTGGGACATTGATGAATATAATATAAACCATCAGGCTGAAGAAGGGATTGGAAAAAAAAAAAATTTTCTCATAAGAAAGTGGCATTTCTTGGATTTTTTTTTTTCCTATAATGGCTTCCTTGATTTTTTTTTTTTTTTTTTTGAGCTTGACAATTTTTTTCTTTTTTTTAATTAATCAAACTGGAGTAATTGAAATCTGACTAGTCTTTTATAAGGACCAGCACAAAACTGGTTCCTGTGAGGTAGAGGTTAAAACCAAAAAACCAAACTCACTGCCATCAAGTCAATTTCGACTCATAGCAACCCTACAGGACAGAGTAGAACTGCCTCATAGAGTTTCCAAGGAGTGCCTGGTGGATTCGAACTGACGACCTCTTGAGTAGCAGCCATAGCATTAACCATTATGGCACAAGTGTTTCCGTAGAGGTTAAAGACATCCCAAATGTCCACATTTTCCAAACTGCTGTTACCACTCCATCATCCCTAACGTCAACTACTCCCTCTCCCCTCAGTGTATTCCTTCCCATCTTTGGGTTCCATAATTTGCTGTAACATCTCACATCTCACTCGGTTGTGGAAGCTGCCAGGTTCCAAATCCGCGGATCAGGTGTAGGCTTTTCCAGCCCACTTGGCTGCAGAAGCTGACGAACCCAAACTGGCAGTTCAGACCACAGGTTCCTGGGTCACATGGCTTCAGAAGCTGCAGAATCAGATCCGATGATAGGCTGCTGGCCCCCAGGGCTATGAAGGCTGGAGAATCCCAGAATCGTCAGGTCAGACAGTAGTCTTCTGGCTCAAGTCCCAAGAACCAGAGGTCAGTTGATCATGAACCAGATGCAGGATCCAGATGCAAAGAGAGAGACAGCCCCACTAGGTCATCCAGGCATGTACCTTAGATGTAGGCCACATCACCCAAAAAAGCTTAACTTGAGTAAGGGTAGAACTTGAGTCATGCCCTCCTGTAAGGATGCAACCCAAGATACAACCTACATTAAATCTGCCTCATCAACATGTAGAGATCAGGATCCACAACACAGAAAATGGGGGACAGCCATACAATATTGGGAATTGTGGCCTAGCCAAGTTGCCACATAGCCCCAACCATCACAGGTTCTATGTACCTTATTTGTGTAGTCCAACTCAATCATTTTGTGTGAGTTACAAAGACCATGGTAGAAGGGCCGTATTAAGTAATTAACGAATTACCCCACTGGCCAACTGAAAGACTGAGGAAATAGAATTATTCCAGAAATAAAGTCTTTCCCTAAAATCTGAGCAAGATCCATGTTCTCACATCACCATATTAGAACAGAATTTTTATTTTTTTCTTGAACACTTTATGTGCTTTAATATGTCACCTACAAGATACCTCATATATTCTTCCTTCACCTGTAGTAGTCAGTAGGATCTGCTTACTGCCCTCTATTGGTTTATTTGAGCTTTACTTTTAACTTGGTATTTGCACGTACTGCTCTGTAGAACGACAGTGTTTATTACCCCAAGGAACATTTTCCAGTCAAATCACACTTCCTGAAAGTTCAAAAAATTTGGCTGAAGTTAGAATTATATATATTTGTATACATATATATGATGTATATATTCAGGATTTTATAGAATCTTAGACATCTTGGATAATTCCTAAATTCCTACTGCTGAATTACAAGAAAATTCAAAATAAAGAGTCTTTCTCAAAAGCTTATTCAATGAATTACAGGTTAATATACCAGGACTCCTTTAACATCTGAGGCCATAGGTTTTTCAAGATTGATAATTCTGTCAAGTACAGTAAAAATGTGATATATGGGCTATATATTTTAGACACTGTCTTAGTCATCTAGTGCTGTTATAACAAAAATACCATAAGTGGATGGTTTTAGTACAGAGAAATTTATTTTCTCACAGTCTAGTAGGTTATAAGTCTAAATTCAGGGTTTCAGCTCCAGGGGAAGGCTTTCTCTCTCTGTCAGCTCTGGAGAAAGTTCCTGTCCTCAATCTTCCCCCAGTCGAGGACATTCTCAGGCACAGGGACCCGTGTCCAAGGGACGTGCTCTGCTCCTGGTGCTGCTTTCTTGGTGGTATGAGGTCCTCAACTCTCTGCTTGCTTCCCTTTCCTTTCATCTCTTGAGAGATAAGAGGTGGTGCAGGCCACACCCCAGGGAAACTCCCTTTACACTGGATCAGGATGGTGAATTGAGTAAGGGTGGTGTTATAATCCCACCCTAATCCTTTTTAACATAAAATTACAATCACAAAATGGAGGATAACCACACAATACTGGGGATTATGGCCCAACCAAGTGAACCATATTTTCTGGGGGACACAATTCAATCCATGACAGATTTATTCTAAGCTTTATATAAATCTTATTACTACTTTCATGATGTCTTTTGCATATTTTTACCCTGGCGAAATGGAACACATGGAAGAATTTTCGGTGGACTTTAAAACCAATAACTACTACACCTAGAACATCCTTGTTAAATGTGCATTGGCCTTGCTGTCTGCGAATACCTAGTGGGCTGAGACACGAAAGTCACCTTGAAAACACATCTTGCTCAGGCCAGGCTTGAAAATTGACATTATCCTGATGTGGTCACAAGTGTTTGCTCTTTAGTTAACAGGCTGATCCTGTGACTTCTATGGCAGATGGAAGCGGATTGGTCCTAACCACATCTGCAGGAAAATGATCTATGAGCCAAAATGTAATTTGTTAATTTACACTGAGAAACACACTACTAAGGGAATGACATACTCATGTCTACTGATTGTTTTCTACTATTAGAACTATCTACTCAGAAAATCAAATTATTATGAGAAGAATCCTGGATAAGCATGCACACAGAAGATAGATAGATAGATAGATAGATAGATAGATAGATAGATAGATAGATAGATAGATAGATAGATAGATAGATAGATAGGTAGGTAGGTAGGTAGGTAGGTAGGTAGGTAGATAGATATCGATATACACGACCTTAATAGATATATTGATATACATGCCATTAATATTAAGCCAGTCTAGACATCCCTTAAATGTGGCTATGACTTGTTGTCCTGAAAGTACTTTCTTTCTTTCTTCCTTAGTAATAAAATTCCCAATATCCAGCTTAGTCCATGCACACTCAGGAACAATCATATACTTTCCAAGAACTAGCTATGCGCACCTGACTAATTCTGGCAATGGAATGTAGGCAGAAATTTTCTTTGTGTGTTTCAGAAAGTACTTAATGGGAGTTGCATATACTTTCTTCACGGTCCACCTTCCACCTGGTTGGAATACAGATATAATGGCTTAAGTTGAAACAATTTTGACCATGAGGTGTCAGGTTAAACAGGATGTAGACACAAGATAGAAGAAGCCTTTATCTCTGATAATTAGACAACCCCCATCAGCCATGTATTGCTTGTACTAAGCTTGCTTTATGTGAAACAGAAACATATCTCCATCCTATTTTTTTCCGCTTTATTTTTGGATAACATTTTTCCAAACATTTACAAGTTAATATGTTCATTAAAGAAAACTGAAAAATACAATAAACACAAAATTATCAATAATCAAAAGTGGTTTACAGTTTGATACGTCTTCTCACTCCTTGTTTGTATATATGCACAACTGGACGTATTTTTCTGTGGCTGATATTATGCAGTCTGTGTAGTGCTTTTTCATACATCATGAATATTTACCAATTCATAGTCCCATAGCTCTGAGGATTTTGATAAGCTAGAATACACTATACTTACTCAAACAGGGAAAAAAAAGTGATCCTCTCTCTCCTTGAGGGAAAAGCTTAATAAAAGACAAAAAAAAAAAAGCCAACAGGCCTCTGAATAAGATGTTGGCAGTGTCACAATTAAAATACCACATTCCCTTATTGCTCAACTTAAAATGGGATGTAAAGCAAGAGTGCAATAAATACAATGCTTCTTAAACCCAGTGCAGACTCCTTTATTAGATCTATACTATTACAATATTAACAAGAAGGTGTGTTCCCAAAGAATTATTTAACTGTGTATTCATGTATAAGAACACTCTGCGTATATCCTTCCCTTAGAGTTCCTTGCGCCCCTCCGCTATGAATACAATGCACAAGTCCAGATATATAATTCACAATGGTGCTGTAACAATACTGTGTCCAGAATTTATTGTTGCTATCAGTTACAACAAAAGGATATTTACAAATTGGTTAGTTCACTAGCTCTACTTTTTATCATACATTGTCACCTCAGAACATCTAAAAAGCTTGGATGCTGCAAAATAAAGAATGACCTTTGTCCACAATTAGCATAATATTTTGCAAAGAAATGTGCATATAGAATGATAGCTATAATCCAGAACCATCTTCTAGATAGAGAGATAGTAGTAAAGAACCTCATCCTTGTCTTCCCCCACCACCATCCCAATGACTAAATATAGAAATTCATCTGCTCTGAGAGGTGGATCGACAAAATTCACTCCCAGGTGAGAGTCCTTCCTATAAATTAACAAAAAGACATTTGTAAAGGGGTTGTGTTACTGCCTCTACTTTTAACATAATCTGGACACTTACAACTTCCTTGTATTTCAAACAACCAGAATATTAAGTAAAATGCACATGTATAAAAATGGTTAGGTGTTCTGAACTTTGTCGATTTTACATACTACATGCACAGTAAAACAAAATGTGTCCATGATTTATCTTTAACTGTCCAATTATGAATGCACTACCAAATTACCTTTGTAATGTATTCCCTCCCACCTCCTCCAAACCATTAAACATACACTCATTGCCGTCAAGTTGGTTCCAACTCGACAACCCTGTAAGACAGAGTGGAACCACCCCATAGGGTTTCCCAGGAGCTGCTGGTATATTCAAACTGCTGACCTTTGGGTCAGCAGCCAAATGCTTAGCCACTGCACCACTAAGACCCCACTAAATATAGACAGTATATTGCTTACAGAGATAATTTAACAATTCCTTTTCCAAAAGACAGCATTTCACATGAATTTTAGTGGTAAAAATATTAAGAGTGTTATTTGACTACCTCTGCTTTTAACATATGCTGGCATTTGTAATAACTAAAAAGACTAGCTATTTCAAATAAGGATCTAGTTTGTCTCTTATATTTACAGGGGGCTTGAATAAGCTGCATACATGTTACAATGGTTGTAATCTGGAAGTGTATCCTAAATAAAGTTAAAAAGACTATCTTTTCCCCAATTAACGGACACTGGGCCTTTGTCAAATATCAGCTGCTCATATGTGGATGGATTTATATCTGGGTTCTCAATTCTGTTCCATTGGTCTATGTGCCTGTTGTTGTACCAGTACCAGGCTGTTTTGACTACTGTGGCTGTATAATAGCTTCTGAAATCAGATAGAGTGAGGCCTCCCACTTTCTTCTTCTTTTTCAGTAATGCTTTGCTTATCCGAGGCTTCTTTCCCTTCCATATGAAATTGGTGATTTGTTTCTCTATTACCTTAAAAAATGACATTGGAATTTGGATCAGAAGTGCATTGTATGTATAGATGGCTTTTGGTAGAATAGACATTTTTACTATGTTAAGTCTTCCTATCCATGAGCAAGGTATGTTTTTCCACTTAAGTATGTCCTTTTGAATTTCTTGTAGTAGAGCTTTGTAGTTTCCTTTGTATAGGTCTTTTACATCCTTGGTAAGATTTATTCCTAAGTATTTTATCTTCTTGGGGGCTACTGTGAATGGTATTGATTTGGTTATTTCCTCTTCGATGTTCTTTTTGTTGATGTAGAGGAATTCAAGTGATTTTTGTATGGTTATTTTATAACCTGAGACTCTGCCAAACTCTTCTATTAGTTTCAGTAGTTTTCTGGAGGATTCCTTAGGGTTTTCTGTGTATAAGATCATGTCATCTGCAAACAGAGATAATTTTACTTCCTCCTTGCCAATCCGGATGCCTTTTATTTCTTTGTCTAGCCTAATTGTCCTGGCTAGGACTTCTAGCACGATGTAGAGCGGTGGTAAAGGGCGTCCTTGTCTGGTTCCCGTTCTCAAGGGAAATGCTTTCAGGTTCTCTCCATTTAGAGTGATGTTGGCTGCTTGCATAAAAAAATGCCCTTTATTATGTTGAGGAATTTTCCTTCAATTCCTATTTTGGTGAGAGTTTTTATCATAAATGGGTTTTGGACTTTGTCAAATGCCTTTTTTGCATCAATTGATAAGATCATGTGGTTTTTGTCTTTTGTTTTATTTATGTGGTGGATTACATTAATGGTTTTTCTGATATTAAACCAGCCTTGCATACCTGGTATAAATCCCACTAGGTCATGGTGAATTATTTTTTTGATATGTTGTTGAATCCTATTGGCTAGAATTTTGTTGAGAATTTTTGCATCTATGTTCATGAGGGATACAGGTCTGTAATTTTCTTTTTTTTTTTTTTTTTGCCTGGTTTGGGTATCAGGGAGATGGTGGCTTCATAGAATGAGTTGGGTAGTATTCCGTCATTTTCTATGCTTTGAAATACCTTTAGTAGTAGTGGTGTTAACTCTTCTCTGAAAGTTTGGTAGAACTCTGCTGTGAAGCCATCTGGGCCAGGGCTTTTTTTTGTTGGGAGTTTTTTGATTACCGTTTCAATCTCTTTTTTTGTTACGGGTCTATTTAGTTGTTCTACTTCTGATTGTGTTAGTTTAGGTAGGTAGTGTTTTTCCAGGAACTCATCCGTTTCTTCTAGGTTTGCAAATTTGTTAGAGTACAATTTTTCGTAATAATCTGATATGATTCTTTTAATTTCAGTTGGGTCTGTTGTGATGTGGCCCTTCTTGTTTCTTATTCGGGTTATTTGTTTCCTTTCCTTTCCTGTATTTCTTTAGTCAGTCTAGCCAATGGTTTATCAATTTTGTTAATTTTTTCAAAGAACCAGCTTTTGGCTTTGTTAATTCTTTCAATTGTTTTTCTGTTCTCTAATTCATTTAGTTCAGCTCTAATTTTTATTATTTGTTTTCTTCTGGTGCTTGATGGATTCTTTTGTTGCTCACTTTCTATTTGTTCAAGTTGTGGGGACAGTTCTCTGATTTTGGCTCTTCTTTTTGTATGTGTGCATTTATCGATATAAATTGGCCTCTGAGCACTGCTTTTGCTGTGTCCCAGAGGTTTTGATAGGAAGTATTTTCATTCTCATTGCAATTCTATGAATTTCCTTATTCCCTCCTTGATGTCTTCTATAACCCAGTCTTTTTTCAGGAGGGTATTGTTCAGTTTCCAAGTATTTGATTTCTTTTCCCTAGTTTTTCTGTTATTGATTTCTACTTTTATTGCCTTGTGGTCTGAGAAGATGTTTTGTAATATTTCAATGTTTTGGATTCTGCAAAGGTTTGTTTTATGACCTAATATGTGGTCTATTCTAGAGAATGTTCCATGTACTCTAGAAAAAAAGTATACTTTGCAGCAGTTGGGTGCAGAGTTCTGTATAAGTCAATGAGGTCAAGTTGGTCGATTGTTGTAATTAGGTCTTCCGTGTCTCTATTGAGCTTCTTACTGGATGTCCTGTCCTTCTCCGAAAGTGGTGTGTTGAAGTCTCCTACTATAATTCTGGAGGTGTCTATCGCACTTTTCAGTTCTGTTAAAATTTGATTTATGTATCTTGCAGCCCTGTCATTGGGTGCATAAATATTTAATATGGTTATGTCTTCCTGATCAATTGTCCCTTTTATCATTATGTAGTGTCCTTCTTTATCCTTTGTGGTGGATTTAACTTTAAAGTCTATTTTGTCAGAAATTAATATTGCTACTCCTCTTCTTTTTTGCTTATTGTTTGCTTGATATATTTTTTTCCATCCTTTGAGTTTTAGTTTGTTTGTGTCTCTAAGTCTAAGTTGTGTCTCTTGTAGGCAGCATATAGATGGATCGTGTTTCTTTATCCAGTCCGAGACTGTCTCTTTATTGGTGCATTTAGTCCATATGCATTCAGCGTAATTATAGATAAATAAGTGTTTAGTGTTGTCATTTTGATGCCTTTTTATGTGTGTTGTTGACAATTTCATTTTTCCACATATTTTTTTTGTGCTGAGACGTCTTTCTTAGTAAATTGTGAGATCCTCATTTTCGTAGTGTTTGACTTTATGTTTGTTGAGTCGTTATGTTTTTCTTGGCTTTTATCTTGAGTTACTGAGTTGTTATACCTCTTTGTGGTCACCTTATTTTTTACCCCTATTTTTCTAAGTAAAAACCTAACTTGTATTGTTCTATATCGCCCTGTTTCACTCTCCATATGGCAGTTCTATGCCTCCTGTATTTAGTCCCTCTTTTTGATTATTGTGATCTTTTACATATTGACTTCAGTGATTCCCTGTTATGAACATTTTTTTTTAATTAATCTTAATTTGTTTTTGTGATTTCCCTATTTGAGTTGCTATCAGGATGTTCGGTTTTGTGACCTTGTGTTGTGCTGGTATCTGATGTTATTGGTTTTCTGATCAAACAATATCCTTTAGTATTTCTTGTAGCTTTGGTTTGGTTTTTGCAAATTCTCTAAACTTGTGTTTATCTGTAAATATCTTAATTTTGCCTTCCTATTTCAGAGAGAGTTTTGCTGGATATATGATCCTTGGCTGGCAGTTTTTCTCCTTCAGTGTTCTGTATATGTCGTCCCATTCCCTTCTTGCCTGCATGGTTTCTGCTGAGTAGTCTGAACTGATTCTTATTGATTCTCCCTTGAAGGAAACCTTTCTTTTCTCCCTGGCTGCTTTTAAAATTTTCTCTTTATCTTTGGTTTTGGCGAGTTTGATGATAATACGTCTTGGTGTTTTTCTTTTTGGATCAATCTTAAACGGGGTTCGATGAGCATCTTGGATAGCTATCCTTTCGTCTTTCATGATGTCAGGGACGTTTTCTGTCAGGAGATCTTCAACTATTTTCTCTGTGTTTTCTGACCTCCCTCCCTGTTCTGGGACTCCAATCACACGCAAGTTATCCTTCTTGATAGAGTCCCACATGATTCTTAGTGTTTCTTCATTTTTTTAATTCTTTTATCTGATTTTTTTTTCAGCTATGTTGGTGTTAATTCCCTGGTCCTCCAGATGTCCCAGTCTGCATTCTAATTGCTCGAGTCTGTTCCTCTGACTTCCTATTGCGTTGTCAAATTCTGTAATTTTATTGTTAATCTTTTGGATTTCTACATGCTGTCTCTCTATGGATTCTTGCAACTTATTAATTTTTCCACTATGTTCTTGAATAATCTTTTTGAGTTCTTCAACAGTTTTATCAGTGTGTTTCTTGGCTTTTTCTGCAGTTTGCCTTATTTCGTTTGTGATGTCTTGCAGCATTCTGTAAATTAGTTTTTTATATTCTCTGTCTGATAATTCCAGGATTGTATCTTCATTTGGGAAAGATTTTGATTCTTTTGTTTGGGGGGTTGTAGAAGCTGTCATGGTCTGCTTCTTTATGTGGTTTGATATAGACTGCTGTCTCCGAGCCATCACTGGGAAACTAGTTTTTCCAGAAAATCCGCTAAAAAAAAATGTAGTCAGATCCCTATCAGAACTGCCTTTGGATTATAACCGCCACCTTGTTCCCTGTAAGGATGAAAGTCTGAGATTTGGATCATATATGCTTGGCTGTAGGTGGTTCTGTGTTTTTAGTCCAATTAGGGGTGGACTTTTGGTCTCTGGGTTTTTTGTGTTTCCTTTTCTCAGGCTGGAAGAGTGGTTAGGAAAAGACCAAAAGAAAAAAAAAGGGGGGGGGAAGCAAAGCCGCCGCTGAGCCGGAGCCGTTCTCCCTTTGGCTCAGGAAATTCCAATGTTAATGAAGCCGACTGGGGAGGGTGGGGGAGGGATCAGAGAGATAGGAGAGTAGCACCTCAGAATATAGCCAGAGTTGCTTGTCTTGCTTGGAATGACTATTTTATCTGATATTCCCGAGGGGCGTGTTGCCTATGTGTGCTGGCTATGTGGAGATTGCCCCCGGGGATCTGGCCCACTGAAGCCGTGGTCAGATCCTCTGCTGCCAGTTCCACGCCCAGCGTCAAGATTCCCCTGCTGGGACGGTGCACTCCCGATTCCAAAATCAGTCCCTGTCTTCCGGGGACTGCTCTTCCCACCATCCGCGTAGCCGCGCCGCCTACGCAAACCGGCTGGGCCCCCTCCCGGGGTTAGTTCAAGGGAATGGAGGAGCTCTCCGTGCTTGTGCCGTGACAGCGCCCAGTCAAAAGCCCGGCGGCAAGATTCCCCGGCTGGGACGCTGCTCTCCCAGCTCCAAGACCAGTCACTGCCTCCCGGTGACTTCTCCTACTGGCTGCGTCGCCACTCCGCCCGCTCATACCGGCTGGACCCCCTCCCGGGGTGAGTTCAGGGGGGTAGGGCTGCACCACTTTTTTGCGCCGTCAGCTCCCCTGGGCCCTGCCCTAAATAGGGCGGCAAGGTTACCTGACTGAGACGCTGGCTCCAGGCTCCGAAAACAATCGCTGCTTCCCCGTATTTGTTCATTTTCCGTCTCTAAATCTGTGTTTGTTGTTCAGGGTTCGTAGATTGTTATGTATGTGATTGATTCACTTGTTTTTCCGAGTCTTTGTTGCAAGAGGGATCCGAGGTAGCCTCTACCTAGTCAGCCATCTCGGCTCGCCTTCCCCAACCACGTATAATGTTTTGAGGGACTACAAAACTGGTTTCTGTAGCAGCTGCACCCTTTTACATTTTGTGAGTATTCCTATTTCTCTACATCCTTATCAACACTTGTTGTCCATCATTTTGTTTATATCTATCTTAGCAGCTATGAAGCAGTATTCATTGTGGTTTGATTTGCATTTTCTTCTGACTAATAATCTTAAACACATTTTCATGAGCTTATTGTACATTTGTGTATCTTCTTTGGAGAAGTGTCTACTCAAATCCTTTACACACTTTTTAAGTGATTTTTTGTTGTTGACACTTGTTGAGCTGTAAAAGTTTATATATATATATATATATATTTTTATGTATACTAGATCCTTTGAATATAATTCATTTACAAATATTTTCTCGCATTCTGTAGGTTGTCTTAACTATCCCGATAGTGTCATTTTAGGCACATTTTTAATTTTAATGAAGGACAAATTTATTTATTTTATTTTTTGCTTTTGTTGTTGTTGTTTTAGTGTTACATCTAAGAAAGAATTGCCTACCCTCAGGTCACAAAAAATTTAAACCTAGGAGGAAGCCCCAAAACATGGCCCCTGGACACTCTGCTGACTCAGAACTGAAACCACTCCTGAAGCCCACTTTTCAGACAATGATTAGACAGGCCTGTAGAACAAACAATAATACATGTAAGGGATGCACTTCTTAGTTCAATCAAGTATATGAGACTAGATGGGCAACTCCTGGCCAAAAGCAAGATGAGAAGGCAGAAAGGGACAGGAATTAGAGGAATGGATGCAGGGAATCAGAGTGGAAAGGGGGAAAGTGCTGTCACATTGTGGGAATTGCAACAAATGTGACACACACACACAAAGAAAAAATGTGTCAATTTTCAAATGAGAAACTAACTTGAGCTGTAAACTTCACCTAAAACACAATAAAATTAAAAAAAAAAATTAAACGTATGTTTTCATCAAAGAGTTTACCATTTAAGCTCTTATATTTATATATTTGATACATTCTTGACTTAATGTTTGTATTTGATATAAGGTTGAGGCCAGCTTCATTCTTGTGTGTGGATATTCAGCTGTTCCAGTACCATTTGTTGAAAAGACTATAATTTCCCTATTGAATTGTCTTGGCACACTTGTCAAAAATTAATTGATAAAATATGTATGGATTAATTTTGGGACATTCAATTATATTCAATTAATGCAATATTTCTATCCTGTGATAGTAATACACTGTCTGGAGTACTGTGTCTTATTATAGGCCTATTCAGATTTTCCATTCTTGAGTCATTTTTGTAGTTTGTGTCTTTCTAGGAATTTTCTTTTTCATCTAGGTTATTTTATTTTTGCATACAATTGTTCATAGTGTTCACTTATAAACATATACTTAATTTTTTTAAGGTCAGTAGTAATGCCCTCGGACGCCCTTTTTTTTTTTTTTTAGTAATGCCCTCACTTTCATTCCCGATGAGAGTTGTTTGAGCCACCTCTCTTTATTTCTGTATTAATCTAGCTTAGGTTTTGCCAACTTGCTAAGCTTTTTAAAGAACTGGTTTTTCATGTCATTCATTTTCTGTAGTGGTTTTCTATTCTGTCTTTCATTTAGTTCCTATTTAACCATTATTATTTCCTTTGTTTTTCTTAATTTGAATTTAGTTTTCACTGTTTCTTTTTTTTTTTAAGGTTAAAGTTAGATTACTAATTTGAGATCTTCAGTCTTTTTTATACAGGTATTTACAGCTATAAATTTCCCTCTAAATACTGCTGTACCTGCATTCCATAAGCTTTTGTTTGTATGTTTTTGTTCTCTTCCATCTCAAAACATTTTCTAAAATTACTTGTGATTATTTCTTTGAATCACTGGTTATTTAGGAGGATTTTTTGTAATATTCTAAATTTTATTTTGTTACTGAATTATAATTTTATTCCCATGTCATCAGAGAACATACTTGGTATGATTTCAATTCTGGTAAGTTTATTATGGTCTACTGTATGGCCTATCCTGGAGAATATTTCATGTGCATCTGAGAATGTATATGTATGCAGTCTGACATTTATCAAACTTACAATCAAGATGCATCGGTAATTACCAGTGATGTATATATAACCTGCAGTGGGTTGTAAAAATCAATTTCTTCATTTTTGTTTTTGTGTTTGGGGCATAGTTTTGAATAATAGTCATATTAGCCTCTTTGTGTATTTGTATATAAATACATACATATTTTTCCTTTAAACTATTCAGAAGGAGTTGCAGATAGATTCGACTTTAGTTCCAAATATTTTTTTTTTGATATGCTCTCTAAGCAAGTATATTCTTTTATATAACAAAATGTGATGAACAAAATCAGAAAATTACATGCCAGTATATTTTTCTGTTCATAATCCTATATGGCATCATACATTGCATTTAGTTGCTACCCATATTACATATGGAGCAATTCCTCAGTCTTTCTTTCTCTTTCATGACCTTAACATTTATGAAGAATCCAGAAGTTATTTTGTAGAGTGTCCCTAAATTTGGGTTTGTGTGATGTTTCTTCATACTTAGGTCTAGGTTATTCATTTTTGTCAAGAGTACCAAAGATATGATGCTGTGTCCTTTTCAGTGCTTTATGTCAGGAGACAGTAAATGTTGGTTTGTCCCATTACTGGCCATGTTAACTTTGTTTTGGATCAAGTGATTTCTGGCAGGTTCTACAATGTAGAGTTAATGTTTTCCACTTGTAATTAATAATTGCCTGAAGAAGAGATACTTTGAGACCATAGAAATATTTCATTTTCCTCACGAATTTTATTGTTCACTGTTGATTTTTGCTCAAAGCAATGATTACCATGATGACTGCCAAATGGTATTCCATTATGTTTAAAATGGAAAATAATCAATCTTTTTCATTCACAGTATAACCAAACAAAATGCTAGTCTTGAGAAAAGACAGGACAGATAGATTTATTTATTAGACTTTACTGTTGCTTCACACATTCTGATTAGATTTAGATTTTCAGTTTGTGGGCTAGTTTTTATCTTCATAATGAAGATTTAGGAAAATTTTAATTCAAAAGTTTAATTAATTTAAAGAGATAAACAAAAGCATTCTCTAATTTCATTCTGACCTAGATTTTTATTTTTTAATTTAAAACTTCATTGATTGCTTTCACTAATGCAACATTATAATGTGTATATGTGGCTGTAGTAAAACAATTATCATTGCCATAACTGATTTTTACTTAGAACAGGCAAAACATTTATCACAATTTTTAAGTGCTGTCCATAGCGTATCAGAACGGAAGGAAAGCAGTGATTAACAATGTTTATGTGACAGATAAATTCAACATATAAATACACATCTGATGAACTTGAAAATTAGCTTGCTCTGTAGAGTAGAAGTGCGTGTCTTTAGAACTCAACTTTCACTTCTCATTTCAGCTGAAAGGAGGCTAAACCCAAAAAGCTCATAACTAAAGCAAAATGATTTTATTTAACCATTTCAAACAACTCACGGCAAGAGATGCAGTGGCCGACCTTACAAATTCCAACAACATGCAATGAGTGAAACATTTTTTTGAAAGTATGGTATTGCATGATTATGATATTCACTGATAACCTTTTAATGAAATTTATTTTCATCTTCTTAGACTTCAGAAAAAAAAGATGCTTGTACATTGAATAGCTGAGCTTTGCTTCTGTTTCTCTAGGACCTTAGTTCACAGTCCTGGGTTCTCTGACTGCCTCCCCTCCAATTCTGCTTCCCAGAGACTGGTTTTACTCTCTCTTGACATTTTCTCAGTGTTATCTTTGATGCCTTGCTGCTGAACTCTCGGCGATGCCAAGAAAGTTTACAATACAAATTTCTTCTAACCTTGTTCAGCTGTGCCACAAGCCTAACCCACTAAATCCACTACCCGTCTGCCAATATGTCATACTGTGATGACTTACGTATTGTGATGCTGGAAGTTATGCCACTTGTATTTCAAATACCAGCAGAGTCACCCATGGTGAGTAGGTTTCAGTGGAGCTTCGAGACTAAGACTAGGAAGAAAAATGCGGTATTCCACTTCTAAAAATTAGACAAGGAAAACTATGGATCACAGCAGAACATTGTTCAATGCACTTGTTTCGGGCATGTCATCAGGAAGAATCAATTGCTAGAGGATGATATCATGTTTGGTGAAGTAGAGGGCCAGCAAAGCCAAGGGAGATCCTCAGTGAGATGGGCTGGCACACTAGCTGCAAGGATTGACTCAAACATGCTGGCATTCATGATGATGATGAAGGACCAAACATTTTGTTCCGTTGTATGCAAAGTTACCATGAATCAGACAGAGTAGACTTGAAGGCGACTGTCTATCTTGTCTGCCTGCCTGCATGCCTGCCTACCTATCTGTCTACTTAACTGCCTAACCACCCA
This sequence comes from Loxodonta africana, assembly GCF_030014295.1. Taxonomy (NCBI): domain Eukaryota; kingdom Metazoa; phylum Chordata; class Mammalia; order Proboscidea; family Elephantidae; genus Loxodonta; species Loxodonta africana. The sequence goes on from NC_087361.1 coordinate 46,569,018, forward strand.
CCCACCCACCCACCTACCTACCTACCTACCTATCCCACTAAATGGTCTTCTACTAACTCACATCAGATAGTGAGCAGAGTCAGAAACCAAAGAAGGAGTGAGCCTAAATGACGATAGTGTGTGAGGAGTCCACACATTTCTTTTCACAGAGCTTTCTGATAGGTTGGGGATTCTGAGGTTCATCATTTAAACTATCCTAGGTAGGGTAGGTAAAAGTAAAATAACCAGGCCCTGTTTAGATTCTCAAACTCTCCCCTCAGGCTGTGTAAAATAGCACACCTTCTCCAAAACATTTTCTTGGAAAATAGATCCAACTATGTTTTATCCACAGAAATAGGAGACTAAATTTGCAACCCTGTCTCAAAAGAAAGAATAGGAGGGGAAAAAGAAGGAAAGAAGTACTAATTAATATGTATATATGTGTCATGGATTGAATTATGAACCCCCAGAAATGTGTGTATCAACTTGGTTTGGCCATGATCCCCAGTATTGTGTGGTTGTCCTCCATTTTGTGATTGTAATTTTATGTTAAGAAGATTAGGGTGGGATTGTAACACTCTTACCCAGGTCAACTCACTGATCCAATGTAAAGGGAGTTTCCCTAGGGTGTGGCCTCTACCACCTGTTATCTCTCAAGAGATTAAAGGAAAGGACAGCAAGGAGAGAGCAGGGGACATCATACCACCAAGAAAGCAGTGCTGGGAGCAGAGTGCATCCTTTGGACCTGAGGTTCCTGTGCTGAGATGTTCCCAGGCCAGGGGAAGACTGATGCATTACAAGGATCTTCCTCCAGAGCTGACAGAGAGAGAAAGCTTTCCCCTGGAGCTGACGACCTGAATGTGGATTTGTAGCCTACTAGACTGTGAGAAAATAAACTTCTCTTTGTTAAAGCCATCTACTTGTGGTATTTCTGTTATAGCAGCACTAGATGACTAAGACGATATGTATGTACTGCTTTTATTAGTATCAGTGGCAGTTAAGGACTATACCTATATCACAGGACAACAATTGGCTGGCAACTCAATTCAAAAAAAAAATTAACACCATTTAAGTGTATATCAAATGAGGGAGAAACAAGTCCTTTTTCCTTTTTAAAAATTTGCTGTGCTTCTCCAATGCCAAAAGGCAAAATAAATAAATAAATAAATAAATAAATAAAATAGATCCTTGTTTTATGAGGTTGGAAGGCATCCTGTGTTCTTTGATAAAAAATCTTACATGATTGTGTAGCTGGAGTCACATGTATTATACTGCAACATTCTATCATAAGGTGAGAGGTACTTAAATCCTCCATTATATAATATTCTTTCACTCATTTCAAATAATTCAATGTTACATTGTTTACCTTCTTAACAAAGCTGGTTGATGCGGTGCCAACATTTTACCAATGGGTAGGGTAAATGCAACCCTGGAAATATTGTAGTTTAGGGCTTGAGTCATCAGGGTGGTCGCCCTTAAGAGAAAAATTGATTTGGAACTGGTACTAAAGGGTCAAGGATTTTTAATTCTATCAGGAATTTAATCTTGTAATGAAGCCTGAAAATTCCATTTTTGTTAATAGTAAGAGAACCAGCATGAAATGCAAAGAACAGAACATTTCCATTGGCAGCTAACGCAGCCACGCTGAGTCATCACAGACTCAGCATATAAAATTAATTATATTGAAGAGAAGGAGCGGGGGAGGGACAAAACCAGCACAGACAGCCGAATGCAAAAAAGGTGCAAAATTATGTTACCAGTGGAGAGATATAGTGCTTTAGAGGTAGAGCTGAGATTTTCATCTTTGACTGCGCCATCCTAAGGTGTCCTAACTAGTGGCAATAGCAGTTCTATTTTTAAAAAGGCATTCCTTGGTGGAGTCCCTGGGTTATGCAAACAGTTGGCTGCCAACTCAAAGTTTGGAGGTTTGGAACACAGAGGTGCCTTGGAGGAAATGACTGGCAATCTATTTGCAAAAAATCAACCACTGAAAACTCTGTGGAGTGCAGTTCTACTCTAACACATGTGGGGTGAGGATGAGTCAGTGTCTATTCTAAGGCAACTAGTCATTAGTTCCTTGCTGGATATCTTGACTCATTTCTGATATGGCTTCTCTGGAAAAGAACTTCAATTATATTCACAGGGGAAAGAAATAAAATAATCCAACAAGTGGCATGCTCATTATCTGTAGTCATCACTTAACGGTCCTAGAAATCCATTTTTCCTTATCAATCGGTAGTGTCTTCACTCTCTAAGTACAATGCAAATTTCCCAAATACAGGTAAGATCAAAACTCACTTGCTTTCCTTAGGGCCCAGGTTGTTCTCTGAATTGTTACTAAAGCAATCTATTATGCTGTGAGCTAATCAATTATGCTTCTAACAGAAAGACAGCACAGCACGGAGAAATAACTCTAGATTGTAGTCAGGAGACCTGGAACTTACTGAGAGTTGTGCTACTATGGTGAACAATTTGTTTCAATTTATAAAGCTTTTTGTATGACCTTTCTGTCCTTACAGATTTCTCAGCTGTATAATAAAGGGTTGGTTGGAAGAATTGACAGAGTTCTTTGCAGCACTACAATTCTATGATCTTATGCTCCTTTATTAGTTGTATAAATAAACAAAATCACCTTAAACTCAGGTCATTCATCAGGAATCCACAAATCAACTAAAGCAGTGGCTAGCAGGACAAAAACTAAAGTCTGTATTTTAAGTTCTGTTTTTTATTATTTTATGTACATTTGTAGAGGCCAAAAAATGGGTGGCCAGTTCCAAAATATGACATTCCATACCGTAGAGCACTTTTTTTTTTATTACATCCTCACTAAAGTATGCTTCGAAAATATTCTACTAGATGTTTATAATTTTTCTAAACATGTGAAGTATCAAAATAAAAGAACCTATAAAATTCATTAATATTCTTTTCATTCCTTTATAGTTTACATCTGTTGATTCTTTTTTTTTTTCTTACTTGCAGGGTGCTGGCTTTTTTACTTTAACTATGAGATTAAATAAATTGTACAGTGTGGTGAAATGAGTGTCTTTATGTGGCCTTTCTGCCACTTGTCTGTCATTTTGTTGTACTGTGGTGGCTTGTGTGTTGCTGGGATGTTGGAAGCTATGCAACCATTATTTCCAATACCAGCAGGGTAGTCCATGGTGGACAGGTTTCAGCAGAGCTTCCAGACTAAGACAGACTAGAAAGAAAGACTTGGAGGTCTATTTCTGAAAAATATTGGCCAAAGAAAATCTTATGGATAGTAGCTGAACACAGTTCATGTAGTGCAGAAAGATGAGCGACTCAGATTGGAAGGCATTCCAAATACAACTGGGGAAGACCTGCCTCCTCAAAGTAGATTTGACCTTATGACATGCATGGAGTAAAACTTTCAGGAACTACATTTCCTGATGTGGCACAATGCAAAATGAGAAGAAACAGCTATAAACATCCATTAGTAATCAGAACATGGAATGTATGAAGTATGAATGTATGAAAGTATGAATGTATGAATGTATGAATCAAGGAAAATTAGAAGTTGTCAACAATGAAATGGAATGCTTGAAGCTTAATATCCTAGGCATTGGTGGGCAGAAATGGATTGGTATTGGCCATTTTGAATCAGACAATCATATAGTCTACTATACCAGGAATAACAAATTGAAGAGGAATGGCATCACATTCATTGTCAAAAAGGACATTTCAAGGTCTATCCTGATGTAAAATGCTATCAGTGACAGGATAACTACAAGGAAGATCAGTTAATACCACTATTATTCAAATTTATATACCAACCACTAATGGCAAAAATGATGAAATTGAAGATTTCTACCGATTGAAGGAACACAGAAGTGTCTATGAAGTGTCTATGACCTACCAGGAGGGAATTGGTCAGTTTATTGGTCTGCTGGGAAGAACCATACCTGGAAATTGACAAAGAGTTGCAGACAGACATAAGCAGCCAACACCACAGAGGTTTTTCAGAAGAGAGAGAAAGAATCAGGAAGAAAAGCAGAAGGAAGAAAGAAGAGAGAAAAGCAGAGAAAGAGAGAGGAGGCAAGGAACCTCCTTAAACAGCTGTAACATGGGTCAAGGGCTATAACAATGAAGGTGGCCACAGGTCTGGAAGTGTCCCTGAGGCAGAGTCGTTGGTGACAGACAGCAGGGCCAAGAAGGGCCTGTCCTGAGGAGGCCAACAAAAACCTGTTCTCAGGGGCCAAAGAGGCCTGCAGGTCCAGGAATAGCTGAGAGAGCTGTCCAGCACTGAAAAAAAAAAAACTAGCACTGAAGAGGGAAGAATTTGCCTGCATGCTTCCTGATCCTGATCCTCAGTTGTACCTTTTTGATCCCGACCCCAAATTTACCCTGTTCCTTAATAAACCACTTAACTCTAAGTATGGTTTGTGAGTTTTGTATGGCCATTGCACTGGATTAAGGAAGCCAGCAGAGAAAGCAGAGAGTGCCGTGGGAGGAACAGCTAGTGTCAGAATTGGTAAACAGTTGGAGGGTGGAGGTATGTCTGACCTCCACCTGAAAGGAATCAGCTTTGGGCTGATCTTGGTCATTATCCTCCCTAAACTTAGACAGGCTCTATTACTACTGCACTACGTTTTTTACACACAATAGCCAATCAAAACTGATGTTTATATATTTAGTTTCTTGTGATATTTATAAACATTCTTGTGTGATTCTGCTTCTCTAGTAGTGCTTTCACTATTTTTGGAGTGTGTGGGGAGGTTGGTTATGTGAAACTTGTATGCTTTCCCTGTACTTTCTTTCCTGACCACTGCTTTACTGTCAAAAACTTTTTGCTTTATTTTAATAGCGCTTATTGCAGAAGGTCACTCATTAGGCAATCGTTCATCTGTGGAAAATTATAATTACTCTATTTTTGACAGAGCAAGGAAAGTAGCATTCCAACTGAATGTTTAATAGTAGGCAAACCAGACTGCAGATGCAGAAATGGGGGAAAAAATAAATTCCTATTTAAAGAAAATAGGTAAATGCATCTACCCGTTGAGTCTTAAAAGGAAAAGTTACTCTACCAGCTATGCTAAAGATAAAAAAGCACAGAGTTCATGATGTTTTCACATAAAGTAAGAACGAATAATTTGTGACTGCTACAGGGCTATTATTTTTATTCCAGTGGAAATTTAGTGCCCCCTACTGATATTCAAAAAGTGTTTTATATTAATAGTTGCTTTTTTTTTTTAGAGAAACATTTTCCTATTAAGCTAATTCATTTTGAAGTTAATACAGAAATATTCCTTTGTGACACTCCATTCCTTTTAGAAGAATCACATGCCAGTATCTGTAGCATCCTATGGAAAAAAGTGAATAAATACTTAAAATTTCATACTCACAAGTTTTACAAAGTATAAGATCAAAGTCTTTGAAAATACTGTTGGGCATCATAATGATGCCATTTAAATTGTTTGCTAAAAGTAAGCCCATTTTTATTATACGAAAGCATAAAGACCCTCATAAAAATTAAGAGAAACACACACCGTTAAAATATCAATGACCAAAATATAGTAATATCTCTCAGTTGTGTGACTATCCACCAAAACCAACCCATTGCTGTCGAGTTGATTCCAACTCATAGTGATCCTAGAGGACAGAGTAGGATATCCCCATTGGGTTTCCAAGGCTGTAATCTTCAAGGAAGCAGACTACCATATTTTTCTTCTGTGGAGCAGCTGGTGGGTTTGAACACCAACTTTTGCTTAGCAGCCTAGAGCTTAACATGGTGAACCAGGTCTCCTTGTCTCCTTTCTTTTTTTGTGTGTGTGCGTGTGCGTGTGCATGTGTGTTTGCTTTTTTTTTTTTTATTGTACTTTAAATGAAGGTTTACAGTACAAACTAGTTTCTCATTGAACAGTTAGTACACTGTTTTTTAAGACATTCATTAACAACCTTGCAACATGTCAACACTCTCGCTTCTCAACCTTGGGTTCCCTGTTACCAGCTTTCCTGTTTCCTCCTGCCTTCTCGTCCTTGCCCCAGGGCTGGTGTGCCCCTTTAGTCTCTTTTTGTTTTATGGCCCTGTCCACTCTTGGGCTGAAGGGTGAACCTCAGAAGTGACTTCATTACTGAGCTGAAAAGGTGTCCAGGAGCCATACTCTCAGGGTTTCTTCAGACCCTGTCAGGTCAGCAAGTTTGAACAAGGTCTCCTTTCATTGGCCATTGGGGAAAAAAAAAAAAAAAATCCATTGCCATTGAGTGGATTCTGACTCATAGAGGCCCTACAGGGCAGAGTAGAACTGCCCCCTAGGGCTTCTAATGAGTGCCTGGTGGATTTGACCTTTTGGTTATAAGCCAAACTCTTAACCACTGTGCCACCGGGGCTCTAATTGTGTGACTAGATGAGATCGGTTGAACGTATTTACACCTGTATAAAGGGATGCAGGCAGACACCATGTTTTAAGTCTTATCACTTTCCTAGAGACAACCAATTAGAATTAATGTTAGTTTCTTCCACATTTGTAGTCATTTCTCATACATGATTTGTAAAGGCATTATTTACTATTCCATTTATAAGATGAGTAAACTGAGACTCAAAAAGCTTAAGTAAGGCAACTAAAGATCATAAAACTATTTGATGGTAGAGAACCACCTTCAATCATTTTTAGAACAAATGAGGTATACTTTCGCCCTGCGCACTTCACTGGTCCACATCTGTTTATTTTAAGGCAATTTGTTGTTGTTGTTGTTATTTGCCTTGGAGTTGATTCTGACTCATGGTGTGCAAAGTAGAATTGCTCCATAGGGTTTTCCAGGCTGTGAACTTTTGGAAGCAGATTGCCAGGCCTGTCTTCCGAGGATCCTCTGGGTAGGCCCCAACTGTGAACTTTTCAACTGTGAACCACTAGCCCTTACCAATTTGTCTCACTCAAAGACCCCTTCAAAGCAATTTACAGGCATAAAATTTCACTGATAAATAATTTAGCAACTGTCTTTAAAAGAAAGATTTTGTTTTCATTTGTGGTTGTTTTGTGTATCTAATCTATCAAAATCAAGATTTTAACAGTTTGCCAAACTAAGTCCATATTCTTTCTACTTAAATAATCTATAATGTGATTTCTAATGTTGTGCTTGTCATTCCCTGTTCTTCTTTCTTTGAATTGCATTCGCCACCATCAAATAATCCAGAGCATCCTTATTTTCAAACGTTTCTATTTGAGACTGTAATAGACATATTTCAGGCACTACAGTGTTTCTGAGCCCTTCTCCTAGTGACTTTATCTTTCTGGAGATTTCTGTTTTCCAGTACACATTTCTTTAGCCTATGTTGTTTCCTCTGAGAACTATTTATTATTTAAGAAAAGCATAATTTATTTGTCAGGATCCAGGTTGCTGTTGCGGGGATTGCATCTCAGTTTTTTTTTATAGGTCTTTTTACTTTGAAAACCAGCAACTTGTTTCAATGAGGGTAAAATCTTCTAAACAGAGAAGAAAACTGACAAACACAGCCCACACAAAGTGTTAAAGGGGTTCTCACATGACGGGATTTTGGCATTTTTGTGACATCCATCTTCATATATGTTTATGGAATAATAAATATCATATTGTTCTATTTGCTAAAATGTCACCTTTTTTAAGTTATGCCTTTGAAAATACCATTGATATTGGTAGTGACATATTTCTTGACTTAGGTATAATATTACATGGGATCTTGCATGCAAGAACCGCTATTATTGAAGCAATTACAATCAAAATCTCATTTTCCTGAGCCAATCATATAATTGAAGTATCTGATTACAGACTCCAAAAATTAATTGAACCAAAAAAGATCCCGAAGCACAGTATGGGAAAGAAACAGTTTCAAACATTCTTAGGTGTTTTGTTCATTTGTTTGGTTTTACTTTGTTTTTTATGTTTGATTTAAAATCCTCATCCAGGAAGATTGTGGTTTGATATCCTTCCATAGAAAAGACCCAGAAGAAAATAATAAACACAGTATTAGAAATGCATTTTCTGTGAAAATAAAACAACGGAATAAGAAGAACATACACTGGAGAAGAGACCTAAGTCAATTCTTTCACATGGTTGTGACTGCAATTGTTAGTTTGGAAATCATGGCTCATTACTGGAAAGGTAAAAGCATGAGATAGAAAGAAGAATTGGAAGGTATTTTTTAGATTCAAACACCATAGCAAGAAAGAGGTAGATTTAGGGAATAACTGTTAAACAATAAGTAGGCAAAAATGAATGATTTAGAGAAATCTCATTCCCTCTAGAGAATAAATGATGCTAAAAAAAAAAAAAAGACTTCTAATCAAAGATCAAATTCTGAGCAAGTCCAGAAAAACTTGGCCTAAAGATGAAGCCTAGGGTGTAAATTTAAAATGTTTTGTTGTGACTTTGGAAAGAATAAGTGTGGTGTATCACAGTACAATTTAATCATACAAATCATGCCCTTTAATGTGTTAATCATGTTCTTAACAGATGCTGTCAAACAATAAAGTCTCTAAGAATCTGCAGGGCATAATTCCTTAAACATCTAAGGAGATACCTAATGTAGAGAAGGTCTTATCACTAAGATATTTGTGGATGTGACTTTTTTTCTAATGGAGTTTTGAAATAATTATATTAGCAAAATACTTCCACTTTGTAATAAAAAGAACAGAGTCAACAGAAAATGAAAAGAGGACAGTAATCAACCAAAGTTCTACTGGTAGGAAGCAGGTTGAGAATAGCAGTGTTATGGTTAGTTGCCATCAAGTTGAACTCAGGTGCAAACTCATTCTACTTTTAATGAAATAGAAAATGTGACTCAGAAAGTAAAGCCAAGAGCCTAGCCATTCAAATGGAGGGCCATGGAATTCATCCTCAGGCCTTGACACGCAATAAGTTTTCAATATTTCCCTGGCTGGTTTTCAGAATTACTATGGGCTACTTTCTCCCTTGGAAACCCTGGTGGCGTAGTGGTTAAGAACTACATCTGCTAACCAAAAGGTTGGCAGTTTGAATCCTCCAGGTCCTCCTTGGAAACTCTTATGGGGCAGTTCTACTCTGTCCTATAGGATTGCTTTGAGTCAAAATTGACTGGATGGCAAAGGGTCTAGTTTCTCTCATGCCTCACATTAGTTGCCTTTTTGAACAAGGTTGTATAGACCGACTACACTGTGCCTGTGCTGCCATAGGATATTAGATTTATGGGGGCTAATAACTTGCTTCTTTAGTTGCAGAGATCTACATGTCAAGATGAGCTGTACTTGAGGATTTGTACCTAGAGAACTATGCAAGGAGCCTCATGCACATAAGAACTTAGTTTAGATGATGAGACGCTAGACAGTGAAGCATACTATAATACAATGAGAACTATGAGGGCCCTGGGAGAGAGGTGAGTGCATTTTACCAGGTGGAGTAATGTGAATATTTGGGAGAAATATGGAAGATTGCAATAGACAACCTCTAAAATGGTTTCCAATGATCCCTGTCCCCTAGCATCCATGCTCTTTTGTTATGGTCAACCCTTGAGTGTAGGGTGAAGTTATTGACCAGCTTCTAATGAATAGAATATGACAGAAGCAATGAGATGCCATTTCTAGATTTAGGTTACAAAAAGACTGTGGCTTCCATCATGAGTGTCTTACCCTTGCTCTTTTTCTTTCTCTTCCTTGGAGTTCTCATTTTGGGGAAAGCAAGTTTTAATATTGTGATCAGCCCTTTAGAGAGCCCCAAATGATAAGAAACTGATTTCTCGAGAAAATGTTAAGTACAGATCTAAGACTTTCTAATGGCTGTTTTGTTTTTGTTGTTGGTTGCTGTTATGAATTGAATTGTGTCCCCCAAGAATGTTTGCCAACTTGGCTAGGCTATGATTCCCAGTATTGTTTGTCTGTCCTCCATTTTGTGATCTGACAATCCTATGTGTTGTAAATCCTAACTTCTGTGATGTTAATGAGACTGAATTAAAGGCAGTTATTTTAATGAGGCAAGACGTAATCTACAGGATTAGGTTGTATTTTGAGTAAACCTCTTTTGAGAGAGATACAAGAGCGAAAAGTGAGCAGAGAGGAGAGGAGGGACCTGACTACTACCAAAAAAGAGCCAGGAGTGGAGTGCATCCCTTAGACCTAGAGTCTCTGCTCCGAGAAGCTTCTACAATAGAGGAAGGTTGATGACAGGGACTTTCCACAAGAGTCAACAGCCAGAAAGCCTTTCCCTGGAGCTGGCACCCTGAATTCAGACTTCTAGCCTCCTAAACTGTCAGAGAATAAATTTCTGCTTGTTAAAGTCATCCATTTGTGGTATTTGTTTTACAGCAGCACTAGATTATCAAGACCAAAATTGATTTCTTACCATTCGTGCCATCTTCGGTGTTACAGTTCTCCTCACTTCCTTATGAGCCCTCACCAGAATTGATTTCTGTCTTAGTTATCTAGTTGAGTCCAACTCAAGTGACCCTGTGTGTGCAGAGTAGAGCTGCTCTATAGGGTTTTCAAGGCTGTGATCTTTTGGAAGCAGATTGCTAGCTCTGTCTTCCGAAGTTTCCCTGGGTGGGTGCAGACTGCCAATGCTTATGGCTAGTAGTTGAGCACTCAAGGGCTTCTGAGGCTTCCCAGCAAACATGTGAGTGAGCTTGGTAGCCAGTCCTTCTTCAATTGTGCCTTAATAGTACTGCTCCCTGGGTGACACCTTGAATCTAGCCTTTTGTGAGACCCTGAGTCGGAAGAACCTAGTTAATCCACATAAAAGTTCCCGCAGAAACTGTAAGATGATAAATGTTTATTGTGTTAAGTAGCTAAATTTGGGGGTAATTGATCACACAGCAATAGGTAATTTATTATGTGCCTGTTAATTTATTGCACACCAATGTAGCAATCGATAGTATACTTAAGCAAATAAAGTTTTATAGTAGTTGGAGAGGAATGAGTTAAAGCATCTGGTAGAGAAGCCATTTCTTCCTTGTTTATCAGGAAAAGGATATTGGGGAACTAAAGAAGGCAAGGGATCTATTCCAATATCTTTGTAAACATGATAACTGAAACTCTGGTCAAATGACCAGTATTTGTTAGGAGGAGAGTTGATATGTATGGAATGCATTGAGCAGAATAGTTTTGGCTTAGAATTGTTTATAGCAAACAAAGCTATAATCTATAACATGACTTCCTGAGAAATGCCATAGAAACCATACAACTCTATAGTGTAAAATGGAGATGTTTCATGACTTAAACATTTCTAACTGCGTAAACTGACTGAAAAATATGATTAAGGACTTTGTCTTTTATTCCAGACCAGAGACTGCATAGCCTATGTGAAAAGGAAAAAAAAAAATAAAGGAAACGTATGGAGTCCCAGTCTTATATTTATTAGTAAAGCTTGATACTAAATAAGATCTCTGATATGTGTACCTGAGTTGACAATGTGAACTTTTACATCAGCTGAGTACTTTCATGGGAGAATGGAATCCTCAAATGGCTTTCAGCCATGTATTCAAGATTAAGTCAAAAGTACCTTTGCTAGAGAGGTTAATATAATATTTTCATTGCAAGTGCATGTACTTTGCTGATGCTGTCCTGGTTGATATCATTTGCAAACTGAGCTTTCACAGTAAGTGCAATGGAACTATGCAATGATAGTCTGCATTCCTGTTCATGATTTCAAAGAGAGTTAGATTACTCTTTACTACAGATCGCACAGCTCCAAGTAAAAACCATGCTGTACTTTGAACATGTTGCTTATAAATCTCTTTGACTAAATATCCAAGTTCATCACTTACGAAATCCACTTTCTGCAAAACATGTGAACATAATTCAGACAAGTTCTTTGCCAGCGTTTACCAAGGGCCACCTTTCTGCCAATGTACACACACTTCTTCATTATTATCTTTTAAAGTCTCACCAGAAGCACATTTAATGTGCACATCTCCAGCAACATTCTGTTCATGATGATAGAAGCTTTCTCTATAGCTCTCCTCACTCCGTTCTGAGCCCTTGCCAGAATTGCCCCTAGTATCCATAATTCTACCAATGGTCTCTTCAAGACAATCCAGGATTTTACTATTAAGCACCTGAAAATGGTTCCACCTTCTACCCTTTACCCAATTCCAAAGACCATTCTACATTTTTAGGTAAGTGTTAGAGCTGTAGCCCCACTTTCTGGTGCCACATTCTGTCTTAGTTTCCCAGTGATGTCATAATCAAAATAAAGCAAAGCAGGTGGTTTTAAAGAATAGATTTTTTTTTTTTTCTCTCACAGTTTTGAATTCAAGCCATTGACATTCCTTGGCTTGTAGGTGGATCCTTGTATGCTATCTCCCTCCAATGAGTGCAACTCTGTTTCAAGTCTATCCTTCTCTTTTATAAAATGCAATTTAGAAGAGATTAAGATTAAGATCCACCTTACTCAGCCATGACCTTGTTAACTTAATAACAATAATTACAAAAAAAAGAACAAAAACAAACAAACACACAAGGAACAAAAATCTCTAAACGAGTTTACACTCACAGATACAGGGGTTAGGACTCGAACATATCTTTTGAAGGACACAATTAAATCTGTAACTATTAACAATCACTGATTTCCATTCTTAATGAGCTGCCTGTTCACAACATCTTGAAGCTTATTTTTTACTCTAGATACATGTAGCATGATCACATTCATGGGTTAGAACTTCAACATACATATGGGGGACACAATTCCATCCATAGTACTCTACCCTTAAAAAAAAAACTACCCTTAAGCTCACTCAAATGCATGTCCTTCCCTTGTGCAAAATACATTCTCCCTGTCCCAGCATCCCCAAAAGTCTTAGTCCATTCCAGTACCTACTCTAACTTCAATATCTCATGTTTTCAATAATCTAAATTATGTAAGTGTGAGGCTGTCATTATGGTTCATTTTGGAGCAAAATTCCTCTCCATCTGTGAACCTATGCAATCTGGAATACATATTAAATACTTCCAAAATGAAATGATGGAGCAGGCCTAAGGTAGACTTTCCCTTTCAAAATTGGAGGGGAAGGACAGTTCACATGTACTAGGCAACTCTGAAATCAGGGTAAATTCCATTATATCCCAAGGCTTGAAAATAATCCTTTGTTCTCCCAGCACATGTGGACTTTGGACTCACCCTCTGGCTTCTGGATGGAGACCCCTTGGCCCATGCATCAGCCGCACTTTCCAGGCTCACTATTTTGGTGACCCCAAACCCTTGGCCCTTTTTGGCCTCATTCTCCTAGTAAACCTGTTCACTGACCATGCCCCCTCAGTTTTGAGTGGCAGGCCTATTCTCCCAGCCAACCAGAATGATAGCTGCAGCCTTGGGACACAAGGTGGCAACTCCAGTCTGAAATAGGTGGTAGCCTCACACTTTGAAGAAGTGGCAGCCCTGTCCCCTGTGCTCCTTGCAACAGTCCCGTTAGTATCTGAACTGCTCCTGGGGTCATCCTTTCCTTTGCTTGGAGGACAAGAGATGCTCACAACCAAGAAGGCCCATTGGCCCATTTCCTCCCTATATAATTCCAGGAATAGAAAGTCTTTTCTTCATTTCATTCCATCTCTGTCCCCTTAAGCCGACAGTGTTTCTGCTGAGATAGTTGATTGAATCCACAGGTCGCATGCCTGATCTTTATCTTTTTACACACTCGGAGGATTCTAGGACAGGATACAGAAGAAATCACCAGTAGTGTTCCCTATAGAAGTCAGTTCACTATATGTAAATATCATTTTTCAAATCAATGAAGACCATTCTAATCATAGGTTCTTCATAGGTCCATCAGAAAAGATAGAAGAAAACTGAGTAATCATTAATATGTTGCATTTAAACTCCATATGATATCCACTTATTAAGAAATCCCCCAAAACTATTAAGTACTTAACTTTTTATCTAAAAATTAAATTATTATGATGCTAACAGATTGTAAGTCCATAACTATCAAAATGTTTGTAAATTACATATAAAGCATTTCTGATTAATAGTGTTACTTTCTTTTTATAAAAGTATAACTTAATGTAATTACTCTTCAAAATCTGCCAAAAAAAAAAAGCTATATAAATTAAACCATTTGACACAAAATCTGACTGTAAATCTTGCTATACCAAGGAAGTATACTTAAGAAACACCTTCTTAATGACCTCAAAAACAAACAGAAAAAATTCTGATGCTTTTTGTAACACAGTTGGGATTGGTAGAATACAGTCTGTTTTCAACAATTTGCCTTGGCAGCACTCTATCAGAAAGCACTGTGTCGAGTCAGTAACACTTCTTTCTGTAGTTTATCAGGAAAGACCACGAAATAAAGAACTTTTTTTTTTTTAATTCAACAGACCTGGTTCCAAGACCATGTTCATAAATCATCGCTTTTGACCTCTGCAACCTCATTACACTACACCAGAGGCGAAAAAGGCCTATACTATTTCCTCAAGAAATCAAGAAAATCAAAGTCAATTTCCTTTTGAACTCTCCTTCGAAGTTATCAAGGAGAAGTAATCATCTTCTTACAAACGCTCTCACCACCTTCGTTTTAATGCTGACTAGGGACTGGAACAAACTCCCATTTGACGCCAAAAATGCTTCTCCTCATACAGAATTCAGTGACATTGTGACCTTCAGAAATGGTCCGGATTCAACTGATCTAATTTGTGCCCTTCCCAAGAAAAAGTGGTAACAAAGAGTTTCTCTAATTTCTTTAAGTTTTTTTTTTTTCTCATGAAGAAATAGAAAGCAATTCTTCTTTTATTTATTAATTCATTCAACAAAGATACATCGAATTGCTATCATATGTCAGACACTGTGTTAGCCATAAAGATGCAGTGATCGGCAAGAGAGATAACGGCTAAAAATAGTTCTTGACTTATTTGGTCATCCTTATTCATTGTCCAGCTTTTGCATGCATATGATGCAATTGAAAATACCATGGCTTGGGTCAGGTTCCCCTTAGTCTTCAAGATGACATCTTTGCTTTTCAACTCCTTAAAGAGGTCTACCCATTGCCTTTCAGTTGGTTCCTACTCATAGTGACCTTATAAGACAAAGTAGAACTGGTCCATATGGTTTCCAAGGAGTGCCTGGTGGATTCCAACTGTGGACCTTTTGATTAGTAGCCGTAGTTCTTAACCACTTATGCTACTAGGGTTTCCTTAAACAGGTCTATACAAGGTTAAAGCTTTAGGAAGTACAGTTAGTACAGCAATGTTTTTTGCTATGAAGCTGAGTGTACCAAACTGAAGGACCCTTGAATTGGGAATGCAATCACTTTGGAAGAGTTTTAATTTTATTAAATATATATATGTATATATAGTTTCACTCAATACTCCCAAATGGTTTTTATTTCCTTTCCCAGGTTACTTGATTTATTTTGACCCTTGGAGTTTTCTGTCCAGAAAATGTTCATTTTTTTCTTCTAGATACTTTCTGATTTGACTTGTCTTTTGGGTTCTTGGCCTTTCTGGGGAAGAAACTTCACAAATGTATACATAGCTAAGAAGCGGGCCTAAAAAAGACTATAATATTAAGGTACTTGCTTCTGGATAGCACTGAATTTTGAAGAGAATTTATTTTGTGGGTCAGAACTTCTGTTCAAATGTGGCCTTATCTTTGAACGCTTTACCAGAAGTCTTCATATTTTTACCAGATTTTGTAAAACTGGCCAACATAAAATGAGGGCTGCTCAAAGTTACGATTCTATACATAGTCATTCCCGTTTATATCAATCAGAACAGTCCTCTAAATGACGTAATTTTTAAAGATAGTTTACCTTCTTAGTAGGTTATTTTTATGATGTACTTTCTCCCCCCAAAAGTATTAACTTCTGCTTTCAAAAAAAAAGTAAATCTGAAAATGTTTTATCTGCGAAGACCCTTAAATTTCCTTTAGAAACATCTGAAAGTGTCAAAATATATGAACAATATGTTCCTCATTTTAAAGAAACTGATTTTGGAGTAAGTACACCCAGGTGTGTTTGTTGTTCTGGCAGTCCATGGTATATTCAATATTCTTAGGCCACATCACAATTCAGGTGTTACAATTCTTCTTCTTGTCCAGCGTTGTCATGCATTGAGGTGATAATGCATGTGGCTTGAGTCAGGCACACCTCAGGCATCAAAGTGAAATCTTTGCTTTTTAACATTTTAAAGAGGTCTTTTGCAGCAGATTTTCCTAACGCAACATGTCTTTGATTTCTTGAATACTGCTTCCATGGGCCTTGGCTAATTCATTGTCTTTGGCATTCATCATGACATTGTTGACTGATCCAGTTGTAAAGATTTTCATTTTCTATATATTCAAGCATAATCTATACTGAAGGCTGTAGTCTTTGATCTCCATCAGTACCTGCTTCAAGTCAACTTCACTTTTGGCAAGTAAGGTTGTGCATATCTCAGATTGTTAATGGCTCTCTAATCTTGATACTGTGTTCTTCTTCTTGCTGCTCAGCGTCTCAAATTATTTGTTCAGCATGTAGATTGAATAATTATGATGAAAGAATACAACACTGCCACACATATTTTCCAGTTTCAAACCATGCAGTATCCTCTTGTTCTATTCAAACCACTTCCTTTTGGTATATGTACAGGTTCCACAGGAGCACAATTAAGTGTTCTGGAATTCCCATTCTTTGCAATATTATCCATAATTTGTTAAGGTCCACAAGTCAAAAGCCTTTTCATAGTCAATAAAAATCTTTCTGGCATTCCCTGCTTTCAGTCAAGATCCATTTGACGTCAGCAATGATATCCCTCATCAGGTTGAAAGGCTCTTAAAATATGACTGAGGAAAAGCTGCCGCCTCAGAGTAGAGTCAATCTTAATGATGTGAGTGAGCTAAAGCCTTGTGGACTTTCATTTCCTGATGTGGCAAGGCTCAAAATGAGAAGCAACAGCTTCAAACATTCATTAATAATCAGAACATGGAACATACAAAGTATGAATGACGGAAAATTGGAAGTTGTCAAAAATGATATGTAACACTTGAAGATCAATATCCTAGGTATTAGTGTGAAATGGATTGCTATCGGACATTTTGAATCTGAAAATCATATGGACTACTGTACTGGGAATGACAAACTGAAGAGGAAGAGCATGACATTCACCATCAGGAAGAGCATTCCAAGATATATCCTGAAGTTTACAACACTGTCAGTGATGGTTAAGATCTCTACAACTACGAAGAAGACCAAATTAATACGGCTATTATTCAAATTTATTCCCCAATCTGGAATGCCAAATATAAAGAAATGGAAAATGTTTTTTGAACTGCTGCAGTCTGAAATTGATCAAACAAGCAACCAAAATACATTAATAATTACTGGTGATTGGAATTTGAAAGCTGGAAGCAAAAAAGAAGGATCAATATTTGGAAAATATGGCTGTGGTGATAGAAATGATGCTGGAGATTGCGTGACAGAATTCTGCAAGACCATGATTTATTCATCAGAAATAGTTTGTTTCAACAATACAAAGCACGACTATGTACGTGGACTTTGCAGAATGGCCTATGCAGTAATCCAGTTGTCTACATGTGTGGGATGAGATCATGAAGAAACTCAATATCCTCCATCAAAACAAAGCCAGGGGCCAACTGTGGAACGGACTGACAATTGTTTGTGTGCAAGTTCAAGTTGAAGCTGAAGAAAATCAAACAAGTCCAAGAGAACCAAGCTGCAACCCTGAATACATCCTGACTGAATTTAGAAACCACCTCAAGAATAGATTTGATGCACTGAACTTTTACCCTAGGACTCAGCAAATCCAACCCTAGAGATATTTACCCAAGATAAATGAAAACCTATCTCCACAAATGAAAACATACGTCCACAAAAAAAAAAAAAAAACTATTGTACGAGATTGTTTATAGCAATTTTATTCATAGTCTCCCAAAATTCGTCAACAGAAGAATGAACGTTCATCAACAGAAGTATAAATAAAAAAAGAAACAGATGACAGTGTATGCATACAATGAAATAATACAGAACAATGAGAAAAAACAATAAACTACTAATGAACGCAACAGCATGGATTCATCTCAACAGCCTTTTTTAAATGAAAGAAGCTGGACATATAGAATGACATGCTATATGAAGATCAAACAAGCATAACTAATGTACAGTGAGAGAAATTAGAACTGGTCGCAGGCAACTTGAAGGAGGTAACTTACAGTTGTACAGAAATGTTCTCTGTCTTGTATGGACTGGTGGCTGTATAAATATAGTATAACTATCAACAGTATTTTACATTGTGCACTTAAGGCTTGGAGTTGCACCTTCAGAAAAGTTTATCTTAAAAAATAAGCGTGCATAAGTAAAACACAATCCAATATAGTATTCACTGGGCCATATTCCAGGCAGTGACATTGCACTGAGTCTCTAATCAGGGGTCTCAGGGTCACAGTCAAACAGTCCAGCAGCCACTGATTTCATAGACTTACAAAGCATTGTGAGGCCAACCAGAAGCTGGGATGGTACTTGATTGGTCTATTCAGCCTGTGCACCTCCCCCGCCTGACTAATGTCAGGTGTATTCAGTTTCTATTGCTATGTAGCAATTTACCACAATCTTGTTGTTGTTGTAAGGTTCACTAGAGTTGGCCCCCAACCCATGCATAACGGAACAGACTGTTGTGACCTACAGGGTTTTCACTGGCTGATATTTGGAAGTAGGTTGCCAGGCCTTTCTTATTAGCTCACCTTAGTCTGGAAGCTCCGATGAAACCTGTAGAGCAACATAGCAACATACAAACCTCAAATGATAACCAGGTGGTGGCTGCACTTGAGGTGAACAGGTAGCAATCAGACCCGGGTCTCGTACATGAAAGGCAAGAATTCTACCACTGAAACATCATAGCCCCCACACCATAGTCTTTAAAACAAACAAACAAACAAGCCCAAACCCCTTGCCATCTAGTCTATTCTGACTCATACCGACCCTATAGGACAGAGTAGAAGTGCCCCACAGAGTTTCCAAGGAGGGCCTGGTGGATTCAAACTGCCCACCTTTTGATTAGCAGCCATAGCTCTTTACCACTGTGCCACCAGGGTTTCCACCATAATCTTAGCAGCTTGAAATACCTCCCACTTATTAGCTCATGTTTCTTTAAGTCAGAAGTTCAGGTGAGCTTACTGGGTCCCCTGCTCTGGATCTCATGAGATTGAAATTAAGGTATCAGCAGTGCCACATTCTAATGCGGAGACTCTAGGAAAGAGTCAGCTTCCAAGCTCATTCACGTTTTTGCCTGAATTCAGTTTCTTGTTTTTGTAGGTCTCTCTGGTCCTCGTTTCTGTTTCTGGTCCTCGTTTCTGTTTCTGGTCCTCGTTTCTGTGATAGCTGTGAGGCAGGAGTTTCTCTCAGCTTCCTGAGGCCTCCTGCATTCCCCGTTGTGTGGCATCCTCCATCTGTGAGTCAACAATGTCCGGCTGAATCCTTATCATATTTCAAATCTTTCTGCTACCCAAAGGAGAAAATATTCCTTTTAATAAATTACTTTTTTTTTTTAATTAAAGGAGTATTAAAAATAATCTTAAAAAAAATAAAACAAACTTTGCTTTTAAAGGGCTCAGCTGATTGAGTCAGGCTGTCCGTAACTTAAAGTCAATTATTTGGGACTTTGATTACCTGTGAAAAAATCTCTTGAAATTAGTACCTATGAGTGTTTGACTGAATAACCAGGTTAGGAGAATTTGGAGCATGTCATCTTATCAATCAGATGGAAGTATTTCAAGTGCTACAGCAGTAAAATATATCTAACAAACAATTTCAAAAATGAATGTATATGATCGGTGTACAAATATCAAACTATCTCACATATTTAAAAATTTAACTTCTGTTAAGGGTGATGGAAAAATCTGGAAACAGTAGTGATGGTTGACAAGATGATGAACATAGTTAATGTGACTGAATTTTATATTTCAAAAATATTGAGATGGCAAATGTTTTATGATATATATAATTGCCTCAGTTAAAAAAAAAAAAAAAAAAGACTTCCTTTGAATAATTCAGAGAAGATCCATTCCAGTAAAGGATGACTTGGCATCATAACGACAATTCCTTGCATTTGTGTAATGCTTCATACATTTTATATCCCATTTCAGTAGGTCTCACTTGAAATCATATGTTCATAATTCGACTTTCATTAAATTTCACAAATTTGTAATTCTTCTAATTAATTAATTCTCCCCTAACTTTTAAATTAGAGAAACAGCAAGAAACAACAGAGGAAATACCTCACAACCAGAAAAAGAAATAAACCACTCATTATCAGCTCAATTCAAGTTAGTTAAAGCTAGCCAAATATTTAAGGCAAGATTGGCAATAATTTGCTTCATGACAGACATCTCAAATAATAATTAAAAACAAAGACTACTAAGTTTCCTTCACCGTTTTAAGCTGTTTTATTTTTTATGTGATCAACACATATAAAATGGATTAACCTTTGGAAGATTGTAAATGCGGCTGTCACTTTAGAAGAAGTTAATGGTTACTATGGAGCCCTGGTTAAGACTGGAAGTTAAGACATCGGCTGCTAACCAAAAGGTTGGCAGTTCGAATCCACCAACTGCTCCTTGGAAATCCTCTGGGGCAGTTCTACTCTGTCCTACAGGGTTGCTATGAGTTGGAATCGACTCAATGGCAACGGGTTTGTTTTTAGTTTAAAGTAGTGCAGGAGGCTCTTTTATTCCATTCTAATGGCGAATGTTTTAAATAGTTGTGCTTTGACACATAGTTTATTTCAGTCTACTGTATATTTTGTTTCACATTTTCAACAATGCTGCATTGTTTGAAGACAATAGTCATTATTTCAACCATATTTGTTTAATAACAATTCAGAAAAACAAATACATGAATACTGAGTTCCCATCTGGTATCATAGTTGGATCACAAAAACATGAGTAGTTGATCATGGGGAAGTGTGGAGTTTTCTCAGGCTGCATTTAAGAGCTTTCAACATAATGAGTCATCAGGTTAGAATTATGGATCTCTTGATGTGTTCGTCTTTACCAGTGGGTAAGAAAATATCCCCTGGTGCCTGGCTTCTTGTTTTTATTGTTGTTTGCTATGGAATCAAATCCAACTCTTAAAGGCCTAACCTGTTGCCATGGAGTTGATTCTGATTCATAGCGACCCCATAGGACACAGTGGTCTGCTGCATAGGTTTCTAAGGATTGGCTGGTGGATTTGAACTGCTGATCTTCTGGTTAGCAGCCAAACACTTAACTACTGCACCACCAGGGAAAATATACAAGACTGGTAAGCAGAATAGATTTGAAAGTTTAAAAAACAAAATGGAATAATCATGGAGAAAATAATGCTTCATTTCTACTGCCAAAAAAGACAAAATTCATAAAATGAATGAAATGAAAAAATGTGAGAAATTTTGACAGAATAGTAAGTAATTAAAATGGTGCTTATCTTCCTCTCTGTGCAAAGTTTTTTTTTTTTGTGTGTGTGTGTGTGTGTGAAATCAGAGGCAGCAAGTGCGAGAGGAAACTGTGTACAGCAAGGGAAGAAAGAACACCCAGTAGAAAGGTTGCTCCCAGCAGAACTAGACTCAGAAAGAAATGGTGAAAATAGCATCATTGTGAATGCTTAAAAACACTTGGCTATTTGGCTTTCCCATTCTCCTTTTCCTATTTCTACTGCCACCCATTTACACTTCTCATAGCAACATCTTTATTAGCTTTGTTTTCAGTATGTGCAATGAAAGCTAGAAAGAATAGTGGAAATGACTCTGTGAATGGAAAAAAAAAGTCTATATGTTGCCAAGGGTGACATAACTCTCCATATCCCAACTGTGTATGATTCAGATGGCAGAAGAAGAAAGATGAAACTTGATTGAAATATAAAATCAATAGAGGATATGAATTGTGGAATTTCTGTGCCAGTAGAAGGTTGGATTATTAAACAAAGGGGAGGGTGTATGTTATGAATTGAATTGTCTCCCCCCAAGATGTGTGTCAGCTTGGCTAGCCCAAGATTCCCAGTATTGTGTGATTGTCCACCATTTTGTCCTCTGATGTGATTTCCCTGTGTGATAAATCCTACCTCTATGATATTAATGAGGTGGGATTAGCAGCAGTTATATTAATGAGGCAAGACTCAATCTACAAGATTACGTTGTGTTTCAAGTCAATCTTTTTCAAGATACAAAAGAAAGGACCAAATAGAGAGACTTGGGGACCTCATACCACCAAGAAACAAGAGCCAGGAGAATAGAGTGTTCTTTGAACCTGGGAGTCTCTGTGTTGACAAGGTCCTTGTCATCAGTCTTCTCAACCAGGGAAGATTGCTGACAAGGACCTCCTTCCAGACAACAGAAGGTGAAAGCCTTCCCTGGAGCTGGTGCCTTGAATTCAGACTTCTAGACTCCTAATCTGTGAGAGAATACATTTTCTTTGTTAAAGCCATCCACTTGTGGTATTCCTGTTTAGAAGCACTAGATGACTAAGACAGGGTCATTTCAGCAAACAAGCCCATTTTTGTTTTTGCCAACCATTGTGAATAGAAATAAAGAGCAAAAGTTTCTTTTTGAATACGATATGTTTGTGGTGCACAAATTAAGAGCTCACATGCTAACCGAAAGATCAGCAGTTTGAATTCAACAGCCACTCCTTAGAAACCTTATGTAGCAGTTCTACTCTGTCCTATAGGGTTGCTATGAGTCAGAATAGACTCAATAGCAACTGTTACTTATTTTTATTTTTTGGTTTTATGGAAAAAAAAAAATGCTCACCATGCTCTGAGGGAAGATACATAAACCAAAATGTTTAGATATCTTAAAATACTGGATTCTTAAAATACCTAGAAACTGAGACTCAGAGTGCGGAAGAGAGGCCATGTGAGAAGGTGTATAGGAAATCATCTCTCTTTTAATATGTACAGACACAAAAGTTTCCACCTGGTTTAAGGAAGGCAACTCCATGAACCTAATGTTATAGCCCTTTAAAACACATTTTGACTACGTGAGCTAGATTGTATATGTATATATAAACTAGTGAATTTTTTCTGTGCAGAAAAGGTTCTACAACACTAAACATGCTTTGATGCACAAGACAATGTCTTAATATTATAAACCTATAAACCTAAATTCTGTTAAATGAATATGGCAACACGTATTTTAAATGAACAATGCAATTTTATGGTGAGTTATGTGCTATGAGGGAAATAAACAGGATTCTTTGTTAAGGGTGACTAAGATGAAGGGAGCATTTTCAATCAGTGGTTACAGAAGGCCTGCATTAGGAGGTGACAACTGTAATATACCCAAATGGTTAGGAGTCGGCCAGCTTAGGAGCTGAAGAAGACCTTTCCTGGTAGATGGAACACAAGGTACACAGGCCCCAGGTCACACAGTCGCTGGACAGATATAAAGGAAAAGAAGGTGGTGGCCATTAGAGCAAAGTAAATTATGGCACAAGTGGTAAGAGAAAAGGGCCTAGGGAGACGTGGGCCAGATCATGCAGGAGCTTGTAGACTGTGTGAAGATCTTCTGTTTATCCCTCAATATGCACTTTCTACCTTCTCTTACCTGCTCTGTGCACCCAGAAGATAGAACTTTATCATTCACTACAGTGCTTTCACTTATTCTGTTTAACAGCAGGGTGTGGCTAATGGGTGGCACTAGAAGGAGATCAACAGGACTAGATGAGAAAGGGGGAAAAAATGCACTGAATTAATTTTAGCCTTATAAGTATTCCTCTGAAAAGTTGGGAAAAGGGGCATTGATTATTTGGAAAACTGGAAGGCATTTGCAAAATGCTTGAATTTATTACATCTAAAGTGTTTCATGCTGCAATGCATTGTTTTCCCTTTTTCTTCTCCTAAATAAAGGAAATACTGAATTTTTTTAAGACATAACATTGGGTGTAAGTATATGCCTTTCATTTGAGAAATACGTAATGTTTCTCTTGAGAAAGTACAGTCCTGCTAGGTTCTTTAGCAAAAGATATAAACAGGAAGACACTCAATCTAAGGTTAGATTTTGTGCAAATATAGATAGAATCCTCCAGCTATTCTCTAAAAAATTCCTCCTCATAAAGCTGCATCCATGGGGATGCAGTCTGTGTTTACACAGGCAAACAGAAACAGAGGCTGGAGCAAGGATCCAGTGATTTTGCTCACTATAAACAGACAGTAAGTGCACTATCTAACAGCAAAATCTCATTCTTCGTTTAACATGAGATTTTAGGAGAAATTGCTTATATTTAAACATTTTGCTGATGATTTGGGATACAGGGTGTAGGGACATAGAGGACTGGTAACTTTTCTTTGAAATTAATTTATGTTGAGCAGGCATATAAGGACAAGGATTTACTAACTATTCAACAAATTTGAACAGTTAGTCCTGACATTAAGAAAAGTAAGTCAAATTTAGATAGATAGATAGATGATAGATAGATAGATGTTAGATAGATAGATGATAGATAGACAGACAGACAGATAGATAGATGGATAGATGATGGATGGATGGATGGATAGATAGATGATAGATATGCAGGTAGGTAGGTAGGTAGGTAGATAGATAGAGATAGATAGGTAGGTAGGTAGACAGACAGATAGAGATAGATAGGTAGATAGATGGTAGATAGGTAGATAGATAGAAGATAGATAGATAGGTAGGTAGATAGGTAGGTAGAGATAGGTAGATAGATGGTAGATAGATAGGTAGATAGATAGGTAGGTAGGTAGGTAGACAGACAGATAGATGCCATCCAGCCAACTCAGACTCATGGAGAACTTCATATGCAACAAAACCAAATGTTGCCTGGCCCTGCATCATACTATGGTCAATGGCATGTTCATCACTGCAGCTATTGTGCCAGTGTATCTCATAAAGAGTCTTCCTCACCCTTGTTGGTCCTTTACTTCACCAAACATGTTGTCTTCCTGTAGTGATTGATCCCTCCGGATGACATGCCCAAGGCAAGCAAGTTGGAAAACGTTTTGTTGTGATCCGTAAGCTTTCTATTGACTAATTTTCAGAAGTAAATCACCAGGTCTTCTTTTCTAGTCTGTCTTAGTCTGGAAGCTCCACTGAAACCTTTCTACCATGCTTTTAGCATCATGACAATATGAAAACCACCACAGTATAATAAACTTTCAGATGACTGTTGACAGATTTACATAATATTCAGGAAAAACAAGTATATAAGAATATTAAACTGTGCACCATTTTCATCAAGTTCAAAATATCCAAGCCCTGTCATTTTTCCTGCTTGATACTGTTTCCTTTTATAAAACAAAACAAAACAAGTATTTGCAATGAATTCGGGAAAGCCATAAGCAAGGCCAAAAGAAGCATTTATTGAAGCATTTATCAGTGGCTGAGTTTATGTCCGGTAACACTTTAGAGTTGCTCATTTAAATAGTTGGGAAACGGGAAGGTTTAAGTTAACTTTTCCATTCAGAGGTTTAAGGGTACTTAGAAACAAATATTAGAATCAATTTTTTTTTTACAGTCATTGTAATGAATGCTGATTGAAGTTATAGAGAAAAAACAAACAATAATGACAACAACAAAATATCTCTTTCACATTTCTAACAGGCTCTGTTTGAATCTTTCAGAATTTCAACTTCCATAAACCTTCCCTTTTTGGGATAGATAACAAGCAGTGGAATCTTCACTCTTGGATTTAACATTTATTCATTCTTTATTCAGTCATTGATTTACTGATTGATTCAACAAATATATTTATGGAATGTCTACTAAATGTTAGGATGATGCTAAGTAATGAAGAGACACACATTTGTAACCTAGACAAGATTTCTGTTATCAAGAGCGTTAGTACTCTATAATTATAAACTACGAACATAATAGTAAGAAGCAAAATAAAAATCAGCTGCTACTTTGCAGTTACATCAGGTTTTTGAATCATTCTTCACTAGGAATGAAAGAGAAATAATAGCATTTAAAGGGAAACTATTTAGTATTTTCCTAGTATCTACTAGTGTGTACTTGTATTTACTAGTATAGTTTTGTCATATATATATAGAATATATATGTCTATCTATCAATCTATCATCTAGCTATCTATCTAAAACTGAAAATAAAGAGGACCATTCTAAAGAGAAGACACCAAACTTCAAGAATGCCATGATGTGATTAACATATTTCACTTATTGTAAAATGCATCTTACCTGGGAGGTTAAATCAGTTGCAGTCACAGAGGGAAAGTGTATTTATACAAAAGGAATTTGACAAGGGTATTTTTTCCTGAGCGAGGGCGGTGGTATACATATATTGCTTATAGCAGTTAGGTTTATATCAGGTCTCTTATAGAATAAACATAACTTGAAACTTTTCCTTGCTTCTCGACCCTCTCTAAAATGTGTCTATACATTAATTATTAACAACTGACTTCTTGTTCTTTCAAAATACTAATAGCAGTTATGATTAACTTTTTAGCAATTGAGACAATATTTAAGATTTTTAACAGAATGTTAAAAAAAAAAAACCTTAAAGAACAAAATAAATGACACTTCTAAAGTATAAGCTCCCCTTCAGCTCCAGGGTATGCGTACTACTTGCTGATTTCATCTTGGTATGGATTTAACAACTGTACTTTAAGCTGCTTAAGTCTGGTTCTCCTATCTTACCCTGTTCCCTTTGATAACAAGTTAAATAAGCTCTAGGTAATAGCCCTGTCCCTGAGAGAGTAAATTCATTCGTTACTAATCAAAAGAGTAAGAATAAAGAGATGTGTCATTAGCATTGATTTTAAACTGGTAATTCTGGGCCACTGTAAGTCTTGGAAAGAGATTTGCACACTCCATTACAGGAACAGAGAGGAGGTAGTAGGATCCTGGAGGAAACGAATAAGGACTCTATTCTTCTGTCTAGGCTAACTCCCAACTATAGAAGCCCACTGAACAGCAGTCTCCATCCTGCTCTATTCTGAGGCTTGCTTTCACTCCCTAACCTACATGCCCCAAACAATAGAACATAAGTGCTTCATCTTTGATTACTTCCTCTTTAATTCTCATGGTGTTCACATTCAGATTAACGTCTGATGTACGAATATTTCTTATAGTACTAGAAATATTGACTCAAGTAAAAATTTTAAAATAATTTAATGGTTAATAGAAGTTGCAAAAATATATGTTCTTTATTTAAAATTTCATATAAAATATGATAAAATAGTTAATTTTTAAACCCTCTATGCTATAACCACAAATCAAAAACTTTAGTTTGAAGAATTGGAAGACACCATTTTTTTCAAGTTAATAATGCTTCAAAATGTGTTTATCAAAAGTTCTAATATTTTTGCAGATCACTTCAGAGAAAAAATAAATACTATCAGAAATTACTAAACCTAGTAATTCCTTGTAATACAAAAGGATGTTTGTGGCATCTGATATAAATTTAAACAGGAAAGATTATAGACAGTTAAGAAAAAAAAGCAAAAGAATCTAAAGCCTTCCCTGGAGAAGCATTGTACTATTAACAGAAAGACCCAGTTCATGAAAATTAGGGCTCTGACAAATTCACGTGCCAGATTCTTTGTGAGAATGACTAGTCTGTTTTGACAAATAGCATAAGTCATTGGAATGAAGCTCATTCTGCTTCAACCAATGCAGAATTTTGTTTTGCTTTTTTTTTTTCCTTTTGTTTTGATTTTCATTTTGAGTTGCTGTCGGGGGAAAAACGTGGCTCCAAATAAACTTATCAGGTAGAGTATTTGGGCTTGGACATATTCTGTTATTTTTCCATTTCTTCTTTGTATGAATGATCCAGATATTGATGGATAAAGCGGTCCTTATTTACCACCTTTCTGTCTACCCATCCTTTCCATCAAGAAGTGAGAGTTTCCTTTCACCAATCCTTGAATCAGAGCTGGTCTTGTGACCTGATTTGGCATTCTGAGCCTAGGCCACTTCTGCGCTGCCCCTGTCTTGGGATGCTGACCATCTACTTTGAGAACAAGTCTGTACTAGCTGGCTGGAGAATGAGGACAAGCTGTGAGGAGCATAGCTAATCTGTCCCAGTTAAGGACATCCTAGATCAGTCAGCTTCCAACTGACCCACCACCAAGATGGGCTTTGCATGACCCAGAGCATAACATTGAGTAAAAGAAACCAAACCCAAAAGGAACATACTGTGGGATTCTGTTTATATGAAATTCAAAAACAGGGAAAAGTGATCTACACTGTTAGAAATCAAGACAGTGGTTAACTCCCTCCCCAAAATCTTTATGTTACTGTTATTTGAATGTTAAGTATGATGTCATATATTGATTATTTTTGCATTGAGAACAACAGTTCTCAGCATCAAGAGAATGCTGAGAGGATAAGACTTTTTTTTTTTTTTTTTTTAAGGAAATGACTTTCACACAACCAGACTTACTAGTGACACCCTCCTCCCAAACACCCAAGACTCCCAGCTAAATCACCTAAATGGAAAGAGCCACACTGCAAGACTCTGGATCATTTTTCAACAATCCTGAGAGAATTGGAGAATTCTCAAACACTCTGAAGCCAAAAAAGCATTATTAGCCTCACAAAAGCCCTGAACACTCCAACTAGAGATTATCCCTGATAGAAAACCTTCCCGCTTTATATCGTTACCTTTAACTGGTGAGCAGTAAGTGAAGAGAACAAAATAACGTTAGGAAGAAAAGACAAAGATGTGCATATGGTGTAGAGGGTAGGCTCTGGGCCAGGAATAAAAGATACTGAATTTCCCCCACCTCTTCTTTTTGAGAGACTTCAGTGTGCCCTGTTTTATGTGATTTTTATAAGAATTACAGGCAAATAAAATGTACAGGTTTCTTAATATTCATAACTAGTGGAGACTATAGGATCGATGATGGAGCCCCAGTAGCACAGTGGTTAAGAGATCAGCTGCTAACCAAAAGGTTGGCAGTTCAAATCCACCGGCAAACCCTAAGGGGCAGTTCTACTCTCCTGTGGGGTTATTATGAGTTGAAACTGACTCAATGGCAATGGGTTGGAGACCCTGGTGGCATAGTGGTTAAGAGCTATGGCTGCTAACCAAAAGGTCTGCAGTTCAAATCCACCAGGCACTCCTTGAAAACTCTATGGGGCAGTTCTACTCTGTCTTATAGTGTTGCTATGAGTCCGAATCAACTCGATGGCAGTGGGTTTGGTTTGGTGGTAGTTTATAGGATCAATGAGCTTCTTTTAAGCAATTTCTTGTATTTCCACGCCACTCATCTCCCCAAATCACGAAATGTGACAACACGTAGAGTTTAAACTAATACAACGTAATTCAGTTCCAAGGGGCATTTTTTTGCTCTTGGTTTAATTTAAAGTTGAAAATCACGTGTGCATTCTCTACAAAACAACAACAACAAATTACCATTCGTCACCAAACAGGTATAGATGCTGGTTCCAAAGGCTTAAAGTTAACTTCCCCTTTAAGTTTTTGTTTCTTATCATATGTGTATTTTTTTTTTTTTTTAACAATTCAACCAACTATTCTCACTGACTTCTTTATGCATTAAAACAGTCCAGGTCACCCTTATTTGCATCTTTATTACTTTCTCATTAATCATATTGTCAATGTAATTAGTGCGACAGCCAGCAATGCTGAAGTTTTCAGTGTAATGGATGAAAGAAGCAAGTAGGAAGTGTGGTCAGAAGCAGGTAAGCATGCACAATTTTGAATTCATCTTTGGAAAGGCTTGTACATCTTTGGGATGTAAAACGTCTTTTTATTCCTTAATCACAGTAGAGTATTGTAGATATTTAAACATCTGCAAGGTGTGTTTTCCCTTGCCTTTATTTGGAACATATTTTCCCAACTTCCTTTGTCCCTAGATTTGTATTAAATGCCATAATAATTTATTATGAGTGTGTTGGTCATCTAGTGCTACTATAACAGAAATACCACAAGCAGATGGTCTTAACAAAGAGAAGTTTACTTCCTCACAGTAAAGAAGGCTAAAAGTCCAAATTCAGGGTTTCAGCTCCAGGGGAAAGAAGGCTTTCTCTCTCTGACAGCCTTGTCGTCAATGTTCCCTGAACTAGGAACTTCTCTGCACAGGGACCTTGGGTCCAAAGGACACGCTGTTCTCCTGGCACTGCTTTCTTGGTGGTACGAGGTCCCCCTGTCTCTCCACTCACTTCTCTCTTTTATATCTCAAGAGATTGACTCAAGACACAATCCAACCTTGTAGGTTGAGTCCTGCCTCACTAACACAACTGCTGCCCATCTTCCCTCATTAATATCATAGAGGCAGAATTTACAACGTATAGGAAAATCACACAATACCAGGAATCATGGCCCACCCCAACCGATACACACATTTTTGAGGGGGACATAATTCAATACACAACAATGAGGTTCAAGCAGTGTTAGTTAAGTGAAGAATATGTACGTGAGCAGAAACCTGGTCATACAGAGTATATTTGAACCATTGACGTGTGTTATTTGCAATTCCCAAAGAAAGATGATTTGCAAAGGAATTGTTGGAAATTTAAATTTATCCTATGAGACTTTGGTCTATGTAAAAGCAAGAACTAACATCAGGAAGTCATGCAAGGATTTTTCCAACATAATACTCTGGGATTTATGGAGTAAAAGTCTATGAACCCTGGAAATGAACTCTAGGTTATATCCCTGAGAGCTGAGGAAGTCAGCAGTACATTACATGTCCTGGACTGAACCATTGCTTTATAGTTTCCAACTATTATAGTCACTCTCAAGGCCCCATAATAACAGAGGCTGTAAAACAGTGTAAAAAATAGTTATGAATGTAGTCAAATATACGTTACTATTTTCTCAAATGACTTACGTACAACATGTAATTTCTTTCAGGCAGAGCACCAAGTGTATTATGTGTGGTACCTTGGAAGAGAAATTTTTATGAATGCTATTTGCATTCTGCCATTTTTGAGATGTTAACAAAGAGACTTTACAGTGCAGGGATGTGGAGAATTGACAGATTCTATGCATTTTCGTGCTTTTTCATAATGTTTCCTCTGTTCACGAGAATTTAATCTTCCAGATTTAAAATATGAGTTAAAGCTCATCTCACTGCGCAAATTAGAACATTAAACACTCCTAACAGAAACATCTGACAGGTGCACATAAAATTTTCAAGAGGCTTTCCTATCAAAGGTAATGAAAAATAGATTTAAATATTGATCTGATTTGAAGGTCAGAGTCGAAAGTCAAGAAGTACTGAAAATGCCCTGTAAAAGATCGATACATTTGCACAATAGGTTGTTAAATGAGAAGGAACTCATTTAAAATACTTGAAAACATATTGGGCTCAAACCTACTGTACTGTTAGTGTAGCATAAAATGATGCAACAAAATGGCTCATGAAGTGTTTATAATTCTCTCTTCCTTAATAGTCCAGGCAGGTGTTCCTGGCTGGTGGGCAGTTTTCCTTCATGCTAGAATCCAGGGCTTCAGACTACCTCCTTCTAGCTGCCATCTTCAAAGGCCTTGTAATTGTCCACATTATATAGGTTGGTCTGCCATGTCTGGGATTAGTAGCAGAAGGGAGAAAGAACATAGAAGGTACCCTCACTCTTTTTAAAAGCTCAAGCATGAAAGCAGCACACATTCCATTCTCATTCCGTTGAAAATAACTTGTCAAATAACCTTACTGGCTCAAGCAAGGGTAGCAAATGTAGTCTTATGTGTGTCCATGAAGAAGAAGAAAAAGGATTTTTGTCAACAGTCAGTCTTCTCTGCAACACACACTAACAAGTTAATATTGCTGCTACCTTGATAAAATAAAAAGTTCCCCAAAAAAGTCAGTCCATTTAAAAGGGTGAAAAAAAAAAAAAAATTATGATTCCTAAGTAACAAAAGTTTAAAAATGATTAATGTCAGTCATTTGGCTGCCATCAGCTGAATCATATGGTTACCAAGAGAAGCAGCAGTGACTGCTAGTATACCGACTTCATAAATCTGGAGAATATTTATGAATGTGGCATCCAGCCAAATTAGAAGAGCTCAGAAACTTAATGGAGAAATAGTGGGGGGATTCATGCCTTCAAGTGCCTTTATTGTGTTTGAGTGACTACCTCCCTGAACCTCAGATTTCTCTTTTGTAAAATGGGACAAAACACATTCCCTCTAAGTAACCTAAGAATTGTTTCAATTATCAAATTTAAAATCTGATAACATGTGTGAAAGCACACTATAATGGAAAAGGACTTTATATACTCATGTAATGCATTTTATTGAATACCGAATTTTTAAAAATGTTTCAGCCTTTAAAATTCTGAAGAAAAGGTGAATTGCATATTCTGTTATTAATTATTTAATTGTCTAAAGTTTTTACCATAATTCTTTCAACAAATAATTACCTCATAATCAATGTCACCTTCCTTTATCTTTGTAAAGATTAGTCAAAGGAAACAAAAATAATATTATTTGCCTTATTAATTTTGTTATTCACGTGCCCTTTGAAAGAAACAAACATACTGACATTTTACTCCTAGTTTGAAGCGAGATTTCCCAAATATTTTTAATAGGACATCTCTATCAGTGAAATATTTTTAAGTTTTCAGTGTGAAAATTTTGTTAAATAACTTTATTTTTTAGGAATAGAAAACCCATTTTTCTTGCACTGACGTATCATTATCACATCTCAATAGACGATCTTTTTCTTTTTTATCATAACTCCGTTACCGTCAAATTGATTCCAACTCATAGTGACCCCACAGGATAAAGTAGAACCACCCTATACAGTTGTCAAGGAGTGGCTCGTGGATTTGAACTGCCAACATTTTGGTTAGCAGCCTGAGCTCTTAACTAGTTCTGCCATTCTCTTATAACACTTCTACTTACATTTTAGTATTATCTTTGAGCTACAGCTTCTATGGGTGGTCTTGCAAGCCTGTTGTTCACTCTGGAAAGAACATTTCAATTAAAATTAGGTATTTTAGCTTAAATAATAGGAAAGAGAAACTAGTTTGTGGCACTACATCGAAAGCTAATGAAAAAGTGAAAGCACATTTGTGGAATCTTCTGTGATACCTAACTAGACCATAGTTACATAAACTCAGGATATGCTAAGTATCCCAATCAGCACTTCACCACTGCACATGGGACCAGGTGAGTCCATGTATTTCATATTCATAACTATAATCCCTTTCTCCCTTTCCCAAATAAAAAAAAAAAAATAGAAATGTTTATTTTTTTTCTCAAGCCACAATGAGTTACCTTGCACTTACCTGAGTGGGCCACCTTCTATCAAGTTTCCAATAATTTCAACTCCCTGAAAAGAACTCTGATATTTTCACCTTGTGTAAATTTGGATCATACAGAGTAATGAAGAAGGGAAACTGCTATTAACTCTGAACTACTGCATGGAATAGAAAATCCATAAATTCAAAGTAAGTCTGTTTTTATATGCCCCATAAAAGTACATACCTACTTAAACCCTGGATTTATTATGTTTGCTGAAAAATAGCTAACCTATTCAGGAAAACTTTTAACGTTTTCGAAAGGATTTTAGAAAAAGATGGAAACTACTAAAAAAGCAATTTTATTTTGAAGTTGACTGCTTACCTGGGGAAAGGAGAGAAATTAATGGAAAGTGTGTGCCTTCTGAAATCTCTGAATTGCATGAAAACTTTTCAGCTCTTCTTTGCCAAAAAAATCAAAATCCAAGGATTGCGTTCTGTAACAATGCCTGGAATATACACACCCACCCATTTGACTGTATTCTCATAACTCTGCAACCACAAATTTCTGAAAAGTTTTTCATATTATATTTGTATAAACACCCAGGACAGTTTGCCCTATACCATGAGAGAAAAATAGAATTAAACAAAACAAAACAAAAAAACTAAAAGAGTTTTGCTAAAAGATCTAAATATGTTTGCCATTTTGAAAGAAATTCTTGGTAGAATATTCATTCCTGAGGTTTGTGTAAACGCACGGAACTTAAATATGCATAGATACATGTCTTTCTTTTCTTCTAGAAAAGTTTTTTTTTTTTTTTTGAAAAACAAAGCTTTTATAGAAAGTTTCCTTTC
This sequence comes from Loxodonta africana, assembly GCF_030014295.1. NCBI lineage: Eukaryota > Metazoa > Chordata > Mammalia > Proboscidea > Elephantidae > Loxodonta > Loxodonta africana. Next base: position 46,602,898 of record NC_087361.1, read on the forward strand.
CAAATTTACTGAAAGAAATATGGAGCTTTAACTCCTGGCCAACTGATACAGTTTACAGGGTTTCCCATGGTTAGATGATGAGAAAAAGTTCTAAAATAATTCCCACTTAAGCAACTCATGGAAACCCTGGTGGTGTAGCGGTTAAGTGCAACGTGTCAGGAGTTCCAATCCGCCAGGCTCTCCTTGGAAACTCTATGGGGCAGTTCTACTGTGTCCTATGGGGTGGCTATGAGTCAAAATCAACTTGACGGCAATTGGTTTGGTTTGGTAAGCAACTCATGAAAAGCACAGAGAATAAAAGAAAATATATCATCAGATTATGTTTAGTAATCATTTTTATTACTGCATTGATTAAAATTTATAGATATTTACTCTTCCTACTGAAGTATTAAAAAGTAATATTTTTGGAATTCCTAAAATTTATTATAGCATTATGGGAAATGAAGGAAGTACCGCAGAGCATCTGTCGGAAACTCTGATAATCATTAAAAACGTGTACCTCATTTAATCATTTCGGCAACCTAATCATCAAGGTAGTGTTATCCCTGTTTCATGAGAAGAAAGGTTATGCTCAAAAAGATTAATTCATTGTGCTAATATCAGGAAGCTTGGAACTTGCAGGTAAAAGATTAAGAACTTAAGAGATACCTCAAGATCAAGTCGTTGTTCGTTGCACTAATAAAGCAAGTGTGCATTTATTTGTTGCTTGTACACAAAGCATTGAGATGGCTCCCTGTTTATCTAGGCCAGGGTTTTGCAGACTCAGCACTATTGGCATTTTTGGCTTGATAAATCTTACTTGTGAGCCACTGTCTTGTGTACTGTAGGATGCACAGCAGCATTCTCCTAGATGCCGGTGGTAGCCCCCACTCTAATTGTAAGGAAGAAAAATGCTTCCTGATATTGCTAAGTGTCTCCAAACCAAACCAAACCCGTTACCGTCTAGTGGATTCCGATTCATAGCGACCCTATAGGACAGAGTACCACTGCCCCATAGAGTTTCCAAGGAGCTCCTGGTGGATTCGAACTGCTGATCTTTTGGTTAGCCACCATAGCACCTAACTACTACTATGCCACCAGGGTTTCCAAGTGTCTCCAGTTTGGATAAACTGCCCTTGGTTGAAAATCACTGAATTAGGCAGTAGAACATCAAGGAGTCAGGGCACATCGCTCCACCCGTGTTCTACTCTTTTTTACACCACACTTGAGCATGTACGTACCTGCACACAGAAACACAAATGGCCAACACTTTCACGATGAAAAGAATGAAAATCAGAAGGAACAACAATATAATGACCTGCAACATGATTTAAAAAAAAGAAACTCAAACCAAACCTGTTGTGGATGAACCCATTCGGACTCATAGCGACTCTGTGGAACAGAGTAGAAATGCCTCATACGGTTTTCAAGGAGCGGCTAATGGATTGCAAATGCTGACCTTTTGATTAGCATCAGAGCTCTTTAACCACTGCACCACCAGGGCTCCACAACATGATAAAAGAAAACAAAAAATATATAGTAAATGAATCCCCTTATGTACATTATGAAACAATAGTCACGATACAGTTTGTTCTAGGATACCAAAACCCAAAAATCAAACCCACTGCCGTCGAGTCAATTCTGACTCATAGCGACCCTGTAGGACAGAGTAGAACTGCCCCATAGAGTTTCCAAGGAGTGCCTGGCAGATTCCAACTGCCGACCTCTTGGTTAGCAGCTGTAGCACTTAACCACTACTCCACCACTCCACCAGGGTTTCCTGCTCTAGGACAGTGAACAGAAATTTCACCAGGAGAGGAACTAACACAGAAATAAACATCAAGCATTAGCTCCTTGCCAGAGCTACCACTACCATACCAAATTTAGCTTTCAAATCTAAAAATCTCCCCTAATGATCAAGCAGGAAATTATCGTATGGGACAGAATGTGACAGGGGGCTGATGTCCTTCTCTAATATGATGCTGCTGAAGGTAACATGAACTAAATATTATTAATCAAACTAAATTATTCATCCAAGGTGAATCTAAATATTAATTTGCATAGTAAGGGCAAACTAATGAATAGTAAATACAATACTCAGATTTTCTCAAAATACTTATTAATCTGATTGACTGACTAATTTTGAACCCCATTTGGCTGCCTCCTCAGGAAAGCACAATATTTTGCACATCCAGTTACTTCTCAGCCAGAAGAGTCACCTTCTTCTCACCTTTGTTGTTGCTGTTTACTGCTTCCAACTCAGGTCGGCTCTGTGAACAATGGAACAAAATGCTGCCCAGTCCTGCACCATCTCCATGGTTAGTTGTGGATCAGACCACTGTGACCCAGAGAGCTTTCACTGGCTGATTTTCAGAAGGAGACCTCCAGGCCTTTTTTATACTAGTATATCTTAGTCTGGAATCTCCAGTGAAACCTGTCCAGCATCATAGCAACATAAAAAAATTAAAAAAAACTTGCTGCTGTTGAGTGGATTCCGACTCATAGCAACCCTATAAGACAGAGTAGAGCTGCCCCATAGAGTTCCCAAAGAGCTCCTGGTGGATTCGAACTGCCGACCTGTTCGTTAGCAGCCTCAGCACTTAACCACTATGCCACCAGGGTTTCCTCATAGTAACATAGGAACTGTAAAAATTCTCAAAAATATATAAAACATAAGCCAGCAATTTGTTAATATTAATTTCAAAATTCATAAAAACTATAAATTTGCAATACAATTTTGCAAATACTAACTCAATTTCTGTACTTTTTTTTTTTTTTTTTGGTCATGGACTCTTAGCAAACTGCTTGTCAATCAATACCAGTTTGTGGAATATAGTTTGAATTGTTGTTGTTGCTTGTTGTCATCAAGTCAATTCCAACTCATGTTGACCCTGTGTGTGCAGAGTTTACTGCTCCACAGAGTCTTTAAGGCTTTGACCTTTAGGTAGCAGATCACCAGGCCTATCTCCCAAGGCATCTTTGGGTAGATTTGAACTTCCAAACTTGCTAGTAGTAGCTGAGTGCTTAACTCTTTGCACCACCCAAGGACTCCCACAATTGACTAGAACTGCATTAACTTCTCTTCCATCTGTATCTTTTCATTGCACTTATCTGACAAACCCTAGTCACAGATGGTCTGTCTTTCCCTGTGCTTCCAAAGAACATTGGGAGGCATCCCTCCTGTTGTCAAAGACCAATCTCTGCACCAGTGTGTTTGGATCCCATCTGTTTCTATTTATTAAATGTTGTACAGTTCTTTTTTTGGTTATGTTTCAGCTTTTCCCAATCAACTGTACCCTTCTCATTGGCTGTTCAACATGCTCACATATTTCTTATCTTTTAAAATACAGTTTCCCTAAACCACTGATTTCTCACATACTAGTCTCTCTCTCTCCTCTTCTTCATGGCCAAGCTTTTTGAAAGTTTGTCCTCTCTCTCTGATCCCATGTTCTCGCCTGCTACATATTCTTCAACGCATTCTGATGTGCTTCTATTCCCAAAACTCAAGCAAAATAGTTCTTTCTCAGGTCACCAAAGATTTCTAAGGTGAAAACTCCATGAACATTTTTAGTGGTATGTAGTATAGCTATCTTCATTTTTCTTAGAACTGTTTTACTCTTTCTGGGATTCTGTGACACCCTACTGATTTAACTGTTTACTTTTTTCTTTGTCTTTGGTGTATCATCATCCATTATCTAGATAGTTAAATGCTTGATTTCCTTCAGTTCTTTTCAAGACAATTTTTCTTCTTTTTCTAAACTTTCTTCCTAAAAATCTCATCCATTAATATAGGTAAAATTACCCACAAATGGCTATGAATTCTAAATTTATTTCATATTTAATAAACCCAGGAGTTTATTCATATTTAAACATATTTTATCAAATGATCTACATTACAATAAATAGGATTTCATAGTTTATTTATTTTTTTCTTTCTCAATGATGTGAATAATACTCATCTTAAAATTTATGGCTTCTTAAATTCACTGAAATACAATTGTGTCCAATTCTAATCTCTTTTATGAAATCTAGAGCCATATATCTTCTCATCACTGCCACGGAATGTCTGCAGTAGTGTTCTCAAATGGAAACCTCACTGTTGAAACTCATTTGGTTCTGTGTGAATGGCGAATCTGGAGTTACACAAACTGGTGATGTCGGCAGTCATATTCAAACTCAACCTGCCCAAAATTAACTCATAATCTCTCCCTTCTTATTTACTCACCATTCCTTTGGTGCCTTTAAAAATCTGGTCCTTACCCGGTGTTCACCATTTCAGTGAATTCCCACTTCATCCATCCATTTACAAAAACAAGAAGTCTAAATGTCAATCTTGATATTTCCAACTCCTCAAACAAGGTATAAACCTTTTGATTTTATCAACTGTATACCCCTCTGATCTATCCCTCTTTCTCCATTTTCACCAATATTCTCTCTGGTCCCAGTGAACATTATCTCCCCTGGAACTCTGTGACAGCCTCCAAATGCTTTGATCACATTATTCTTGTTCTTGTTCCATCTATTCTCCGTCCTGTGGTCAGAATGATAGAATAATATCATACTAAACCTTGCACTTGAGTCAAATCTGACTCACAGTGGCCCTATAGAACAGAGTAGAACTGCCCCCATAGGGTTTTCAAGGAGTGGCTAATGCATTCAAACTGCCGACCTTTTGGTTAGCAGTAAATCTCTTAACCAATGCACCACCAGGGCTCTAATAACATATCATGTTGTTGTTGTTGTTAGGTGCCGTCAAGTTGGTTCCAACTTATAGCAACCCCATGCACAACAGAATGAAACACTTCCCAGTTCTGTGCCATCCTTACAATCCTTGTTATGCTTGAACTCATTGTTGCACCCACTGTGTAAATCCACCTCATCGAGGGTCTTCCTCTTTTCTGCTGACGTTGTACTCTGCCAAGCATGATGTCCTTCTCCAGGGACTGATCCCTCCTGACAACATGTCCAAAGTATGTTAGACTCAGCCTCGCCATCCCTGCTTCTAAGGAGCATTCTGGTTGTACTTCTTCTAAGACAGATTTGTTCGTTCTCTTGGCAGTCCATGGTATATTCAATATTCTTCCCCAACACCACAATTGAAAGGTGTCAATTCTTCTTCGGTCTTCCTTATTCATTGTCCAGCTTTCACATGCATATGATGCTATTGAAAATACCATGGCTTGGGTCAGGCACACCTTAGTCTTCAAGGTGACATCTTTGCTCTTCAATACTTTGAAGAGGTCCTTTGCAGCAGATTTGCCCAATGCAATGCGTCTTTTGATTTCTTGACTGCTGCTTCCATGGGGTGTTGATTGCAGATCCAAGTAAAATGAAATCCTTGACAACTTCAATCTTTCCTCCGTTTATCATGATGTTGCTCATTGGTCCAGTTGTGAGGATTTTTGTTTTCTTTATGTTGAGGTGCAATCCACTCAGGGAACTGCCAGAAATTCAGGACAGTTTCAGAAGAGGATGTGGAACCAGGGATATCATTGCTGATGTCAGATGGATCCTGGCTGAAAGCAGAGAATACCAGAAGACGTTTACCTGTGTTTTATTGGCTATGTAAAGGCATTGGACCGTGTGGATCATAACAAATTATGGATAACATTGCAAAGAATGGAGATTCCAGAACACTTAATTGTGCTCATGAAGAAACTGTACATAGATCAAGAGCCCGTTGTTCGGACAGAACAAGGGAATACTGATTGGTTTAAAGTCAGGAAAGGTGTGCCTCAGGGTTGGTTTCTTTCACCATACCTATTCAATCTGTGTGCTGAGCAGGTAATCTGAGAAGCTGGACTATATGAAGAAGAACAGGGCATCAGGATTGGAGGAAGACTCATTAAGAACCTGCGTTATGCAGATGACACAACCTTGCTTGCTGAAAGTGAAGAGGACTTGGAGCACTTACTAATGAGGATCAAAGACCACAGACTTCAGTATGGATTGCACATCAACACGGTATACTGACTCCAGTTCACTTAATTGTTAAACACACTGACCAACTTTTAACAGAAACTAAGACTGATTATTTTTAGTTACTACCTGTGTTCTAGTCCCAAGCCTAATATCTCAGACGGGTGAGCTTCAAGAAGTCATTTATGTGCCCTGATCTCTTGCTTTAACATCTATTAACGTTGGCGTAATAATACTCCCCTTTCTATTTTACTTGGAAACCCTGGTGACTTAATGGTTAAGCACTACAGCTGCTAACCAAAACATTGGCAGCTCAAATCCACCAGGTGCTCCTTGGAAACCCTTTTGGGCCAGTTTTACTCCGTCCTAGAGGGTCAGTATGAGTCGGAATTGACTTGACGGTAACAGGTTTCTTTTTTTTCTTTCTATTTTACTTTGTTATTTTTAATAATAATAGTGATGATGAAATGGAAGCATCTTATCCTTTTCTGACCTATAAAGCAATATTTTATCTTTGTTTTAGTCATTTCCATTCTCCTTCCACACTTCATTTGGGGCCCTCGTTAGAAATATTCTTGAAAATACAAAGGGTCTTCTCACTTTTTAACTAATTATAACCTGTTTGTCATATGGTTAGCCTTCTCAAAGAAACATTTTACACTATTCAACAAGTCTAAAGCTTTCAATAATTAATCTTCACCTCAGAAAAGATTTAAAAAATTACTCAACCTAACAATTCAGTTCTACTACATTAGAACCTTAACCTATTTCCTTATAAATGCCCTTATATTCTAGACACAGCACATTCTTTTTTTTTTTTTTTTTCCCCTCCTAGGTATAAAAAATACAAGGTTCTTATTATTGGAATATAATTTGTACAAGAGAAAGATCACTTATAATCTGCTTAAAATAGCAACTTAAATTTCATAGTATATAGTAAAGAAAAAAGGTTGGATTAGGGACACTGAAATGAAAATAAATTCAGGTAATTTCATTTTTAACAAATGTTAGCTTATAATGACAATAGACGCACTAGATCAAAGAAAGAAGAAACCATCTCAAGTGTGGTGGGGTTGTAATTTTTTTTTTTTTTTAATTGTGCTTTAGGTGGATGTTTACAGCTCAAGTTAATTCCTCATTCAAAAATTTATACACATCTTGTTTTGTGACATTCTTTGCAATCCCTACAATGTGACAGCACACTCTCCTTTTTCACCCTGGGTTCCCTGTGTCCATTTGACCAGTTCCTGTCCCTTCCTGCCTTCTCATCCTGCTTTTGGACAGGAGCTGCTCATTTGGTCTCACGTATGTGATTGAACTAAGAAGCATGTTCTTCATGTGTATTATTTTTTTGTTTTACAGTCTTATCTAATCTTTGTCTGAAAAGTGGGCTTTGGGAATGGTTTCAATTCTGGGTTAACACTGCATCTGGGGGCCATAGTTTCAGGGTTTCCTTCTGTCTCTGTCAGTCCATTAGGTCTGGTCTTCTTTATGTGAATTTGAGTTCTGTTCTACATTTTTCTTCTGCACTGTCTGGGACTCTGTTGTGTTCCCTGTCAGAGTGGTCATTGGTGGTAGCCAGGCACCGTCTAGTTCTTCCGGTCTCAGGCTGGTGGAGTCTTTCATTCATTTGGTCCTTTAGTCATCTGGGCTAGATTTTCTTTGTGTCTTTGGTTTTCTTCATTCTCCTTTGCTCCAAGTGGGACCAGTTGATGTATCTTAAATGGCTGCTCACAAGATTTTAAGACCCCAGATGCCACTTAGCAAAGTGGAATGTAGAACATTTTCTTTATAAACTATGTTATGGCATTTGACCTAAATGTCCCCCAAAACTATGGTCTCCAGGCTGGGTTGTAATTTTTTTAGTCAACTGAGTGATAATAAAATATGATGTTCTTAACATCATATTTGAACAATCATAGAAAGGTTCTAGAGACTTGAGAAAATCTCTGTATATACATCAGGATGTCTCCCCTATGACTGGAGAAATATCAAATGATTTCTGTCTCTGTGTGAACTCTTGAACATGGTCACCTTACAGATTCTCAGCTATTGTCCTTTTCTTTGGAGTTGCTCTTGCCTAGGTAATGGTATTGGCACTATTCATGCACTAATCAGTATTTGCTTAAAATTATAAGGGTGATTTCCTGCAGATCTTTGGTGCTTTCTGTACAGCTCCTTGTGCTCCAGTATTCTGCCACGAACACTCTAGGTAGCTAGCCATCCCAAAACTCCAGCCTCTGTTTTCTCAAATTAATACACCATGGGGTTCTGTTGAGGCTTCCCTTCCCTAAATTGTAGCCTAGAAACTCCCTTTAGAGAATTATTGAGACAGTCATAGGAATCACCTAATTCACTTCACTTCTCTCATTGATCACAGTTCTGCACTGCTTATTGTCCAATATCTGAAATTAGTTTTTTTTTTTTTTTGTATTTTGTGTTATTTAGTAAATATCTATCATGAGCCAGTAAATTTGGACCCTTTTACTCTCTTACGGCCAAAAGAAGTCCAAAGTGTAAATCTATTAGCCGGGTTTCCCTCTCAATAGCCATTTACTTCAAATGTTTCACTTATGTAATTATACATTATAAGTAACCTTCCTAAAAATAAAAGCCTGTTCCCCCACTCATTCATTTATCTATTCATCAATATTTATTAACATCACACTATATGTCAAATACTTTGCTGGTTTTGTATTTTTTAAGAAGTATTCAAAATGGGTGAAATCAAGTTATATATATGTGTATATATATGTCTATGTTTGTTGTTGTTGTTCTAAGGTGCTGTCGAGTCAGTTCCAACTCATAGCGACTCTACGCACAACAGAACGACACTTGGGCAGTGCCCTATCCTTACAATCATTGTTATGCTTCAGCTCATTGTTGCAGCCATTGTGTCAATCCACCTCATTGAGGGTCTTCCTCTTTCCACTGACCCTGTACTTTGCCAAGCATGATGTCTTTCTCCACGGACTGATTCCTCCTGACAAAGTACATGTTCAAAGTATGCAAGACGCAGTCTTGCCATCCTTGCTTCTAAGGAGAATTCTGGTTGTACTTCCTCCAATTCAGATTTGTCTGTTCTTTTGGCAGTCCATGGCATATTCAATACTCTTTGCCAATATCACAATTCAAAGGCGTCAATTCTTCCTTATTCATTGTCCAGCTTTCACATGCATATGATGCGATTGAAAATACCATGGTTTGGGTCAGGTGCACTTTAGTCTTCAAGGTGACATCTTTGCTTTTCAACACTTTAAAGAGGTCCTTTGCAGCAGATTTACCCGATGCAATGTGTCATTTGATTTCTTGGCTGCTGGTTCCATGGCTGTTGATTGTGGATCCAAGTAAAATGAAATCCTTGACAACTTCAAACTTTCCTCCATTTATCATGATGTTGCTCATTGGTCCAGTTGTGAGGATTTTTGTTTTCTTTATGTTGAGGTGCAATCCATACTGAAGGCTGTAGTCTTTGATCTTCATCAGTAAGTGCTTCAAGCCCTCTTCACATTCAGCAAGTAAGGTTGTGTCATCTGTTTAACGCAGGTCATTAATAAGTCTTCCTCCAGTTCTGATGTCCCTTTTTCTTCTTCATATAGTCCAGCTTCTCGGATTATTTGCTCTGCAAACAGATTAAGTAGGTATGGTGAAAGGATACAACCCTGGCACACACTTTTTCTGACTTTAAATCAGTAAGTATCCTCTTGTTCTCTCTGAACAACTGCCTCTTAATCTATGTAAAGGTTCCTCATGAGCACAATTAAGTGTTCTGGAACTCCTATTCTCCACAATGTTATCCATAATTTGTTATGATCCACACAGTTGAATGCCTTTGCATAGTCAATAAAACACAGGTAAACATCCCTCTGGTATATATGACTTGTTATAAATTATGTTGTTGTTTTTAGGTGCTGTAGAGTTGATTTCAACTTATAGAGACCCCATACATAACAGAACGAGATATTGCCTGTTTCTGTGTCATCCTCACGATAGTAGATATACTTGAGTCCATTGTTGCAGCAACTGTGTCAGTTCATCTTGTTTAGGGGTTCCCTCTCTTTCGTTGACAGTCTGCTGAGGATGATGTCCTTCTCCAGGGTCTGGTCCCTCCTGATAACATGTCTGAAGTACGTGATACAAGAGTCACCAGCCTTATCTTAAGGAGCATTCTGGTTGTGCTTCTTCCATGATAGACTTGTTCATTCTTCTGGCAGTCCATGATATATTCAATATTATTTGCCAGCACCATCATTCAAAGGCATCAATTCTTTAGTCTTCCTTATTCATTGTTCGGCTTTTGCCTGCATATGAGGTGATTGAAAATACCATGACATGGGTGAGGTGCACCTTAGTCATTAAAGTGGCATCTTTGTCAGATTAAGGCAGACTAGGAAGAGTAGGAGGAAGGAACTGGTGATCTACTTTTGAAAAAAAAAAAAAAAAAGCCAGTGAAAACCCTATGAATAGCAGCAGAATATTATCACATATATTGTAGGAAGATGAGCCCCCCCAGGTTGGAAGGCACTCAAAATATGACTGAGGAAGAGCAGTCTTCTCAAAGTGGAGCTGATCTTAATGACAAGGACGGAGTAAAGCTTTTAGGATCTTCATTTGCTAATGTGACACAACTCAAAATGAGAAAGAAAAAAAATTTGCAAACATCCATTAATAATTGAAACATGGAATGTATGAAGTATGAATCAAGGAAAATTGGAAGTCTTAGGAAATGAAATGGAACACAAAAATATATAAATTATAATTATTACTATGTAGTTTTTTGTAAAAAAACCAAAATATAGAAACATCACAGTTATCAGAAAGTATAAGCAAGTTGTTTTCCTTTTTTAATCTTTATTTTTTTTTATTACTTTGAATTAGAATTACTCTTTGTAGTGAAATCACCCCCCAAAAATTAAGCCAGGGGCAAGAAAATAGAAAAATGGGCAAAAAGATATTTCCATCAAATCCTCATTAAAAAAAAAGATTTAATCCAAATTTTGATACAATCTGGAGCAGAAGTGAAATATAAAATGTTAGATACATGAGAAACTGGGGTTGATGTTTAGAAAGAAACCCCGATATAGGTAGCCTCTTCCATCACCAAAAAAAAAAAAAATGACCAGTTGTCGTGGAGTCAATTCCTACTCATGGCAACTCCTTGCGTGTCCAAGTAGAATTGCGCTCCATAGGGTTTTCAACGGCTAACTTTTAGGAAGTACGTAACCAGGCCTTTCTCTGAGGTGCATCTGGGTGGACCTGAACCTCCATCACCAAGTATCTACTTAAAATGGTCATGATTTTAACTGCTATTGCTTGTTTCATAGCCTCATCTTACAGAAAAGGAGAAATAACTCCTTAAATTTTTTGAAGGTTTTTTTGTTAAAAGATCAATAAAAGTAGTACCACTTAAAATATTCAAATTAAATCAAAGGAATTTAAGATACCTGAGAGTTTTTTTTTTCATAATAACAGACTAAATGGTTTTATGAGCCTTTCTTTTTGCTAATGTCTGCTATTATATTATTTTTCTTGAGAAGAAATTATCTGTATAATGAAATTGGCTAGGCCTCCTGTGTATAGGATAATGCGAAGTACTTCTATACTTTTCAAATGCATTATGCTCGTAAAGAACATTAACACTTAATTTTATCAAACTTTTCAGTGTGTACCTTTCTAAAACATTAAAATAGTCGCTCAAAATTGTTTTGTCCCCATAACATCAAATTATATAAAACTATAGACTTCAGAATATGGAATTATAAATTTTAGTTTTAGTTTTTAATAGAGCTAGACATTCTGATTCCTTTTAAATAGTATTCATCAAGATCATGTAGGAACTCTAATTATGTCTGTGCCATTGAGTCAGTTCCAACCTATAGCAACCCTGTGTACAACAGAAGGAAACACTGACCAATCCAACAACATCCTCACTATCTTTTTTATGCTTGAACCCATTGTTGCAGCCACTCTGTCAATCCATCTCATTGAGGGTCTTCCTCTTTTTTGCTGACCCTTCGCCAGGGACCAATCCCTCCTGATAACATATCTAAAGTAGGTGCCATGGATTGAATTGTGTCTTCCAAAAATAAGTGTAGCCTTGTCTAGGCCATGATTCTCAGTGTTATGTAATTGTCCTTCATTTTGTAGTATTGTGTAATTTTGTGTTGTAAATGTTAAACATCTATATGTTAATGAGGTAGGATTAGTGGCAGCCTTACTAAAGTGAGTGACTCAAGTCACATCCTTACTCAAGTCACCACGTTACTCAAGTTATCACTTTCAAGTCACAGCCTTCAAGTTACCACATTTCGCCAGTCGTTGTCTTATTCAAGTTACACCCTTGCTTGAGTCACACCTTTTATCTTACAAGAGATAAAGGGAGAGAGAAGCAAGCAGAAAGGGGAGGGACCCCATTACTGCCAAAAAAGGAGAGCCAAGTGTGTAGCATGCCCTTCGGACCCAGGGTCCCTGGGCTGAGAGCCTCCTAGACCCTGGGAAAGCTTGATGCCAAGACACATGGAGATCTCCAAGGAATACTGGGACCACAGATATTGAAAAGATACAAGGACTTTCTCCCAGAGCCAAAATAGAGAGAAAGCTTTCCCCTAGAGCTGGCACCCTGAATTAGGACTTCCAGCCTCCTAAAGTGTGAGAGAATAAGTTTGTTCATTAAAACCATCCACTCGTGGTATTTTTGTTAAACCAGCACTAGATAGCTAAGACAGTAAAAAGTAGGTAAGATGAAATACCGTGATCCTCACTTCTAAGGTGCATTCAGGCTGTACTTCTTCCAAGAAAGATTTCTTCATTCTTCTGGCAGTCCATGGTGTATTCAGTATTCCTCGCCAATGCCATCATTCAAATGCATCAATTTTTCTTCAAGCTCCCTTAAACGTATTACATTTTTGAATAACCTAATCAACTAATTTCTCAAGTATTTTCTTTCCACACAATATACAGGAAAATAATAGTTTTTATTTTAATATATTATTTTAATATAATCATGTGACAGTTTCTATACTATAATTTGTAAAGCAGAAGTAGATTAATAATCAGGACCTGCTCTATTAATCTATTTCCGTAAGTCCCAAATTTCCATATACTAGAACTCTAATAACTTCTCTGGAAACCCTGGCGGCATAGTGGTGAAGAGCTACGGCTGCTAACCAAAAGGTCAACAGTTCCAATCCACCAGGGGTTCCCTGGAAACTCTATGGGACAGTTCTACTCCGCTCTATAGGGTCGCTATGAGTCAGAAACGACTCGATAGCACCGTTTTTTTTTTTTTTTTCTTTAAATAACTTCTATAAGAGGATTTTAAACTGAAGCAGCTGAAGGAATACAGTCAACTTTCTGCTATTATATGGCTTGAGGTGGAGGCGAAGGCGTTGAAAGTCTCACTTTGGCTTCAGGACATTTTCTCTGACATTAACACACGAGGGCCTTTATGTTGATGTAATGAAGCTGTTACTGCTACATGTGACTCCTAGGTCTCTTTCCCTTGTTAAGTAGAATCCAAAAGAAATAAGTTCAGCTATAAGTGCTACAGCTGCTAACCAAAGGGTCGGCAGTTCGAATCCGCCAGGCTCTCCTTGGAAACTTTATGGGGCAGTTCTACTCTGTCCTATAGCATCGCTATGAGTCGGAATCTACTAGGGGGCACTGGGTTTGGGTTTTTTTTTTTTTTTTATAGTATATAGGACAGTATTGTATATTGCATTTTAGAATACAATTATATTATCTCAAAAAGTATAATTAGTAAATGAAAGGGGTTTTCACTACAAGAAATATAAAATATATCATTATCCCAAATCTCAACATCAGCCTGAATGGATATATGGATATAACAGTGCATGAATGTAAATTTGACAATATCAATAAGTACAATAAGAAACTTTCCAAGCACTTTTTTAAGCTTTCGATTGGTGATGCAAGGGTTAAGCCGTAAGCTGTTGAGAGCTTGGTGGTTCAAACCCACCCAGTGGCTCTGTGGGCAAAATTTGGTGATCTGCCTCCATGAAGATTACATCCAAGAAAACCCTATGAAGCAATTCTACTCTGTCACATGGAGTTGGCATGAGTCGAAATCAACTCGATGGCAACTAAAAACGACAATATTATACTGTATCTATATCTACATATCTACCTACCTATACAAAATCCTGAAAGTATATGTATTTGATTTCTTATTTTACCCAAGATGACAAGGTAATGAAATGTGTATGTGAAAGTGTGCATGAATTTGTGTGTGTGGTTGTAATCTTTGCATTGTGTGTATTAAATTTACGATGATATTTTTTCCCTCTGGAAAATTAATAATGCTGTATTTAAAATTTATCTTGAATTTATCTGTTTTATATATGTATTAGAAATATGTGTATTTAATAAAATATATATTTAATAAAAGATCAGAATCTAATTTAAAAAACCTAGAAAGGTTAGATACTATAAATGTTCATCAGAAAATGGAAATCAAATTTTATTTAAATAATTTTATTTTTATCAATCTACCTTTTGTTTTTAATTTTATAATTATTTTTAGAAAACATGTTCTGATTGAGAATTTATAAACAAAAGGAACAAGGATTCTGTGTATCATCCCAACAAATGTGGGAAAATCTATTTGATGCAGTTCTTGGTTTATATTTCTCGAGAGAGTGAAAGTGCTAATATGACAAACTCTGAAAAGTGACCAAGTATTTTCTAATTACAGCTTTTATGATCCTTCTGCTCTGAAAGAATCAAATTTTCACTATCTGAGCCAGTGAGTATCGCTACCACAAATAGACATACATTGGAGGCTCCTGAACAGATGACCTGAGGAAAAGAAAACCAATAACCCTGGTGAGCCCACTCCCATTGAGAGTCACTCTTACAGGCCAAGACAGGCTTGATCTCTGCCCCCTCTGTCTTACCACATCAAAGGCCAATGTTCAACCTGAGCTGGTTCTCCCTGGCAGAGATTATGAGTAGAGGCAGCTTTCACTCCATGTTAGATGTAGCATATGGCAGGCATTTCATTTCTAGACATTCTAACTCAATGGGGGGAGGGGGGGTGTTAGAATGACCATAGCTGGCCCACATCAATGGGTGCTCATTTCCCCTACTTTCCTGATGGAAATAAAGTACATCTTGTGTTGATGGGTTGTAATGAGTTCTCATGAAGCCTGTGGCTCATCCTGTTAATAATCACGCATCATGAGCTGTCTGACTTGAAGCAGGGCCATGCATCTCTTCCTTCTGCTCTACCACTGTCTTAACAGGCTCTTCCTTCTGCTCTACCTCTGCCTTAGCAGACTCTGCCAGCATTGAATATATAGAAATTGAGCACTACAAAATTCTTAATTAACTTACACATTTTGAAAAGTATCTTTTTAATATAACTTTTGTGTTGTCATTGTGATACACTCTTACCCTCTGATAAGTACTCTTTGCAAATCATGTTAGCATCCTTTATTATCCTGGTTATCTACACCATTTTCTAAAATACTTCATTGACTCATGATATCTAAATTATGACTGAATAAAAATTATAAATCCAGGAACCTCCGCTGGCTGGGAAAACTCAAACCCCTCCAGAATGCTCTCATAGTCAGCCCTGACCCTGAACACTGCCCTGGATGAAGCAACATGTCCTGCAGTTAACTGTATTATCTCCATTTTCTACATACTTTGTAGATTTAGAGAGAAATATTCCATACACACACACACATACATATATATATACATCTTATATAAACAATCACCTCCTTAACTACTAATCTGAGTGAATTTCAGAATAAGATTGATAGATGCATTGACATATAACTACTGTTTTTATAAAATGCACTGTCTATAGTAAAATAGACCACTGTTCTTCATTTATACTGATGGGGCTAGATTGTCCATGTAGGTGACAAGGACCTCAGAAACTATAAGCTTGCCTGCCTACTGTTCCTCCTTCTTGCACACAGTAAATATTCAGACTGCATAAGTCAGTTAGTCCCTATACATACAGGATATGACCCAGGGTGAAGTAAGGAAGGAGCAGCACCCAGAAAGGGAGCACACCTCATTTGCAGAGTGACAGGTTTGCTCTGAAAGTGGCTTAGAGGCTTCCAGTCAAACATCTGCCTATCTCAATGTGTCAGAGGCCATATCATCTCTTATAAGGTGTCTTCAGTTGAGAATGTAGTAAAGATGAAGGCTGTAAATCCTCAAGTGGCATTGTTCATCTCACAGCATTTCAAAAAGTGATGTGAAGCTCAGAGAAATGCCAGGTAGAATTGGCTGATGAAAGTGGAGGTGGGAGCAGAGGAAGGTAGAGGGGTCGGGAGCAACTTTCTATATCAAGAACAGGGGAAAGAAGCAAGTTAGTACTTATTGAACCCCTACTATGTGACAGAAGCTTTACAAATATTACCTCCATCAGTCCTTGGAACCAGAGATTTTGATCAGACATTACTATCCATGTTTTACAGAGGTGTTCAGCCATATATCAATATATTGATATATCTATCTATATCTATATAGATAGATAGGTAGATAGATGATAGATAGATAGATAGATAGATAGATAGATAGATAGATAGATAGATAGATAGATAGATAGATAGATAGATAGATATAAGAACTTAGCGTATGTTTCACACTGTTATCCAATTGTAATGTAAGAAAGGAAAAGGGAAGTTGCCCTCAGTATGTTCATAGAAAAGGGAGGGAGGGAGAGAGACATCTAAGAAGGTAATTACGGTTCAGTACAATGAGTTGAGGAAGGGCAGGAAAGAAGGGGCTCCTAGTCCAGTGTATTCCTCAGAAAAAGCATATTCTCTAGACCAGTGCCAGTCGAGAAAATGTGAACTCCTCCATAAATTAAGTGTAGATATTGAAATTAGGCACTTGAAATCTTTTCTAGCAATGCGACATTGCAATGATATCCAAAGCACAATCACTTTTCTGGTTATTCTAATAATTGTGTTTATTTACTTTTATAGCATTTTTCAAAAATTTTGATTCATGTTGGACTGGGGTTTAAACAAAGAAAAGAACTAGTTCTTCCCCACATTTTTTTGAGGAGCATTAACCTAATGTGTGGGTAGAAGGAGGGTATCCAGGAGGACAGAACAGCATAACTGACTCTTGGCATGTAAGATGCTTTGATGACTCAGGTTCCTTTCAATGTGGCAGGTTCCTTCCAACGGGCCAAGTGAAAAAGGGAGACAAGAACAATTCAAACTGAGAAATATCATGTAGAAATGAGGAGACAATCTCATAACTTAAATCTCTTTTAGAAATTAACCCAGTTTGTAAACTTCTGAGTCAAGATTCCAACTCAATTTTAGTTATAAAGTTTATACTTGTTCCACTCTTACCACAGTATTGTAGTAAAATCGATGATAGATGGATAGAAGGTAGTTTCTCATCCTTCATAACTGAGCCTAGGGTAGGGATAGCCTAACTACTTTGATCCTCCAGGACATATTTTACTGGCCATGCTCTTTTTGTTGAGAACAAAATACAGATGGCGGGGGGTGGGGTGGGGGGGGAGTGAGCAACAAGCCCTCAACCACAGGATGAGAAAAGAAAAGAGGGAGTGGGGCACATTTTAACTCCTGAACTTGCCCTGAGAACTACTTAGCAGTAGAAGTAGCTTCTGAGACACTGAAGATCTCAAGACGGTACTTTTTTTGTTCAGAAATGTTAATTTTAATAATGTTTTAAATTAAATCTCATTAAATAGTAGACTTTTTTTTTAAGTTTTATTATCTCCTGTTTAGCTAGTTCAAATCATGTCTTTAGGTTTACCCCATGTATTTCAGTGAAGTAGCCAAAGTTTTTTGTTTTTGTTTCTTTTTAATAGAATGTCAGTACACACTTGCAATACAAAATTCGGAAACATCCAGGAAACAAAATTCAGTTAAATCATTGATTTCATTTATTTATACTTTCTATTAGCAAAGTCATTATGTTAACCATATCTATATCCAAGTGGTGCTTGATTAGTCCTGAGTCCTACAAGACACTAAGTCACGGTCCAAACAGCAAAAACCCTCACCTGCTAAGTAAAAGATGGTAGTTTGAATCCATCCAGAGGTGTCCCAGAAGAAAGCCTTGGTGATCTACTGAAAAATCAGCCATCGAAAACCCTGTGATACTCAGTTCCACTCTGACACACATAGAGTTGCCATGAGTTAAAAAGAATTGACTTGACAGCAACAGCTTTTCCAGTTAATCTCAATTACTTTCAATTAATTTCTGTTAATCAAGATAGATAATTTTATTCATAATTGGGTGAAAGATTTCTTGTTGAGAAAGGAAAGTATGAGACCAACCAGGGAGCAATGCAGACCTGGGATCAGATCACAGCACAGGACCGGATTTTGAAGGCAAAGGACAGAGACCGCAGCCCTGGCTCAGTTATGACAAGAGGTATTCTAGAGCTCCCTGTGCACCGAGGCTGGGATTCAGAACCCAGAGCGGAACCTGGGTAGAAGAGTAGTCATCATGGTACGAGAATGGGTAGGATGGGCTCTGATGCAATACAACTTCATATGATGTGGTATCGGTGGAAGGGTTTGGTGCAGGGCTGGGCTCAGACATGGAGTTGAGGTGGTATTAGCTGAATCAGAATCTGAGAGGGTCTGCTGCACTGTTAGCAACCAGTGTGGATGGGCTGCATGTAAAGGATCACACAAAGATTATCAAACTGGAGCATGTGTCAGAATGAACTGGAATGTTTGTTAAAAAATGCACCTTCCCTGACACAATTGCAGAGATTCCAATTCACTGAGTCCGGAGTGAGCAAAGGGATCTTTACCTTAACAAGCTTCCAAGGTAATTCTGAAGGAGATTTCTGATGAGAAAAGCTGGGTTAGGAGGTAAATGTGAGCTAAAATAAGTCACAGAGGTTACCTCCAGCCAGGCAGGGGGAGCCATAATAATCATATCATCTAATAAAATATTTCTTGAGGGCACCAATGGGAAGGCAGAATTTACCCTCCTAAGGTTCCCTCATCCAGGCTATAAAACACGGATATGTATAATCATTACATTATGATGCCTCAAATTTCCATAGGCTACTAAGAAATTGCTAAGAACTTTCACAATTCTCAATTCAAATATTTAAATTCATGTTAACAAACAAATGAAGTGCATGACAGGAAGTCAAGAAAGGGAACCCGTTTTTCAAGGAAAAAGGGGAGGAGATTCAAATTCTAGTTCTGTCCTTTACTTAATGTATCACTATTTATACACTGTTTAGCTGCTCCACACCATCAGGCTCCTTCTAAGTAAAATAAGAATAATGTATATCTTTTGCAAATAATTAATATGGGAATTAAATTAGTAGCATATACACAAGTAAAATACACATATTTTACCATGCATGACACATAGCGGAACCGCCAATTTTTTTTTTTTTATTGTACTTTAGATGAAGGTTTACAGAACAAACTAGCTTCTCATTAACGTTAATACATATATTGTTTTATGACTTTGGTTAACAACCCCATGACATGTCAGTACTCTCCCTTTTCTAGGTTCTCTATTATCAGCTTTCCTGTCTCTTTCTGCCTTTTAGTCCTTGCCCCTGGGCTGGTGTGCCCCTTTAGTCTCATTTTGTCATATGGATCTGTTTCATCTTTGGCTAAAAGGTGAACCTCCAGAGTGACTTCATTACTGAGGTAAAAGGGTGTCCGTGGACCATACTCTCAGGGTTTTTCCAGTCTCTGTCTGGCTAGGAAGTCTGGTTTTTTTTTTTTTTTTGAGTTAGAATTTTGTTCTACATTTTTCTCCAGCCTTATCTGGGACCTTTTTTTGTGATCCCTGTCAGAGCAGTCATGGTGATAGCCAGGTACCATCCAGTTATACTACACTCAGTCTGGTGGAGGCTGTGGTAGATGTGGTCCATTAGTCCTTTGGACTAATCTTTCCCTTGTATCTTTATTTTTCTTCAGAATCTCCAAATTTTTAATGGATTGATAAATGAATGAAAAAAAAAATATTCAGAAGGAAGAGATGCCTTTTATGAAAATAAACCAAAGGCTTACTAATTTGATGTGTTAGCTTCTAAGTTAATGGCAAAAGTGAAGACAACTTTTTCCTTATTATTTTTGATTACCAATTTCTTTCTTTTTCTTTTTTTTCTCATTTGTCTTTTTAACCAGTAAAATCACTGGAGTGATAATTTTGTATTTCATACTGCTTTTATACCCTTGGTGTAAATCATTTAAAATATAATTTAAACATCAGAAGAGCCTACAAGACTTTGTATTTAACACTCTGTAACCACTGAGAAAAAGGAATGCTGTCAAGTGTTTTGCATTTTGAATATTCTATCTATCTTCGTCAGCACTTCCGTGAATCTCCAGAGTTTGGACTACAAGTAGTCCCACTGAAGCTCCCATTTACTGGAGCTTTCTTCCATGTTAACCCTTCAATTGGCCTCATATACAGATATCACAGTCTCATCTTGATTTCACTGGGTTAAGGCAGAACTAGCATTTTCCTTGTCACATTCCATTTATTTCCCAGCACATGTTGCGGCATACGTTAAGCCCATTTTCTGTGGAGCTGCTATTGAAGCGTAGAACCATGAACATTTGGATGGCATCATGCCCTCCAAATGGGTTGAAGAAAAATAAGGCAGACAGAAGGACTGTCACAGAAGACATGCTGTTTCCAATCTGTAACATCTACTTCATGCTACACAGATCTCCAAGTTTCCCCCAGTAATAGAAGAAATGGTGCGAGTTAGAGGTAGACTGTACTTTTCTATTTGTAAATGCTTTCATCTACACAGTTTAATAATCATGACAACATTGAGGCATAAGTAATATTCTAATGCTTATTTTAGAGCTCTAGGAACTTAGGCACAAAAAAGATTACATACATTTTCCAATATCACATGTAAAACTACATGGCAGGTCCTTATGTCAAATCCTAGACACCTCTCAAAATGACAGTGTGCCTCCTAACAAAAAACCAGAAACCAAACCCACTGCCATCAAGTCGATTCTGACTCACAGCGACCCTATAGGACAGAGTAGAACTGCGCGATAGAGTTTCCAAGGAGTGCCTGGCGGATTCGAACTACCGACCTCTTGGTTAGCAACCATGGCACTTAACCACTATGCCACCAGGGTTTCTGCCTCCTAACAGGAAGGCCCTAAAATGAATAAGTTACCAAACAAGTCAACAGAAGATATGCACAGGGCAAGATAAGTTTTCCAGTGCGAAACATCTGCTTTTACCTTTTTTTGCATAATTTGATTCAATAAACCTTCTCCTATCACACTTTCCTCTACTCAAAGGAATTCTTATTTATTACCATTCTGGGACACAGGAGCTTGATTTCCAGACCATAACCACTGCCTGCCTACTGTAGTTGAATTCCACAGCTCTGACAGCTGTGATAAAGGATCAATACTGAGGGCTTGACCCCTGATCAGGATATTTCTTAGTGCTGGGTGGTTTAATTCACTAGGTTCTAAACATTCTGAACATTTTTCAGTGCTATCCATGAATAAGATCATAGGTTGTGATGCGAAGGCTTTGCAACCAGTTCCACTTGACTTGGTTCATAACAGCATTTGTTCCAATTACACTTTGCATACTCCAGTTAACCAATTCTATAGATAAAGTAACTTCAAGTATATCATCTATTTTCAGAAGCCTTTTTCTGTTGTACATTATGCAAACTCTAAGTCTTTTACTAAAGCAGGACATAATCACTGTCATAAATTCCTAGAGCTGTTGTAGCAAAATGCCACTAAATAGGTGGCTTGCAAGAACAGAACCTTAGCACCTTGCAGTTCTGAGGCTTAGCAAAATGCCACTAAATAGGTGGCTTATAAGAACAGAACTTTAACACCTTGTAGTTCTGGGGCTTAGGAGTCCAAAATCGGGGAATCGACCATGTTGATTTCTTCTGATGGCTCTGAGGGAACCTCCTTTATGCCTCTCCTCCAGCTTCTGGTAATGGGCAGCAATCCTTGGAATACCCTGGCTTGTAGAAACATCTCCACATGTCCATCATCTCTCTGTCTCTGTTTATCTTCTCATCTTTTATAAGGACTTCAGTCATACAGAATTAGGACACACCCTACTCCAGCAGACCTCATGGTATCCAAACTGATAACATCTTCAAAGACTCTATGCCCATACAGGGCCACGTTCACAGTTATAGGTGGTAGGTTTTCACCATATCTTTTTGGAGAACACAATTCAATTTGTAACAACTACATAAAGGATTATGTGTTTTGCACTCTTGGGACTTTAAAACTAAAATCTGGGAGGATTTTAGTTGTTTATTATTTTCTAGCAAGGTTTTTATATAATGATCTAATCAAGTACCTTACTAAAATCAGCTAGGAATCCTGTAACTCCATCATTAGAAATTTGATTAACTGCCTCAGATACATTTTTTTCAGCTTGAGGATATGGCTGGCCATTCCAAGTCAGATGAATCCAAGCATGGGACCATGTGGTTTTAGGTCAAGCTAAACTTCCCCATCCACATAAGAAAATGCTGCATAAATGGTATTATAAGTTTCTGTCAAGTCAGCTCTTACTCATAGCAATAGTACATATAACAGAATGCGACATTGTCTGGTTTTGCAGCATCTTTATGATTGTTGGTATGTTTGAGACCATTGTTGTAATGACTTTTAACCTGGGGGCACCGGGGCTCATCTTCCAGCACAAAATCAGTCAACATTCTGTCGTGACCCGTAAGGTTTTAACTGACTCATTTTCAGAAGTAGATAGCCATATCTTTCTTCCTAGTCTGTCGTAGCCTGAAAGCTCTGTTGAAATCAGTTTACCATGGGTGACACTGATAGTATTTGAAATACTGTTGGCATGTCTTCTAGCATCATAAAAAAAATAGCAACATGCAAACCACCACAGTACAAAGCACTGACAGAGAAGTGCTGTATTTTACACAAATAACATGGATTTTCTATGTTTGTTTGCCCACCACATCCTTCCCCAACAAGGTATTTTCATAAGTGCCACTATGCCAGTCCTTTTTACATGTTGCCATAAAAAGTAGCATAGAACACTCACAAAACTACCTCACAGGAGGATGGCTAGGTTGGCATTAAAACATACAAGGTGCATGTTATTTGCGTGAAAATAACAGTAGTGGTATAAACACAGCTAAAGCTAATATTTTAAGGAAAGAAATATCCCCTCCTGCTCTCCTCACATTGCTCCTAATCCCAGAATGAAGGATGTGTTTCCCTTCCTTCTCCTTAACACTTCAATTCTGTCTTGCCACTCTCTGCTTCTCTACCTATCCTACTCAGAAAAAGGATTGCTAACCCTACTGGTCACAGGTAAGGACCTTATTTGGCACACTTTTCTAGGTTATAAGGTTAATGTGTATTAAAGAATAAAGTGTCTTTAATAAGAACTTGAAGAGTTTGCCCTTTTCTACCACTTTTTTGCCCCCTCCCCCTTTTTATTTCCTTTTCTGGACATGCAAATGGATAACTCTTAGATTTAGGGGGAGAGAAGGAGACATTGTTTGGTCCTGCAGATACATACTTTATGTCACCCACATTTGGTTGAAGAAAATCAATAAGTAGAGAATTCGGTACTAATAAAGTGGTAGTTTTCCTTCCCTTTTGGCTTTTGATCCTTAAGTTGGGAGCAGGGCTTTGAATCACTGCTGAGAATTTGCATTTCTAACAAGTCCCCAGGCCATGCTAATGATGCTGGCTAGGGACCAATTCTGTGAATCACTAGTAGAGCAGAGGTCCTCAAAATTTACTGTAAGTAAGAGTCACCTGGGAATTTTGTTAAACTATGGATTCTAATTCAGTATATCTATAGGGTCTCTATGAGTCAGAATTGACTTGACAGCAAAGAGGATTTTTGGGGGGAGGGTAAAAATGCAAATTCTCAGCAGGGGTTCGAACTCCAATGAACTGATTTGAAGAACCAGTTTGGAGGTACCCTAAACAAACTGTAGGCATTCTCTGGGCTCCAAGTTAAAAAAAAAAAAAAAATTGGCACCGAGTTGATTCTGACCCATTGCAACCCTACAGGATGGAGTAGAACAGCCCACATAGGGTTTCCAAGGCTGTAATCTTTTTTAATCTTTATAGGAGCAGACTGCCACATCTTTCTCCCCCAGAGCTGATTGTAGGTTCGAACCACTGACCTTTCAGTTAGCAGTAGAGTACTGAACCACTTTGCCACCAGGGCTCC
The DNA here is from genome assembly GCF_030014295.1 of Loxodonta africana. Classification (NCBI taxonomy): domain Eukaryota; kingdom Metazoa; phylum Chordata; class Mammalia; order Proboscidea; family Elephantidae; genus Loxodonta; species Loxodonta africana. The sequence goes on from NC_087361.1 coordinate 46,626,991, forward strand.
TTGGCCTCTAAATTAATACCATTAAAGTATTATAATACCAAATCTCTAATTTTAATGACTCAATGGGAATCTCAGGTCTCACACTTACTTGTTCATGTCCAGGTACTCAGTCTTTACTAAGTCTTGTTGTATACTAGAAGCCACTTTTTAAACACTGAATAGTTTACACTGTAGAAGGCATAACACTGCTCCAGAATTCTAGAGGTCTTTGGCTTGACTCTTCTAATTGGACTTGGCAGAGACTCCACACAGCATCTTTATGCATTGAATCTGATGTTTCAAATGGCCTAATCAGCACAGTAACTTACACCACAGCCTGAAGTCTAAATTGGTAGCCATCTAAGTCACAATAAAGGGATAAAAACAATATTATCAAATATTCCCCGATGGAAGAGGAGAAAAGTGGGGTGCAGAACTCAAATTCACGTAAAAAGACCAGACTTAATGGCCTGACTGAGACTAGTGGAACCCCAGAAGACATGGCCCCTAGACTCTCTGCTAACCCAGAACTAAAACCATTCCCAAAGCCAACTCTTTAGACAAAGATTAGAGTGGACCGTAAGACATAAAATGATACTCGTGAAGAGTGTGCTTCTTAGTAGATACATAGTAGATACACGAGACTAAATGGGCGTCTTCTGTCCAGAGGAAAGATGAGAAAGCAGAAAGGGATAGAAGGTGGTTGAATGGACACGGGAAACCTGGGCTGGAAAGGCGGAGTGTGCTGTCACATTATACTGATAGCAACTAGGGTCACGTAACAATGTGTGCATAAATTTTTGTATGAGAAACTAACCTGAGTTGTAAACTTTCACTTAAAGCACAATAAAAAAAAAAAAAAGAATAAAATGGGGAAATACAATAAAAAAAGAGCAGTATTACCAAATATAGAATGTGTGTCTCCAAAATCCAAGTGCTGTGTTTCTTTCATAACAACAGAAAGTAAAGAACAACAATAAATTCTTTCTCTTAAGATGGCTTGGCCTGCCTCAAAATCACCTAAGCCTCTAAACCTCACTCTGAAACTTCCTCAGTATTTATCTCCTGTTCTCTGGTATGTATGTGTCTTATTAGGCATTTAGATTACTCATCACTTTCTGCTCACTGTGTCCAGTTAGCAAGACGCCATCAACAGAGTTGATCATTCTGATATTTTACATCATCTCAAGATGGTAAATTTCCTTTTGGATTATGTTTTAACAAAGAGCAGGGAAATTATAATTCTGGCTGAAGACAGAAAAGGAAACTACTGTATCCCCATGTCATGCCAAACTGCTTTTGATTTCCTTTCTCATGTGGATGGAGAAGAATGTTTTCACCAAAGCAATGACCAAGTGCCAGAAGTTATATTGATGTGTTCCAGTAAAGATCTCACATTCAGAATAGCCTCTGTGCTTAGGGCTACCCCTTCTTTAAGGAACGGATCCATCTGCACATCCAAACTTCTATGGCACTGTATGTCCAATTCTGCCAACAATATGGGACTATAAATCTGAGCTACCAGTTATTCACCAGGGCATTTCAACATAAGAGCAATGGTTCTCAAGAGCACTGTATCTTTGGAAGAGTCCCATAAAAACAATTTCATCTAGAAAACTGATATATGAAACAGTAAGGATGGAACTACTCTGCTTAAGTTAGGAGTGGAGGTAGCACTACCTTGGCAGCTTCTTGGTGGAAATCTAAGGCTCTGAGGAACACAATCACAAACCACTGTCCTGAAGGAACAGATAATCTAAGACCACTAATATAAGATGGTGCATGTTTATCCTAGATAGCCAACTACCCAGTGTATGAGTGTCTTCTACAACATTCTTCATGGATAGTTATCTAAGCCCTCGTATAAATGCTTTCAGAGAACTAATTCTTCTAAAGATTCCATTTCACTCCTGAGCAACTCTTAATAGTGTTTCATTTTACTGAGCCAGCATTTATACCTCAACAATTTGCAATCTTAATCAAACTTTTAGTGAAGTTACAACATGTTTCACGCTATTTGCCTTTTGCTGTACTTTGAAGTAATAGAGGTAGATGTATTTTGGTGTGGTTTAAAGTTTTGTAAAGTTATAGTATTTCGTTCTTGTTATCTATTAGGACAAATTGAGGAATCATAGCAAAAGTATTGGGACAGAGTTGGAGAGAGAGATGTGGGATGAATCCGGAGCCCTTGTACTGCTCATGCATATAGTTATCAAGCATCTGTGTTGCATACTTGCACCCAACCTTGTCCAGAGCACAGATGCCATTAAGCTTCCATCTTAAAGGCAACTTTGTTCTTCATGGTGTACTAACAAGGGATCTGTACATAATCTCACCAAATTTCTCACTTGGCCTGCGCTGACTTTGTCAGCTCTTTAGTAAATTACATGCAAGGGTAAAGAAGACAAACTTGCCTGCTGATAAACCACATCCTTTATTTTCTTTTTTTCCTGTGATGCATCAGATGACACCATCAGGCATAAAGCATCATATGCCTCATATAACAAATGTATAATTAAACACTTAAGGCGAAAATAAATGAGCTCCCAAAAAAATGATCTTTTGTATCAGAAAGGGGAGAGATGTTTCGGAAGAGTGAACAAAGCTTTTCATCCTGCTGGGAAACACAACAGACAACTGCATCAGAAAAAATATGATTAGCAGGAGGATGTTAAGTTCTCAGCTGCTAACAGAAAGGTCAGCACTTAGAACCCACCAGCTGCTGCACAGGAGAAAGAAATGGCAGTTGGCGTCCATAAAAATTACAGCCTTGGAAACCCTATGGTGGAGTTCTGCTGTGTCCTATAGCGTTGCTATGAGTATTATACATGAGGAGTCCCTAACTGGTGCAAGGAGTTAATGCTCTTGGTGGTTAACCAAAAGTTTGGAGGTTCGAGTACACTCAGAGGCATCTTGGAAGAAAGGCCTGGCAATCTACTTCTGAAAATCGGCCCTGGGAAACACTATGAAGCACAATTCTGACACACATGGGATCACCAGGAATTGGAATTGGCTCAATGGCAACTGGTTTATTATATTTGAGGTGCTTTTCTTATGACACCGCTTACGGCATGTATGATTATTTCCATTTTACAGTCAATGCTTAGCCCTGGGAAGTAACCAAAAAAGTCAGATGTCTGTTAATATCCAGTCTATTAAAATCCAGTTGTTTTTCTCTCTTTAAACTCAAGCACACAGCTACTCCTAGAATTTTTCTATATAAAATTACCATTAGAATTTTTATCTTTTCCAAAGCAAACGAAAGTTTTACATAGTGATTAACATACATTATTATTATTATGTTTTAGAAACCTTTGTCTTATAAATGTAACTTTTAGAAACCTTGCTTATTATAAACGAAACAGCATTTGTCTTATTTTCCTGATGTATTGATATTTAGTCTTATTTTGTAAATTCACTTTTCCTCAATCTAAAACAAGGTATATTTGATTGTAATAATTTTGAAGAGTTTACTAGTATTACTCTCTAGGTATAAATCTTTGCTATATTTTTTTTTTCTTAAATATGTTTATCTATTTCTGCTATCACCTCCTTTTTAAGTATCTTGAGTTATATATATTACAAACTAACAAAAAGTTGAAACTACAGGAACATCAGATAAGGAAATGGGGGAGGTGAAAAGAAGGAAAGGAACCCAAAAACTAACATACATGTGGCACTCCTGCCATCTTGTGGGTTTTAGGTGTCATCCAAGGAGCTAATGTAACCTTTTTTTTTTTTTTTTACCCCCCTCAGGGCTTTTTTTAAAGGAGTATTTTGGTACATTTTAGGATTGAAAGGGTCAACTACTCAAACGTATCGTACTCATTAAAAACAAAGTTAAAATTACAAAATGGAACTTATTCTTAAATGAGAAAAAAATATGTAACTATAGTTATAATCTATATCTACACTTTATCTACACTTATGCCTGTAAGTATGGTATAGCTTAGGGTTGCTATGAGCCAGAATCAACTCCATGGCAATTTTTTTTTTTAATACCTATAATACCATAGCTCTAAGCATTATATATTGTATAATGATAAATGGAGCCCTGGATGTGCAGTGGTTAAGAGCTCAGCTGCTAACCAAAAGGTCAGCAGTTTCAATCCACCAGCTGCTCCTTGGAAACCCTATGGGGATGTTCTACTCCGTCCTCCAGGATCCCTCTAAATCAGAATGAACTCGACAGCAAAGTCATTGCTGTTGTTGTTTTTTAAATAATTTTTATTGTGCTTTAAGTGAAAGTTTACAAATCAAGTCAGTCTGTCACATATAAGCTTATATACATCTTATTACATACTCTCATTTACTCTCCCCCTAATGAGTCCCACTCCCTCCTTCCAGTCTCTCCTTTCCTAACCATTTTGCCAGTTTCTAACCCTCTCTACCCTCCCATCTCCCCTCCAGACAGGAGATGCCAACACAGTCTCAAGTGTCCACCTGATACAAGTAGCTCACTCTTCATCAGCATCTCTCTCCAACCCATTGTCCAGTCCCTTCCATGTCTGATGAGTTGTCTTTGGGAATGGTTCCTGTCCTGGGCCAACAGAAGGTTTGCAGACCATGGCTGCCGGGATTCTTCTAATCTCGGTCAGACCATTAAGTCTGGTCTTTTTGTGAGAATTTGGGGTCTGCATCCCACTAATCTCCTGCTCCCTCAGGGGTTCTCTGTCGTGCTCCCTGTCAGGGCAGTCATCGGTTGTGCCCAGGCACCATCTAGTTCTTCTGGTCTCAGGATGATGTAAGTCTCTAGTTCATGTGGCCCTTTCTGTCTCTTGGGCTCATAGTTATCGTGTGACCTTGGTGTTCTTCATTCTCCTTTGATCCAGGTGGGTTGAGACCAATTGATGCATCTTAGATTGCCGCTTGTTAGCATTTAAGACCCCAGATGCCACACTTCAAAGTGGGGTGCAGAATGTTTTCTTAATAGAATTTATTTTGCCAATTGACTTAGAAGTCCCCTTAAGCCATAGTCCCCAAACCCCTGCCCTTGCTCCGCTGACTTTCGAAGCACTCAGTTTATCCCGGAAACTTCTTTGCTTTTGGTCCAGTCCAGTTGAGCTGACCTTCCCTGTATTGAGTATTGTCCGTCCCTTCACTGGAAGTAGTTCTTATCTACTAACTAATCAGTAAATAACCCTCTCCCACGCTCCCTCCCTCCCCCTCTCATAACCACAAAAGAATGTGTTCTTCTCAGTTTATACTATTTCTGAACATCTTATAATAGTGGTTTTATACAATATTTGTCCTTTTATGTCTGACTAATTTCACTCAGCATAATGTCTTTCAGGTTCCTCCATGTTACGAAATGTTTCACAGATTCGTCACTGTTCTTTATCGATGCGTAGTATTGCATTGTGTGAATATACCATAATTTATTTAACCATTCGTCCGTTGATGGACACCTTGGTTGCTTCCAGCTTTTTGCTATTGTAAACAGAGCTGCAATAAACATGGGTGTGCATAGATCTGTTCCTGTAAAGGCTCTTATTTCTCTAGGGTATATTCCCAGGAGTGGGATTTCTGGGTTGTATGGTAGTTCTATTTCTAACTGTTTAAGATAACGCCAGATAGATTTCCAAAGTGGTTGTACCATTTTACATTCCCACCAGCAGTGTGTAAGAGTTCCAATCTCTCCACAGCCTCTCCAACATTTATTATTTTGTGTTTTTTGGATTAATGCCAGCCTTGTTGGAGTGAGATGGAATCTCATCGTAGTTTTAATTTGCATTTCTCTAATGGCTAATGATCGAGAGCATTTTCTCATGTATCTGTCAGCTGCCTGAATATCTTCTTTAGTGAAATGTGTGTTCATATCCTTTGCCCACTTTTTGATTGGGTTCTTTGTCTTTATAACAGAATCATATAGATTTTAGAGATAAGGCGCTGGTCAGAGATGTCATAGCTGAAAATTCTTTCCCAGGCTGTAGGTGGTCTTTTTACTCTTTTGGAGAAGTCTTTAGATGAGCATAGGTGTTTGATTTTTAGGAGCTCCCAGTTATCTGGTTTCTCTTCGTCATTTTTGGTAATGTTTTGTATTCTGTTTATGCCTTGTATTAGGGCTCCTAGGGTTGTCCCTATGTTTTCTTCCATGATCTTTATCGTTTTAGTCTTTATGTTTAGGTCTTTGATCCACTTGGAGTTAGTTTTTGTGCATGGTGTGAGGTATGGGTCCTGTTTCATTCTTTTGCAAATGGATATCCAGTTATGCCAGCACCATTTGTTAAAAAGACTATCTTTTCCCCAATTAACTGACACTGGGCCTTTGTCAAATATCAGCTGCTCATATGTGGATGGATTTATACCTGGGTTCTCAATTCTGTTCCATTGGTCTATGTGCCTGTTGTTGTACCAGTACCAGGCTCTTTTGACTACTGTAGCTGTATAATAGGTTCTAAAATCAGGTGGAGAGAGGTCTCCCACTTTCTTCTTCTTTTTCAGTATTGCTTTACTTATCTGGGGCTTCTTTCCCTCCCATATGAAGTTGGTGATTTGTTTCTCCATCACATTAAAAAATGTCATTGGAATTTGGGTTGGAAGTGCATCGTATGTATAGATGGCTTTTGGTAAAATAGACATTTTTACTATGTTAAGTCTTCCTATCCATGAGCAAGGTATGTTTTTCCACTTAAGTAGGTCCTTTTTGGTTTCTTGTAGTAGTACTTTGTAGTTTTCTTTGTATAGGTCTTTTACATCTTTGGTAAGGTTTATTCCTAAGTATTTTATCTTCTTGGGGGCTACTGTGAATGGTATTGATTTGGTGATTTCCTCTTCAATGTTCTTTTTGTTGATGTAGAGGAATCCAAGCGATTTTTGTATGTTTACCTTGTAACCTGAGACTGCCAAACTCTTCTATTAGTTTCAGTAGTTTTCTGGAGGATTCTTTAGGGTTTTCTGTGTATAAGATCATGTCATCTGCAAATAGAGATAATTTTACTTCTTCCTTTCCAATCCAGATGCCCTTTATTTCTTTGTCTAGCCTAATTGCTCTGGCTAGGACCTCTAGCACAATATTGAATAAGAGCGGTGATAAAGGGCATCCTTGTCTGGTTCCCATTCTCAAGGGAAATGCTTTCAGGCTCTCTCCATTTAGAATGATATTGACTGTTGCCTTTGTATAGATGCCCTTTATTATGTTGAGGAATTTTCCTTCAATTTGTATTTTGCAGAGAGTTTTTATCATAAATGGGTGTTGGACTTTGTCAAATGCCTTTTCTGCATCAATTGATAAGATCATGTGGTTTTTGTCTTTTGTTTTATTTATATGGTGGATGACATTAATGGTTTTTTCTAATATTAAACCAGCCTTGCATAGCTGGTATAAATCCCACTTGGTCGTGGTGGATTATTTTTTTTGATATGTTGTTGAATTCTATTGGCTAGAATTTTGTTGAGGATTTTTGCATCTATGTTCATGAGGGATACAGGTCTGTAATTTTCTTTTTTTTTGTGGTGTCTTTTTTGGGGGGGTTTTGGTATCAGGGATATACTGGCTTCATAGAATGAGTTAGTGGTATTCCATCCTTTTCTATGCTTTTAAAGACCTTTAGTAGTAGTGGTGTTAATTCTTCTCTGAAAGTTTGGAAGAACTCTGCAGTGAAGCCATCCGGGCCAGGGCTTTTTTTTTTGTTGGGAGTTTTTTGATTACCTTTTCAATCTCTTTTTTTGTTATGGGTCTATTTAGTTGTTCTACTTCTGATTGTGTTAATTTAGGTAGTGTTTTTCTAGGAATTCATCCATTTCTTTTAGGTTTGCAAATTTGTTAGAGTACAATTTTTCGTAATAATCTGATATGATTCTTTTAATTTCAGTTGGGTCTGTTGTGATGTGGCCCATCTTGTTTCTTATTCAGGTTATTTGTTTCCTTTCCTGTATTTCTTTAGTCAGTCTGGCCAATGGTTTATCAATTTTGTTAATTTTTTCAAAGAACCAGCTTTTGGCTTTGTTAATTCTTTCAATTGTTTTTCTGTTCTCTATTTCATTTAGTTCAGCTCTAATTTTTACTCTTTGTTTTCTTCTGGGGCCTGATGGATTCTTTTGTTGCTCACTTTCTATTTGGTCAAGTTGTAGGGACAGTTCTCTGATTTTGGCTCTTTCTTCTTTATGTATGTGTGCAATTTATTGATGTAAATTGACCTCTGCGCACTGCTTTTGCTGTGTCCCAGAGGTTTTGATAGGAAGTGTTTTCATTTTCTTTGCATTCTATGAATTTCTTTATTCCTTCTTTAATGTCTTCTATAACCCAGTGTTTTTTGAGCAGGGTATTGTTCAGTTTCCCAGTATTTAATTTCATTTCCCTGATTTTTCTGTTATTGATTTCCACTTTTATGGCCTTGTGTCTGAGAAGATGCTTTGTAATATTTCGATGTTTTGAATTCTGCAAAGGTTTGTTTTATGACCTAGTGTGTGATCTATTCTAGAGAATGTTCCATGTGAACTAGAAAAAAAAGTATACTTTGCAGCTGTTGGCTGGAGTGTTCTGTATAAGTCTATGAGGTCAACTTGGTTGATTGTAGCAATTAGGTCTTCCGTGTCTCTACTGAGCTTCTTACTGGATGTCCTGTCCTTCTCCGAAAGTGGTGTGTTGAAGTCTCCTACTATAATTGTGGAGGTATCTATCTCACTTTTGAGTTCTGTTAAGGTTTGTTTTATGTATCTTGCAGCCCTGTCATTGGGTGCATAAATATTTAATATGGTTATGTCTTCCTGGTCAATTGTCCCTTTTATCATTATATAGTGTCCTTCTTTATCCTTTTTCGTGGATTTAACTTTAAAGTCTATTTTGTTGGAAATTGATATTGCTACTCCTGCTCTTTTTTGATTGTTGTTTGCTTGATATATTTTTTTCCATCCTTTGAGTTTTAATTTGTTTGTGTCTCTAAGTCTAAGGTGTGTCTCTTGTAGGCAGCGTATAGACAGATCATGTTTCTTTATCCAGCCTGAGACTGTCTGTCTCTTTTTTAGTGGATTTAGTCCATTTACACTCAGCGTAATTATAGAGAAGTATGTGTTTAGTGCTGTCATTTTGATGCCTTCTGTGTGTGTTGTTGACAATTTCATTTTTTCACTTACTTTTTTGTGCTGAGACATTTTTCTTTGTAAATTGTGTGTTCCTCATTTTCATAGTAGTTGAATTTATGTTTGCTGGGTCGTTATGTTTTTCTTGGTTTTTATTTTGAGTTATGGAATTGTTAGATCTCTTTGTGGTTACCTTAATATTTACCCCTATTTTTCTAAGGAAAAACCTAACTTGTATCGTCCTATATTGCCTTGTTTTCCTCTCCATATGGCAGTTCTATGCCTCCTGTATTTAGCCCCTCTTTTTGATTATTTTTATCTTTTCCATAATGACTTCAATGATTCCCTGTTTTGAACATTTTTTCTTTTTAAAATTAATCTTAATTTGTTTTGTGATTTCCCTATTTGAGTTGATATCAGGATGTTCTGTTCTGTGACCTTGTGTTGTGTTCTGATGCTATTGATTTTCTAACCAACTTCCTTTAGTATTTCTTGTAGCTTTGATTTGGTTTTAGCAAATTCTCTAAGCTTGTGTTTATCTGTAATGTTTTAATTTCACCTTCATATTTGAGAGAGAGTTTTGCTGGATATATGATCCTTGGCTGGCAGTTTTTCTCCTTCAGTGCTCTGTATATGTCATCCCATTGCCTTCTTGCCTGCATGGTTTCTGCTGAGTAGTCTGAACTTATTCTTATTGATCTCCTTTGTAGGAGACCTTTCTTTTCTCCCTGGCTGCTTTTAAAATTTTCTCTTTATCTTTGGTTTTGGCAAGTTTAATGATAATATGTCTTGGTGATTTTCTTTTTAGATCAATTTTATATGCGGTTCAATGAGCATCTTGGGTAGATATCCTTTTGTCTTTCATGATGTCAGGGAAGTTTTCTGCCAACAGATCTTCAACTATTCTCTCTGTATTTTCTGTTATCCCTCCCTGTTCTGGAACTCCAATCACAAGCAAGTTATTCTTCTTGATAGAGTCCCACATGATTCTTAGGGTTTCTTCATTTTTTTTAATTCTTTTATCTGATTTTTTTTCAGTTATATGGGTGTCAGTTCCCTTTTCCTCCAGATCCCCCACTCTGCATTCCAATTGCTCGATTCTGCTCCTCTGACTTACTATTGAGTTGTCTAATTCTGTAATTTTACTGTTAATCTTTTGGATTTCTGAATGCTGTCTCTCTATGGATTCTTGCAGCTTATTAATTTTTCCACTATGTTCTTGAATAATTTTTTTGATTTCTTCAGCTGCTTTATCAGTGTGTTCCTTGGCTTTTTCCGCAGATTGCCTTATTTCATTTTGAGGTCATCCCTGATGTCTTGAAGCATTCTGCAAATTAGTTTTTTATATTCTGCATCTGGCAATTTCAGGATTTTTCCTTCATTTGGGAAAGATTTTGATTCTTTAATTTGGGGAGTTGTAGAAGCAATCATGGTCTGCTTCTTTATGTGGTTTGATATCAACTGTTGTCTCCAAGCCATCTATAAGATATTGTAATGATTTATTTTATATTTGCTCCCCTGTGCCCAGTCCAAAGCCTGCCACCAAGGTTTTCTGACTGGGATGCTGGCTCCAGGCTCCGAAAACAGTCTCTGCTTCCCCATAGTTGCAAGTTCTCTCTTTAGCTCCCTCAGTGTGCAGCCTGCTTGCACTGGCTGAGTCTGTGTCACTCAGATCAACTCTTTAGATCTGTGTTTGATGGTCAGGGTTCGTAGATTGTCATGTATGTGATCATTTCACTTGTTTTTCTGAGTCTTTGTTGCAAGAGGGATCTGAGGTAGCTTCTACCTGGTCAGCCATCTTGGCCCCGTGTTGTTGTTTTTAATAATAATAAATGCACAGGATCAAATGATAGCAATAGATGAAACATGGTAATATCTTCATTTTTGAAGCTTTAAATTATTTCTAAATAGTTAAACACACACACACACACATACACACACACACACACACATTCTCTCATCTTTTGAAAGACCCTGATTCAACAATGCCTTCCTCTCCCTTCTGCATCAGTCTTTCTCACTCCATAGAATCAGTTTAATAAGCCTCTCAGGACCCTGCCTCTCCCTCCAGCTATTGCCTAATTCTCCTTGCCCTTTGACATCAAAATTCCTCTAAAAAAGACTCTAAAATTCCTCTAAAAAAGACTCAGCCTCCATTTATTTCCATTCATTCTATCTGAAATACTCAGTTTGTACATAAAAAGATTAGTAATTAAAGCTAAACTCCTAATCTTCCCTTCTAAATCTATTCTGCCAGCAGTCTTGCCATTTTATCAATGGGAACTCCATTATCCTATTCAGCCAGAACCCTTTGTATATATATTACACCTGTCTTTTTGGAATGTCCAATCCATCATCAAATCCTATTGGTTCTAAGATGAAAATATACCCAGGATTTGGATTTCTTGTCAACTTCTCCAAGTCAACCTTTCAGGTGAAACTACCAGTATCTTTCAGTTGGGTTATTTTAATAGTCCTCTAACTGGTCTTCCAATCTCTACTCTGAGTTCTGCAAAGTTTATTCCCAACACAGTATGCATAGGTACTACTTTAAATAGAAAGATTGGATTGCTGCTGTATTAAAAACCTTTTAATGACATCATTTTAGAAGTCCCAAAGTCCTTACAAAAGTCTGCAGAGCCCTTTACGATCTGACTGTCTCCCAGCACTCTTCTCCCATATACCCCCCCACCATTACAGATCCTATGACTTAAACCATTGCCCCCTCTAGACTCCTCCAGCTTCACGGGCTGCCTCGTTGTTCTTCAAACATGCTAGGCATGCCCTCCTCAGAGCCTTTAGACTTAGTTTATCCTTCCTTAAATTCTATTTCCTTAAATATTTGCATTAATGCACTTTATTAAAGTCTGTATTCAAATGTCACCTGGGTATTGATCAATGCATTTAAATTCATAACCATTGTACCTTCCGCTCCAAAGACTCCCTATACTGCTTGTTTTACTTTATTTTGTCTTGCTAATTTTCCATGGAAGGCTGCATATTTATTTATGTTTACTTATTTACTCTCTAGAATGTAAGACGCCTGTGGGCAAGGACTGTCTTTTTCTGTTAGGCTAGAACAGTGACTGGTTGCCTTTTCTGATGATTGAAATTGAAATAAGTAACTGTAGGTTTGTGACACAGATGAATAAAAGGAGCTCTAGATGCTAAAAAAAAAACCTCGTATTATGACAAAGACACTTTTCTCACAATAAAATTAAAGAATCCAACCCACAAGTTTGCGTTGGGAAACTTAAGCAATTTTAAACTGTTTTACAAAATACTGTAACTCTATATATCTAATGGGAGCCCTGGTGATTAAGTGATATGGCTGCTAACCAAAAGGTTGGTAGTTGAAATCACCAACAGCAATTTGAAACCCTACAGGGTAGTTCTATTCTGTCCTCCAGGGTCGCTATGGGTCGGAATCTACTGGACAGCAATGGGTTTGGTATTTCGGTTTATATATCTAGTAATCTTCCTTTACATTTCCCGTGGTCCTAAATAACCAACTTTGTACAGCATCTGCTCATTCATTCAGGATATATTTATTCAGAGAATACTTTGTGCTCATGAGGTAATTGTATATAAGCTTTACGATTATGGCTGAAAATACACTAGAATATAAAATAATTTAAATCGGTCAACTTTTTCACACACAAAAAAATATTTATCTTGAAGAGTTAATTTGCTGATGCCAAGTATTTCAAGGAAAATATACCAACCAATTATTCAATGGGCAGTAAAACAAAAGCTGTATCTCTGTGACATATCATACAAAGCCTGATTTACTGGTATTTTATAGTTAAATACAAAATTTTAATTTTTTTATTTGGAATCTGCATTAATGTATCTACAACATATCAGAAAGTAAAATAATAAATGTAAGTGGAGAATGTGTTAGTACACTATTTGAATGATATTTGGGTAGATTTAGAGCCATTTGATTAACTGCTGAGAGATTACAAATGAATTTATGTGATGTATATATTATATATGTGGGTGGGTATATAAGTGTATATATATGCATATATATACATATATATATATGCCCACCAAAACCAAACCCACTGCTTTCGAGTCAATTCTGACTCATAGTGGCCCTATAGGACAGAGTAGAACTACCTTGTAGAGTTTCCAAGGAGTGCCTGGTAGATTCGAACTGCCAACCTTTTGGTTAGCAGCCGTAACACTTAACCACTATGCCACCAGAGTTTATATATATAATCTTTTTTCCACTTCCCTAGGTATCTAATTTTGCAGACTATAAAAATACATCCATAAATGTTTGCATCAGTACTGTAAGTATTTATTTAAGTAGCGGAATTAAATAAAAACATTTTCAGGTACCATGCTACATGTACATATTATTCTTGACAAATAAAACAATGTTTTTAAATGATTATATCTTAGTTAAGCCTAAATTGGCAATTACAATAGTGAATTCTAGGTGAAAAATGTGTTTTCAGGAAGTTATTCTCTATTTGACTATTTGTTATTCACTGAAGATAATTTAATAAAGATGATTTTTAAATTTTTCTAAAATTAATACAGATGATCTTTATTCATAGACATGAAATGAAATCATCTATCCCATGTTCTTTAATCTCTGTATTGAAATCTAACCCAAACCCAATGCTAGGAACTGTTGAATTATATGTAGCTATGTTGAAGTCCCAAAGTTTTTTTTTGTCAAGTCCCTTCACCTTTTAAACTTTTCTCCATTATTGAGTGTAGTAAATTTTTCAAACCTATTTTTGTGAATTTGTTGGTGATTGCTTGGCAAAAAGCATAAAGTTACATGGAGTATGTAATGAAATTCCATTGAGAACTGGCAAATTGAGCAAGTTCAGACACTGTTTTACTTAAATTCAATATAAACTACATTGCAATTTTTTTTTAATTTTCATTTATATGTTTCTCCATGAACCTAACCTTCTAGCTTTATAATCTTCTCTTCCCTTTATATTGCATCCATTATCATTCGACTATTTGATTTCCATGGTCAAATACTCTGAAGTGAACGCTTTCTTCATATTTCATAATGTGGTATTGTACCAGTTCATTCACAACCCGAAATTAGATTTTCCATTTTGATTCTATAACATTGTAAATGCCTAGATAATTTCCCATCTATTATTATTTCTTATTCCCTTAAGGTATTAATCATTTCCAAATACCCACTCATCCCAGCTTTCTCAGTTGAATTTTTATTGTGATTTATTTTATTAGCTTGCTACTGGCCTTAAATTAATGTTATATTGCTTTCACAGAAGGGAAAAGGAGGAACAATGGTACAGCTCCTGCAATAAGTAAAGTTAGTTTGTTACTGATGTCGACAGAGAAGAAACACACAAGAAAAAAAAAGCTATTTATTTTTACGGTATCATATTTAGACCCTAACGTGAGACCATTCACTAACATAACTTACCACCTTGGAGGTCTGACTTCTGAAGTTTTCTCTATTTTTGTCACTTGCAAATATGAAGTAGAGGGAAAAACTGTGCAAGGCTTTTAAATGAACAAAATAAATAACAAAAAGATGAATTGTTATTCTCTTTACTTCACACATGTAAGTTATTTGTCTTTCATGTCTTAGAGTGACTTTAAAGCTCTGTAAGTTGTCGAACACTGAGAACATGGAAGGAGTTTTGATCACAGAGATGCTAAGTAGTTGTGTCCAGTGGAATGCAATTGATTGCTGTCTTGTGTATAGATCAGTTTTTACATCTATTTATAAATTCATTTCAGCATTCCCCTTAGTTACCTAGTGCTGCTATAACAGAAATATTACAAGTGGATGGCTCCAAAAATGAGACTTCTATTCTCTCACAGTCCAGGAGGCCAGAAGTCCAAACCCAGAGCATCAGCTCCAAGGAAAGACCCTCTCTCTCCTTCAGCTCTGGTGGAAGGTCCCTATCATCAATCTCCCCAGGAACAGAAGCTTCGCAGTGCAGAGACCCTTGGTCCAAATGATGCACTATTCTCCTGGCTCTTGTTTCTTAGTGGTATGAGGCTCCCATGTCTCTCAGGTCGATTCTCTTTTTTATATCTCAAAAGAGATTGGCTTGAAACACAATCTAATCTTGTAGGTTGAATCCTGACTCATTAACATAACTGCCACTAATCCCACCTCATTAACCTCATAGAGCTAGGATTTACAACACACAGGAAAATCACATCAGATCACAAAATGGTAGACAATCACACAATACTGGGAATCATGGCCCAGCAAAGTTGACACACATTTTCGGGGGACAAAGTTAAATTCGTGACATCCTCATTGCATGCAAACATGTGAATATTTGAATTTTTTCATTGAACCAGGAACATCTTGTTTCTTCATTAACTCATAAGATAAATAACATCACTGCTGTGTGTTCATTTTATATTTGTAAATTATCATTTAGAAGTCTGTAACACTGTCTTATGTTAAACTAAGTTATTTTTACCTAAGAAAACATATTATCAAGGGAGCATTCACAATCTTCTTCATAACTCGGATATTAGAGTTATCCTTCTCCTTGTGGGCTCTGACCTGTGCCAAAAGGTAAGATCTCAAACCTATCACCATTGCAGAAAAAAACTACAATCATTTTCAGTCTTGCGTGTTTGTGTGTGCCTCGATGTTATTGAAAAATTATTAGGAGAAATGAAAGAGTATTTTATAACAATATCCTAATTATACTATCTCATCAAATCCAAGTTGATCTTTCTGTCCTCTCAAAAATCCCTATTGAAATCCTGCCAACAAGGCGTCATCTTTCCTTTTGGACTCCCAGCACAAGGCAATTAGCCTGCCCAAGATTTTCCTCATCCAATTCACCTCTATGTACCAGCTTTTATGATGTAACTCCCTTGTTCAGCCAGAAACTTTGGAGCCATTCCAGTCTCCTGACTCTGGAGACTTTCCAGCCATTGATAGTCTATGTTAACATCTTCCAGAGAAGATGCTATTTTCCTCATAGTGTTAGAAACCACTAGAATTATGTTTGCAGTAATTAGCTTTAGGCAGATTCCTCCTTAGTTTTCATGCCATTTGCTCCTTTATTTCCATTATTAGTATTTATTGCAGAAGCTACACAAATACATGTTATTCAACCAGGATTGAGGAAATGACTTCTCAGTGCAACGGAATGGTGATCAGACCTGATATTTAACATTATTATTTGTCATAAGGATATTTACAGAGACTCTTTTTAAAGAGCTCAATAAAATATTTAAAAAATGTAATCAAGAAACCATCGTGTTCTCTCTCCTTTGCTCTACTGTTGCCCCAACTTGATTAAATTTCAGAGACTTATCAATTCTGGCTTTCAAACATCTCAGAAAGGCTACTACTTCTCTCCATCCTTTTGCCACTAAACTAAACCAGACTACCTGGATTTTGCCCCTTGGTCTCCTGTAACTACTTTTCTCTTTAGTTTTCAGCTCCTCTTATAGACGGTTTTCCAAGATTCACTCTTCAAAGACGTCTAATTCAAACTCTTATATGTGACATTTAAGGCCTTTTTTTTTCCCCCCTGAACACTAAATAATAAATCCACCTTTGCTCTCTTCACCAATCCCTTCTTTATGTTGTGGCCAAAATAATCTTCTGTTAATTATTTCAATGTACCAAGCACTCTGGTCCCTCAGCTTTCCAATGTGCTCTTTACTCCACTTGAAAGACTCTTTGTTTCCTTCTTGCTTGTCTTACCTTATGTTTGCCTTCAAGACTCAGCTCAAATGTTACTTCTTCAGGGAATACATCCCCCAGCTACCACCATAGTCCTTTAAGGAATTTTTTCTGAATACTTTCTGTAGCACTTTTCACTATAAATCATCAATTTAATTCTCTATCTTGTTTGCTCCAATGCAACTTCTGAGAGAAGGAAACATGCCTACTTTTCCCATGATTGCATCCATGACAACTAGTACAGTGTCTGCCATAGCATAGCATTAAAAAAGATGCTGTATCAATCAATAGATATAATCCTAGGTTATGAATAAAATTTCACAAAAGTGAACATACTGCGTGTAAAGAAACATAAGGAAAAACATTCTGCCTCACAAGTATTCAAACATGCAAATTAACACAAATTACCATTTTTCCAGTTTCAGTATTAGAACTGAATGGAAATATAGCTGCTGTCAAACTCACTCAAGACAGGTAAATTAATACAATCATTTTCTAAATTTATTTTTATATAGACATAACTTTTTATAAAGTTTGACCTAGTAAACCCACTTTTGAAAGTGCAATCCAACAATCGAAACGGAATTTTCTTTATGTAGCCAGGTGCAGCAGTGTTACGTATAACGATGAAGAATTTGAAGCAACCTAGAGGTTTAACAATAAGAGTATGTTGAAATAATGTTACATGTTTAACTCTGCAATGGACTATCCTACATTCTCAATAATGAAAATCATGAGGATTATGCACCATCACAGAAAATTGTCCTAAAGCGTGTTCTGTGGATGTTGACATATAGAACAGCACGATTAAAACTCCATGAACATTATTACATGGGTATAAGAAAAGGTTTCTAACAGTATGCACAAAAGTCAAGAGTAATTGTTTGATATGGGTGCTAGGATCATTGATAGCTTCTGTCTCCATTTCCAAAATGTCCTGATTTATTCCTATCTTGTTTTTACATTCCTTCAATTCTTGACCAAAATGATTGTTTTATTTGAAAACCAAGATCTACCTAACACTCTATGAATTTATTCTAAATTTTTAAAAGTTATTTTTATTTATATGAATTTTATTCATCGAGAACAATTTTCATCTTTATGGAAATAGCTTTATTTCAAATCTTTAAAGCATACTTACTTGGTTGATATGGAAAGCAAATCTGAGCTTTTTTAAACACCTGTCTCCTATCCAATTGTCTTATTTCCTTTATAACTGATTAGGTTGTATGGGTATGATGTGGTCCATCACTGCTGCCAATGTGCCCGCCAGTTTTTTGAGCACTCCTGAGTCAGCTCACCCTGGGCCACTTTCAGATCAACCTGGTGAGGGCACAAAGCCTACTATAAAGTTGTGTTCACACACTAACTAAAGTATGCGATGCCAATTTCAGTGTGTGATTCATTCATCTCCACCTTCTGTATTTTCTTATCTTATTGCTTTGCTTATTTCTCTCTTACCTGCTGTGTGAGTTGGATACTCCAATAAGCAGATGCTGAAATAAAGTTAGAGATAACTCCTGTGTAGCTAAAAGGATCATAAAGCACTACTGGCCAGAGAAAGGCATCAGTACACAGTGAAGATCAGAAATCTGTGAAAGGAAAGGGAAATGAAGTACACTTATACAGAGAGAGGCTCAGACTATGATGCAGACGTGAGAAAGTATCAGCCAACTAAGTGAAGAGTTACAGAACAAAGATCGCCCATCAAATGAGTCCTGTACTGAGTAAAAATGGCAAGAACCTAGTACATACCCAGCTCTTGGTTTGGGCTGCTGAGATGAAGTGTGATCTTGTCTTGAAAGCTGAAGCAGATCTCAATGTTGCTAATCATTGGAGGTTTCTAACAGCCATTCTGAAATTGAAGAGCATGAGGTAGGAATAAATCTTTGTTTTTGCAAACCAATTAATTACTTTGGAGTTGTTTGCTAAAAATGAATAACCTAGCCTAAGATGACTAATACACTTTGCTTTTCCTGTTCAACTTTGAGGTGTGAGGGGGAAGAGCAGAATGATGTTGTCTGGGTGGGTGTCCATGGGCTAATTACTTACATCAATGTGCCTCAGCTATATAATCAAACAAAAATAAAAACAACAACAACAAAAAAAAAACCATTACCCCTAATTCTGACTCATAACGACCCTATATGACAGAGTAAAACTGCCCCATAGGGTTTCCAGGGAGCACCTGGTGGATTTGAACTGCTGACCTTTTGGTTAGCAGCCAAACTCTTTACCACCACACTACCAAACCCATTGCCTTCAAGTTGATTCTGACTCATAGAGACCCTATAGGATAGGGTAGAACAGCACTATAGAGTTTCCAAGGAGGGCCTGGTAGATTCAAACTGCTGACCTTTTGGTTAGCAGCTGTAGCACTTAACCACTGCACCACCAGGGTTTTGTTTTATACGGCTATAGTTTTATATAAAACTATGTAAAGCACTGAAAAGAGTATCTGGAAATAATGAAAGCCTAATTAGCTGCCGTTTCTGCTACTACTACTACTGGCCTATTAGGTATATTGGTTCAGTACCAATTCTACCACTTATTCGATTTGACATAATGAACTTGGCTTGGCTCTTTGACTCTGGTTTCTGAAAATAACCCAAGCAATGGAGATGCCTTTGTTTCCCAAAATAGCTGAGCAAGTAGAGGCTACACAGGCCCTATGCCTGGTGAATTAATCTCAAGATGGGAGGGGCCCATGATGCAGTCATGCATAATCATTGATTTGATTGTCATAACTGCACATGCATGCCCAAGTCTTGCCTATTCATTGAGGTTCCAATGACTAGGGACCCAGGGCCTGGGAGTCCTCCCTTTTGGGGCTTCCTGGATCATGAGAACAACCATGCACAGGAGAAGGATCAGCAAGTCCACAGCAATAGAAGCCCCTGCCTGGAAATTTCCCAGACTTGGCCTCATGTGTCTCTATGCTTGTATCCTTTCTGTTTATAATAAATGGGTAGCTGTAAGTACACATATAATAGTCTTTAGGAATTTTTGTGAGCCATTTTAGAGAACTAACAAACCCACAGGGGCAATGTCAAGAGAGGCTGGCAGTACAGTCAATTTGTTAAACCCAGCTCTTGGTGGCTGGATGATAGAGAAAGGCTGCACAAGCAGTCAATGTAGAAGGATAGAGTCCTTCTAGCTTGTGACCTAGTCCCCTAAACAGACTAGAGAGAGAGAGAGACCCATTGGTCTGGTGTACAGGGAGTGGTGCTGACTTCTGAGCCTATGGCTCTTCCCTGATGACCCGGCCACAGGTGGCTAGGGATGTTTTGATCCAACTCAGGTTAGCCAGGGATGAGATTTGATCTATCTTTGGGTGGTTAGGGTCACAGAGAGAAACTGCCAAGGAAGTGGCTGTCAATGAGGATGAGAAATGTGGGAAGGTGAGGCCTGGATCTACTTTCAGCTGAGAAATGGATTCATGCTAGTCCTTGCCACACAGTTACTGATAAAAGTACGGTCTGCCCATCTTTCCCTTTTTATAACATAACAGTAAATTTATGATATGGAAGGGTTTCTTTAAACAATATTAGCCACAGTTTTTTCACATAAATTGCTTTAAACAAGCACTTATTTTTCACATTTGTAAAGTGTTGATCAGGGTATCAAACTCCTACAATGCCCATCTAGGATAACTTCCCAAATATCTTTGATGGGTTAGTGATTTCCTTTTCAGAATGACCACTAATAGTTCATGTCTAGTAATTCCTTTACCCTTTTTTTTTTTTTCCTTGCCCTTTTGCACAAGCAAAGGTGATGAAAATAAAATCAAAACTTTCCATCCATCTCTTTGGGTATTCCAAAATTATACTTTCATATATTTTAAAGTATTCTTCTTTTTAAATAGAACCATAAATAAATAATTTTAAGTTTTGTCAGAGAAATATAATTAAAAACAAATTCTGCCTACCCAGAAAATCTCCCCACGAAAGGAAAAGAGAAAAAAAAAGCTTTATTATTGAATAAACATTAAACAAGAATGTGATGTGCATCACAGGAAATCTGCTAAAGATATTGTAAAAACAGAGAGAAATATGACCCTTTTATACACCCAAGTAGATAAAACCCAGTTGCCATCAAGCTGATTGATTCAGACCCATGGAGACTCTATGTGTGTCAGAGGAGAACGGTGTTCCATAGGGTTTTCAGGGACTGATTTTTCTGACGTAGATTGCTAGGCCTTTCTTCTGAGGTGCCTCTGGGTGGGCTTGAACCCCTAACCTTTCAGTCAGCAGTCCTGTGCATTAACAATTTGCATCAACCATGGACTTCTGTCAAATAGGTACAACAACATGTTCTCAAGATAAAAGGTAATTAGTTTTGGTGGTAATCTAAGATACATCTCTTGGTTCCATCCCATCTGGATGTTGGGGACTGACAAACACATTTATGACCATATCTAGGATGAATCTCCTTTTCAGGTATTTAGCTTGTCTAGTTTACTATGATTTTCATTGTTTCCTAACTATATACTTGAATTCTTATCTCAAATGCTAATTTATTTGTTACAGTTACTCTTCCTGTTTTAAAAATGTATAATTGAACCACCTCTATGGATTGAATTGTGTCCCCCCAAAATGTGTATGAGGTAGGATTAGTGGCAGTTATGTTAATGAGATAGAACTCAATCTACAAGATTAGCCCAAAGGGCAAAAGGATCACATGAACCAGAGATTCTACCAGCCTGAGCCCAGACGAACTAGATGGTGCCCAGCTACCACCAATAACCACTCTGACAGGAATCACAACACAGAGTTCCAGACAGAGCAGAAGAAAAACGTAGAACAGAATTCAAATTAATTTTAAAAAGGCCAGATTTACTAGTCTGACAGAGGCTGGAGGATCTTTTGAGACTGTGTCCCCCAGACACTCTGCTAACCCAAAAGAGAAACCATTCCTGAAGCCCACTTTTCAGACAAAGATTAGACAGGTTTTTTTTTTTTTTTTAATTAAAAAAAAAAAACTTGAGGAATGTGCTTGTTAGTTCAATCAAATATACGAGAACAAATGGGAAATTCCTGTTTTGAATGAATGAGAAATAAACTTGAAATGTAAACTTTCACCTAAAGCACAATTAAAAAAAAAAAAAAAGACTAGTCCTCAAGTAAGAGGACTTGACAGAACCATTTGTCACAGATAATCAAAAAACCAAACCCACTGCCGTCGAGTCGATTCTGACTCATAGCGACCCTATAGGACAGAGTATAACTGCCCCATAGTGTTTCTAAGGAGCGCCTGGCAGATTCAAACTGCTGACCTCTTGGTTAGCAGCCATAGTACTTAACCACTATGCCACCAGGGTTTCCCTTGTCACAGATAGTAATCTCAAATTCACCTGGTAATCAAGGTAGACATCTGTCATGCATTGAGTCGTGTCCCCTAAATAGGTGTCAACATAGCTAGTCCATGATTCCCAGCATTATATGATTGTCCACCATTTTGTCATCTGATATGATTTTCCTATGTGTTGTAAATCCTACCTCTATGATGTTAATAAGGCAAGATTAGTGGCAGTTATGTTAATGAGGCAGGGCTCAATCTACAAGATTAGGTTGTTTTAAGTCAATCTCTTTTGAGATATAAAAGACAGAAGCAAGCAGAGAGACATGGGGACCTAATACCATCAAGAAAGCTACTACATTTCAAAGAGATGGCTTCTGGGCCTTGAGAAAAACATCTTGAGTTGTAAAACTGGCAATAAACTTACTTAGTTTTTAATAAATTTTACAAACATCTCAAAGGAGCAGAAAAAGAGCACTTACTAAAGTAAATGCTCTAAGAAAAGGAAAAGAGACGGTCTGGGCTCAGTGGAGGTCCCTGGGTGCCACAAATGGTATGAGCTAGACTGTTAACCTAAAGATTGGTGGTGTGAACCCACTCAAAGGTACTGCATAAGACAGACCTAGAGATCTGCTCTTGTTAAGATTAACCCACAAAAAATCCTATAGGGCAGTAACATATGGGGTTACAATGAGTTAGAACTGACTTGATGGCAACCAACAACAAAGTGGTGGTGAGTGTCTCTGTCTCATTTTTGCACCAGTGAAATTTTTTTTTTAATTTCTATTCGCATTTACAGCGTCAACATTTGTGCTGTAAAGAACATACATTCAAGTGTTGTGAATGTGAATTGGTCATAAGTTATGGAGCCTCAAGGAAAACTTTTTGGAAGCTATTCTTCCTACTGTCATGTTATCAAGGATGGAGAATAACGTTCTTTCTCTTTTTACTACCAAGGATAATTAAACAAAAAGGCAGCCCTTTTTTTCCCTTAGAAATTCTATGACTTTTGTTTCTTTAATTTCTCCATGTCTCTCTATTCTTCCCACGCAGAACATCTTTTATCATTTTTGTATTACCTTGACTTTTATTGCAACCCACTTTCCTGAATTCTGTAAGCAGATTATACATGGTTTAAGTTTCCAGAAACAAATAAATCAAAACAAAGCCATATTTTTTCACAAATGCCACATTTGTCACTAAAAAAAGGGAGAACGTCTTTCTAAAAACAGAGACTGTTTTTAAGTTAGATTTTATAGTGGGTTTTTTATATACTACATATTTTTCCATTATTTCTTCACTTTCTGGCTTCCCATGACACCAATTTCTCTCTCCCAATTCAGTCCATCCTTTATGTAATGCCAAAGTTTACTAAATAAAAATTAAATTTGATTATTTCATTTTTCAGAGTGCAAACTCCATAGACCCTTCAGTATCAATACAATAAAAGTGAAATTGCTTAGCATGGTCTATTACTCAGAATCTTCCTTCTTGAGTTCTACTTTCCCACCGTTTCTTCACAGTTTCCTCCTAGATACATAAATATGAAACGGGCATTCTCCAAAATTCTGATGCCTCTGTCTACATTTTTTGCAGGCCCTGGGCCGTGCAAATGGTTAACTTGTTCAACTGCCAAACAAATGGTTGGACGTTTGAGTCCAATCAGAGGTCCTTTGCAATGTGTCTTTTGATTTCTTGACTCCTACTTCTATCGCTGTTGATTGTGGATCCAAGTAAAATGAAATCCTTGACAACTTCAATCTTTTCTCCGTTTATCATGATGTTGCTCACTGGTCCAGTTGTAAGGATTTTTGTTTTCTTCATGTTGAGGTGCAATCCATATTGAAGGCTGTGGGCTTTGGTCTTCATTACTAAGTGCTTCAAGTCCTCTTTATTTTCAGCAAGCAAGGTTGTGTCATCTGCATAACGCAGGCTGTCAATTTTTTTTTTTTTTTAGCACAAACTTAGTGTTTTAAATAACGCTAATTTATTATTTTATAATTTTGGGGGTCAGAAGTCCTAAAATAAATATGGGCAGAGTTTAATTTTTTCAGAATGTTCTGGAGGAGAATTTATTTCCTTGCCGTTTCCAGCTTCTACAGGTTGCCTACATTCTTTGGCTAATGACCCCTTCCTCCATCTTCAAAGTCAACAGAGTGACATTTTAAAGTCTGCCTCTCTTTCTCTTTCTTTGACCTCTGTTTCTGTCCTCAAATATCCTTCTGACCCTGGCCCTCCCATCTTCCATTTATAAGGATGCTTATAGTTACACTGGACCCATCCAGATAATCCAGAATACTCTTACAATGTCAAAATCCTCAACGTAATAATATCTGCAAAGTTCCTTTTACCATGCAAGGTAACATATTCACATGTTCTGGAGATTAGGATATCTTTGTGGAGGGTGGGGAGCATGAGCATTATTTTGTCTATCATACTGATAAGAACAGAGCTGTAGCTTAATTATAAGTAAGCTATTTTTTCCAGGGAAACCCCAGTGGCAAAGTGGTTAAGAACTACGGCTGCTAACCAAAAGGCGCACAGCTCAAGTCCACCAGGCACTCCTTGGAAACCATATGGGGCAGTTCTTCTCTGTCCTATAGGGTCACTATGAGTTGGAATCAACTAGACAGCAATGGGTTTTTTCAGTTAGGCTGAGGTGGTTGGAAACAGCAATCAAGCCAGGGTTGATAAGAAGTTGTACTGTGAACAAATGCTGTGATCTGAACTAATGCAGAATCGGGAGGCTATGTCGGAGAGGGCACCAGGGTTCACTAACAGTGGTGAACCAAGAAGGGTCAGGTTAAGGTCACTCTTCCGGCATATCTTGGAATGTTTCTGCTACAAATCCCTTAAACAGACTCCAGCTATGCCCCAGTCTACTAAAAGAGATGCCATAGCTGTGTGTAAAGATTTGTTACCATTTTTTCCAGGTATTTCTGGATATTCTCTTGTCAGAGTGGCAATGGGATTTAAGACCTTTTCCTTCAAGCCTTGGAGCCCTGGTGGCCCGGTGGTTAAGAGCTCAGCTACTAACCAAAAGGTTGGGAGTTTGATTTCACCAGTCACTCCTTAGAAGCCCTATGGGGCAGTACTACTCTGTCTTATAGGGTTGCTGTGACTTAAAATCGACTCAATGGCAATGGGTTTGTTTGGTTTTGACCTCCAAGCCTCAAGTAGAGAATAAGTACATCAAATGTTTAGGGTGTGTTTGTTTATTTATTTATTTAATATTATTCTCCTCAGTCTCAACCCTTGCTCGTATCTGGGAACAGAATTCTGAAAGCTTGATTTTGGCAAAACCTGGACAACTGATAGGACTCATAACTGACCTGCCTGTCACTGGTATATCCATTACATCATATGTACATCTAACTGTTTAAACTTCCTAGATAAAGTATTTAATATCGCTTCTCTTAATAATCTTCTAGGATCCCTACAGCCAGCAAATAAAATCTAAATTTCCTGTCATTGGCTTCCACACTGGGATATGCCCTCAAAACTGACTTCCTATTTCCCTCTCCTTAAGGCATATATCAGGGCATTTAAACGTTCTGCTATTCATTTAGTTCATATTTTCAAAGCACAGTTTGAAAACTGTATAAAATCAATAGTATGATACAAGAGACAGTACCTTGAACTCCAGTCTCCTCATAAAGCATATGCTATTTTTTTTTTATTTTAATGAAGGTTGAAAGACAATCATATATTACATAACTGAAAATGTGACAGTGGCCATATCGTGCCCAGGCTGTGGGAATCGGGAACACACCTTGATAAGCCCGTGTATACAAAGCTCCATCATTGACTCCCTCATTCCAGGCAAAACTGTGTTTCTTGGCATAGTAAACTGAAAAATGCCTTCTGATTCCCAAATAAGGGCTAATTTGCTCCTTGCATGCATTTCAAATATGTTGAAAATGTGTATATTCATATCTTACATCTTCTTATACAAAATGTGTATATTCATATTCTACATCTTCTTATTCCTACAAATAATCAAACTTCCTGATTATTTCCAGCGTTTCAAAAGGTGAAGAGATGCTGGGACCTTCTCATATAAATCTCCCGAGTGATAGCTACCATCTCTGAGATCAAATCCTTTGCCTTTCCACTGTAAACCCTCCACATACTCAATAGATAAATAAATAAATAATGGGTTTATTTTTCCCCTCACACTGCTCGCAGCTTATTGCACAAATTACCAACACGTCATTTATGTCCTTATCTCTACTCCCTGGTATAACAAGAATTGAACCTGAAAGAATACCGTAGATGTTTAGTTGCTCAGGCTATTCATCAAAATGCCTGCCTGGAAAAAGAAGAAACTCACCACCGTGAGAAATAGTACTTCAGTTTTTCAGACCTCTATCAGGAGAAAATACCCAGGGTTCACAAAATTCAAGTAATGTAAATTAGCAATTTCTCCAGCACCTCTTGTTCTACTATAGTAAGTACTCAAGGGAGTTCATAAGTGTCCTTGGAAAATAAATGGGAGGCTGGTGGCTTGCACACAAAATCTCCTGTGACTTAGGAAATGGCATTTAGTTAAAAAATAGCATTCAGTGGCTGGACTCAGGGAGGCATTTATTCTCAACTAATTTAAAATACTTATTTAAATCTGGGGTAAATATATTATGCAGGTAGTTAAAAATGTTTAAGCTCCTCTCTTTAATGTGGTAAGTCACTTATAGATACATTAAAACATTTAAAGTAGCACGCCCTCTTTAAGTCTATAAAACAGAGCAAAGAAGAAGGGAAGAAGTGAAAGATGGATTGACACGTTGAAGACATCTTAAAAGATGTGCTAATTGTAAATGGCTTGCTTTGTTAATCATACAGCAAGTAAATTAAGTATCAGTTATATGGGTCTTTTTTTTTCCTGTGAAATCTGTATAATAAATGATTTTATGTGTATTGATCACATTCAAGAAGAAGCTGCTAAAATCATTCTTTCTGTTTGTTATTTCCCATATGTCTAGGAAAATTGAGAGTTGATCAGAGGTTAAATAAAAACTTTCCAGTTCAAAGACCTTGGCTTTAAAATCCATTATAAATATTCTCTTGTTGCAGAGAGACAGAAATAGTTGGTAAATTAATACTGGTCTAGATAATTTCAGTAATAGGTCCCTCGTAATCTGCCTAAAGGCAATATCTTCATGACTTTCCCAAAATTCTCACAATGGGAAAGAAAAAAGATACTTTATTGATAAAACTTTTCTATCGAAGAATCCCAAGCTCCGCTGCCTTTATAGGAAGGGTATTGTAAATATGATACAGGGTACATTGCTTATTTGAAAACTGACTTGAGAAAACAAATATTTTCTTAATAACAGACATACACAATCCACACTACTTTAAATATTTGTAAATTGTGTTAGCCAGGAAAGAACAAAAAAATGTACTACATTTTAAAACTCAAAAAAATGAACTAGAAAAAGTACAGGTAGTCCGTGGCTTACAAAGCATTGGAGTTAACACAGAAACACAATTATGATTGTCTTTTTTTATTTTTTGTACATCTTATCGTTAGTGTGGCTGTTAAGGCTTTGTGTCAGCTTGGCTGGGCCATGATGCTCAGTGGTTTGGCAGTTCTGATGCAGTTTTACAGGTAAATAAAGATGTAATCATCTCCCTAATGAGGTCTGATATAATGTAATCACCTCCATGATGAGATCTGCTCTGAGCAGCCAATCAGGAAAGGGAGCTTCCTTGGCTGTGTGGACTGCATTCAACACATGTGAACTTCTCGGCAAAGCTTGCTGGCTTTTGCATTCTCTGGATGCTGCATCTGACTTTGGTTCTTGGGACATGAGTTAGCAGCTTACCAGCCGATATTGGGATTCTTTGGCCTCCATTACCTGTGAGACAGTGGCTTGCTGTCCGACCCACCGATTTTGGGTTCACCAGCCACCCCTTGTAACTACATGAGTCAGGAGATGCCTCCAGCCTGATCCACAGACTTGAGGCTTTCCAGCTTCTTCAACAACATGAGCCATTTCCTTGTTCTAAATCTCTCTCTTTCTGAGTATATATATATATGTATGTGTCTAAATCTATATACTTCACTGCTTTTGCTTCTTTAGACAACCCAGCCTAAGACAATTTGTAGTATGTACTATTTTTTTTTACTACATAAAATGTAGCTTGCAATTTGCTCATGTCATCACACCTGTAAGTTTAGATGTAATGTTTCCAACACCCCAAAACAAAGATCATATTTATAAAGATACTGATAAAAAAAAGTCAGTAATAAAACTAAAAAAAGAAAAATAAGGTATTTAACTTATGTCACAACCAACTTACTATGACATCAGAATGGAACCCCGTCCTAAATCGAAGACTATCTGTGCTTAATAATGGAGGGAATTTTAAGTATTTCACATAAAACAGATGTCATTCGATAAAGTTTTCTCAGATAATTGGGTGACTTCCAAGGTGAATACGTTGCTACTTCTCACTTCTGTAAATAATAAATCAAATTATAAAAAGTAAGAAAGAAAGAAGCATATGTATGTTTCTTAACCAGGACAATAGTATCTTTATGTATCTCACACATTCTGTTTTTTTTTTTTTATGTTTTATCATTAAGTTGTTTACATTTTATATTTTTAGACTTGATACTTTGAATCCAAAATGCATTTCATCATATATATATGTATTTTACTTCTTCTGTTGAAGAAAAAAAAAAAGAAGAAGAAGAAGTCCAAGACTGCCAGTGATTCTCTGTTTAAAATGCAGAGAGGTTTCCAAACAGGAGCCAGGAAGACATACTACCCTATGATACTAACTAGAATATTTTTTTCTGAAGCTGCAACAATGTTGAGAAAGCAAGAAAATTAGGATTAGTTTTATGATGATACTAAAAAAAAAAGAAGTTCCCCTAATTTTATGCCTTTGGCCAAGTGTTGTTGGATGGTCTGATTAAAGAAACTCCAACTACTTCGAGTCCTTAGGTGTCCCCCCCCCCCGCCATAGGACAGAGTAGAACTGCCCCATAGGGTTTCCTAGGAGTGGCTGGTGAATTTGAACTGCCAACCTTTTGATTAGCAGCTGAATGCTTACCACTGTGCCACCAGGGCTGCAGGATAAAGTGAGGGACGCTATCATTGATCTGTTATCTCAGATTCCCCAAACAAGATCGAATGATGGGAAAATATTTAAAATAACTCAGAAGAGAGAACACAATAATATTTAAAGAATGAATCAAAGAAAGAACGAAAGAACTCAGTGGAAGTGTTCATACAGTTCACTTAAAATGGAATAAAGGAGAAAGAGAGATGGAGTATGGTCTTAGTTATCCTGTGCTGCTATAACAAAATTACCACTAGTGAGTGGCTTTAACAAACAGAAACTTACTTTCTCACAATTTAGGTGATTAGTTGTCTGAATTCGGAGTGCCTGCGCTAGGGGAAGGTTTTCTATTTGTTGGCTCTGGGGGAAGGTCCTTACCTCTTCTGAGCTTCCGTTCCTGGTCAGTCTTCATGCGGCTTGGCATCTCTCTTCCCCCATCTGTCTTCTGCTCACTTATTTAATCTCTTTTATATCTCAAAAGAGATTGATTCAAGATACACCCTATACTAACCTTGCCTCATTAACATAACAAAGGCAACCTATTCCCAAGTGAAGTTATAACCACAGACCTAAAGGTTAGGATTTACAACCCATATTTTTTGGAGACATAATTCTACCCATAACAAGTACCTATGAAAATGTTAATGGATAACAATAAAAAATTAAGTGGTCTGACTGGTCCATCAACGCTTTGCTGTTGTTGTTGTTAGGTGCAGGCAGTTCTGATTTATAGCTACCATACAACAGAACAAAACACCTTGGCATCCTCACAAATTTGTTATACTGAAGCCCATTGTTGCAGCTACTGTATCAATCCATCTTGTTGAGGGTGTTCCTCTTTTTTGCTGACCATCTACGTTACAAAGGATGATGTCCTTCTCCAGGGACTGGTCCCTCCTGTTAGCATGTCCAAAGTATGTGAGATGAAGTTTTGCCATCCTTTCTTCTAGGAGAATTCTGGGTGTACTTCTTTCAAGGCAATCTTCTTTGTTCTTCTGGCGGTCTGCGGTATACTCAGCATTCTTCAGCCATGCCATGATTTGAAAGCCTCAGTTTCTCTTCAGTCTTCTTTAGTCACTGTCCAGCTTTCCCATGTATATGAAGGGATTGAAACATCACAGCTTGGGTCAGGTGCACCTTAGTCCTCAAAGTTATATATTTGCTTTTTAAAACTTTAAAGAGGTTTTTTGCAGCAGATTTGCCCTTTGCAATACATTCTTTGATTTCTTGACTGTTGCTTCCATGAGCATTGATTGTGGGTCCAAGTAAAACGAAATCTTTGACAACTTCACTCTTTTCTCTGTTTATCATGATGTTGCTTATTGGCCCAGGTGTGAAGAGGTTTTTTTTTTTTTATGTTAAGGTATAATCGACACTGAAGGCTGTGCTCTTGGATCGTCATCAATAAGTGCTTCAAGTCTTCTTTGCTTTCAGTAAGCAAGGTTATGTAATCTGCATACCACAGGCTGTTAATGAGTCTTCCTCTGATCCTGATGCACCGTTCTTCTTCATATAGTCCAGCTTCTGGGGTTATTTGCTCAGCATACAGATTGAATAAGTATGGTGAAATGGTACAACCCTGACATGCATCTTTCCTGACATTAAAACATGCAGTATCCCCTTGCTCTACTCAAATGACTCTCTCTTAGTCTACTCACAGGTTCCTTATGAACGTGATTAAGTGTTCTGGAATTCCCATTCTTTGCAATATTCATAATTTATTATGGTTCCCATAGATGAATGTCTCTGCATGGTCGATAAAACACAGGCAAACATATTTCTGATGTTCTCTGCTTCTAGCCAAGATCTATCCGACATCAGTGAAGATATGCTTTGTTCCACATCCTCTGCTGACTCTGGCTTGAATTTCTTGCAGTTCCCTGTGGATGTACTACTGCAACCACTTTCAAATAATTTTCAGCAAAATTTTACTTGTGTGTGATATTAATGATAAAACCCTGTTGCCACTGAGTCGAACTGTGCCCATAGAGTTTCCCAGGAGTGCCTGGTGTATTCAAACTGCCATCCTTTTGGTTAGCAGCTGTAGCTCTTAACCACTATGCTTCCAAGGATATTAATGATCTTGTTCAGTAATTTCTGCATCATTTTGGATTACCTTTTTTGGAATGGCCACAAATGTAGATCTCTTCCAGTTGGTGGGCCAGGTAGCTGTCTTCCAAATTTCTTGGCAGAGATAAGTAAGTGCTTCCAGTGTTACATCCATTTGTTGAAACATCTCAGTTGGTATTCGGTCAATCCTTGGAGCCCGTTTTCACCAATGCTGTCTGTGCAGCTTGGACCTCTTCTTTCATTACCATTGGTTCCTGATCATATACTGCCTCCTGTGATGGTTGGACATCGACCAATTCTTTTTGGTATAGTGACGCTGCATACCTTCCCTATTCCTTCGTTATTTCCTGGGCCATTTAACATTTTCCGGAAGAATTTCTCAGTATTTCCACCTGAGGCTTGATTTTTTTTCTTCATTTCTTTCAGCTTGAGAAATGGCAAGCATGTTCTTCCCTTTTGATTTTCTAACTCCAGGTCTTTGCACATTTCTTTATTATACTTTACTTTGTCTTCTCCAGCCGCTCTTTGAAATTTTCTGTTTAGCTCCTTAGGTTATAAAAAAAAAAAATCAGAATAAATTCATTCTATTTTTCCTGTCTTAGATGAACTTTAAAAATCCTATGCTGACACAAATTTGGCAACTATGGTCCCTTCAGATTAAGTGCTAATTAAAACGGTGTGTGAATTAAAGGAGAGAACTGTGATCCTAAGTGATGGGGTTGGTCAGGTTCTCTTGGTACATGACAACAGGGGCCCAAGAACATTTACTCTGTTATGGACTAAATGGCTTTAGGATGATAAAGGAACTGTATTGCATACTAGTGCACAGCGTACTCCCATACTTCGTCTTCTAATGAACCTAGTTAATTGCAAACTAAAAGGCAATGCAACTAAGTTAGGGAGATAGAATAACGTAACTTTGGAAGGCTTAAAAGTTAAAATACAACTAAAAGTAGGAATTTATCAATTGCATTATTCCTACCAGAGATGATTATAATAAAATATGTGATGCCTTAATGTTCCCTCCCTCCCCTTAGGTATATCACTGGAGAAAAGAATGTCATGGCAGTCTTCTCTTCATCTTGATTTAATGAGGCATGCTAGATGAAATTATTTAGAATTACCTGAAACCACCCAGTTAATTTAAAATAATATATGATATTTGGGATTCATCTATAAATTTTGGTTTTATTTCAGGATATTTTATTTTCAGCTCTATTAGTATCCCAAAAGTCATTATTTACTATTCTGGTAAGGTCTGTGGAAATCTGATGAATCCTGGAGGTTAACTGTAGGCTACAGAGGGCCGTATAAGTGGTGTCTCTGGTAGTGTGTCATACCAACATGTTCTTAACATTTCAAGCAGTGCAACACGCTAATACATATCAGTAATCTCTGATCAATTTGAACATATTTTTTTCCTCTAATTCCTATTTCAAAAGAAAACCAAAGCTAGTTTACGTTCATGTGAAACAAACAAACAAACAAAAACCTTGTCATGGAGCCAATTTCAACTCAGTGACCTCGTAGGATAGAGTGGAAGTGTCCATAGGGTTATCAAGGAGTGGCTGGTGGATCCAAACTGCTAACCTTTTGGTTAGCAGTCAAGCTCTTAACCACTGGGCCACCAGGACTTCTTCATGTGCAAATGTTTATTGTACTCATACACAGATATTTAGATCATGCTCTTTATCGCCACAATCTGATAAAAAGAAGCATAGACTTAATTCAATGAAAGAGTACTGTTCCTCATAGTGATAATATTATTTTACTGTCTCAATGTGATGATCAAACAGAGACTGAACTACAAATGCTGGTTAATCACATGACCACTAGGGTGGCTGATCAACTCAGCTAAAATATAGGATCATAAGCAAATGACAAAATTCTTAAAATTATGTTTTTTTACCAGCTGCAAAATGAAAATAAGAAGCACAAAGATTTTTTGGATTTTTGGTTTTTGGAGATATTATATACCACATCTAAGAATTTTTCTAGTCAATATTCACCAAAGTACCAGGGGAATGACAAATTAAGAGCTATAGCTGCAAACCAAACAGTTGGCAGCTTGAATCCACCAGCTGTTCCTTGGAAACCTTATAGAGCAGTTCTACTCTGTCCTATAGGGTTACTATGAGTCAAAATCAACTCGATGGCAAAGGGTATGAACAACAAGAGTTTCTCCTGGAACTTCAAAGAGCCATTGCCCAGTCTATCCCTTTCGGGAGGTAGAATCTCTGTGTGCAAATGGTAATAGGAGTGCCAACCATTTGCATGTATGCAGTTGGAAGCCTTTGACAAAAGTCTTGTCTGCTATCCAGCAATAACCACCAGGATTTTGTAGTAGAAAGTTGCCATAAGCTGCTGTCACCTACTCTTTGAAGGACAATTGTTGGTTTATTGTTGGCTTTAGTTGAAACTGTTACAAAAGTATATACAATTATTTTGAGAGTTCAAATACTCACCATGTCATGGATTATGTCAGAGCAACATTCCAGTAGAGAAGGAAAATGCACAGAGGAGTTGGAAATGATACATGAAACAATATGCTATCTCATATGAATCGGTGGTTGTCCTACTAGTGAGGCTTATGTTAGACCGACTTGAGGAATTACCTAACCCCATAGCCGAATGGGCCTATCCTTCAGACCAGTTAACAGAGAATGCTGAACAAGCAGTGTATATACTGATGGCACTTCACAGATGATGTTCAACGTTCATTCTGAAATGCAACTGTATTGTGTCTGGTCATTGGCTGCATTCTGATTGAAGAGATGAAAAATAAATCCACTAAATAAGCTGAATATGAAGCAGTGTTCCTTGGGGTATCAGAGGAACTAGATAACAACAATAAAACAGCAGAGTTTTATATCAATTCCTGGGCAGAAGCCACTGATTGGCCTTATGTTCAGAACACCAGAATTGGATAACTAGAAGATAAACTCGGTAGGGGTGTTATGTTATGAAAAAAAATAACTTCAGAATGAAAACCAAAGTGGGGTATAATTATGTGCGTATGTGTTGTTGTTGTTGTTATTGTTTTCAGATGCTGTCAAGTCAGCTACCAGTCATACTGACCCAGCCTAAAACATGAAACTGTACGCTACTTACTGACCTAGGGAGTGCAACAGTAACTCTAAAAGTAGTATTAGGTCAATTGATCGGCCAGTCCCATGAAGCCATGACCGAGAACCTTCCAAACAACAGAACTGATCCTGTGAGGTGTTTGGATGTACTTAAGCAGTATCAACAACTTTAACCTTTTATTTTTTTGTTACTGTTGCTGTTGAATCAGAATCTACTTGATGACAATGGGTTTGTTTTTTATTTTTTGTTATTGTTATGCAATTATATATAATACAATATTTGCCATTTTGCCCTTTTTCTGATGTACAACTTTGTAATATCAGTTACTCTTGTCAAGTTGTTCAACCATTATCCTTAATCAATGCCAATTTTCCCATCACCATAAACATAAACTCATTACTTCTGAGAGAATGATCCTATCTCCTTCCTCCCTCCCACCCCAGGTGACTATTAATAGCCATTGGCCTCTATATATTTATGTGTTCTTGTCTTTTCATGCAAGTGAGATCATACAATATTTGTCCTTTTGTGATTAGCATTTCAAACAACAAAACGTCATCAAGGTCACTCCATGTCATAGTCTGTATCAGGACTTCACTTTTCTTTATGGCTGAGTAGTATTCCATTTTATGTATATACCATCTTTTGTTTATCCTTTTCAGGGCTGAGAATTTGCATTTCCATCCTAGATATATTGAATCAGAATCTACATTTTAATAAGATAACCAAGTGATTCTTATGTGTATCCAATTCTATCTATTTCCTTCCAGGAGTCCATTCAATATTAATTTACTAAGATACCGGGTTATAAAATCTTTTGTAGCTCTAAATCTGTACCTTAAAACAGTATAAAAATAAAAAGTAAGTCGAACCAAAATTAAGAAAACAATAATTCATAAGACTGTAAATGATTTTCTCTGTTTTATATATATATATATATATTTAGTGCAACCTTTAATTGAAATAAGGACTTGTCCTGAAATTAGAACTTGAGTAGGATTTTTAAAGTATAAGCAATAATGGAGCTTGTGTATGACTTTAATCATAGTGTTTATAAACTAAACACAATAGTGTAAAAACTATCATCTGTAGACTAAAGTGTATACACTTCAATTACGTGCTGTGAGGCCACGTTACAGTTTTTGCGGAACAATGGGAATGAAAAAATGCAAGATCCCAACGAGACTGCTGTTTCTAAACTGTAGTTAGTCTTTACGTCTTTTGATTAGTAGGATTGGAAGGTATTAGAATAATTTTACTTTATAAAACATGTTTCATTTATTATGTGCTATTGTTTTCAAAATGATGCTTTTCTTTCTTATTTTCATAATTAAAGAACACTTCTATTTTAAGTTTAGTTCCTGATAAAATAAAGCACAAAATAATTCAGGTTGTTATTTAATGAGAAACAACTCTTTATGTATGAATTCTAAGTGATCAAATAATTCCAATTTAAATGAAAAATACATTTGGCCTTCTTTGAACAAAGAATTTTATGCTCTGTAAAAGAAAATCTCCATGCAGAAAATTTTTAATTTTCATTTTCACTTTAATGTTTATATAATAGCTGTTTTGTAATATTAGTTTTTCTTTCACCATTGAAAGCCTGGTTTAGTGCACATTTTTAAAATGTAAAATGACAGGATGAAAAATATGTCACGTAGGCTGCAACCTAGAAAACATGTTGCAACTCTGATAGTATTTCCAAAAAATGTCACAGTGTCTAACTTTTTAAACTTAAATGAGGTTGTTGGTTTCTGAATTGCTCACAATTTATCGTATTTTGAAAATTAGTTTTTATATCATATCAATTGTCATGACAAATTTTGGGACTTCAACCGAGCTTTAAAAATTTACACTTATACCAAGGACCTAGGCAAAGTAGGCAGACGAAAGTTGTAAGAAATTAATTAACAGGTATTTGAGAAATAGAATCTTCTAGTAATTTAATTTAATTTTTATGCTAGAATGTATCCTAAGTGTCATTTAAATTAAATGAAAGCTGATATATATACCAAAACCCAAACCAAACCCACTGCCGTCGAGTCGATTCCGACTCATAGCGACCCTATAGGACAGAGTAGAACCGCCCCATAGGGTTTCTAAGGATCACCTGGTGGATTTGAACTGCCAGCCTCTTGGTTAGTAGCTGTAGCACTTAACCACTACACCACCAGGGTTTCCGCTGAGATATATATATATATATATATATATATATATATATATATATATATATATTCATATATGTATTTATATATAGGGAGGCTGTCTGTTAACTCCAGCTTTTAGAAGTAGCTATATGAATATTTAATGAATCGTATATAGATCTATATATATTACATGTATACATATTTGTAAAAAAGGGAGTTTCTGGCTATAAAATAAAGGTAGGTTGTGTATAAATTGTATTTAATATTTCAACATTATTTATGCACATATATGTGTGTATAATTTTATAAATAAGACAAATAGATGTAGTGCAGATATACTAATTTAAATATTTCATTTGTTGATAAAATAAAAATGAATATTTCATGATAGTGTTATGGAAATTTAATATATGGAAGTATTAAAATATTCATAGACCAGTTTCAAAGATAAATAAGAAATAAATTGGGAAATTAAAAAATAATAATAATACAACCAATCTCACTGCCAAAGCCTACAAATACCTGGACATTTCAAATTTCACTGTAAATGGAATCTTCTGTACTCTAATAGCCTATGGAAAGTACTAAATTGCTGTGAGGAATTTCTGTAGGCTGAATTTCAGAAGATATATTTAAAGGTTTATTCACCAAAATAATTCAAAATTATGGTCAATGTGTTTCACTTAAGTCAATACTAAACACAATTGGACTTGTTCTGGATCATTAAAACTCTCGTTGTGAACATTATTTATTTTCTCTTTTACAATAGAGAGAGTCTCAAAGCAAAGGAGTGAAAGGCCTTTACCCCATCTCACTCAAAGTCTTCAGATGGCTGTATGTGGGAGGTTTGAATATTTCTTTTAATAGTGTTACACTAAAGGCTGGAAATCCCTGTGGGCTGCTTGATCAGTAACAGTTTCACACTCTCTCCATCCTGGATCTCTTCCTTGTACTTTATGTATTGCCTATGACAATGGCCTTTACACTTTACACTCACTGTCTCCATCCCATTTGTTTCCTTTGTTTCTGTATTCTTAGACAATTAACCTTCTCAAAAACTGCCTTAATTTTTTTTACTGCTTTATTTTAAAAGCACTAGCCTCTGTCCTGCCTACATTACTGCATAGAGAAATGATCTCTTGTAATAAGAAGGACAACCCACAGGATATATATATGACCATCCATTGGAGGGATACAACAAGAACAAAAATACATTTTTAATTGATTTTATTGAAAAAATAATTAAAATTTATGAATTTTTAATATATAATTGCCACCACATTTGTTTAATATTTAGATAATATATCAATATATGTATATGTGTGCATATATACATTATATATATATGGAAACCCTGGTGGCATAGTGGTTAAGTGCTACGGCTGCTAACCAAAAGGTTGGCAGCTCAAATCCACCAGGTCCTCCTTGGAAACTCTATGGATAAGGCAGTTCTATCCTGTCCTATAGGGCCACTGTGAGTCAGGATATAAAAACCAAAAACCAAACCCATTGCCGTTGAGTCAATTCCGACTCAATGGCAATGGGTTTGGTATATAAAAATAAAACATTGAGTCAATGTTTTATTTTTATATATATAAATAAAACATTGGCAGTCTGAACCCACCCAGAGGCACTGTGGAAGAAAGGCCTGTCAACCTGCTTCTGTAAAGATTGCAGTCAAGTAAGCCCTATGGAGCTCAGTTCTACTCTGTAACATGTGGGGCCTCCCCATGAGGGGAATCAACATGAGAGAAAAGGGTTTTGATTTTTTTAAAGCCTTGAACAATGATTCTCATTTAATCATGGAGATAATTTCCTCTATGCTATCAATTTATAAACGGTGTTAGCGAATAACCCTTTGATTTTATTTTAAAATAAGCAGAGAAATATTCAAGTTTGTCATGCATACACTCATTTAGTTTATTGGACAGTAGTCATGGTACAGTACACAGGCAAGGCCCCAGGACTTTAGAGATCAGAGACTCAGAATAAAATATTAGTACAATATTTGAAGTCCCAACCTTAAGCCTTCAGGCATTTACTTTTAACAAGATGGGTGCGAACTTAGCCAGCATCACGTTCTCTGTGGAAGACCATCGGCTCTAGAGTTCTTGGTCTGTGACATCAAGGCAAGGCAGAGTCTCAGGCATCACAGCATCTTTCGAGAACTTGAAAGACAGACTACATGGAGACTAGCTGCCTCTGACTTGCCCATAATGAAAGAGAGAAACCCTGGGTTTTTTTCTGTGATTTAGTCACTGCTGTCTTGCCTGATAAGGGTCTGTTGGGGTGGTGCCTGAGTCGCGTTGCATTTGGGTACCCTATATCATAGGTCCATAATCAGGGTACATTTTTGGGGTGTCTTAACCTAAATGAACAAAAGGCTGTGTTACACTTTATGACAACAAAACAGTTGTCTTACAGTGAATTACCTGGATATAGTATTAGAACTTGTAAAAATAACAGAGGCATTTACTTTTTGGTTTTAAAACTTAACCTAAATGTCTAAGTCACACATTACATGTTTCACACATGTGATTTGAGATTATTGCATTATAAGCATGCACAACACTGACTAATACAAATTACTTACTATTTGACAATCTTTATTCATATATTTCATGCCATTCATTACTTCAACAAATAATTTTAGAGTAGTTCTGTGAGGTGCTATTTAAGGGCTGAGGACTTGCCAGGGAATAAGTTAGTTAAACTTGAACTCATGCAGTTTACATTCTAACGGAAGAGGTTTCTGCATGTGTGCACTTGTGTGTATGTGTATGTGCCTGCATGTGTGTGGGTTTTTGTTAGGTAGTTAAGAAAATCGAATATAAAGTAAAACAACTACATGGAGTGTGAGGAGCCATATTAGAAAGGATGATCAAAGGACTCTCTAAGGAGGTGGCATTTGAGCAGAGCCAGCCTCCCTAGAGTTGAATGAGCAGAAACAAAGGAAAAGAAGGCAAGACTGGAGAAATAGCTAAGGTTTTTATCACAGAGAAACTTGTAGACCATAGAAAAGATGTTGAATTTTTACAAAATACAATGGAAAACCAATGGAGCCTCGTACGTAAAATTACTATAGCAGCATTGGATTTAATTTAAATGTTCTGGTTTCTTAAAGGAGGCCTTGTGGCAAAGGAAAAGTCACCAAACTCTTCTTTATCCCATTAAACACAAGATTAACTGCAAATACATTTTTTTGACAACACAAAGGACAACTATACACATGGGCCTCCCATGATGGAATACATCTGTGGAATGAAATGATGGAAAAGCTCAATATCATCAGTAAGAACAAGGCTAGGGCCTGACTGTAGAACAGGCTATCATCTGCTCATATGAAAGTTCAAACTGGAGCCAAAGAAAATTAAAAATTTGAGATATTTATAAGAAAATAAAAGTATAGATTTATTTATTGCCAATTTGGTTTTAGTTAATAAAACAATGTATTTCCAAAGCAATTCCTGTTTTTTTTTTTTTTTTTTTAAAAAACTTATTAATGTTCAGGGTAGTAATTTAAGATGAAAATGTCTCATCTTTCTCTAGAAAGCTATTAAAAAAAAAAAAAAAACAGGTATCTTTTGCTTGTCACAATTTCTGGGCCTGTGAAAATCTTGGAGCTGGTTTATGTTCATCCAATAAGTTATACTATTCAACTTAAAGATTACTGAGAAACAGCATACATTGTTATTAATCAGGAAAACAATCAAAAAATAGAAAAGAGCAAATATCCCCAAATGCGTTGAAAGAGGAATTTTGTCTTTTCCAATATTTTATTGAAAACAAAAAGCAACTGTTTAGAATGAACGGACGCAGTTTTGCTTAGCTATAGAAAATTTGAATTTTCTAAGGAAACCCTTCATATACATTCTAAGATTTCAAACGATTTATTGGCATCATAAACCAAAACAAACCCGTTCCCGAGTCGATTCTGACTCAACGCGACCCTGTAGGACAGAGTAGAACTGCCCCATAGGGTTTCCAAGGAGCAGATGATGGATTGGGACGGTTGACCTTTTGGTTAGCAGCCGAGCTCTTAATCGCCGTGCCACCAGGGCTCATATCTCCTGATAACAGAAAGATGTCGCACTCAGAACATGAAACAGGAATCCGGTGTACACGTTAACCACTTCTGCCCGGGCTCTGTGTGGTTTGGGTGTTGTACAGTAGAGCACATGTGTGAAAGGACACGGCTTGTTTTTTTTCCCATAGTTTGGAAATGCAATTGGAAGTCTTGAATGGAGTGCATGAAATAAACTCTTTCATTCCTTTTTTTTTTTTTTTTCCTTTTTAAGTGACAAATTAGTTTGACTAGAATGAAACAGATGTGAATCTGTGCTCCTCTTCCATAATGGGAGAGGTAGAAGCCTAAATCACTGTCAGTCAGATAATCTGATCTACATTTGTTTTGACTCTCTGAGTTCTTGTTTTGGCTATCACGTTTCTGTACGCCTGAAACTTTAAATAAGAAAACCCTTGAATACTAATCATATTCAGTGTCAGGAATCTAAAAAGCTCATTTATTTCGTGATATGTAGTGTGCAACCTGGTGGCATAGTGGTTAAGAGCTTGGCCGCTAACCAAAAGGGAAGTGGTTAGAGTCCACTAACCACTCCTTAGAAACCTTACAGGGCAGTTCTACTCTGTCCTATAGGGTCTCTATGCCTCGGAATCAACTCCAAGCCAAAGGGTTTGGTCTTCGTTTTTAGTGCACAACCAGAAGCAGGGTATTAAGTAAAATATTCCAGAAGGGCTCTGTGTCCATTCATAGAAGAAAATAGTGTTCTTATTTCTAATCAATGTTCTTTAGTATATAATTAATATCTTGTATAACTTATTTTCTTATTTTATATAGCCACTGAAAAAGAACATATGTATTCAGTTCATCTGATTTTGCATGTCACCTTTTTTTACATCAGATTTTCTGTACTTTGGTTTTATTGACAGGCATGGTGTTGTGATTGACAGAGTTTGTTAAGAAAGAATCATGTCCAAACACAAGATCTGACCCACAGTGATTTTTTTTTTTTTTTTTTTTAATATTACTGATCCTTAATACCCTTGTCTGTAAAGTAGAAAATATAATATCTCAGAGTTAGGCTAAGGATTAAATGAAAAGTTTTCTACATGTTTGAACAATGATTTTTTTTTTTTGCCCTGAAAATAAAAACGTTCTATTACAGAACTGAAACCAAAGTAAAACCCATTGCCTTGGAGTCAATTCTGACTCAGTGATGCTGTAGGACAGGCTAGAACTGCCTCATACCTTTACTGAAGAACGGCTGGTGGATTTGAATTGCCAATCTTCTGGTTAGAAATCTACTTTAAATATTGATATGCAAAACAGGAAGTCAATTGAATAATAAAGGACAGGAATTGGATATTTATCGCCTTTCTACTATAAAGCCATGTTTGTTAACGATAAGATTCTGTTTGGCTTATTTTAAAAATAGTAATTCAATAGCTTTTTAGTGGACAATGATATTTGCTCAGTGTTGACCAAGTCCTGGTATAGGAAGGGAATAATATATACATTTTCTGCTAGAAAGACCCTGATGATCAGATGGGACATTGATGATCAGATTAGGTACACAATTTTCACGCATACAGCAATTAAAAAAAAATTTAGAGGGCCTAAAAAAGAAAACCACACACACACACAACAGAACCGATAAGCAACATTATGATAAATGGGGAAAAGATTAAAGTTGTCAAGGATTTCATTTTACTTGGATCTGTAGTCAACACCCATGGAAGCAGCAGTCAAGAAATCAAACAACGCATTGCAATGGTAAATCTGCAAAAAAGCAAAGATGTCACATTGAAGACTAAGGTGTGGCTGATCCAAACCATGGCATTTTCAATCACCTCATATGCACGTGAAAGCTGGACTGTGAAGAAAGAAGACTGAAGAAGAATTGACACCTTTGAATCACGGTTTTGGCAAAGAATATTGAATATACCATGGACTCCCAAAAGAACGAACAAATTTGTCTTGGAAGAAATACTGCCATATTGTTCCTTAGAAGCAAGGATGGCAAGATACTTTGGACACATACTTTGGACATGTTATAAGGATGGATCAGTGCCTGGAGAAGGACATCATGCCTGGTAAAGTAGATGGTCAGTGAAGGAGAGGAAGATCCTCAATGGGATGCGTTGACATAACAGCTGCAACAATGGGTTCAAGCATGACAACGATTGTGAGGATGGCACAGGACCTGGCAGTGTTTTATTCTATTGTACATTTGGTCTCAAAGAGGCAGAAGCACCTCGATGGCACCTAACAACTATAAAATGTTTAAAATGTGAGATTATATTCTTAAGAAATTCATATAAGTTTGGAACACAATAAAATTTGGAGAAAAATAAAAGTTTTAATTTTGAAAAAGGAAGAGTATAATTGAATTATGTACATATACGTCTTAAAATATTTGAAAGTCACATCAGTATTAGTATTTGAACTAGCCATGAAGTCATTCTTATGTATGTGTAAAGTAAGCAAAGTGTAACGTGTGCATTACGAGAAACTTAGAAACGGAAACAATGCCTCATATTATTATTCTTGCTTGTTGAAAACTCCTCTAGAAAGGAGTCGCGGAATTTTCTCAGCAAACACACCAGAAAGGAGTCAGAATTTTCTCAGCAAACACAACAAAATTTCTGAATTATTATTGTTTTTTTAGAGATCAAAGACTAAGCTTTAGG
The DNA here is from genome assembly GCF_030014295.1 of Loxodonta africana. Lineage (NCBI taxonomy): Eukaryota > Metazoa > Chordata > Mammalia > Proboscidea > Elephantidae > Loxodonta > Loxodonta africana. Next base: position 46,670,059 of record NC_087361.1, read on the forward strand.
TGAGAAACTTCTGGGACTTCCAATCTACCTGACAAGATTAAGAGCAAGTATAAGTTTGAATGATCGTTTTTTTTAATTTAGTCAGGCTTTGTGAATCCTTACAGCTCTCTGGCATGTTTCACAGTTCTTGGTGGGTAATACAGTAGCTCTATATCAAGAGACTACTTACCTGCTTACACTGAATGGCAGGAAAACCCAATAGAGCGACCTGCGGTTCAAGGTCAGGGAGAAAACATAGCTAAATTTAATCTCACTTTTGCTCAGTCTAATTATTTAACAAATACGTAATTTCTTTTACTTATAGGTTTGTAGATATTCTCTATCCTCTAGTTTCTCTTATCTTCAAAAGGGAAGGGATTTACAACATTTATGTGAAGGAAAAAGGGAGAGAAAAGATTTTCATCACAATTTCCATTTAATTACATCTAATTCCCTTCTTAAAAGGAGGCTACAATTTCATTTACAAAACATTGTCTAAAATGTTTCTTATGATTTGTCATTAAAAAAGTTTGGCAGTTCAAACCCACCCAGCGGTGCCAAGGAAGAAGGGCCTGGAGATCTGCTTTTTAAAGATTACAGCCAAAAAAATTTATGAAGCAACTCTACTAGGAAACATTTGGGTTTGCCATGAGCTGGAATTGACTAGGCAGCAAAGGGTTGCATATGTTATTTGCTCCTTTCCTCCACAAACTGCTGTGGTGTGAATTTTTTTATTTGGGAAGGTCTTGAACATGAGGACAAAAAAAAAAAAAGACAAAGATTCCATTATTCCTAATGGATTAGAATGTAACAAAGGAAGTAATTTCCTCCCTGAAGGAGAGGGAGAGAAACTTAGTAGCTAGTAGCTAGTCTTTGAAAGCTTGGATTAAGTTTAAGTTAATAGGAAGAAAAATAATGGTTTTACCTGAAGTAATCAGATTCTTCAGGTAAAGTGTGTGTGTGTGTGTGTGTGTGTGTGTTTCTATTTTGGGGGGAGATTAAAATGTGTTAATATGGTAACAATATTTTATTCTCTATTATGCCTCTAATAGTTGTTTCTATAGCTGAAGATGTAGAGCTATTTTTTAAACTAAAAATATTGAGAGAGTGTAATTAAACTGTGATCTATCTCCACTTTGTGAAGAATTTTATTCTTTCTTATATTTCTAATATATTTGAAATGTATATGCTTTAAATTTTATTTTTCATCTTGAATGTCATCAAAGAAAACAAGTAGATAAAAATAATACTAACCACCCACACTTCACATGTTTACATAGTTGAAATAAGGATAAAAAAAGAGACATCGTGGTAATAGGACTCCATCTCAGGCGTTTAGAATGGTAGAAACTATATACAATGCATATGTCAGCGTAAGTAGCTTATAGTAATATAAGTAGATATTGCAAACTCCATGCTTGTGTAGCATATTCACTGCGTGGATTGTCTGTGCACCTTTTAAATCATTAACTGTACTTTGTGATCATGTTGGAATGATGTGACATAGTCATTAATTCCAGGTCTAAAACTTGGTCTGGGCTGCCTGACAAAGCTACCGAGTTATCAGCCTGTCGGAAATCCCTGGGTTTAAGCCTTGGCTTTCCCATCCATCCTTAGCAGCTTTTAATCATTCTGCTTTCTCTGCCGATCAATCTTTCCCCAGTTGGTTTCTCTTAGCTGAGGGTTTGACGTGGCAATACCTTCTTAAAATAAAGCTTAGGTTTCATAAAATCTAAAGGATAAAAATGAGAAATCTTGATAGGAATTTCACCAATAGGAAATGTATTCTTTTTGCTTTTAAAGAACTTCTGCTGAATTAATTACAGTCAGGAAGTTATGGAAATGATATCTAAATTTTAGACCTTATATATTGACATTAATATTTATGTAGTTTTAAATGTCTAGCTGTTTTGAATCCTGCATCCTAAAGAAAATTACTTTATAGTCTATTCAGCAGATTTTTTAGAGATTATATAATTATATTAAGGACTTAATAATTTTAATATCATAAGCTAAATAAATGTCACAGATATAAATATTGGGGAAATAGAAGAAAAAGAACAAATAAAAATGAATTCAGTAATAAATCCATATGTATAAACAAATGTACTGCCCTCTGAATACATATTATAAAGTGATTCATTATCAGAAATGAATTACTTTAAAATATTGAATATATTTATTTGTTGATTATTCTAAGTTGTAGCCCTACAAATATAATTGAATTTAACCTGTTATTTAATCATGTAAATCATTGATGATTATATCTTTGGACTTCTAATATGAATGTATTCTTTTAAATGTGTTATTTAATAAAAACCAGGCCATTTCCTGAGATTGGCTCATACAGGCATTGTCATTGCCACTAGAAAAGTTTTACCCTGCTTAGGAAAAGCAGAAAAGACAGATGAAACAACAGGACTGAGATGGCTGCAAGAAAAACTAGTGAAAATGAAACATTTTGAAAGCTGGATTTCACTAGAATTACTAGAAATACACTGCAATTCCACTATTCAAAATGGTAGCCGCTAGTCAAAATGAACATTTGAGATAGGGTTAGTACAAACTGAGAATTGCTGTAAGTTTAAAATAAATACCAAATTTCAAGGACATAGTATGAATAAAAGAATGTAAATTATCTCTTTGATATTTTATATTGATGTATGCGGAAAAATATTCATTTTATATATACGTATATATCCTGTATACAGTAGCTCCCTGCCTATTCCAAAATCCATCTGTGACCCCCACCTGGACTGCACTTACAATTTCATTCCTCTGACTCCAGGCACCCATATAGTCTTGTGAACTACTCCACATAGGACATCTTAGTGAATGTATAAGGTATCCGTGTGTAGCCTGCAAAGTAGCTGTGTGTGCTGGGACCGTGGGTTGTTTCTGGATACCTGATGGATACTTGGATACCTGATTCATGAAAAACCTACCTACCAAATCCAGCCTAATTGATTCTCTCTGTCATTCCCACCTAACCATAATCATCCCAAAAAGCCTGTCTCTTTTCTGGACTTCTAAAGCTCACTATTCTTTGAGAAACATGAATGCATAGATACCATACTGTCTAGACACTACAGGGGAGTCATGATAACAGAGATACGTTTCCCCATGGAGCTTGTTTGCTAGTGGAGGAGTGAGACAATAAACAAAAAAAATATTAATTGCAACAAAATTTAAAATGCATAAAATGCAGTTTTGTATGTAAATTGAAGTTAATTGGCTAGGATTATTAGTAAATCATGCCTCAGAGAATTACATTAATAAGCTAAACAGATTGCTTTATCCTTAACAGTAAAGGGAGAACAACGTATTGAAAATGCATTCACGCACCGCTTAACATCCAATATACATTCCGTGAATAGCACGTTGTGCAATTGGATGTTGCGTAAACACCATGTTATACACAGGCAGCCCCCAGCCCCATCTGCTGTTCTGCCCCCTGGAGGAACAGGAGTAGCTTGTGTCCCCACAGCGCCTGTTGCCACCTGTCTGCCCTACAAAGCCTAAGAGCTGTATTCAGTGGATACCTTATATCCAGTGGATACAGCAGGTCAGCCTTGCTGGGTGTATGGCTGTGGGCTGGGCAGCAGCTGTGCTAGCAGCTGTGCTGGCAGCCAAAATGGGACCTTGTGCCTGTCTGGGCGCAGGGTGAGGGACCCCACAGGGGTGGCAGGGGGACAGGGCAGGGAGTGGGTGTGCAGATGCCAGGAGTTCAGCTGTGGTGGTGGCCCTAGGTGCCACTGTCCTGTTGGTGTAGCTGCTTCCTGCTCACATGCGCCACTGCTGCTCCCAGGAGCCAGGAGCCCACAGTCACCCCATGCTCGGCTGATGCCCTGCCAGGGCCCATTGCAGGAGCTGAGGAGCCAAGGCAGGCAATGTCCTAGACAGGAGGGAAGGGCTGCACCCCTGTGGGGTGAAGGAAGCCAAGAAGAGAAGCACAGGAGGCACTGTGGGAATTGGGATGCTCCCTGGAGCCCTGCTGCTCATTCACTCTGGGGGGTTGGAGTCTTTAAAGCCATGAGGGGAAAATAATAAACAAAAGGAGAGTTGCTTTAAAAAAAAAAAAACTTTTCGGACCACAGACGTACATGCAGTTGGACATTGCCTGAAGGAACATCACGGAGCAGATGACTACACAGTGAAAACTGTGATAGCCAGTACTCTATGGGACTTAGAGCCTGTTATTCTGGGTCTTGCAAGTTTTCCACCTTTGATAGGGTACAGTCTTACCACTTTTGTGTTACTTGTTTTAATGAAAAATATTTGCATTTTCCTTCTTTGACAAGTTTCCACCTAATACAGGTTCTGGCTTTCATAGGCTTTCCTGTATAAGACTCTTCGCTGGGCTCCAGGAAGAAAAAACACTATTATTTGAGCTTAAGCGGCACTAACAAGAAAGAGCAGCAACACGAAGGGGTTTTAGACAGCCATAGAGCAGGTTTGAGTGTCAGAGAGAGCTCTTGAGCCTTTGATACCGTGGGCCGTTGAAGGAAGCCGGCTGACTGCAGAGCGATTTAGCAAGTGATATGATGGTTTTTGTGACTTCATTTTGAGCCATAAGTGATGCCACGTATCACCGAAAATGACTTCTAACAACTTAGATACAAGTAACACTGAGAACTAGCTAATATAAAATCCATTAAAAATAAAGTACACTTTATACAGAAGTTATGTAAGATTTATTTCCTTATGTTCAAAAGCATCTCTGTAATGCCATCAGTTTTATATGTACAGTGATTGAATTTTAAAAATTCTATTCAAGCTAATTTTTTTAAGCAGAAGGATTCTCAAACAATTACTGTTAGATGGTGTATAGAATGATACTTATTTTGGTTTCCACTATTTTCTAAATTCTGTTTTAAGGCCCCCTATTTCAATATCTGGCTTAGTGGTTAATAGCTATGGCTGCTAACCAAAAGATTGGCAGTTTGAATCCACCAGCTACTCCTTGGAAACTCTGGGGCCATTCTACTCTGTCCTATGGGATCACTGTGAGTCGGAATCAACTTGAAGGCAGCGGGTATTCCAATATTTGAGGAGCCCTGATGGCACAGTGGTTAAAGTAGTCGGCTGCAAAACTAAAGGTCTGCAGTTAAAGGAGAATGAAGAACACCAAGGTCACACGATAATTATGAGCCCAAGAAACAGAAAGGGCCACATGAACCAGAGACTTACATCATCCTGAGACCAGAAGAACTAGCTGGTGCCCGGCCACAATCGATGACTGCCCTGACAGGGAGCACAACAGAGAACCCCTGAGGGAGCAGGAGATCAGTGGGATGCAGACCCCCAAATTCTCATAAAAAGACCATACTTAATGGTCTGACTGAGACTAGAGGAATCCCGGCGGTCATGGTCCTCAAACCTTCTGTTGGCCCAGGACAGGAACCATTCCCGAAGACAACTCAACAGACATGAAAGGGACTGGACAGTGGGTAGGAGAGAGATGCTGATGAAGAGTGAGCTAATTATACCAGGTGGTCACTTGAGACTGTGTTGGCATCTCCTGTCTGGAGGGGGGATGGGAGGATAGAAAGAGTTGGAAGTTGGCAAAATTGTCATGAAAGGAGAGACTGGAAGGGCTGACTCATTAGGGGGAGAGCAAGTGGGAGTACAGAGTAAGGTGTATATAAACTTATATGTGACAGTCTGACTTGATTTGTAAATGTTCACTTGAAGCTCAATAAAAGTTAATAATAAAAAAAAAAATAAAGTCTGCAGTTGGTTTGAACCCACCAGCCACTCTGTGGAAGAAAGATGTAGCAGCCTGCTTTTTGTAAAGATTTCAGCCTTGGAAACCCTGTGAGGCAGTTCTACTCTGTCCTATGTGTCAAAATCAACTTGATGGCAACCGGTTTGGTGTTTGGTTTTGATTATTCAAATACCTAACTTTTAGAAGCAGGAAATAACTTTAAAAAATGGTTTTGAACACTAGATTTCAACAATTATATTTAGATATCAAATCCTCATTTTGCATTTATGGTTACATTCCTTAGATACAGCATCATTTTCCAAAGTCACATGGATGATGTTTAGTAGCCGGGTGTGTTCTCTGGAGATAAAAAGGCACATTGAAAGACCCCTGAGTTTTTTCGGTTAACTTGATAGTTACATGCTTTTCAAGATGAATTTCTTAGAAGCTCTAAGCTGCTCATCTGGATAACCTGTAAGAAAGACAGGAGCGGTATAAATACAGAACTCTAATCTGGTGCTTAGGATTTCTGAGTCGTGAAAACCCTGTTCTAAAGAAATGATCCCATGAGAACAAATCCTCCAAAGATATTGAAGTATAGAAAACATGACCACAGTGGCTTAATCATATAGACATTTATTTTTCAGTCCTTAAAATGAAAGTTTGGAGAATTGGAGGCACTTCAGGGCAATAAAAGCAGTTCGGCAACAAATCTTTTTGTATCTTCTGCTGCTCCTTCCATTTTTTCCTCCTCATGTCTATCATTTCAGTCTTCTAAAATGGATGCCACATAGCCACATTCAGGACATGAAGACGGTGGAATGGATAAAAGAGTCAATAATCTGTGCTTCACTCATTTGTCTCCTGTTTAAAAAAAAAAAAGTTAAACATTCTCAGAAGCCCTCCAAGCAGACTTCCAATTGTGTCTCATTAGACCAGTGTGCCATATGACTTCTCTTAAATGCAATGGGAAAGAGAGGTTGTTGAAGAAGACTGTAACAGAGAAAAAATGGTGTCTGCCCCAGTCTAATTATTCGTATTAATTTAAGGGTTATCTGTCCCAAATCCACAAGCCCCTGGGTGGCGTGATGGTTAATGCATTTAGCTGCTAATCAAAAGTTCGGCACTTCGAGAGGTGGAGCCAAGATGGCGGACTAGGCAGACGCTACCTCGGATCCCTCTTACAACAAAGACACGGAAAAACAAGTGAATCGATCACATACATAACAATCTACGAACCCTGAACAACAAACACAGATTTAGAGACAGAGAACGAACTAATACAGGGAAGCAGCGATTGTTTTCAGAGCCTGGAGCCAGCGTACCAGTCAGGTACAGCACAAGCACAGAGAGCTGCTCCACCCCCCTGAACTAACCCCGGGAGGGGGACCAGCTGGTTCCGTGGGCGGGGAGGGACACAGTTGGTAGGAGAAGTCCCCGGGAGGCAGTGACTGGTCTTGGAACCGAGAGAGCAGTGTCCCAGCCGGGGAACCATCCCGCCGGGATTTAGACTGGACGCAGGTACGGCATAAACACAGAGAGCTGCTCCACCCCCCTGAACTAACCCCGGGAGGGGGCCCAACCGGTTGACTGAGGCGGCACGGCAACGCGGCTGGAGGGACGAGAAGTCCCCGGGAGGCAGCGACTGATTTTGGAGTCGAGAGTGCACCGTCCCAGTAGGGGAGCCTTGACGCTGGGCATGGGGCTGGAAGCGGAGGATCTGACCGTGACTCCAGCGGGCCAGACCCCCCGGGGGCAATCTCCACACAGCCAGCACACATAGGCGATGCGCCTGCGGGAATCTCAGATATAATAGTCATTCCAAGCAAGACAAGCAACTCTGGCTATATTCTGAGGTGCTACTCTCCTATCTCTCTGTTCCCTCCCCCACCCTCCCCAGGTGGCTTCATTAACATCCGAATAGCCTGAGCCAGAGGGAGAACTCTGATAGGGATCTGACTGCATTTGTTTTTAGCAGATTTTCTGGAAAAACTAGTTTCCCAGTGATGGCTCAGAGACAACAATCCATATCAAACCACTTAAAGAAGCAGACCATGACAGCTTCTCCAACCCCCCAAACAAAAGAATCAAAATCTTTCCCAAATGAAGATATAATCCTGGAATTATCAGATACAGAATATAAAAAACTAATTTACAGAATGCTTCAAGACATCACAAATGAAATAAGGCAAACTGCAGAAAAAGCCAAGGAACACACTGATAAAACTGTTGAAGAACTCAAAAAGATTATTCAAGAACATAGTGGAAAAATTAATAAGTTGCAAGAATCCATAGAAAGACAGCATGTAGAAATCCAAAAGATTAACAATAAAATTACAGAATTAGACAACGCAATAGGAAGTCAGAGGAGCAGACTCGAGCAATTAGAATGCAGACTGGGACATCTGGAGGACCAGGGAATCAACACCAACATAGCTGAAAAAAAATCAGATAAAAGAATTTAAAAAAATGAAGAAACCCTAAGAATCATGTGGGACTCTATCAAGAAGGATAACCTGAGGGTGATTGGAGTCCCAGAACAGGGAGGGGGGATAGAAAACACAGAGAAAATAGTTGAAGAACTCCTGACACAAAACTTCCCTGACATCATGAAAGACGAAAGGATATCTATCCAAGATGCTCATCGAACCCCATTTAAGATTGATCCAAAAAGAAAAACACCAAGACATATTATCATCAAACTCACCAAAACCAAAGATAAACAGAAAATTTTAAAAGCAGCCAAGGAGAAAAGAAAGGTTTCCTCCAAGGGAGAATCAATAAGAATAAGTTCAGACTACTCAGCAGAAACCATGCAGGCAAGAAGGGAATTGGACGACATATACAGAACACTGAAGGAGAAAAACTGCCAGCCAAGGATCATATATCCAGCAAAACTCTCTCTGAAATATGAAAGCGAAATTAAGATATTTACAGATAAACACAAGTTTAGAGAATTTGCAAAAACCAAACCAAAGCTGCAAGAAATACTAAAGGATATTGTTTAGTCAGAGAACTAATAATATCAGATATCAGCACAACACAAGGTCACAAAACAGAACGTCCTGATATCAACTCAAATAGGGAAATCACAAAAACAAACAAATTAAGATTAATTAAAAAAAAATACACATAACAGGGAATCATGGAAGTCAATAGGTAAAAGATCTCAATAATCAAAAAGAGGGACTAAATACAGGCGGCATTGAACTGCCATATGGAAAGGGATACAAGGCGATATAGAACAATACAAGTTAGGTTTTTACTTAGAAAAATAGGGGTAAATAATAAGGTAACCACAAAAAGGTATAACAACTCTATAACTCAAGATAAAAGCCAAGAAAAACGTAACGACTCAACTAACATAAAGTCAAACACTATGAAAATGAGGATCTCACAATTTACTAAGAAAAACGCCTCAGCACAAAAAAGTATGTGGAAAAATGAAATTGTCAACAACACACATAAAAAGGCATCAAAATGACAGCACTAAACACTTATTTATCTATAATTACGCTGAATGTAAATGGACTAAATGCACCAATAAAGAGACAGAGAGCCACAGACTGGATAAAGAAACACGATCCATCTATATGCTGCCTACAAGAGACACACCTTAGACTTACAGACACAAACAAACTAAAACTCAAAGGATGGAAAAAAATATATCAAGCAAACAATAAGCAAAAAAGAAGAGGAGTAGCAATATTAATTTCTGACAAAATAGACTTTAGACTTAAATCCACCACAAAGGATAAAGAAGGACACTATATAATGATAAAAGGGACAATTGATCAGGAAGATATAACCATATTAAATATTTATGCACCCAATGACAGGGCTGCAAGATACATAAAGCAAATTTTAACAGAACTGAAAAGTGAGATAGACACCTCCACAATTATAGTAGGAGACTTCAACACACCACTTTCGGAGAAGGACAGGACATCCAGTAAGAAGCTCAACAGAGACACAGAAGACCTACTTACAACAATCAACCAACTTGACCTCATTGACTTATACAGAACTCTCCACCCAACTGCTGCAAAATATACTTTTTTTTCTAGCGCACATGGAACATTCTCTAGAATAGACCACATATGAGGTCATAAAACAAACCTTTGCAGAGTCCAAAACATCGAAATATTACAAAGCATCTTCTCAGACCACAAGGCAATAAAACTAGAAATCAATAACAGAAAAACTAGGGAAAAGAAATCAAATACTTGGAAAATGAACAATACCCTCCTGAAAAAAGACTGGGTTATAGAAGACATCAAGGAGGTAATAAGGAAATTCATAGAAAGCAACGAGAATGAAAATACTTCCTATCAAAACCTCTGGGACACAGCAAAAGCAGTGCTCAGAGGCCAATTTATATCGATAAATCCACACATACAAGAAGAAGAAAGAGCCAAAATCAGAGAACTGTCCCTACAACTTGAACAAATAGAAACTGAGCAACAAAAGAATCCATCAGGCAGCAGAAGAAAAGAAATAATAAAAATTAGAGCTGAACTAAATGAATTAGAGAACAGAAAAACAATTGAAAGAATTAACAAAGCCAAAAGCTGGTTCTTTGAAAAAATTAACAAAATTGATAAACCATTGGCTAGACTGACTAAAGAAAAGTTCGGCACTTCGAGTTCACTAGGAGAGCCTCTTACTAAAGGCCTGATGATCTATTTCTCAAATATTAGCCATTCAAAACCCTGTGAAGTATAGTTCTACTCTGACAGGCATGGGGTTGCGGTGGGTTAGAATCCTCTCACCCTAGGCCAGCTGGTTGTTTGGTCCCAAATCCAGTGTAACTCAGTAGGAGAAATATTGGCATTTTGAGTGGGACTACATTTGTGTTTTAAAAAATTCTGTCACCCACTGATGGTTGTTTAGCATCTTTGATTCTCACCTATTCTATTCACTCATTATAGTAATAAAAAATGCTTTCATACCTTTGGAAGTGCCCTTTGATGTGGTATAATCTCCATTGAAAACCACTTAAATATTCTCATATAATGAAACTGACAATGTTTTGGTCAATACACTAACTATATGTAGCAAAAAGCAGATTTTATTTTAGAACTTCTCACAAAATAACATTTTTTTTAACACACAAAGTTGTCATAATTGTTTTTTTAAGTAGTTCAGAATTATTTAATAATTTATTTAGAAAGGAAATATTATAATATGCATGATTAAGGGTTTCCAAGTTCAAATACAGTCACTAAATTTTACCTAAGTACATAACAGTTATGGAATAATTTGAAACATAAGCTGAATCTTAACTAAAATATTGGACTAGACTGCGTTTTATCTAAATAAAAATAAATTATCTTTCTAGCGCCCTTCTCTCCACCCTGCGACTAAATATTGACAGTGATTTAGTGTTGCCTTCTGTTTACCAATGCCTGAATCTACTATCAGAATACAAGGACTAATTAGTTTTTCCTGAATTCCCTCTTTTCTTTTTCCCAATTTCCTCACCATCCTCATTTCTCATAATCCCTACTATGTTTCTAGGAAATTTTCTCTTAATGGTGTCACAATGGAAATAATTTATCAGTTCATAACACATATTATTCACTAAATTTTAGTGAATATATTCCTTCTGCATGGTGTATTCACATTTTGACATGGTACTTTGTATATCCAAAAAAAGAAATTATAATTGTGCAATTTTAGACATGAGAAACAAGTCTACCATGTTCACTCTTTAAGTTATAAGGACCAAAGAAAAGTAAGTACTGTTGTTGTTTGGTGCCATTGAGTCAGTTGCGACTTGTAGCAAACTTATGTACAACAGAATGAAATACTGCCAGGTCCTGTGCCATCCTCATAATCATTGCTATGTTTGGGCCCATAGTTGCAGCCACTGTGTCAATCCATCTAGATGAGTGTCTCCTTTTTTTTCTCTGACCAAGCATGAAGCCCTTCTCCAGGGACTGGTCCCTCTTGGTAACATGACCAAAGTACTTGAGATGAAGTTTTGCCATCCTTGGTTATAAGGAGCATTCTGGGTGTACTTCTTCTAAGACGGATTTGTTTGTTCTCTTGGCAGTTCGTGGTATAGTCAATATTCTTTGCCAACACTATAAAAAAACATCAATTCTTCTTTGGTCTTCCTTATTCATTGTCCAACTTTCACATGGATATGGGGAGATTGAAAATACCCTGGCTTGGGACAGATGCACCTTAGTCCTCAAAGTAAGTTCTTTGGTTTTTAACACTTTAAAGAGGTCTTTGCAAATATTGTTGTTGTTAAGTGCCATCAAGTAAGTTGCCAGTCATAGTGACCCTATGCACAGCAGAATGAAACACTGCCTGGTCCTGCGACATTCTTAAAATAGTTGTTAAGCTTGAGCCCATTGTTGCAGCCACTGTGTCACTTTATCTCATTGAGGATCTTCCTCTTTTTTGATGATCTTCTACTTTACCAAGCTTGAGGTCCACCGGGGACTGCTCCATCATGATAACATGTCCAAAGAATGTGAGAAAAAGTCTCTCCATCCTTGCTTCTAAGGAGCATTCTGACCGTACTTCTTCAAAGACAGATTTGTTTGTTCTTCTTGCAGTCATTGGTATGTTCAAAACCATAGCTTAAAGGCATCGATCTTCCTTATTCACTGTCCATCTTCCACATGCATAAGAGGAGATTGCAAGTACAGTTAGCCACGTAATAATTGTTAGCTACTAGCATAAAAAAAAAGAAAAAGAACAACAAAGGACACTTTCTCACATTGTCATGGGACGCAGAAAACAAGATTTTGGTCTAAATACTGTTTTTCTGTGGCAGTGACTGAAAAGGAATCTCTTTGTGGCCATTGTATCTATGTCTCAACCTATCTCCCATCTAACCTGGAATGCTTCGCTCTTGTGCTCTCAATAAAATCATCCCTGCTTTCTTTTTCTTTTCAGCAATACATGACATTTTGCCCTTTCCTTAAACCCATCGTGACTCTACTTACTCGTTAGTTTTTCTCCACTTCCTGCTCCTCAATTTCTCTTTTTATCTGAAGAAAGTTCCCCAGAACATGAGTAGTTTGGCACTGGAAAGTCTGGATCTCCTTTTAATTGTTATAACTCACTTCACCAGCTTTTCTGTCTATCCTGATTCCCAGCAGGTCTAATGGAGATCTCCATGATATGGTAAAGTCATATTGATGGGGTTACATGGTATCCCATTCTAGAGTAGAATATTTCTCTTCACATTTCTTTCTCAAAAGTTTAATTATTCACATTCACAAACTTCCATGTTCAACTGATTTGTTACTAAATATTTATGATAGCATTTGTCTTGATGTTTAAATTTGGTGGATTAAGCACGATTTCAAAAAATGTTCTTGAACACATGTTATTGTTATATGATATCATGTTTCATATTTTGAGTGAGTTCACAGGTGTTATACATGGGAGTAAGAAGGTAAAGTAGTAGAGAGGTAGTAAGAGGATTTTTTGTTTATAATTGGTTCTTGTTCTTAAATTACATCCTTCATCTCTCCATGTGTACATGAATTCCTGATATAGTAGGACCACATGATGCATATACTAGAGATATAAAATTGAGTTAATACATACCCCATGCTGGAGTTGGTTCATGGCACACTTGAAAGTAATAATTTAGAGCCAGATATCACTGTGAGTGTTTGGTTAATATGGGGTCCATGAGATGTATTGACACAAGAGCTGCGACAATGGACTCGTGCATACCAACAACTGTGAGGATGGTGCAGGACCAGGCAATGTTTTATTCTGTCATACTTAAGGTTGCCATGAGTCACAGCCAACTTTACAACAGCTAATGAGAACAACGGTCACTGGGAATTAGCCTAAGATTCGCTATATACTAAGAGAAAAAAGAGCTTATTCCACAAGTGATGTACATGGAAGTATAGTTTGTCCATTATCTTATAATTTTGCCACATAAATATATTCATCTGTAAAGTCAGAAAAAAATATTTATGAGGAAGTACAGGCATTTCTTTTTTCTATATACCTTAACGCTAATTAAGGTAAAAAAAAAATCTATTAAAGCATCTACTTGTAGAGTAAAAATGAGTATAATAATGTCGCATTGTACATGGGAAATACATGAAGTTATTTTAAGTGCACACTATTTCACATCTACTTTGGATTTGTAGTGTCAACATAGCCACATAGATTTTAATAAATGGTTTTGGACATGTTTTCCTCAGTTATTCACTAGTTTCTATTTAATTTGATGATAGCTATGATATTATATTAGTCTTGACACATTAAATAAGCTTCCTGAGCTGAAGAGAACTAAAGAAAATTGGTAGCTGAAAATTAGTTGAGAGGGAATTACCTTAGGGACTAGCAATAGGGCTTGGAGCATAGTTTCTAAAGTTTAATTGACCTTCTTAGGTTACTTGTGATAGGTTAGTTAGTATGGTGTCTCAATAGTTATTAAATAAAAACAATTTTAAATAAGGCCTTAAGATAATAAATATAATTAAGTATAAAAATGTTGAGATAAATTATTTCCTAGTGTGTGTGTGCGTGTTTGTACTTGCTTAATGACATATTTGCTTAATGTCATCAACCTAGGCTTTGAAATATATTTAAACAAGACACTATTAAAATCATTACATATTACTAAGCATGTAAATGATTCTACTCAATCATGATGAAAAAGGTGGAAGTTTTACTCATATTTGTAATAACAGCAAAGGCTTTAACAAAAAGTAGCCTTTTGAGGAGTATTAGTTGAATTTATAAATAAATGTATCAATAGTCAAATAAATGAGTCAATTCTACACAATTGTGGAGTCATATAGATTAATTAATTTAATAATTAATTTGAAAATCAATTTCCTTTACATTATCTATTTAAAGTGTGAAAAAAACAGGAGGTGAAGTAATAATAAATGATTATTCTTTATTCTAAAAGAGGCTTTCTCAACCTTGGTACTATTGACATTTGGGGACAGATCCGGTATGGGGAGCTATTTTGTGCACTGTAGGATGTTTAGCAGCATCCCTGGCCTGTACCTACTAGAAGTTGATGGCACTGCAGTCCATGCCTCCCAAATGTGATAATCAAACACATCTCCAGACATTTTTAAACATCTCCTGGGGACCAAATTCCCTCTCTGGTGAAAACTTTCCTCAGTTTTGCCATGTGTTTTCCACTAAACCTCATGACACCCTCAATTTTGCTAGATCAACATGCCAGTATAATATAAACATATAAGTTCAAAAATCAAAGTGAATGTCTTGTGTTTATCTTAAGATTGTATTTCTTCAAAGATCATGCCTTCGACAAGTGTGTTACCCACTCCTGTTTTAGTTGAGATAAAAAAAGAAAAAAAATCAAAGTTCATTAAGATTCTGTTTACGTACTTTGTTAGAAAAGATTCCTGTCACAGAAAATGTAATCAAATAGGGGCAGAGAAAATTATGGTATTACATCCATGATATCTCCTTGCTTCTTTCGTTTGTCCTAAATTATTATTTGAGGGAAATTTCACGTTTGTGCTACCATCAATGCAAAGTGAACATATAAATATGTTCTACAAACTGATGCCAGAGATCAAACCCTCAGTTGCTGCCAAAACCTCAGAAATCATTGTTATTAATTACAGTAACCATAAGGTTGTAAAATTATGGCTCAACATAAATTAATACCGCATTGAGCTTTGGGACACAATCTAATGTGTTTTTTTATGTGGAAAGACCACAATTTATGTATACCTCTATCACTGGAAAAGAAATGAGGTGCCCTATCTGCATGATAGATTGTTAGGTACAACATACCAGAGATAACACTGTTTCCTGTCCACAGATTTCTTATGGAAATATTTATCTCATAATAACAGCTGCCATGTAACATTTAGCTATTATGTGTCAAGTCTTGCAATACACATTCTACCTAGATTTGCATGTTCAATTTTTACAAAAGCTAACAAAGTAGGTCCTATCATGATTCCCATTTGAAAGACTAGGAAAATAAGGTAGACAACATAATTTACATAAATTTATGTGATTAGCATATTCCTGACCTGGAATAATAACCTCGATTTAGTTAATTCTTGCTGTTGTTGTTAGGTGTCTTCGAATTGGTTCCAGATCACAGCAACCCGGTGTACAACAGAACAAAACACTGCCTGGTTTGCTCCCGTTTTTGCAGCCACTGTGTTGATCCATCTCGTTGAGGATCTTCCTCTTTTTTGCTGACCCTCTACTTTACCAAGTACAATGTCCCTCTCCAAGGACTGATCCCTCCTGATAACATGTCCAAAGTATGTGAGATGTAGCCTTGCCATCTTTGATTCTAAGGAGCATTCTGGTTATACTTCCTCCAGGACAGATTTGTTTGTTCTTTTGGCAGTCCATGGTATATCCACTATTCTTCACTAACAGCACAATTCAAAGGCTTTCTTATTCATCGTCCAGCTTCAGCTTGCCTATGAAGCGATTGAAAATACCATGGCTTGGGTCAGGCGTACTTAGCTGATTAATAATTCCCAATATAATTCGGTCTTTTAAACTGATCAAGGAATCAGTGTTTGCTTTTGGGGAACTAATTATAGTACATTTTTATATGGGCAGTAATTGAAAGATGTAGTTCTAGCCATTATTATACAAAACAATCAAATAGGATTAAGAATAGACTGTTATAAGACCTAGTTAAAAGTCTTATATTGTACGTAATGAGCTTCACTTGAGTGTTGCTGGAGTACGAATGAATAGCTGAATGCAAAAAAGTCAATGTAGGGTAAATATGGAATTAACATTAGCCTATGAGTTTTTTTTTGTTTTTTTTTTTTTTATGAGTAGGAATCGACTCAACTGCAATGGGTTTGATTTTTTGGTTTGGTAATGCATTTTTAAACTTTTTCATTGTAATCATAAAACAAATAGAATTAAGAGTTTAAAACTATAAATAATACCCAGGTTTCCTTTAGAAGTCACTTTATTTTTTTTGTTGTTGTTGTTGTTAATCAACAAACTTTAACAACAGGTTTCTTATAATTGTTTCCTTAGCATATTTGATTTTCATATGTATCATGCTATCATTTTTCTTATTGATCAAAAAAGTGGGTTAAGTAGCAAACTGAGATAAAAAATAATATAAAGATGTTTTGTCATCCTCTGAATTATCAAAAATAAATTACACTACCATTCATTCTTTGACCAGTATGAGAAGCATCACATTTTTTTAATATAAATTTATTTTAAAAAAGGAGTAAAAAAAAAAATCCCTTTATGACATTTTTCAGCCTTGTGCGTAAAATTGTGAATGGAGAAGTTTCAAAATGGGGGCACTCATGTCCAATATAAGTGCGACGGGGCCAATATGCATTCCCATGTAGCAAAGACTCAGGAGGTAAACCATTAATTTATGGGAAGAAAGTTTTCCCGGCTGCGATCATGTATAACTGAACCACCTGGTGCCACTTGCATGGGCGGTAACTCCTTCTCAGGCAAGTGGCTGATCTTTACATTTCAAAGGACTTAAAGCTGAAGCTGACCTTACGTATAATCATTTACCCCTATTTTTCCTTTGTTCTCTATGTGTATAGACCTCTCCCTCGTGAACAGGGGAGTGCTTGTATTTCTTCCTTAAAGCTGCCTAGCTCAAGCTGCATTATTCCTCAATAAAACTCCTTTCATTGCATCCCTAACAGTGTGCAGGATTTTCTTCTTTGTCACGATAATGGTTAAATTTCACATTCCGTAAAACTGTTAAATCTTTTTGAAATATTTGAAAAAAATGCAAACACAATATTAGCGGGTGAATATCTAAAACAGTATTTTGCATCATCTTATAGAAAGGTATGTTAGACTGATGGCTTGATAAAAAACATGCAGAGTACTTAAAACCACAAATTGGCATAAGAATTTGTTGGTGCAGGGGTAAGACCAAAAGAAACCATTTGCATAAGAAGATGATAGATATAGTTACAGGTAGTGAAATAGATATAGATACTTTAAAAAAAAAAAAAAGGTGCTATGTGGTCCATTCCAACTCCTAGTGACCTCATGTGTGTCAGAGTAAAACCATGCTCCATAGGGCAGTCAGTGGCTGATTTTTCAAAGGTAAATCTCCTTGCCTTTCTTCCGAGGTGCCTCTGGGTTTACTCCAACCTACAACCTTGCCAACCTTTCACTCAGCAGCTGAATGCATTTACCATTTGACCACCCAGGATTTCAGATATAGATATCAGAGTAGATATAGATATTTTGGAAGGTATGTTTTGATTTTTGAAAATTAGCTTTTGTGAGCAAGGCACTGCAACAAAATGTAATTTGTATTTCCAACTCTCCAACTTAGCAGTTAGCATTTTTTTTTGGTAGTCATTTTCTGATTTGTAAATCAGTTGTTTTTTTGTTTAGTTCTGTAATATTATTATTTGTAATTTCATTCATTTATTCATTCATTATAGAGTTCTGAAAGTAGTTACTGCACACTCATATATTATTACATTTCCATTTTCTAAGTACAAAAATATTATCAACTTTCATCAGTTTAACCTACCATTCATTTTAACATACACCATTATTTTATCAACCACTAAGAAGTGCTACCAATCAAATTACAACATGATGTCTGTGTTTTATACATGTCAAAATGTATCTTTTATAACTATATTTTTGTGAATTTTTTTATAGTATATTATAAACTTTTTTAAAATAATTTTTATTGTACTTCAAGTGAAAGTTTACAAATCAAGTCCGTCTGTCACATATAAGCTTATATACACCTTACTCCATACTCCCACTTACTCTCCCCCTAATGAGTCAGCCCGCTCCCTCCTTCCAGTCTCTTCTTTCATGACAGTTTTGCCAGTTTCTCTCTCTACCCTCCTATCTCCCCTCCAGACAGGAGATGCCAACACAGTTTCAAGTGTCCACCTGACACAAGTAGCTCACTCTTCATCAGCATCTCACTCCAACCCATTGTTCAGTCTCTTCCATGTCTGACGAGTTGTCTTCGGGAATGGTTCCTGTCCTGGGCCAGCAGAAGGTTTGAGGACCATGACCGCCGGGATTCTTCTAGTCTCAGTCAGACCATTAAGTATGGTCTTTTTATGAGAATTTGGGGTCTGCATCGCACTGTTCTCCTGCTCCCTCAGGGGTTCTCTGTTGTGCTCCCTGTCAGGGCAGTCATTGGTTGTGGCCGGGCACCATCTAGTTCTTCTGGTCTCAGGATGATGTCAGTCTCTGGTTCATGTGGTCCTTTCTGTCTCTTGGGCTCATAGTTATCGTGTGGCCTTGGCATTCTTCATTCTCCTTTGATCCACATGGGGTGAGACCAAATGATGCATCTTAGATGGCCGCTTGTTAGCATTTAAGACCCCAGAGCCACACTTCAAAGTGGGATGCAGAATGTGTATAAACATTTTTAAGACATTAAAAATATGTTGGCTAATATCTTTTCAAATTCCAAGACCAAATCTTCAAAATCAATTTTCTTTTCAGACACATTGTTATATGTGTCTTTAAAAAACATCATCTCTGTGTCACCAAGAGACTTGGTGAAGTAGCTTTTCTTAAAAGAAATGCACATATATTTTTGAGAAAGTATTAGCAAGATAATAATCCATGGTACCTTGTAAGCTTGTGACTTCATTTTCAATGTATGCCATAAAATGAAGGCCTAAAATCTATATTCTACTGAAATGTATGTAGCACATAACTCTTGATCAGTGTCAGATAAAATCCACTGTTTAAACATTTATTTTGAATCTTATTTGAAAATGTCAGAGGCAAAATATGTGTTTGAGTTGAATTCTTAACACTAATCTTGAGTCTTTTGAAAATGGCACTCTAAAAATGCAATTGACTTACTAAAATAAATATTAGATCAGGAAGGCAATGATAAATATTAATGCAAATACATGGTGTAGAATACAAATATGAATTCTGAAACATGCCCAGGACTGTTTTTTTTAAAAAAGATAGATGGTTTGTAAGTGTGTAAAGACATTCTTCTGCTGTCTATGTCTTTCAGGTCTATTTTTAGTAAATGTTGTAGAATATTTATTCATGTTCTCAAATTCAAAGCAGTAGCGCCACAAAAAAATATTAATCTATCTTTATGTATATTGTATCTTATAAGATTTTCCACATTTTGCCTTTGTCTTCATTGACAGAAAATACAACCAAGTATCTCCAATTTAGTTTTGCACTCCGAGATACCAAGGTCACATTTTCCACTTACTTTATTAATCAATTCCATGAAATCATCAAAGTTGAAGGACATGTGCCAAGGTTCTAGTTTCTATAACAAAATTGCTGTTTTAATTGATTCACATCAAAAATTTCAGTAGGAAGAACTTCTGTTGAGTATGTCTGCATCTAACAAAACAATGGGGATATCATGTGTTTTGCAACTTCTTCTCAGCCCAAAGACTTCTCATTTTTACTTTGCATCAGATTAAATAGCATTTATTCTTCAGCAACTAACATGCCCTTGCAAAATAAATCCCTGAATTTCCAGGTTTCTTACCCTAAATCAAAAGCTCAGTGCTTTATAAGCCGAAAAAACAAAACAAAACGAAAAGTATATCAGACATCCCCCTTTTGACTACTCTCCAAGATTTAAAATATTAAGTATTTAGATAAATACAAAGGAATCCTGTGCATATTAAAAATTCCACATGCATTTTTTTTTATTGTGGTAATTACATAGGTAACAGAATATTTGCCATTTCTATAATCTTTACATGTATATTTCTGTGACATTAATTACATTCACCATGTTGTTAAACATCATCAATGTTCATTTTAAAGTATTTTTTAAATTCTTAAAATTATCAGGTTACAGTAAGTTTGAAATTATTTATTAAATATAGTCACATTCATAAGCGATGCTCTGTTTTCTCCATTTCCAAAATAACTATTTTCTCAAATTAATAAATGACAATTTCTCATCTCTTAAATAACATGTATGGTTTGTATATGCATGTTTATCAGACTAAAAACAAAATAGTTGCTGCGCGGTCAACTCCACCTCATAGCAACTCCATGCATGTTGAAGTAGAACTGTGCTCCGCAGGGTTTTCAATAGCTGATTTTTCTGGAAGGATTGAAGTAAGATCCTCAGGCCTTTTTTCTGAGGCACCTCTTGGTGGACTGAACCTCCAACCTTTCACTTAGCAGTCCAGGTTTTAATCAATTGCACCACCCAGGGATTCCATACATGTGTTTAGAAACTAATAAAATTCTTTAGGTATAGTTGGTTGCCAAAACTCTATTTAAAAAGGAAAAAAAAATTGGTAAACATTCTCAATCATATTAAAGAAAACTTCAGTGTATGAAATGATTAGAAAACACTAATGCTTTTAAATAATTTACATATGCATCAATAGTGAAATATTTTTAGAAGATACACCAGGCAAGGATCATGTAAAAAATATTTCTTGGTTAAAGCCATAGGCTTTCTTTTTTTTTTTTTTAAGTGCATTGGACATCATACTAACAGCCTAACTAAAACTAATTTTTTTTTGTACATTTCAACGTTATAATTTACTCATTGGATTTATAATCTCAAGTTTTCAAATACGTTATACTTGGGAATGGAGAAATTCCAGTATTGTGTTGTAAATACTCCATAAGAGACATGGGTGAGCTTGCTGTGATAGATACATCCCTAGTAGCTGTGGTAAATGCATTGCCCCAGCAACAGAACTTACTATCTTTCTGTTGGAATGTCTAATTTTCATGTTAGTGTTAGAACACCCAGAGAGTTCAGTGGCTTATCCTTCACATTTTAAAGCATAAAAGAAAGCTGCAAATAGATTTCTGAAGTATAGGCAGACTAATATGCTCTTAATAAAATCATGGGGTTGCAGTCACTTAAAGGGATTTGTAATTATAGATGTAATTTTATTTTCAACGTAGAAAGAAGGAGGTGCTCTGTGCGTTGAATTAACTTTCCCCAAAGGACACGGGCAGCTCAAATTAGTGGTGAAATATAGACTATGAAAAAGCTGAGAAGTTTGATTCCTTGACATCGCCAGTTAGAATTTTCAAAGCTGTGATGTTATTAAGGGAGAAAAGTCCTTAAGGATTTGTACATTAAAAATTGGAGACAACTGTCTAGGGAATAGGAACAGATATATAGACTTGTATATATTAAATCCATTGGCTAATTACTTTTCAGCCAGAGACAGAATTTCTGAAGCAAATTTTAAATGAAGGAAAACATTCAATATATTAATATAATATGAAATTCAATTAAATTTAAAATTGCTCTTACTTTTTCCCAATCAAGTGAGCTACGGAGGTAGGTGTTTTCAATATTTAGAAACTTCCAATACCTAGATTAGGAAAATCAACCTTGATGTTACAAGTCAAAACCTAGTCCTGCCCTCCATACCCTACTTGAGCATTCACCATTCATCTCTTTATTTCAAGTGAGTCACGGTTCTGATTCATATCTGGAATTGACCTGGGAAGGATGGAATTAATAGAAGAATAAAAGATTACAAGAGCCAGTCCAAAACATTGTACTAACAAGAGATCCAGATCCAGGCATTCACAGCTTCTCCAGGAAGAGTTAATTTGTGATTGGAGGGGTTTGAAGAGAAGTTTCAGTTTGCCTTGCACTTAGAGGTACTGGCTGGCAAGAAGATATCAGTCTTCTTGTTCATCAACCAGACACTAATTCTGATAGCTTGGAGGTGGGGAACACAGCCACATTCTGTGCTTGAGTATGGCTGAAGGGTCACTACCAAGCCTGGCTATGTGAGTCCTCCTTGTCAATTCTACTGGAAACACCCAAAGGAAGTTTTGGGAGTCATTTGCACTGATTAGACAGTCAGAGATCTACAGATTTCCTCCCTGGAAAATAAATGAGAAAAAAGAATTTCCCACAAAGTGGTAATGCGGTAGACTGGGAATCTTTGAAGTCAGTTTTGGGAAAAACCCCCAAACCAAACCCTTTGACCTTGAGTCATTTCTGACTCATAGTTTTGGGAAAGGGATGTGTTAAACAACCACTTTGAAAATATTAAATGTATAGGGTTTCTTTGATTTCAGAAAAGATTCATGAACTGGCAGCACAGTCTCAGAGAGTCATACTCCACCACATAGGCAAAAGCCGGGACTCTTTATAAGAAATAAAAGGCAGCAAGAGAGAGAGGAAGGGACACAGAAAGACTCAGAGAGGGAGAGGGTGAGAGAGAGAGAGTAAAAGAAGTAGAAATGCAAAACACAGCATCTTTCATACATTTTGACATACCATTGTTTTTGTGTTTTTGGTCCAGCTCATAGCGGCACTATAGGGCAGAGTAGAGCTGCCTCATAGGGTTTCCAAGGCTGTAATCTTTATGGAAGCAGACTGTCATATCTTCCTTCTGCCAAGAGACTGGTGGGTTTGAACCACTGACCTTTTGGTTAGCAGCCCAGATCTTCACTACTGCACCCACAGAGCTTCTTTTGATGCTTTTTAGTCTTGCAGGAGGAGGTTGTACAGAACACCCAAATAAACATTTATACTTATCTATTCAGAAGGGTTTGTTTCATGTCTTAAAAAGAAAGCAAATCAAAATATGCATGCAGGCAAAAATATTTGTGCCTTTCAGTAGGTTCTGACTCATATCGAACCTGTGTACAACAGAATAAAACACTACCTGGTCTTCACAATCACTGTTTTTGTTGCAACCACTGTGCAAATCCCTCTCATTGAGGGACCTCCTCTTTTCAGCTAACCCTCTACCAAGCATGATGCCCTTCTCCAGGGACTGGTCCCTCCTGATAACATGTCCAAAATATGTGAGATGAAGTCTCACCAACCACGTTTCTAAGGAGCATTCTGGCTGTACTTCTTCCGAGATAGATTTGTTCACACTTCTGGCAGTACATGTTGTATTCAATATTCTTCACCAACACCATAATTCAAAGGCATCAACTCTTCAGTATTCCCTATTCGTTGTCCAGTTTTCCCATGCATATGAGGCGATTGAAAACACCATGGCTTGGGTCAGGCGCACCTTAGTCTTCAAGGTGACATTTTGGTTTTTTACAGTTTAAAGAAGACTTTTGCAGCAGATTTGCCCCATGCACTGAGTCACTTGATTTCTTGACTGCTTCTCCCATGGCTGTTGATTGTGGATCCAAGTAAAACGAAATCCTTGACAACTTCAATCTTTTCTCCATTTATCATAACGTTGCTTATTGGTCCAATTGTGAGGATTTTTGTTTTTCTTATGTTAAGACTTAATCCGTAATGAAGGCTGTAGTCTTTGATCTTCATCAGTAAGTGCTTCAAGTCCTCCACATTTTCAGCAAGCAAGGTTGTGTCATCTGCATATCGCAGGTTGTTAATGAGTCTTCCTCCAATCCTGATGCCCCATTCTTCTTTATTTAGTCGAACTTCTTGGATTATTTGCTCAAGATACAGGCTGAATAAGTATGGTGAAAGGATACAACCCTGATGTACACCGTTCCTGACTTTAAATCATGCAGTATCCCCTTGTTCTCTTAGAATGACTGCCTCTTGATCTATGTACAGGTTCCTCAGGAACACAATTAAGTGTTTTGGAATTCCCATTTTTTGCAACGTTGTCTATAATTTATTATGATCCACAGAGTTGAATGTCTTTGCATAGTTAATAAAATACAGGTGAACAACTTTCTGGTATTCTCCGCTTTCAGACAGGGTCCCATCGACATCAGCAATGATGTCCCTTGTTCCATGCCCTCTCTTGAATCCTGCTTGAACTCCTGGAAGTTCCCTGTTGATATACTGCTGCAACCACTTTTGAATGACCTTCAGCAAAAGATCATTGCATGTGATATTTATGATACCATTAGATAATTTCTGCATTCAGTTGGAGCACCTTTCTTTGAAACAGGCATAAATATGAATCCTCTTCCAGTCGGTTTGCCAGGTAGCTGTCTTCCAAATTTCTTTGCATAGCGAGTGAGCACTTCCAGCACTGCATTCATTTGTTGAAACATCTCAGTTGTTATTCCGTCAGTTCCTAGAACCTTGTAGGTTATATAAAATGTAACCCGAAATTTATTGTTCATCAAATGGTGACAATTGCAAAAATAATGATAATAATAATAATAATTGCTATCTCTAAGAGCTGATCAGTTGATTAATTAAGATCATGTTTATAAAGCCTCCTTGCAGAGCCCAGAGCACCAAAAATACTAGCAAACAGTGCTCTGTATCTGCCATATTTCATCTTGGTTTCTAATTATAGAATGTTTAGAAGACAGGCTACCTCTTTGCCTTTAGCATTCGGAGCTTGTTTGGCTGCCAGCCATTGAAGAGGTAGCACCCACATTGGGCAGCAAAAGTGGCAGAGCGAAGCTCCTTCCCTGGAAACGACACTCAGCATCTCAGCATCAAGCCTCCACAGCTTTGAACTGTGTTATTTTAGGTTGTCAAATGTGTCCCTGTAACTTCTATATTGTTTCTCTTCTCTTTGACATCTTTTCATATACAGGTTCCCCCACTATTCGGCAATAGAGTATTTCTATGAAAACTTTCATAAGCTGAAGTGGCGTAAAGCAAAGTTATGAAATATACATACACAATATTTAAAATTAATGTACAGTACAAAATCAGATCAATGCCATGGGCCAGAGCATTAGGCTTACATGGATCAGCACTGCTGGAGACTTTTCATGCTACCCATGTGCACCATTAGGCAGAAGAACCTGGGATACCCTGGCCACAATGAAAAAGAAAATTCTGCTAAAAAAAATTATGTTCAAAAAAAGAAAGAATGGAAAAAATAA
Source organism: Loxodonta africana (assembly GCF_030014295.1). Lineage (NCBI taxonomy): Eukaryota > Metazoa > Chordata > Mammalia > Proboscidea > Elephantidae > Loxodonta > Loxodonta africana. Next base: position 46,695,467 of record NC_087361.1, read on the forward strand.
AAGCAAGATATAAAATAATGTAACATCAACTAAAACATTCAAGGGCTTGTCTCCTATGCTGGAGCCAACGGCTCTTGAACTGAGCCAGATGAACACTTGGCATAAAGGTGGCACAGAATGACCGCAGGTATGAAACTGGCAGTATAGAATGACCACAGTGATGGCAATTGGATCCTTGAAAAGCTGGAAGAACTTTGTGAAAGCATTTCCTGGTGTATAGAACTGTGATATGACCTAGTTGCCACAGACACAAAGTAGACATAAATTCTGACCCCTTCTATTTTAAGCATAAATAAATCGGAGTTTATCACATATCACTGTTTTCATCATTAAGCACATTTTAAAGTGTCTGCGACAGGGTTGCTATGAGCCCTAATCGACTTGATGGCAAAGGGCTTTGTTTGTTTTTTTAATTATTTTGTTCATAATATCATAGAAGAGTCTTTAAAAAGAAAACCTTGAATTAGCAATGCCTCCCCTTTAATGATAAGAGATCAGTGTCAGCCAGGGTAATATTAAATAACATATGTTAGAATAATTCCGAATCTTAAGAAAATTATGTCGTACTAAAAAAAAAAAAACTGTAAAAAGACAGGACTGTGAAAATGCATAAAAGTAGAACTAAAAATCACTTCTAAATTTTAAAGGTTTTACTGCATTTATTTAACTAGATTTATCATTTTTATTTAACCAGTCTCAATTTAATAAGACATCTGAGTCCCTCCATTTCAAGTACTATTTATATTAAAGGGTACATTAGTGCAATACAACTTATTTCATTACTTTTTCTTTAAAGGGAAAATCGGGGCAGAATGATAGTTATATCTATTAAGCTACTATTATTTGCCACACACTGAGCAAGAAGGATTACGTTGAGGTGGAATTTGAGACTCCTTATAATGGTTGTGTGCAACTTAAAGTCACACAAATCTAATAAACAGCAAACCAGGAATAAGAATCCTGGTCAGTCAGACTTCAAATCTCTGGATTTTTCTAGTACATTATATTTTTTTAAGGGATATAACTGTCTCCTAAGTACCACAGGCAAAGCTTAGAAAGAAACACAGCTTAGTCTGCAAAGGTATTATTTTTCTCCAAGAAGCCAAAGACATAGGAATGAACCCTGTAAAATCATAAGGTCTTCCCATTTAGCAAAGTACGTTAAACAATATCTAAACTCTTAAACAATGTATTTAAATTTATTCATGGTACTGTATTTGTTCTGTTTAGGTTGGTTAGGTTGAGGTACTGATGTCGTGAAACCACTCATATTGCTTCGTTGTTCAGATATCCCTCACTTTTTGAAAGTTTGCTTTATGTTACTTTGCTTATTAAAGACCTACATTGGTACCTGCTTTCCCTAACCAAAAGAAATCTGAAGACGATGTTTACTTTTACCAAAAAAAGGCAAAAAGTGGAAAGAGCATTCAGAGTTTGTTTGGCTGCCAGCCATTGAAGAGGTAGCACCCACATTGGGCAGCAAAAGTGGCATAGCGAAGCTCCTTCTGTGGAAAGGACACTCAGCATCTCAGCATCAAGCCTCCACAGCTTTGAACTGTGTTATCTTAGGTTTTATGTGTTATTTGATATGATTTCGTAGGTCATTTTTGGGACCTGGAAACATTTAAAAAATTTTCCCATATAAATTAATGGTAACTGCTGCTTTGCTTTACGCCATTTCGGCTTGTGAAAGGTTTCATAGGAATACTCTGTTGCCGAATAGCAGGGGAAACCTGTACATGAAAACATGTCGAAGACAAGAGAAACAATATAGAAGTTACAGGGCCACATTTGACAACCTGGCATTGCAAAGGAATCATATGTTTCTTCTGAATAAAGGACACATAAATTAGCCTTTTTAATATGTTATGAAATATACACATATAATATTTAAATTTAATATACGATATAAAATTAGATTAATGCCATGGATTGTCTACTCAATATCTTCTTCAGTATCCCTACCCTTCAGAGCATCATTTCTGTTCAATTCTCTATTCTATTTCCAAGTTTAGAAGGCAGTTGTGATTAATGTAAGCCTACCACGTCACTGCCTTGGCCACTCTGATCATGGCACAGCGTTTGGGGTAATTGTGTTGAGCATGGATGTGATAAGGGACCCATGTTATGCCAGTCTGTCCAAAGAAAGGTGATTCTATTTTATCTTTGGAAAAGGGTATGGGTGTCTAGATGTGATATTGAAAACTAATCTATGTACTTGTTACTAGCCTTATGATGAAGCCAGCATGGAAAGTGAATAGGCCTGAATCACTACACTATCGCTGGGCCATAGTCAGAGCTCTAGAGCTCTGGAAGCTTGGGAGGTACTAACATTTCCTATTGTTGAAGTTTGAGTCAGATTTTGTAGAATGCATATATTTTAGCAGCACCAAAAATAATCTTAAAGAAAACCACACACTCTTATGTGCCTTATCAGATATTAGCAAAACTGTAGTTCTATGAGAATACATGAAAATTAAAACATATCCACAAAAGAAGAAAGATTTTCCTCAGACAATATTAGAATTCCTCTTCCTTTTTATTTGAAAAATTTAAAAAGGTATAAAAACAGTAAAAAACTTCAAGAACTATTGTATAAGTCTTTTAATACTTAGCTTATTATAAAAACATAATTTTATAGATGAAATAATTCCCTTATGCCAAAATTAATTTTATTCAAATGCCAAATAAATCAAATTATAGGTTATAATATTTCAACTAACATGTTCATTGAATAGAAAATTTATATTAGCCATAAGCAGCGAGAAACAAAATTTAATAAAATTTTTGAAACCATTTAAAATTTAATGTTCAATGCTCATGCTTTAACCATGGCAAAGTTTTATAACTAAACTGTTAAGTGAAATTCAAAAAAAAAAAAAAACACAAAAAAGTATGTGTAATGTTAAACTAAATTTATTTTGATTATTTTTATATGAAATAAAATAAACTTCTTTTCCAACTCAAAATCTGTCTGAATGTGGACCAGAAGTAAATTCTAAATTAGCCAAAAACATCATTTTAATACTTACATTATGATAACCTGTATAATCTTTGTTATCTGAGAAATATTGAAATTTGAGCACAATGTATTTCTAATCAATGGAAGTGAGATATCGGATTTTCTTTTTGGAGGCATTTTAATACACCACTGTTCAAAAATAAAAACTAATTTTCAATATATCAAAAAAATGTGGAGATCAGTATTTCTGAAGGGATGATTGTGAAAGTTGGTGCCATAATTTAAATCTTGTAAAATGGTAACAACAATAAATTGAAAATTTTATTCACTTCAGATTTTGCTTCAATTCTCAAAAGTAACATTAAATGGATTCTTAGCAAGACATTCAATATTAACTCAATACATAAATAAAAATGGCAGCCTGATTCACAAACTGACAGAATCCAGAAGTCACAGTCCACAACTATTACATTTTAACATCGTGTAGATTCCTAGGATTGTTCTTATGCTATAGATTAAATTGTGTTTTTCAAAGTTGACGTTTAAAATAGTAGTGAATGAAAGGTGGTAGTCATTTGGGAAATGATTACTATTACCTCAACTCCTATCTCCAGCAGATTAAAAATGCCTGGGCTGAAATGAAAGGTGTTGTCTAGCTCTATCAATTATTTTATGGATGTTGTTTTTACTATGGCGGTAAATATGTAGGTAACAAAAACATTTGCCATTTCAACAATCTTCACATGGACAGTTCAGTGACATTAATTATGTTCATCATGTTGCTCAGCCATCACCCTCAACCATTCCCAAATTTCTCCATCACCCTTAACAGAGCCTTGGTGTCCCCTAACATTGTGTCTTTCCCCCTCCCTCCTGCCCACCCCAGTAGCCACTAGTAAACTTTGATTTCTGTATATTTGCATATTCTGGATATTTCATGTGAGATCATACAGTATTTGTCCTTTTGTGACTGACTTATCTCACTCAGCGTGTTTTCAAGTTTCGTCCATGTTGTAGATTTTCAAGTTTCGTCCGTGTTGTAGGCTATATTAGAACGTCATTTCTCATTATGGTTGAGTAATATTCCATTGAGAGTCTTGGTAGCACAGTGGTGCAATGCTCAGCTGCTGAGTGAAAGGTTGGTGATTTGAACCCACCAGCTGCTCTGAAGGAGAAAGATGTGGCAGTCTGCTTCTCTAAAGATTATAGCTTTGGAAACTCTATGAGGCAGTTCTACTTTGTCCTACAGGGCCGCAGTCATGAATTGAATTCTGTTCCCCCCAAAAATTTGTCAACTTGGCTAGGTCATGATTCTCAGTATTGTATGATTGCCTACCATTTTGCCATCTAATCTGATTTCCCTGTGTGTTGTAAATTCTATCACTGTGACACTAATGAGATAGATTATTGGCAGTTATACTGATGAGGTCTATAATGTGTGTATAAAATTAGGTAGTGTCTTAAGCCAATCTCTTTAGAGATATAAAAGAGAAGTGAGCAGAGAGACATGGGGAGCTCATTCCATCAAGAAAACAGCACCAGAAACAAAGCGTGTCCTTTGGACCTGTGGTCCCTGCACTGAGAAGCTCCTCCATCAGGGGAAGATGGATGACAAGGACTTCCTCCAGAGCCAACAGAGAGAGGAAGCCTTTCCCTGGAGCTGACACCATGAATTTGGATTTGTAGTCTACTAGTCTGTGAGAGAATAGATTCATCTTTGTTAAAGCCATCCACTTGTGGTATTTCTGTTATGCAGTACTAGATAACCAAGACAGTTGCTATGTGTCAGAACCAATGGGTTTGGTTTGGTTTTGTAATACTTTATTGTATGCATGCACCACGTTTTGCTTATCCACTCATCTATTGATGGACATTTAGGCTATTTCTACCTTTTGACTATTGTAAATATTCCTACAGCGAACACTGAAGTGCAAGTATCTATTTGTGTTCCTACTTTTAATTCTTTTGGATGCGTACCAGAGTGGAATTTCTGGATCATATGGTAATTCAATGCGAAGCCAAAAACCAAACCAATTGCCGTCGAGTCGATTCTGACTCATAGCGACCCTGTAGGACAGAGTAGAACTGCCCCATAAAATATCCCAGGAGAGCCTGATGGATTCGAACTGCAGACTTTTTGGTTAGCTGTAGCACTTAACCACCACACCACCAGGGTTTCCTAATTCAATGCAAGGCTCTAAAAAATGTTCTGTAGAACCAGTAAGGGAAAGAGACTGAACTGTCAAAATCAAGAGGATATACGCTCAGATTGTTTTGTAAGTATATTTAAGTTTTCACTGCACTTAAAAAAAAGATGATGAAGAACCCTATGCTTAATGGAAATCACTTGGTCCAATATCAAAAGATCTTGGGAAAAAAAAATCACTTATCTATACTCTATTTTTTTAAAAAGTATTGATCATAAGAATTTATCATTTTAATGATTAGATTTAGTTGATTTTTCTGATTAATGACCAATTGTTTATTTTAGTCACATCAGATAAGGAGTTATGCAATATATTTTATCATCAGTGTTGACATTTGTGAGTTTAGCAAATTAGCTAAAATGCCACATTTTCACCATTTTGTTTTATATATCCTGAGTGAGCCAGGAATGAAGTATGTGGCCTGAATGGAAAACCACCAGTTTTCACTCTTCCCTGAAGACAGTGATTCATTTAGGGATGGGCACGAAATTCAATGAGAATCAAAGAGATGCAACTTTTTTTTTTGTAAATATTGGGGCAAAGACTCTTTCCTGTTTAAGATGGATGTACTCCTAGGAGCTGTTGAAAGCCTATTGCAACCGCATGGGATTAGGGTGGCAGAAGATGGAGTAAATGCAAAGATGCAGAGAGTGGAGATCAAGGAAAATGAAGCAAGTTTGATAACATTGCTTGAGGCTCTGAGACATCTATGCCTGAAACCATCCCTATTCTGGACTTTCTGATTACATGAGCTAACACATTTTCTTGCTTTTGATTAGGATTTTCTGACTTGCAACCAAGGAGTTTTAAACAAAACAATCATTCGCAACCTGTTTTATGTTTATTTAGCTTTACCACACACATAGAGTCAAATGATATTTGAAAAAGGTGAAAAGTAATTCAGTGGACAAAGGATAATCTTTCAGAAAATGGTGTTGGGACTACTGGACGTTCTTAGGCAAAATAAAACCCTAAACACAGACTTCACACATTACACAAAAAAAAGTAACTCAAGATTATCTCCTAAAATTTATCTACTTGTTTTTATATACACATATAAACTCATAAAATTACATATGTATAAATATATAATACACACAATTTTTTATTTTTTAAATACAGCTTTCTCTCATACTCAGCTCTCTGGTTTGAGGCCTCTTTGAGTTGAATCTTGGAGTGGGTATGACCACTGCTTCAGGACCAAAACACTTCCCACCCCTAGCTTTTAGGAGTATTGCCTGCTGGCTATTGATAGCTGAATCAGTCTTTGGGGGATGCCTTTGGCCAAAGTGGGCTGTCTGACCTAAGGCTATGTTCCTTCTCTGGACTGCAACCAACATCCAATGATATGTCAATGTGAGAACACAAAGGCCTAACTAACTTTCTTCAATTTGTAAGAAAAAATGAGCCTAGTTCTGCCAAAAAGACAGCTGCTGAAATTTCTTCAAGTATAAAACTGCTATAGAAAAAGGTCATATTTGATTTCCTCCATAGAATAATCCAGAGACCTGTCCTGAGGTGGTTCATGTGGTCAACGAGGCATATTATATGTAATATCAGTGATGTGACTGTATGGTAACATAAAAGTGGTCTCTCAGGTCAGCTTTCAGGTTTTTTTTTTTTTTTTTTAATCGTTTTACCCCCACCGGCATATGATCGGATTGGGATTCCTGAAATGGTTTTCATACTAGTTAATGGTGGGATCGGGGCAGAAAAGCACAACCAGAACACTGGACATTTGTAGAGTGTTAAAAGCATCTTTCCAAAAGGGTTGTTAAGGGAAATGGAAAATTGGTGAAAAATATTACTTGAGTCTTTGAGATGATTGGCTTCTCAGGGTGGAAAATTGTTACATCTCTATCTGTTTTAGTCAGCTTTCCTTTGAGCACATGGCAGGTGTTCTTTCCAGAGCTACTAGGTGCTTTCAATTATTTTGGGTATATATTGCCTTTCGTTTTACATGAGGGAAGAAAGAAAAGAAAACTAAAGCAACACACATACATTTAGGAGTTTGTGCATACACACACATGTATTTGCATGTGTGTATGTATGTGTGTTTATAACATTTTGATTATGTCCTATAATCAAAATGACTATTTCTGGAAATGTTTTATAATGAGCTCCAGTGAACAAAGCAGCATAGTGTGTGTGTGTTTGTGTGTGTATATGTGGGTAAGAATGTGTGTGTATACACATATATGAACTCAGGGGAAAAAAAAACAGATTATATTTTATGTAAGTTTTGCTGCTTGGTGTTTTTCTTTTACTACTTGGTGTTGTTTTTGTTGTTAGGTGCTGTCAAGTTAATTTTTGAGTCATAGTGACCCTAAATAACAGAGTAAAACTGTCCCATAGGGTTCTCTTGACTGTAATCTTTACGGGAGCTGATCGCCAGGTCTTTCTCCCGTGGAGACACTGGGTAGATTCCAACTGCCAACTATTCAGTTAAAAGCTGAGCACTTAACCATTGTCCTACCAGGGCTGCTTTACTACTTGGCAATCTCTCTATATTCTACTTTTCATGTAGGGATATTCAAATGTTGAACATACAAATTTTCACAAAGCAAAACAAATTACTAAAGAGACAAGCTGGGGCTCTGCCTTTCTAATATATTTTATTCGAAACAATTTTTATTCTCAGAGAAAATACGTTCTTTTTTTCACAGATGTCTCAGACTCCAAAGAGCTTCAAAAGGCAATGTTCACTTAATACTATATTTACTGCCAATGTGTCTAATCCAAAGTGAAGGGAAAATCAGACCCACTTAAAATGACTCACTCTACACGATGCTCATTTAAAACATACATCTCTTGCTATTTTTTAGACAAGAAAATGTTCTCCAGCACCCTCCCCTATTTTATATATTATTTGAGATAGGCTAGACTAACAGTGTTACAAGTATACCCTGAAATCTTGGTTGCATAACCCCGCCAAAATCAAAACAAAACAGAATCTAGTGTCAGCGGCAGAGAAAGAGAGTGCACAGAGTTTCCACTTGTTTCTAACTCCCTCCCACTGTCAGTGACATATCCTGCTTCTCCTCAAAGTCAATTAAGCAGAGTTGTCACAGGGCCCCAGTCTTAACTTCCTGGAAAGTTAGGAAGTGTTCCCAAATCCCAGGACGGTGCGGACAGCTCAATATGTTGAGCACAAGTAGTTGATACTACCCTGTGTGTTAGCTGTGTGATCATGAACACATCTGCCAACTTTTCATGGTTCTAGTTTCCTTATCTTCAAAGTCAGGATAAGAAAGCTGGCCTCACAGAGTTACTGTGAGTGTTAAATAGTATCACTTATGTAAATCACAAACACAGAGTCTGGAAACTAGGAAATTCCCAATAAATGTTAGTACATTTTTCTCAAAAAGTGTTCACAATTATCTTCTCCCGATAATGAGTTATCTCCTTTAGCTGTATGTTTAAAGGTATGCATTAGAAATTGTCAAGTTTTCCTTTCACTTGGTCACTGTGTTTGCAGTTTTCAGAATGGGAAGGAGAGGTCATTTAGGAAAAAAAGCAAAGGATTCTAAAGTTTGAGTCTTTCTGGAATATATGATTATCAGCATAGACCATTTTTTTTTTATAACTATCTAGTTATGGTACACAAACTTGGTAACTGAATTAGTAAAGAAACATATAGAAATTTTTAAAAAATGCAAAAGTTCTTTCCATTGTCTTGTAGAATAAATATCTCCCTTTATTATTATTATTTTTTAGTATTAAACAATTCTATAACCTTGAAACAAGTTCCATGTGTATAATTCGGTGACATTGATTACATTCTTCAACTTATGCAACCCTTCTCACTATCCTGTTCCAAATTATTCCACCATCATAGTTAGGGATCCCTAAATAAATAACAAATCTATGCACAGAAAAAAATAGAGCACCTTTATAGTCAGAAATGTCAAATTAAAACAAGCATTAACCTCAATGTTCAATCTATGTGGAAAAGAATCATTTTAACTCTCATTTTAGTGAGAAATATGGGAAACATAGTTGAGAAAAGATATAAGATTTAAATATAAATATTTCAGGAATACATAGAAGTAAGGAATGATGGTCAATTTATAATGTTGATATCAATCTCTATGTATCTATCTATAGGATATTGTCAATTGTTAAATAGAAACAAAATGCGTTATAGTTTAGACATCAGACTGAACCCAAATTCTAGCTCCTCTCAATTCCAAAGTCTCACTAAATGGCAGAACTTCTAAAGCCCCTTGGGAATTATACATGGCTGTGTAATGTGTTTTGCTCTACTGCCTTCCTTTCTTTATTTTCTGTTAAACCTTTACCTTTTCTTCCTGAGACGATGGAGTAATCTCCTTCTGGTTCTTTTCCTCCCATCCATTTGTGTCATTGCTACCAAAACGACCTATCTAAAAATCAAATCTATACATGCCTTTTTTTTTTTTTTTTATCGTGCTTTAGATGAAGGTTTACGGAGCAAATTAGTTTCTCATTAAACAATTAATACACATATTGCTTTGTAACATTGGTTGCCAACTCCACAACCTGTCTAAACATGCCTTTTCTATTCTTTGACTCTTTCTCTGACTCCACACCTTAGAATATGTAGTCTATGAACCATACTATAAATGCACACTGTCTAATCCTTAACACCACATTTATCATCAGACACGTCCTCCTTTTTTAGTCACTCACTACCTTATGTGTTATGCTTCACTAAGTCCAAATGCTTTGCAGTTTCTTGACTATATCCAAACAATGTATGCTTCGCTTTTCCATGTCTTCCTTAATGTGATCTCCCGTCTGCTTTGATGATGTTCTCCTTGCAACATTCTTTTGGCTTCTTAGTTGATTCTTTCTTTAATATTTAATTCAGGGGTTACCTCTTCCAGGTAGTTTTGCTTCCTCGAGGTAACTTTTACTAGTTACCGATTGCCATTGATTTGATTCTAACTCATGGAGGACCCCACGTGTGTCTGAGTTGAACTATGCTTTGCTGGGTTTTCAATGTCTGATTTTTTGGAAGTAGAGCATCAGGCCTTTCTTTTAAGGAGGATAGACTTGAATTTCAACCTTTTCAGTTAGAAGCCAATTGCATTAGCCTTTTCACCACCCGGGGTCTACCTTTCTAAATACAACTATATTACCCTATACACTTATTATTACCTACTTCAGTGGTCATTTGTCGTAGAATTATCTTTCTGTGATCTGCTTTACAAGATTGACAGATCCTTGAAGGAAACCACTGTGTCTTAATTATCTCTTCTTTACCAACGCATCCAGGTATCAATAGCTTTAACTAAAACAAACATCCTTGATAACCCGATACCAACGTCTTACATGTGAAAAGAGAAATTATTAACCTTTGGGCATCACTATTCACTTAAATTGTTACTTTTTTTTTTTTTTTAAATCACAGTTAAGTATATTCTTAAAATGTGGTTTCCTAAATACTGGAAACATTCACTGGCATATTTAATAAAAAAGAAGGTGACCCAGTATGGGGATCTAGCCATAAGAAAATTATTTGAGCAGGTGCCTCCAGGTGTCAGCTCTAAGGAAGTTGTTTAAAATTGGGGCACAACAAGGTATTTTTCCTGGAAGCACAAATGGACTACCAGGAACCTTATGTGGTTTAAGGACCATCAGGAACACATGTGGTACAGCCTCCATCAGAGACACAGTTGAGGCAAATTGCTATGATAAAAAAAAAAAAAGAGTGGAAATAAGAGCAGTTAACAGTCATGTACTGTTCTACGGTAAATATTCCTTGGTAAAGTGTTTTATATTAGTATTTGGAATAAATAGCCACAATCTAAATATTTTTTTTCCAAATCATATATCCTACTTTTAAAACAATTGTATAAACCTTTGTTATTTTGGATGGAAAAATATTAAGCATTTTATCCAGACATCTCACCTCCTAGGTTGTTATACTTGTATTAGTACATCTTCTCAGGATAGATAGATTGTAATGAATTGAAAAAAAGAGTGTCCACTTGACCTGGTGACTTGTTCTTCTCCATTGTTCCTGTTAAGGATGGAGGGATTAAAGTCTTAAGAGGAAAAGGATTTGAGTGAATCTCCATCGGTATCATCTCAGCTTAGGCTTGGAAATAATAAAGGCAACTTGTGGGGTATGCTTACCATAGGCTCTTCTATCTGCTTTTCTTTTTTCTCACCATCCTCTGGAATTGTCTGATGGTTCAACCCTTTTTGAATTTCTATAGAACGAACAATTGATATTGTTTAAGAAGCTGTTTGACTCTCTAGCCAAACTTTGCTGTCATCTTTTTAACAATTGACTGTCTTAGAAGTACGATATAAGGATCAAGAACTTGAAAAGTAACACCACCCTAGTACTTCTGGCTTGTACTGGAGAAAATACTAGATAAATCAAAATGCAGAACATCTTATTAAAATAAAAGTAACTACATTCTTCAAAAATGTCAATGTTATAAATGACAAAGAAAAGCTTAGGAATTGTTCCAACTTAAAGGACACTTAAAACACATGACAACTAAATGCAGTATGTGATAATAAATTGAATCCTGTATTAGAAGATGAAAGAAATGATATAAATGCCTTTATAAGGTCAGCTGAAAAATTTGAATATTTTAATACAAAGAGTAAATTAATAAAAGCCTGTATCAAGGTTAAAGATGCTCAGGTTATTTGTATTTCTGTGGCTATTAACATTAGCCTTATTATTGAAAAAAATATGCCCTGATATATTTAGGGCTAAATGATGTAGGCAAATAACTTTCAAAAGATTCAGGGGGGAAAAAAAAAAAAGAAAACACGGAGAAAAAGAGAGCATGAGGGCGAGAGCCAAGATAAAAAAATAGGGCTAAATATTAATAACAGTTGAATCTAAGTAAAGGACATAAGAAATTTTTTTTTTTTCCATAGGGATGATTTTTTACTGTTCTTACAACATTTTGTGAGTTTGAAGTCTTTTCCAAGTGAATGTTAAAAAAGAAAACTAGATTGTACAAACATGAATGTCCCAATTTTGATGAATTAATTATAGGTACGTAAGGTCCAGAAATTTCTGGACTGAATAGCTAACTTTTACTTAAATATAAAATTTGATCAAAGTTAAAAAAAAAACAGTTAAAAAATAGACAATCCTTTCCCCACTGCAGAACAAAAGACTATATTGCAAATATTAATTGAATTTAGGCCTTTAATATACTTACATTTAAAATCCATATTTCTCTCTCTGTCCATTGAAATGGTCCAGAAGCAGTCTGACCTCAATCATACATCCTAACAGCCAGATCCTGGTTGCTAATATTATTTTTACCATAAGAAGGAACCACAGCTCCTTGGAGAGATGCCTGATTGAATTTCTTAAGTGAGTAGTACAAGATGAGCCCGAGACACTTCAGTAGTCAGCTTCCAGGCTGATCCCTAATGCTCCTTCTGGTGTTCCTGCTCTCCTCCTTGGACTATGGCCGATACATTTGGCCAATGGGATATAGCAGAAGTGACACTGTGTTAAATCAGATGCTCGGTCATAAAAGACATTGAAGACCCTGCCTTGTTCTTTTGAAACACTCACTCTGTGGGAAGCCAGCAGCCTTGAAGCAAGTTCATTATGATATAGAACTGGCTCGATGGCATCTACCAACAACAAGAAAATAGTCATTTTAGACACTGACCTTACTCTGGAAGTTGGGCCCCTTAGAAGACATTGATAGTACTCACGTAAAGACCTAATTCCTAAGCATGCAGTCAGGATTAATGACAAAGCTAATCCCCTAATAATTGAGCTATTAAAATTGTACTTTTAAATTTTATTCCAAAATTTGTCTTTGATTTTTTATACCATGTTATATTTTTATCATATCTTAGTTTCTATCAAAATAATTCTAAATTTTATAAACATGATATCATTTTTAAAAAGACATCTAGGTTCGTGTAAGAATTGGACAAAAAACTTCTTCAAGGATCATGTTTCGCTTTCTTATTTGACACCACTTCATTCTATTATTTAATTATTTCTGCCCAAGAAAGCCATTTTAGAGTGTGAATTTGTCTCAGTTGTGATAACTTCTGAATTACCTTTAGTTAAATAATTTACTATTGATACATGCGTGTCACATTGACCTGTACCTATTTAATATTACTCTTCCCCATTACTGTCTCTGACATTATCTTAGTTTTTATATGAGGATATATATTTCAGAATACCTGTCCTTATTTGAAAGAGTGAAATGCTATTTCCAACTAGAATACAAAATCCCTGTGACTTGTTTACTTCTAATGTTTCACCAGTGCCAATTCTTGCCCTGGCACAGAGTAGATGCTCCATAAACATACATTTGATAAAGCATAGGGTATTGACTAACCGGAAAAGCTAGTGGTGTAGTAGTTAAGAGTTCATCTGCTAACCAAAAGGTCAGCAGTTTGAATCCATCAGGTGCTCCTTGGAAACCCTATGGGGCAGTTCTACTCTATCCTACAGCATCACTATGAATTGGAATCAGCTGAAGAGTAATATTTTGTTGTTTTTGTTGTTTACTGACTGCATTTTCCAATGATAGTTTTGTATTCTTTTACTTAGCCTAGAAAAGAATATCATTAAAGTATTCCTCTTTCAACTAAAACTTACTTCACTGTCTTAAAAAAGGATCCCTATAATTAATTATTCTGATTTGTAATCACTTTTTTTTTTTTAAACCTCAAAGAAGTCTATTTCTGGAAAAGATAAACTGAAAACTCTATACCGCGCCATGCATCTTTCATTAGAGAATGCTAGCTAAGTTTTTAGAGCCAATTTTGTGTTTGGAAGCAATTTGGAATTCACTCTGACATGGGATTCATATAGCAGCCAGACACATACTTAGTAAGACTCCTGGTGATTCTGAGCATGTTTTTAATCAGTCTGTGACATAAAATTCAATCTTTGTCTTAACATTTTGAAGCAATATTCAACCAAAACAATCGTGACTGTTTAGGTTGGGCAAAAGGCTTGTGTTCAATTACTAACTTAAAAGTTGTCAGTTGAAACCCACCCAGTGGTGCTGTGAAAGATAGGCCTGGCGATCTGTTTCTGATAAAATTACAGCCAAGAAAAGCCTATGGAGCAGCTGTATTCTATAAACACTTAAGATTTCCACTCTTTTCATTTCAGGCCTGGACCTCATCCAGACTGTAGCCAACAATTTGTCACACACACACAAAAAAGATTGGTGTGGCTCTCTATTACTGATTTTTTTGTTTGTTTTAACTAATGCATTTAATAGATTCTGATTCACTGTCAGATAACATATCTGTTTAGGTCAGGATTTCCTTTCCAATATGTTGTAGGTTTAAATATTTTATTTTCAGAATTTAAGAATTATAGGCCAGAGATGGAGGACCTATAGCTCTGAACATGGCACAATTTCTAGACTATGATAACCTTTGTGGAAATATTTTAACAACTCTATTTTTTTTTTATAGGATTAACTGTGGGGAGGGATCAAAATAAAACATAGCAATTGCTATATCTAATCAAAATTCTAAGATACATAAAACTTAGTAAAGAAAATATGTCCTTTCCTAACAATAGCTTCTGTTCTATAGGTAGATGGATGGTGTCTTGCCCTAAGAATTTCTGTCCCTCCTCTTTTTTATTTAATTAGATGGAAAAGAGAACGTATTTCCCTCACTGGGCACATAATAGGATAGGCCTGTGGAGCCAAAGCATTGTGTAACTGAGCAGGAAGACAGTGTGAAGGACCAGCTGTGTGATTTCACTCAAAACTCAATTTCATGATTGTGGTCCTCAAGTGGTTTTCAGTGTGTGTTTTAAAATATCTTAGTTTAAGAAAGTCAAAAATATCATTACCTCCAGAAGGCAACTAGAACTGGCAGAGAACAAAAAATTCTGCATAGTTGGGAAGCTCAATTTTTTTTTTTTCCCCCCAGCCAAATTCACACATATCTAATAAGGTAACAGCATGGTATGGGCTTAGTTCCCATCTTCTCTGATGAATTTCATGTTAATGACACTGGTAATACTGAACACATAAATCGACTTCAATTCCAGAGCTTCTAAAATCATATTTCATGATCTTCACATTCTACAGCCAATATTGTTGTTTAAAATCTATAGTAGATAAGATAAATAGGTGCATACATACAATTCAGTTTATTGGCATTCTCAAATGAAAACAAAAAAATCCTTTAAATGTTCTTTGAGGGTGATATTTAGTAGGATAACATACCTTATAATATGGTTTCAATGCTATGAATTATTACTGTTCTTCAGATAAAATCAACGTATGTGAAAAAGGATGAGTCTCTTCCTATTGATATTCACTTATTTGTTTCATAAACAAATAAAAAACAACTTCTTCATTGCAAATACCTTTTTTCACCAACATTAACAGCTACTATGCATCTAGATCTCACCAGATGGAATACTCAGGAATCAAATTGGCTACATCTGTGGGAGAAGATGATAGAAAAGCTTAGTATCATCAGTCGAAACAAGGCCAGGGGCCGACTGCAGAACAGACCATCAATTGCTCATATGAAAGTTCAAACTGAAACCAAAGAAAATTAGAAGAAGTCGATGAAAACCAAAGCATGGCCTTGAATATAGCCCACCTGAATTTAGAGACCATCTCAAGAACAGATTTGACACATCGAACACTTATGACCTAGGACCAGATGAGTTATGGAATGACATCAAAGACATCTTACATGAAGAAACAAGACGTCAATAAAATGACAGGAAAGAAAGAAAAGACCAAAATGATGTCAGAAGAGACTCTGCAACTTGATCTTGAACACAGAGTAGCTAAAGCAAAAGGAAAAAAATGATGAAGTGAAAGAGTTGAACAGAAGATTTCAAAGGGCAGCTCAAGAAGACAAAGTAAAGTATTATAATGCCATGTGCAAAGACCTAGAGATAGAAAACCAAAAGGGAAGAACGCATTCTGCATATCTCAAGCTAAAAGAACTGAAGAAAAAATTCAAGCCTCAAGTGAAAACATTCGAGGATTCTGTGGGGAAAATATTAACAGACTCAGGAAACAACGAAAGAAAATGGAAGGAATACATACAGTCACTATGCCAAAAATAATTGGTTGATGTTCAACCATTTCAGGAGGTACTATATGGGCAGGAACCAATGGTACTTAAGGCATTAGTGAAAAACAAGACTCCAGGAATTGACGGAATAACAATTAAGATATTCCAAAAAACAGATGCAGCACTGGAAGTACTCGTCTATGCCAAGAAATTCGGGAGACAGCCACCTGGCCAACTGACTGGAAGAGATCCATATTTATGCCTATTCCCAAGAAAGGTGATCTCATCAAATGGGGAAATTATTGAATAATATCGTTAATATCACATACAAGTAAAAGTTTGCTGAAGAACATTCAAAAGTGGCTGCAGCAGTATATCAACAGAAAACTCCCAGAAATTCAGGCCAGATTTAGAAGAGGATGAAGAACCAGGGCTATCATTGCTGTTGTAGGATGGATCCTGGCTGAAAGCAGAGAATACCAGAAAGACGTTTACCTGTGTTTTAATGACTATGCAAAGGCATTCAACTCTATGGATCATAACAAATTACGGATAACATTATGAAGAATGGGAATTCCAGAACACTTAATTGTGTTCAGGAGGAACCTGTGCGTAGATCAAGAGGCAGTTGTTCGAACAGAACAAGGGGATACTGAGTGGTTTAAAGTCAGGAAAGATGTGCGTCAGAGTTGTATCCATCACCATTCCTATTTAATCTGTATACTGTGCAAATAATCCGAGAATTTGGATTATATGAAGAGGAACAGGACATCAGGATTGGAGGAAGACTCACTAACAATCTGCATAATGCGGGTGACACAACCTTGCTTGCTGAAAGTGAAGAGGACTTGAAGCACTTATTAATGAAGATAAAAGACCACAGCCTTCAGCATTTTTTTTTTTTTTTTTTTAGCATAGATTACACCTCAACATAAAGAAAACAAAACACGCAGAACTGGACCAATAAGCAACATCAGGATAAACAGGAAAAAGATTGAAGTTGTCAAAGATTTCATTTTACTTGGAACCACAATCAACACCCATGGAAGCAACAGTCAAGAAATCAAAAGATGCACTGCATTGGGCAAATCTGCTCCAAAAGATCTCTTTAAAGTGTTGAAATGCAAAGATGTCACCTTGAAGACTAGGGTGTGCCTGACCCAAGCCAAGGTGTTTTTGATTGCCTCCTATACATGTGAAAGCTGGATGATAAATAAGGACAACCAAAGAAGAGCTGAAGCCTTTGAACTGTGGTGTTGGTGAAGAACATTGAATATACCACAGAGTGCCAAAAGAGCAAACAAACCTGTTCTGCAAGAAGTACAGCCAGAGTGCTCCTTAGAATAAAAAATGTCGAGACTACCTCTCACATAATTTGGACATGTTGTCAGGAGGGATCAGTCCCTGGAGAAGGACATCATGCTTGGTAAAGGGTCAGCAAAAAAGAGGAAGACCCTTAATGAGATGGATTAACACAGTGGCTGCAACAATTGGCTTAAGCATAACTACGATTGTGTAGATGGGACAGGACCAGTGTTTCCCCCTTCTGTTGTACAAAGGGTTGTTATGAGTTGGAACCGACTCAATTGCACCTAGCAATAACAACAACAGCATGTTCTTGGGTTGCACAAAAAGTTAAGTGTTCAACTACTAGTGAAAAGGTTGTTGGTTCAAACACACAGAGAGATGCCTTGGAAGACAGACCGGGGGATCTGCTTCCCAAAGGTCACAGCCTTGAAAACCTGTGGCAAAGGTCTACTCTGCACACATTGAGTCCATATGAGTAGGAATTGACTCCATGATAACTAACAACAACTAATATTACCTGTTTAAAACAATGCATGCTGTTTCTGTATTATTATTTAAATTGTGTATACACATATTTCTATGTTCTTAGCTTTTAGTTTTGTACTTAATTTTACTGGTTAAACTAAAATTTGTCCAAAATTAATGCAGTAGTATAATCCCTAGGGAATCTAAAACAAATTTTAGTCCGTAGATACTCTTTGATAACCCTGGTGGCATAGTGGTTAAATGCTAGAGCTGCTAACCAAGAGGTTAGCAGTTCGAATCCACCAGGCACCCCTTGAAAACTCTATGGGGCAGTTCTACTGTGTCCTATAGGGTCGCTATGAGTTGGAATTGATTCGATGGCAATGGGTTTGGTTTTTATTCTTCAATAGTTTGGGTCAGGAGAGAAATGGACACATAAAATTAAATCTTCCTTCCTTGATTTTTTTTTGTTTAATATAATTATATCAATCAATTGCTTTTTGCATTTAATGTAAATACAACATTTCTATTCCAAGTTTTGCACATTTGATCACATTAGCTTCCAATTTGAAAAATGAAGTCAAATATAATGTTCATAAGGAACCCTGGTGGCCCAGTGGTTAAGCACTTGGCTGCTAAATGGAACGTCAGTGGTTCAAACTCACCAGCTGCTATGTAGGAGAAAGATGTGTCATTCTGCTTCTGTAAAGATTTACCCCCTTGGAAATCTTACGGGGCAGTTCTACTCTGTCCTATGGAGTTGTTATCAGTCGGGATCAACTTGACAGCAATGGTTTTGAAAAATGCCCATTTGTTAAAACACCATAAGACAATTTTAATATAACAATGTGAACATTGCATATTTCTTGCATTAAGAGCATGCTTATCTTCTACATTACCATTTTACCCAAAAATATTAATAAATGGAAAAGTTAGATTTTTATTAGGTTAAAGCTTTAGAACTTCCTTTTGAGTTCTTCAAAATGTAAAATCTATAACCAGTTAAGAGATAGTGATAATAAAATGAATTTCATTTTATCCATAAAAATGACTGTTTTTCTAGTAGTTTTTTTTAAAATAGACCTAGTACAAAGGAACACAGCATATAAAAATTTCTGCTTTTTATTCTGTTGTAAAAGAATTACATGAGATTAAATGATGATGAAAATCTAATTATATTCAAAATAAATCAAGTATCAAGAAGTATGAAAAGTATTCTAATTTTTAAAAATCAAAGATAGGCTCTCAGAAAAGATAGAAGCTAGTAAAGTTTTAGCCATAGTATTTCTCCAAGAGGGGAAATGAGGAATATAAAATATATTAATAATTGATACCACTATCCAATAACTATTTAAAACTAAAGTTTCTATTATCTTAAAAAATCAATTAAAAACTGAATAATTTTAGACATCGTGATCTTAGAACTAATATAACATGAGTAATAGAACATAAGTAAACATAATTTCAGTTCCTAAATGTTAAAAAAAAAAATTGCTGTCATTTGGATTCTGACTCATAGCAACTCTATAGGACAGAGTAGAACTGCCCCACACAGTTTCCAAGAAGCCGCTGGTGGATTCGAACTGCTGCCCTTTTTTTAGCATCTGTAATTCACTGTCGGTATTAACCACTGCACCAATATGTGAAAACAATTCCAAACACAATGACGTTATGTTTAACCCAATTAAGCACTATAGCTACCAAGTGGATTTTATGGATTCTAATCAGATACGAAGTCATGGTGTAAAGAAATCTGATGTAAAATCAAAACATTCACACCTGAGAATTTCAGCTCCCTCGCCACATCCTCCAAGTTGTGGAATCCAATACATGGGAGTGGTCATATAAAGGGATGCAGCCAAGAAGTCAAAGTCAACAGGTGAATAGTCCCAAACATCTGCAGTTCCAGATATATTGGTTTCTTAGTGGGTAAGCATATTTCAAACTATGGAATATTTAAATTAAGTGTGAAAATATTAAGATTAAATTATTGATAGTAAATATCATTGTCCTTGCGCCAATAATAATCAATGACCTTTTAGTATTTTAAGGATTATTAATGAACACAAACCATTAGCATCATAGGGTCATCTTTTGATTCTAACACAAATATTATGTTAACTGAAAAATTAAGACTCATAATGCTTATGTTGAAATCGGACTAAGTTTATGACAGTTTTGCAATGTTTAACTTAAGAATCATCGTATTTATACACTTATTAGATTTGTTTACATGTCGATCATGGAATAGAAGTATGTGTTTCAGAAGGAAATAAAATCAAGTTATAAATGCCATTTAAAATCTTTAAAAGAATTTTATTAGTTAAGTCTATAAAGGGAACAAAACAATTTAAAAATGGAACTTTTAAAATGACGGCTAAAATTTGCCAGATTTCTGAATAATATAGTAAGTTGGATAGATTCGGCGGAGCCCTGCTGGTGAAGTGGTTAAGAACTCAAGCCGTTAACCAAAAGGTCAACAGATTGAATCCACCAGCCTCTCCTTGAAAATTCTATGGGACAGTTCTACCCTGTCCAGTAGGTTCACTATGAATCAGAATCCACTCAACATAACACACAGCATAAATTGAATAAGTGGACGGTACCAGTATTACTGTCATTTTCTTGTCGGTTGCCAATGAGTTGATTTCAACTCAGGGCTACCCCATGTGTGCAGAGTAGAACCACTCCATAAAGTTTTCAAGGCTGTGACATTTTGAAAGGTGATTGCCAGGCCTGTCTTCCAAGGTGCTTCTTGATGGGTTTGAACTGCCAACCCTTCTGCTGGTAGTCTGGTACTTAGCCATTTGTGCCATCCAGATAAGAAAATTTGGGCTTAGAGAAAAATGATTTACAAAAGCAAACTGAGAATTTGAACACTTTCTGTTGGGTTTGGTCCTTTCAAATCGGTTTGCTTTTTTAAGCAGTTAACTAGGAGATTTTTCTCTGTCTGAATTTATACACTCAAATGCTTTAGTCAAACCTTTCTTCACAATTCTCAGATTGCAGTAATAGGAATGTATTCAAGGGTCATAGCTGCTTTGTTGTTTGCTTCTATGTGTCATGTAGAAACCCTGGTGATGTAGTGGTTAAGAGCTACGGCTGCTAACCAAAAGGGCAGCAGTTCAAATCTACCAGGAGCTCCTTGGAAACTGTATGGGACAGTTCTATTCTATTCTATAGGGTTGCTGTGAGTCTGAATCAACTCAGTGACAATGGGTTTTGGTTTTATGTGTCATGTATACATGTTTACGTGCAAGCTCGTGTGCGTGTTTGAGGTGATCAATTGCAAGTTCCATGTGCCTTTTAGCTCTTAATTTGTTATGCAGGCAAGAATATTGGACCAGGGTATTGGAAGTTAAAATTTCTGGATGTTTAAGTATACTCATAGTTAAATGCTATAAATTCAAACTATCACTTGATTCTATCTCTCAGGTGTAGATCAGTCTCTAGACTAATAACAGGCTGTTTGATAGGTTTGGAGAGGAGGCTAGATGATGAAGAAGGAGAAAAAAGACACCTCAATTGAACAGGTAATTATGTAGCATATCTGTTTTTCATCACTAATTAGTACCTTAGCAGAAAATAACCTAGTTTCTTTTTCCCGGCAAACTAAGGCTGAGATCATAAATCTCGTAATGGCCTAAGTCATGGCCTCTTTTATCCTTAATTTATATGTCTACTCTAAATTAATTTTGAAACATTTTTCTTTTTGGAGGGGGGCGCTTCTGAAAAAGCCCTTTACATTGATCCCCTTTCTTCCTTTCTGCCTGCTTATTCTCTGGCTTCCTTTCTAACTTGAATATTGATCAATGACCCTTTAGTATTTTAAGTATTAGAGCCCCTGTCTGTTGCTGTTTTACAAGTCATCCTCCATTATTTCTTTTATCTTTCATGATCTAGCTTGGGTGATCTCATCTCGGAGTTTCAAGCTAATCTCTAAGTGTACAATTTGAAAGTTTTTTTTTGACATCTGATGCAATAGTAACTAATTCATTTATTCATTAGATAATATTAAGTTAGCAAATAACCACCAAATATCTCTTCAAAGATATCTCTTCTACATTTTCACTTAGATGAAGGTTCACCAAGAACCGTAAATTCAATATATTATGTATCCTTTTTCTCTATCTCCAACTCCACTCTTCTTTACGTAATATTTATCTCATTTAGTATCCTCCATTTATATTTTTGTGTTACCTAAATAAATTTTCCTGGGCTTCTTCTTTGTCTTCAGTCTCTAAATCCAATTGATATTGATATTATTTATGTTTCCAACATGAAAAATCTCATTAGTCCCTGGCATCACTAGTTCAAAAGTCTTAAAAAATGAACTTGTTTTTAATAGACATAGCAATTACTTTTCATTAACAGATGCTAAAATTATTTTAGATTAACAAGTTGTAAACAGCTAAATCATGAAGATGTTATCGAGTATGTGTACATTTTGAGATTAAAAATTTACACTTGAACAGTTAGAAGTTGACTGTATGCCCAAGATATTAATTAGGACTTTTACATGTCTTAGAGCATCAGTTTGGAAGTTCTTATAGTATACCTTAGAATAATTAAATACAAATGAACAACTACAAGGGTAAAACCTAACCAGAGACATTGTGCTATTCTAATTTTTATATGGTTCTTTAGAAAACCTATCAGAAGTCTCATTACATACATATTTTAAGAGATTTAGAAGTTGAATATGACAAAAAGTGTTTGTTTTTTTTTAACAGGCAACCAAATGTTTATGACACTGGACCA
Source organism: Loxodonta africana (assembly GCF_030014295.1). NCBI lineage: Eukaryota > Metazoa > Chordata > Mammalia > Proboscidea > Elephantidae > Loxodonta > Loxodonta africana. The sequence continues at coordinate 46,718,177 of NC_087361.1, forward strand.
TTGTCAAAGGCCACATTTTAAATTTTCTCAATTGATTTGTTTAATGGAGAATTTAAAGTTCTGTTGTAGCTAAACCCTCCAGATTAAATGATGTCTACCTCTGGCCTTCTGAAAATTAAAGGTTAAGGTTTAAATGATATAAGGAGGATTAAAAATAGTGTGCATCACAAAGCATTTATTTTATGATTTTTTTTTAATCCCTAGACCAGTTAATGAACAGTATGATGACTATGAGACATTAGGAAATCTCTTATATGCTAAAATATATTAGTTTAATGCCTCACCTGGATTTACAGTTTCAATATGTCTATGATTTGGGCTCAGCCAACTTATACATATGACTTGATGTTAACCTGCTGCTGAGAGAAAAATAAATAAGTCAGTACAAGTTGAAGGAAAAAAAAAAGGCCATTATATATACATATTCTACTTATGTCATAAAACATTCATGTTGTATAATGTCTCATTTATTTTGATCACTTATTTACTAGAAGAACATATAAAATAAATAGATAATCGTTACCTTGGCAGAAGGAAAGAAACAGTTTTCTCATACCCTTCTGCTACAGAGACTTTTATCCTTCATACAAAACACATGGTCATCAACATTCTGCCCTCTAAAACAGAAATGCCTTTGGGTTAATTAAAACTCACATTGGCATAATTATTTCAACATAGCGGATGAACCCCACAGAAAAAAAAGTTATTATTAATACTATTTTAATGGCTAGCTTTTCCTCCACATGACTGTCTACAGTTCACTCAACCTCTGGCACAGTGATCACCCCTGTGGGCTGCAGTGCACTTTTCCCCCAGGTCTAAAGAATAAAAATATAGATATTTATTGCAGTTAAGGAACTAAGAATTTTAAAAAGTCAATTTCTGGGAGCTGGTTGAAAAATGATCTCATTCTCCTTTAAGTTTATTGTCAACACATGCTGTGCTGGCATTCCAAGATGCATGATAAGGCTCAAATCTTTCTGCACAAGTTTCAGAGGCACGGTTCTCAATAAAAAATTGTGCTCAAATTGCTGATTTTGCTTCCTGAATACTGGCCCCTCTATAATTCACCCATGTAGGAAAATACTGCTGTAAACACTGTAAAATATTAATAATTTAGAACACTAAGCAAGCCTTTCTTTCTGTGCTTTGCTAGTTTAGGCTGATGTAACAGTTTTAAGCTCTTGAAAGTGACAGATTGGAATCAACTAGATAACAGTCTATATTTTTAGTTCACTGAATTACAGTTTTAGATTATCATTTGATTAGTTCAGCGTACGGTCTGTGTAACAGTGATTATCTGTTAAATGATTGTTTCCAGGAAGAGAGGAGGGAGTGTTAAAATCGCGATTAAGCCTTTAGAATATTTTGCAGCAATTAAGCAGATTAAATTTATGCCTAATGAATCAAATAAATAAAAATTTGGGCTTTTGTTTTTAATTCCTCCTCTTTTGTTTTCTTTCATTTTCTCAATAGTAATTTATTTTGTATTGTATTTTACTGAAATGTAGGTTTGAAACAGATTCAAAAAAGCAAAACTCTGAATCTTCACCACAGATAGTTTGAGAAGCCCTGAATTCTAAAAAAGTGATCTTCAGAATGTGCTTGAAATATTACACAGAAGCTTTATTTTTGAAATAAAATGGGAACTTCTTTTGTTAAGGTGGTAAAATACAGCTCTACTTTTCTCATTGGGGAAGATTGCGGGATCTGTCAATTGCCCATATGCAAGCTGAAGTTGAAACAGAAAAAAGTTAGAACAAGTCCACGAGAGCCAAAGTACTACCTTGAGTATATCCCACTTGAACTTAGAGACCATCTCAAAAATAGTTTGGACACTTTGAACACTAAGGACCAAAGACCAGAAGAGTTGCAGGATGACATCAAGGAAATCATACGTGAAGAAAGTAAGACCAAAGCTAAGATAAAAAAAAAGAAAGAAAAGACCAAAACAGATGTCAGAAGAGACTCTAAAACTTGCTCTTGAACATTGAGCAGCTGAAGTAAAGGAAGAAATGACGAAGTAAAAGAGCTGAACAGAAGATTTCAAAGGGTGGCTCGAGAAGACAAAGTAAAGTATTATAATAACATGTGCAAAAAGCTGGGGATAGGAAACCAAAAGGGAAAAACATGCTCAGAATTTCTCAAGATGAAAGAACTGAAGAAAAAATTCAAGCCTCGAGTTTCAATAGTGAAGGATTCTATGGGCAAAATATTGAACAAGACAGGAAGAATCAAAAGAAGATGGAAGAAATACAGTCATTATACCAAAAATAATTAGCCAACATTCAACCATTTCAAGAGGTAGCATATAATCAGGAATCAATGATACCGATGGAAGAAGTCCAAGCTGCACTGAAGACATTGGTGAAAAACATGGCTCCAGGAATTGATGGACTATCAATTGAGATGTTTCAACAAATGGATGCAACACTGGAAGTGCTCACTCATTTATGCCAAGAAATTTGGAAGCAGGCTACCTGGCCACCAGCTGGAAGAGATCCATATTTATGCTTATTCCCAAGAAAGGTGATTCAACCAAACGCGGAAATTATAGGACAGTATGATAAAAAAAAAAAAAAAAAATTTTTATCATTAAACACACACAAGGAAAATTTTGCTGCAGGTCATTCAAAAGCTGCTGCAACAGTGGTGTATCAACAGGGAACTGCCAGAAATTCAGGCCAGAATCAGAAGAGGACGTGGAACCAGAGATATCACTGCTGATGTCAGATGAATTCTGACTGAAAGTGGAGAATAAACCAGAAAGATGTTTATCTGTGTTTTATTGATTATGCAAAGGCATTCAACTGTGTGGATCATAACAAATTATGGATAACATTGTGAAGAATGGGAATTCCAGAACACCTAATTGTGCTCATGCGGAAACTGTACATGTATCAAAAGGCAGTTGTTTGAACAGAACAAGGTGATACTGCATATTTTAAAGTCAGGAAAAGTATGCATCAGGGTTGTATCCTTTCACTATACCTATCCAATCTGTATGCTGACCAAATAATCCAAGAAGCTAGGCTTTATGAAGAAGAACGGGGCATCAGGATTGGAGGAAGACTCATTATCAACCTGTGATATGCAGATAACACAACCTTTCTTGCTGAAAGTGAAGGGGACTTGAAGCACTTACTGATGAAGATCAAAGACCACAGCCTTCAGTATGGATCACACTTGAATAGAAAGAAAACGAAAATCCTCACAACTGTACCAATGAGCAACATCATGATAAATAGAGAAAAGGTTGAAGTTGTCAGGGGTTTTATTTTACTTGGACCCACAATCAACAGCCATGGAAGCAGCAGTCAAGAAATCAAAGATGCATTGCATTGGACAAATCTGCCGCAAAAGGCCTCTTTAAAGTGTTGAAAAGCAAAGATGTCACCTTGAAGACTGAAGCGTGCCTGACCCAAGCCATGGTGTTTTCAATTACATCATATGCATGTGAAAGCTGGACAATGAATAAGGAAGACAGAAGAATTGTGGCATTGGTGGAGAATATTGAGTATACCATGGACTGCCATAAGAATGAACAAATCTGTCTTAGAAGAAGTACAACAACCACATAATGCTCCTTGGAACCAAGGATGGTGAGACTATGTCTCACATATTTTAGACATATTATCAGGAGAAATCAGTCCCTGAAGAAAGGCACCATGCTTGGTAAAGTGGTGGGTCAGCAAAAAAAAGGAAGATGCTCAACAAGATGAATTGACACAGTGACTGTAACAATGAGCTCAAGTATAACAGCAGTTGTGACGATGGTACAGGACTGGGCATTATTTTGTTCTGTTGTTCATAGGGTCGCTATGAGTCAGAACCAACTCAATGGCACCTAACAACAACTCCAGTGAAAACAGGAATGATAAAATGAAACAGCCAAATCAAACAAGCCACAACATTCCCTTAAGCCAAAACCTAATCCAGAGCAGGGCCTTAACTCTTTTCAGTTTTACGAAGGTTAAGAGAAGTTAGGAAGCTGCGGAAATAAAGTTGGAAACTAGCAGGGGTTGGTTCATGATGTTTAAGAAAGAAGCCTTCTCCATAACATAAAAGTATAAGGTGAAGCAACAACTGCTGATGTAGACGCTGCAGCAAGTTGTCCAGAAGATCTAGCTAATATAACTGATGAACGTGGCTACACTAAACGACAGATTTTCAGTGCAGCTGAAACAGCCTTATATTGGAAGAAGATACCATCCAGGACTTTTCATAGTTAGAGAGAAGTCGATGCCTGGCTTCAAAGCTTCAAACAGTAGGCTGACTCTCTTGTGAAGGTGTAATGCAGCTGGTGACTTTAAGTTGAAGCCAATACTCACTTACCATTCCAAAATCCTAAGGGCCTCAAGAGTTACGCTAAATCTACTATGCCTGTACTCTATAAATGGAACAACAAATCCTAGATGACAATACATTTATTTACCACATGGTTTACCAAATATTTTAAGCCCCATTTTTGAGACCCACTACTCAGGAAAAAAAAAAAAAAAATCTTTTCAAAGTATTACTGCTCATTGGCAATATACCTGGTCACCCAAGAGGTCTGATGGAGATGTACAAGATTAATGTTGTTTTAATGTCTGCTAACAAGTCCATGAGTCAAAGAGTAATTTAGACTTTCAAGTCTAACTATTTAAGAAACACATTATGGAAGACTACAGCTTCTATAGGTAGTGATTCCTCTGATGGATCTGGGCAAAGTAAATCAAAAACCTTCTGGAAAGGATTTGCCATTATAGATGCCACTAAGAATATTTGCAACTCATGGGCAGAGGTCAAAATATCCACATTAACAAGAGTTTGAAAGAATCTGATTCCAGCCCTCATGGTTAAATGAAAGGTTCAAGACCTCAGTAGAAGAAGTAACTGCAGATGTGGTGGAAATAGCAAGAGAACTAGAATTAGAACTGGAGCCTGAAGGTGTGACTGAATTGGTACACTCTGATGATAAAACTGTAACAAATGAGGAGTTGCTTCTTATGGGTGAGCAAAGAAAGTGGTTTCTTGAGATAGAATCTACTCCTGGTGAAGATGCTGTGAAGATTGTTGAAATGACAACAAAGGATTTAAAATATTACATAAACTTAGTTGATAAAGCAGTGACAGTGTTTAAGAGGATTGACTCCAATTTTGAAAAAAGTTCTAATGTGGGTAAAATGCTATCAAACAGCATTATATGCTACAGAGTAATCTTTCATGAAAGGAAGAGTGAGTCAATCTATTCGGCAAACTTCACTGCTGTCTTATTTTAAGAAATTGTCACAGCTACCCCGACCTTCGGCAATTACCATCCTAATCAGTCAGCAGCTGTCAACATCAAGGCAAGACCCTCCACCAACAAAAGATTACATCTCGCTGAAGGCTCAGATGATGGTTAGCATTTTTAAGCAATATTTTTTAAATTAAGATTTGTACTTTTTTTTTTTTTTTTACATAATGCCATTGAACACTTAATAGACTATAGTGTAATGTAAACATAACTTCCGTATACACTGGAAAACCAAAATAAAATTTGTGTAACTCACTTTTTTGTGATATCCACTTTATTGTGGTGGTCTGGAACTGAACCTACAACATCCTCAAGGTATAACCATAGAAGGTCCTGGTTATGGCAGAGAAATGAAGAACAAATCTCAAATTCATAAAAAAGACCAAACTTACCGGACTGATAGTGACTAGAGGAAGCTCCAAGACTATATACCCTTTTAACCTGGAACTGCAGTGACTGCTAGAGCTCACCTTTCAGCCAAGTAATATATTGGCCTATAAAATAAACAATAACTTCTATGAGGAATGTGCTCCTTTAAACAATCGACTAAAAGAGGCTAAATGGTCAACATTTAGACAAAAGCAAAGATGAGAAGACAACGAAGGGCAAGGAAATTGGATGTATGGAACCAAGGCAGGCAGGGTGGAAATGATGAGAGTGCTGACATGTTGTGGAAATTGTAACCAATGTCACAGAACAATTTGTGTATGGATTGTTGAATGGGAATCCAATTTGCTGTTTAAATCTTCACCTGAAAATCAATAAAATATTCAAAAATAAATAAAGTAAGCAAATGAAAGTCTTGTCGTCCTGGCTTCTAAGGGGCATTCTGGCTGTTTTTCATCTCAGAATGATTTGTTCATTCTTCTGGCATCCCACAATTTATCCAATATTCTTCAATAACACCATAGTTCTCATGCATCAATTCTTCCTCTGTCTTCCTTCTCTTTATCCAGCTTTCCTATGCACATGAGGCAATTGAAAGACCGTGGCTTGAGTCAGGTATGCTTTTGTTATCAAAATGACTTCTTTACTTTCTAAAATTTTAAAGAGATCTTTTGCAACAGATTTGGACATAGTGTTTGATTTCTTGACTGATGCTTCTATAAATGTTAATCGTTGATCAATGTAGAATAAAAAGGTTAACAGCTTCAATTTCTTCTTCATTCACCATGATGTTGTTTATTGCTTGTACCACCAAGGGAGATCTCATTATCTTTAGCTATTCGCGCTACAATCTCCTTGATGTCCATACTGTACACACTTTTTTATCAATAAGTAATTTTAAATGCTATAGAATAAAGTTTTGGGTGTCGGTTCCAAAATATGTAATTATTATGTTTAACTATCTATGTGCATGAATGCATTTCGCTACAATGATTCACTTACAGTATCAGACGTTTCAATAATACAAAACATGTCATAACTAAATATTGCCCTAAAAATGTGTCAATTATTTTGCCAAGTTCTGATAATTTTTCTAACTAACTATTATACCTTCAACAAAGTAAACTCTAGGACAAAATATGTGGGTAATAAATGAAGACATAGTCATCTGAAAAAGTTTATGTTCAATGTTAAAATATGTATGTATTTGTATCATTGTCTTCTTTATTTTTTAACATTCCATGCAAATATTTGGAAATATGATCTAAGCTAACTATAGGCCTTTGGAAGTTGACATTTCATGTAATGAATATATGTTCAAGCCTGATTTTCAACCCCGGTTTCCATACATAGCAATAGTTATTATTTTTTAAAAGAAGTTCTCAGTTCCTGAAGCAGAATGATTAGTTTATTTCCACCCCAGCAGAGCTGCTTTTTCAAGGGTGAAGCACCTGTTATGCCTACCTTATATAACGAATATACATGTCATATAGAGAAAGTTTGAATATAAATCTCAGGCATTGTTGAAACCCATTTGGAATGTGTGTAGGTAACATTATAATTATTTTACCTTTTAACTGCTCCAGAATCAAGTCTCCTCCATATGTGTGTGTGCAAGTACAGCAGATGTATGTGTGTGCAGGTATGTATATATCGGTATTTGTATATACATATAAAACTTGTAAAGCAAACCAGTTACCATGAGTTCAATTCTAACTCATAGTGATCCTGTAGAACAGAGTAGAACTGCCCTACAGGACTTCCAAGGAGCTGCTGGTGAATTTAAAATGCCGATCTTCTGGTTAGTAGCCAAGCTCTTAACCGTTGTGTGTATATTCTTAAAATTTGCCCTACTGCCCGAATGCTACATATTTACTTGATTTATTTCAGTTTTGATCTTGAGGTCCTGAGGATGCTTCTGTTTTAAATACACTGCTTGCAAATAAGTGTAATGTATTAGACGAGTGCATCATGGGGTCACTGTGAGTCTGAATCACTCAACAACTGATTTTTGGTATTAGATGAAAACTCTTAAAACATTTCTTTGAATCTCAAGATATTATGAACTGGTTGACAGTAACTACAAAGCAAACAATGCAGATAACTTTTTTTTATATCAGTGTTAATTTTGCTATAATTTGTATCCCTTTTGTACCCTAGGCAAACCAGATCTGCTCATGGTCATTATTTCCACATCAGTATAGTTAGAGTCATTCATCTAAGAAATATTTGCTGAAAAATACTGCATGCTGTCCCCTGGTTAAGTGCTACAGCTGTTAAACCAAAGGGTCGGTAGTTCATATCCACTAGGCACTCCTTGGAAGCTCTATGGGGCAGTTCTACTCTGTCCTAGAGGGTTGCTATGAGTCAAAATTGACTTGATGTCAACATGTGTGGGTATTTTTTTTTTGCTTATCCCTCTACTCGGCATTTAAAACACAAATATTAAAGGACAAGAAGACCTCACATCCTACTCATGAATAAATAGATAACATCAGAAGGGAATTTCTTCAGCTTTATGCAACTAATCATGTCATCACCCTATGTACTTGGATACCGCCTCTCCTCTTCTCCTATTCATTATGTCTAGATAGATGACCCCATGACCCCTCTTTACTAAACTGCACTTTGGATCTGAAATTTTCACATTTTTTTTTTAAGGAAAGAGTTGCATTTCTAGTTTCACTGTCTTCTTTTTTCTTCCTTCCTTTAAAAAAGTTTTGATATAGTCAACCATCTATCCAATTCAATATGATCATTATCGTAATTGTCGAGTAAACATTTTCAGATTTTCTTCCCTATCTTCTAGTTCTTTTAGTCAAATACTCAAAAGGATTTCATATCCTTCCTCCCTCCATTCTCAGAAATCCATTTGAATATGGCTTCCACTGTTACCACTGACAATATTCTGGAAGTATTCTGACAGAACTAAGCAAACTCTTGATAGGATCCTGGAGTCCCTGGGTGGTGCACAGTTTGGAAGAGGTTGGCACAACCTAATCAAATGAGCCCTTAAAATCAGAGAACTATCTCCAGATAGAGTCAGGGGAGACGTGACAAAAGGAGGAGTTAGAGAAATTTGAAGCATGAGAAGGGCTCAACCCACTGTTGCTGAAGGAGACACATGGAAAGCATAAGAAGGGAAGTGGGCAGCCTCTAGGCACAGAGACAGGCCAGTGGATGACAGTCAGCAATGAAATGGGTGCCCTAGTCATGCATTTGCTAAAAACTGTATTTGCTGTACAACTTGAATAAGATTGGGAGCAGATTCATCCACAGAAAAATCCTTAAAGGAATGCAGCCTTGTTAACTCCTCAATACTGGCCTTGCAAGGACTCAGTTGAGACACACCATCCCAGGACTTCTGACCTACTGAACTGGGAGATAATAAATGGATGTTGTTTTAAACCACTCAGCTTGTGGTAATTTGTTACAGCAGAGATAGAAAACTAATACAGTATCTTTATCCAAAAGGAGGAACTTGTTATTGGATTATCATGGATCCAACACCTTCCCTGTAAACAAAACTCAAAGCGGCTATTTTACTGATTAATTAATATTTTAGTTTCTAAAGTTTAGTTCATATTACTTTTAAAATATTTCAACTGTATGTTTTATTATTCCAAAAAAACAGCAAATATATTCTACCTAAATTCAATATCCATATTTGTGTCAATTGGATAATTTCATTTTTAATTTTCTTTGGAATTGTTCCTATCATATGTTAACAAGTTAATATGAACCTAGCTCTTTGCTAAGCACTTTACCTACTTGCTCCTATTTCAGGAGGTATGAGTGTTTAATAGCACTGGGCAGAGGAGGAAACTGAGACTAGGAAGTTATGGAAAATCTAAGCTGAAATTCTGGAGTACATAACTGAAACAAATAATTTTAACTTCCTCCTTCTCTGGAGAAGCCTCATTTATTTTCTGAAATGGTCTTGGTTTTCTTGGAAGGATAAAAGGAGAGGAAAACGGCAGAATTGGCTAAAAGGAGTTGCTGGGCACATTGATTAAGATATGTGACAGAATCAAAGAGATGACACATATTTTGCATATTTAAATCTACTCTGGTGAAACTTTTAAACAATTATTTGTATCTTTGAAAGCAAAATGACAACACGAGCCAACAATCTTTGTATTTAGTCATGGAAGCATGCTTGTTGATTTGCAAAACTGCAGGTAGTGATTGTATGTATAGTTCCAGAAGGTCAATATTTAAAAATTAATTCAGTTGGTTGGTTTGAAATATTATGGACAGCTTCTCTTTTATTCAAATAGCCACTTCCCACCCTGTTATAATGAAGTTTGTTAATTTTGTAGAATCATAGTGGCTGTGGGGCAGAAATTCCAATTACTAGGATTATATAAGAAATTACTCCAAATGTCATGGCATAAGATAACAGCTATTTATTTTTCTCATGGGTTGTTTGAATCAGAAATTCAGACAGAGCTTGGTGGATATGGCTTTTCTGTGCTTCATGATGTCTTTGGCCTCAGCTGGAGAACATAAGGCTGGGGTTGATCTCATCAGAAATTGCACTCACTGACTTCTCTGCCAGCTGATGTTGGCTCTCAGATGGAAAACCTATGTGTGGCCTCTCCATGTAGTTTGGACTTTGGTTCAACATGATTTTTTAATTCAAAGGGCAAGCATTTCAAGAGAAAGAGAGAATCAGGTGGAGGCCTTATCATCTGTTTTGACCTAGACCCCAAATCATGCTACATCACTTCTGCCATGTTCTACAAGTTGAGGTAGCTACAAGATCTGCCTAGCTTCAAGGAGAGGGAATGTGTAGATTCTGCCTCTCTGTGGAGGCCTGTCAACATCACTTTGTAAGAAGGGACTATGGAATAGGATATAGATTTAATTTGGTCTTTGTCTTTTGAAAACATTATCTACCACAGTGAGGGATCTATATGCACAAGAAGTATTTGAGACAAAATGAAGAAGGGCCTGGTGCAAGGCTTTTAATACATGCAATGAATCAGGTATTGAAGAAAACTAATAAAAACACACTGGAAATTGTTTTACACTGAAACATCAGAAAACTATTCTCCTAGAGTGCTTCCATTTTTGTCATTGTCAGTTCTAGCTACTGGATAGGATACCCAAACAAAACCTATTGCCGTTCGGTTGATTCCCAACTCATAGCGACCCTATAAGACAGAGTAGAAAGAACTTCCCCAAAAGGTTCCCAGGGAGTGGCTGGTGGATTAGAACTGCTGACCTTTTTGTTTTGCAGCAGAGCTCTTAACCAATGTACCTTCTGGGCTCTGGCTAGGATATGGTTCCCAGTTTTTCATTCAAACACTACTCTAGGAGTTCCTGTTGAAGTATGTTTGGGATGTGATTACCCAAAAACCAAAAACCTTTGCTGTCGAGTTGATTCTGACTCATAGCAATCCTATAGGACAGAGTAGAACACCCTCATAGGGTGTCCAGGAGAGCCTGGCAGATTTGAATTGCAGACCTCTTGGTTAGTTAACAGCCTGAGCTCTTAACCACTCCACCACCAGGTCCCCAATGTTTACTAATTGGAAATAAAGAAAATTAACCTGTTAGTTTCTGGTTTTACTCCTTCAGGACAAACCATTTACAACACTCTCCAATATTACAGGATCAAGTAAGCATAGTTTTGAGTGCCATCTATGAACAATGTGCTATGCTACGAACTGCTTTTAAGAAAATGCAATAAATTGAAAGGTCATTAGTGTCAGCAAATTGCATAGTGTGAACGACACTGCCAATTATGGAAAGTCCTATTTTGCTAAATCTTTGAAGACTTTAAGGGAAAAAAAAAATACAAGGATATTAAGCAATCAACACTTATTAAAACATAATACCTTGTTTCTCATACTTCAGTGCCATCTCTGAACTTGCAGTAACCTGAAGGTTAATTCTATTTTTTATTGCTTATAAAACAAATAAAATCCTTAAGGGTTGTTTGTCAGCCCTTGATGCAGATAGCTGATTTAAAAAAGAATGGATCAAAGAAATTAAAGCTTTCATGAAGCATGAGATAATAGTGTATGTATAAAAAAAAAAATTATATATATAGTGTCTATATATATAATAGTGTGTGTGTGTATATATATATACATATACCAAAAAACCAAACCCATTGCCATCAATTCCAACTCATAGCGACCCTATAGAACAGAGCAGAACTGCCCCAAAGAGTTTCCAAAAAGCTTCTGGTGGATTCGAACTGCCGACCCTTTGGTTACACTTTGTAACCTCTATGCCACCAGGGTTTCCATACATATATGTATAGTAAGAATATAAGACTTCCTGTGGCACCTGTTTTTCAGTGATTCACAGGAGAAGACGCACAGCACATAAATTTTTTGCTATAAAATTACGCTTACTGCCAAGGAGGATAAAATGCTGTGCATTTGTATTTGCATTTGAATAGATTAACTTAAATTTTCCAGAATAGTTTTTATTGATATGTCCAAATTTTATTTAGATTAAGCAGGATACGATTTTTTTTTTCTTGCTGAAAAGCTCAACATGGGTGCAGTATAACGCATTTAGTAATAATCTAACAGATTTAACATCTTTTTGTGATTTGATATTGAGGCAGGGCTTTTCTGTAGATTTTGGCACATTGGTATAATTACCATATCTATCTAACTGATACAGCTGCTGATGTATCAGACACAGCAGGACTGAAAATGAAAGGAGGTGGAGCAAAGTCGCTGGCAGCGTCAGCTAAAGGCTTTTCTGTCAAGGAGATTACTAAACTACAACGAGACTATCTGGAATTTATGAAAGGGTAGTCTTTTCGAGGCAATTAGGCATAGTAATAAATTATCTGCTTCTCATGGTGCACATTTGCCTTCTGTGTCCAATAAAGCTCAAATTTAAATCTAGTGAGTAGTCTTCCCTTTCATTTAGTGCAGTGATCTCGCCTAATTCTTAAAAATGTCCAGCAACTTCTCTTAAAAATAGGATAAAGTTGATGCTAACCCTTTACAACCTCTTTCAATTCTTCTTCTTCTGTTACCAAGATCTCTGCTCCAGCATTTCTCTTTTTTACCCAATGTTTGAAGGAGAAGGGCAAGAGATCCTACTTTTCTTATCTCTTTGATTTTCTGATAGTTTTACCCTAAAACCAAGGATAATAAATCTCTACTATCAGTGTAAGTCTTGTACTTCATTTTATATTAACCACCTGTGGGGTAAAAGACCTAGTTTTACCTCAAGTAAGGTATCCTATGTCCTTGGCTCCAGAGAAATAACCCTTGGAACAATTGGAATCCGTTGGTCTGGGACTTTCAGGCCACATCTGAGAGTTTGTGCTGCTGAATGGAAGGTGGCAAGATCAGAAAAAACTCACCTGTGAGGTCAATATCAACTAGTCTCAGGAGGCATGATTTAGACTATCATTCAGGACTGGCCAATAAAATCCCTGATCACAGTGGCTCAGGGAGCCTCCCAGTTGACAAGAACATCTGCTCTCCAGAAGGTTTGCATCTCTTGGGTCATGACGTCTTTGCATTGGGAATCCTCCCAGCCCTCACCCTGGGGGTCTCTTCATTTGTGTCCTTTTTGGCTATAATAAATCTGTAGTTGTGATTATGGTATACATTCCATGAATTCTGTGAGTTGTTCCAGTGAATTATCAAACCCAAAGGGACAGTGGGAGCCAGGACTTCAGCAGTAAGGGTTTGATGTGAACTCCTGAGCTTGCAGTTGGCATCTTGAAGAGGTAGTGGACAACCCGTCCTAAGTTTGTGGCCAGAAGGTCAGAAGGTTTGGGTGTCATGTGGACTCCCTGAGCTTGTGGCTGGCGACTGTCTATTTGCCAGCCTGATGGGCAGTGGCCTTTTAACTTGTGAGCTCTGACTTAGCTCCAGGTGACCAGGGCCAGAGAGTGCTACAGGGGCGACTGGCAATGAGGCTGAAGTGAGAATGTGAGAACTGGATCAATCTCTACATTTTGGGGAGTGGATTCATGCTGATTCTTACTGTGCAGGGATATACATTATTTTGAGATTCCTTAACTTTTTCATCAAGCTTCTACCCAGGTATGTTTCCACAGGATTTCTACAAAATAGGTATTTGAAATTAGGGAAGGCATTAAAATTTAATGTAGAAAAATAAGGTACCTACTGCTTTCTTGCATTTTACAATGGGAAAATAAGATAATCATTTCCTTGCTTTCTAAAAAAAAATTATTTTAAGGATTGAATTTAATAATGCATTGAAAATTTGGCTAAAGGCTAAGAGTCACTGAACACTTGTAAAATGTGATAATTTTTGAAGATATTAAGTAATTTCTTCTAAATGAAAACAAATATAATTTTTTATCCTCAACCTAAACAACATTAAAGGTTGTTTTTTCTAATACAATCAACGAGTAAGATATAAATACTAAAACCAATTAGTTCAATTATTTAACCTAATGATACCATAATTGGAATAAATATTTTTTGGTTCTTTGAAAGAAGACCTGTGCCATAGAGATGTAGTTTTGAGTATTCTCTGCACTTGTGTCCCGAGACCTGACACTCAACTTCACCTAAACTGAGTTTTGCCAATTTATAAATGTGAGAATGTGATCTTATCAAATGTTTTTGATGATTGGACAATGAAAAAGTGTATTGTATACAGAAGATTCTCAATGAATTACTATTACACTAATTTAAGCTATGTTATTGCTTTGAATTAACTGGATTTATTCTTTACTTGGAGACCCTGGATGGTGCAAATGGTTAACATGTTTGGCTGCTAACCAAAAGGCTGAAAGTTCATGTCCACCAAGAGCCACCTCAGAAGAAAGTTCTGGCAATCTACTTCTGAAAAATCAGCGATTGAAAACCTTGTGGAGCACAGTTCTTTTCTGGTATGCATGGGGTTGCCATGAGTTGGAGTCAACTGGATGGCAGCTGGTCTGGTTTTTATAATTTATTTATTTGTAGTTTGCATATTTTAAAAAACATTTTGTTTACCGAATTTTAACGCCTCTCATCAGCTATTACTTATTCTATCTTTGATACTTTTAAGCAACATTTTATGACATTTAGATCAGCATTTTAAAAAATCGTTACATTTGTTTTTCTTGCCATCCTCCTTCATAGTCACTATGGTGGGTCTTTGTTGACAACATTTTTGGGGACTTTGGCTGCCGTTCATACATACTTATGACATGTCTGTTAAAGATTCACAGCACTCTGTCAGAAATGTGTCCTTGGAATCAAGAAGGAGTAAGATATCTCTAGACCTCATGTCTCATGCTTAAAAAAAAAAAAAAAATTTAGCTGCGTTCAAAATGTCTTAAAAACTAATTTCAGTGTCAACTTACTAATGCTTTTGTCAAGGAGGTACATTCTCTTAGCTCTGATGGGAGACTAAAAAAGAGATGGAGTGGTGGGGTAGAGTCCTAAGCAAACTTCTATCAAATGACAGTAATTATTTGTTTGAAATTTTACTTTATTTAAATTTGGATGCACTGTTAAGAGACTACCCACATTCTCTGTCTTGACAGATAAAATTAAAAGACAAATCTGTGGAAACATTTAGCAGACCCCATTGTGTGATTGACAGTTAATATCAAAAAGAACCTTTTGCTTTGCAAAAGGTAAATACTTGAAAGTTCAGTAATATAAATTTTTAAGTTGTACACTAGCATGCTATTTTCATAGAAACATTCTCTTAAGCAAGTGCTTTCAAGATATGTGACTATGATTCAAGGACATCTCATAATTTTACGCAGCATTTCTGTATATTATCATTTAGCTTAAGAGAAGGTCAGTTTTCATTAATGTTTACAGGGTGCTGTAACCCTGTTAGATTACAAATCACTACTTTTAGGGTAGTTTAGGGCACTTGGGAAAGAAATAACCAAACGATCTTTTAAATAATGTCATTCCAAAGTATGTAAGGTGGATGCATTTTTTTCCAAAGTACCATTTTCTAACTCACTTGTCTTTCTTAAATTTGTTTACTTAGGTTTATTGACATAAAATCAATTGATATTTTCAGAGAGTAGCCTGCTGCTCAGTTGAATTGAGTTTCAAATTCTGCCTTTGAATTGATGTCATTTCTGTTTCACATTTCTGAAGTTCAGCTACCATTCAAATGAGGGTATATCAAGTGAACATTTCAGCTCTCACTCTGGGGCTTTTGTGAAAACTCACTTTTCCCTGAAGCACCCTCTCTGAAGAAATACATGCCCACATTTTACTGGGACAACCATATTTTCTTCATTCCAAGGTAAATGTCCAGAAAATAAAATGAATTTCAAAGGCTTGAGAAGTATTACTTCAGATTGCAGAGTCTTCTTCAGACTGTGCGAAAACTTTGTATGGTGTCATGCAAGTACATAGTACACCACCTCCTACCTTTTCTGTTATCAATATTCTATTATTTAGAAAAATCCAGCTGTATATTCTCCCAGGAAAACGACCATTTACCCTACTCAGATGCCATCATAACTGTGTTTTTCTGCATTTAATACATTGTTATATGGTTTATCAATCCAGACGAGGATTTGGAATCAGATGCACGATATGTTTCTTGCTGTATTTGGTAAAAATACAAAGTTGGATGTGCTGAAATCGGCATTCAAACCTTTACACCTGTTTTGCAATCATTACTGGCTGTCATTACATTTTTCCCCTAAATGCTAAGTATTTCTCAATCTTTGAGTAGAGAAGAATAAACTAAGCAATGTAGTATGTGTGTTAGTTCCCAGGAATCGAGTCCAGATTTTCAGATTCATTACGTCCTCAATGAAAGTCAGGAATCTATATTTTTAACAAACTCCCCAAAAGATTCTGTTAATTGTTGTCCAAAGACCACGGAGTTGTTAAACTGAGGGGTTGCTTTTTGGTTGTTATTGGTTTTTATACCTAATTAGCCCTGTTAAATGAAGTTATGGTCTAATGACTGTGTACTCTGCAATAACAACAGCAAAAAAAAACTGATGGTGAATTCTTTCCACAGAGCATCTTGCCTTTGTATTTTAACTTGAATGAGAGACTATTACGTGATATGTTTATATTGACTGTATTCAACCTCTTATTCAATTTTCCCTAATGGAGACTTGGATGGACCACCCAGAATCAGAATACTTGATTTGGAAGGAACATTTGGGACATTCTTATCTAATGTCTTATTTTAGAGATAATGAAACTGAGGCGGGAAAAGTTAATGACTTACATAAGGTTAGAAAGTAATTAGGAATAGTGTTACTAGAGCTGGCAGTCACAGCAGTTATTTTACTGTTAATTTCACTATACTTCACAATCTCTTCTTCACACTGTGAACTTTTATCAGTGAAAATATTTACTTTATTTTAGCAAAAAATAATGCTCATAACACTATAAACAATCCATATGTGTGTATATATAAGAAGTGAAACTCTCCACCTTCGTTTCTCAACTCCTACTCTGTAGGGGAAAATACTGTCAACAGAGAAAAACAGTTAAAAAGTCATGTACATAATGCAAATATATATAGGGTCACTATGAGTTGGAATCGACTCAATGGCAGTGGGTTTATATATATAAATATATATACCTTCACACGTATATTTAAATGTCACCACCCATTGTCAAGCTGTTTTACTGTGGTGGATTGCATGCTGCTTTGATGCTGGAACCTATGACGCTAACATTTCAAATACCAGCAGAGTCACACATGGTGAACACGTCTCAGTAAACTTCTAGACGAAAAGGGACTCGAAAGAAAGACCTGGCTATTCACTTCCAAAAAGTAGATAATTAAAACCTTATGGATCACAAAGGAACATTGTCCAGCTCATATGCTTTGGACAAGTCATCAGGAAGTATCATTCGCTGGAAGATGACCTCATGTTTGTTGATGCAGAGGGCCAATGAGGGCATGGGAGATTCTTGGTGAGATAGATTGGCACAATAGCCACAAAGATGGACTAAAATGTGCTGGCAATCATGAGGATGACACAGGACAAGTTGGCATTTTGTTTGGTTGTACGTAAGGTTGGCATGAGTCAAAATCAACTCAGCAGCTATTTGTCTATCTATCATCTATCAATCTATCAATCTATCTGTCTGCCTGTCTACCTGTCTACCTACCTGTCTGTCTGTCAGTCTATCTATCATTTTTTTATCTGCCTATCCATCTGTCTATTTGTGTACCTGTCTGTCTGTCTGTCTATCTATATGCCTACCTACCTGCCTATAAGTAAATGAGGTAATATGCATATATCACATTCATACTTTATACTATTATCCTTCAAAAAAAATTTTTTTTGTTAACTGTGAGGATGTAAGTTCTTTCAATGAAGGAACTTGTTTGTTTTGTTCTACGCTTTATCCCCAACACCTGGCAAAGTACAGAGTAAGCTCCTGGTACATACTCACTGACTGAATGAATGGAAAAACAAATGTTGCATGCCAGTGTACAATGATATAACTCATTACCTATAGCCTTAATTTGCTTATTCCCATTTCTGAATATAAGTAATAGTATTTAAAATAGTGTTAAGAAATAAACAATTAAATATTTGTAAATGTACACTTTTCTTAAAAATGTAAGAGCCTACCTGGCTTCTGCTAAAAAGAAAACAAACTGAGATAAAGTGCTTTTAAAATCCTGCTATTACCTGATTTTCTTGATGTTGTAATCATTATTTTAACATAAAGAAAAGCTTGTTTGAACTTATTAAGCATTATTCCTTGAATGTATCTACTTTGCTGGTTAAATTAAGATTGTATTGAAAATTAACAAAGAATGATTGAACCCATACTCTGAATTTATTGGCAGTTTGGAAAACAGTCCCTGTGTTAATATTAGCCATTTGTTTTTAATTTCTGTTTTCTTAATTCCAAGGAGAGTATCTAACCTATTTTTACTGCATTATTAGATGTATTTTTAAGCTGTAATTAATTATATTTACTTCCTATCCAAAATATGGGTATCATGTCATATAAGAGAATAGAAATGAAAAATGTTTAGTATCAAAATTTTAATAATAGAAATGTGTAAATATTTTTTTCGTTGAACAAAGTATATGCTGAGAACATATTATCTGTCTAGAACTGCATTTATTGTTGGAATATAGTAGTCAATAAACAGACATGAATCTTGCTTTTAAAATTGTCAAGTACAAAGTTTTGCCTGACAGGCCTGTGTGTTAACATAGGTTCTACCACTTACCAGCTGTGTGACGGGGTAAATTACTTAACCCCTCTAAACCTTAGATCTCTCATTTGTAAAGAGGTGATGGGGAGAGACATATTACTTATCTCATAGGATAATTTTGAAGATTAAGATAATAATAATAATCCACTTAAAGTGAGTAATTCAGTAATAGCAATAACTTGTAAAAGTGATACCTTGACTAAGTTACTGAAATAAAAACATTTACATATCTTTACTATTAAACGTTATTTTTAAATCATTCACCAGAATATATTAGTTGTTCAGAATTTTTGTTTCTGGTCTAAGTTTTTCATTCTAGAACCACTTTTGAAATGTAGAATAAATTATTGCCCATGCTTGCAGACTATGTCCCACTTTGAAATAGTACTGCTTTGTATCAGGCCTAAAGATTAATTGCAGATGATTTTTTAATTGCAGATGATTTTTTAATTGCAGATGATTTTTTCTGCAGATGTCTCCTGACGTTACCCAAAATATAGGCTCTGTGTCTTGATCCCTTTACAATACAAATTTTAATAGAAGTTTATTTCTAAAACAATACATGTCACAGTCTTGTTTATGCTGTTTATTTCAAATTGCACAATGTTCACAAATATTTGTTGAAATTCAACTCTCCCCCAAACGAATGCGGTGCCAGTGCCTTCAACAAAGGTGTCTGCCACTTCTCCTTGTAAATACTTTTCATATCTTTAGAGATATTATTTTTACATCCTTCCTGAATCTAATAATAATAGTTTTATTATTCGACCGTGTCAAAAATTATTCCTATAGTTAGGGAGTTGTCTACTTTATGGCTGCTTCTCAAGTCCCAGTATTTGGTGCTTCTCAGAGTGCAAAAATATAACTCCATTTGCAACCATACCTGGTTTTTGCAGTTTAATAGTTTTGAAGACACGAAAGTGAATAGCAAACTGTAGAATAAAGCCCGTCGTTGTTGAATCAATTCTGACTCATAGTAACTCTATAGAACAAAGAGTAGAACTGTCCCCTAGTGTTTCCAAGAAGCAGCTGGTGGATTCAGAGTACAGAACCTTTGATTAGCAGACAGCTCTTACTCACTATGCCACCAGGGCTCCAACTCCAGAATATAAATGGTTAATTCAATAGAAAGGAGTTTATTAAAATAATTTTGGTAGATCACAATAGTGTCATTAGGATCGGACAGCCAGTTTCCACACGGTTTATCAAAGCAAAGCTGCAGTATCGAATCCACTATTGCTCTTCTGAAAGACCCTGGGTGGTGCAAAGGTTAACACATTCAGCTGCTAACCAGGAGGTTGAAGGTTCTAGCCCATCCAGTGGTGCCTGGGAAGAAAGGCCTAACCATCTCCTTTTGAAAAATCAGTTCTACTTTGACACAGGTGGGTTCACCTTGAATCAGAATCCACTCAATGGCAAGCGTTGTTTTGTTTTACGGTTTTTTAAGTTGTTTTGAGGCACCACTGAACATCTAGCAGTCTGATGTTTTTCCCCCATGCCACTTCTGCTCCAGGAAGAAACATGATATGGCAACTGTTGTCAACCCCTAAAACTAGATATCTTACCAGAAAAACTGATGCGTGCAACTTCCTTCTACAACTGCTCATTTCTGACCTGTTAAGTCTCAGATGGGAGCATCTAATAGGCAAAGCCTATGCTGCATGTCTGAACCCTAACTCCAAGAAAGTCAAGGAACTCTTAGATTGTGAGAGAGGTTTGTTTTTTAAGTTTTAACCTGAGCTGATGGTACGCTTGAGTTAAAAAATTCCACAAACAAAGCAACACGTTACTGGGTCTGTAGAAATAAGAATAAAATCACATGCTCAATAATATTTGAATCATATATTTTATTGCTTATTCAGTTTTGCATATACGAAGAAGAATGAGTATCTTCTAAAAGCTAGGAACTTCTGTAACTCAATTTTTAATGCATCAGTTTGAGGGCACAATGCAAGATTTCTGATACAATTTCAAAGGAGAATTCACCTTAAGTAAACAAAACTCCAAAGGCTAGAAATCATTAGAAATGTGATTGTCTCAGTCATCTAGTGCTGCTACAACAGAAATACCACAAGTGGATGGCTTTAACAAACAGAATTTAATTCTCTTACAGTCTAGTAGGCTAGAAGTACAAATTTAAGGTGCCAACTCCAGGGGAAAGCTTTCCCTCTCTCTTGGCTCTGGGGAAAGGTTCTTGTCATCAATCTTCCCTTGGTCTATGAGCTTCTGCATGCAGGAACCCCAGGTCCATAGGATGTGCTTTGCTCCTGGTGCTGCTTTCTTGGTGGTATGAGGTCCCCATGTCTCTCTGCTCACTTCTCTCTTTTATATCTCAAAAGAGATTGACTTAAGACAAAATCTAATCTTGAAGATTGAGTCCTACCTCATTAACATAACAGCCGGCTATCCCAACTCATTAACATCACAGAGCTAGGATTTGCAACACATAGAAAATGACTTCAGATACTGGAAACCACATAATACTGAAAATCATGGCCTAGCCAAATAGATGCACATTTTGGGGGCACACAATTCAGTCCATAGCAGCAGTCCAATTATACATTTTTAAAACAGGAAGAATAGCTGTTAACAAGTAAATTAGTATTTGAAATAAAAATTCAAATATATACTTAAGAAACAATGGAAGTCATAGTAAACCAGGTAAGCTAAATACCTGAAAAGGAGATTTGTCTTACAAATGGACTTAAATGTGTTTGTCAGTCCCCAACTTTTCTGAGGTCAGTTTCTGAGCAACTATAATGCATTAATTAAGTGCCTTATGGTTGCTCAGAAATTACAGTGCTGTGTAGTGGTGCAGTAGTTAAATGCCCAGCTCCTAAGCAAAAGTTCAGTGTTTCTAACTTACCAGCCACACTATGGGAGAAAGGTGTGCCAATCCTCTTCTGTAAAGATTTATAGCCTTGGAAGCCCTATGGGGCAGTCAGTTCTACTCTGCTCTATAAGGTCACTATGAGTCGGAATCAGATCAATGGCAACAGGCTTGGTTTGATTTAATACAGCATTGAGATATCTATTGTGTACTATGGTTAATTGAGGTTATGGAGATGTGAAAGGCAGAATATTTTGACAGTGGTGGCATCAACCTCTACACCAAACAGAGCTCTGTACATCAGTGCTTCCATGTAACCAAATATTAGAATTTGAGCCCTTAACTTTTTGCCCAATTTTACTATGATTACCTGTGACTGTTGTTCTTCAGTACTAGGCAATGTCACCCAAGTCCAAGCATGTAGAAAGTTTATAAGCTTTCAAGCTGTTCTCACCGAACACAAAGCTGAAAGGAACAACTATAAACAATTCAAAACAGCAGGGCCCTAAAAGAGCTGTTTTGCAGAAAGTCAAAGGAAAGTGATTTTAAGCAGCAAGAGGAGAATTCTTCAGGGATCAATTTAGGAAGTCTCATTTGTCACATCTGAAAGGAAGGTGGGAATAATTTAGCTGAGACATGAGGCTCTCCTCCAAATTTTCGTAACTGAATTATTCAAACTGTGCAAAGTCTTTTTTTTAATAATTGTGTGTGTGTGTATGTTTTTGGTGAAGGTTTACACAGTTTATGTTCCCATTATGTTCAGTGACGTTGGTTACATTCTTCACAATGCAGGAACATTCTCATTATTTCCATTCTGTTTGTTCCACTTATATTAATCTGGTTTCCCTACCCCCTTACATTCTCTTCTTTGTTTCAAAGTAATTGTAGACACTTTGGTATCATATAGGTGATTTTTTAAAGGAGGCCAGTACTTACAGGTGATATTTATCTTTTTGAGAACCAATCTGTTACTGAGCTACAAGGTAGCCTCAGGGCTTAGTTTCAGTTCAAGGTTTGATGTGCAAACTCTTTTAAAGACTCAACCATGAGTCAAAAAAGAAATGCCCAATATTCTAATATGTTTTCAAGGTTGCAGCTGGCATGCATCCCAGATTTCTGAATTGAAAATTATGACATTATGTTGCCAAGTAGGAACATGAAGACAGCAGCAGCAGCCATGTATACATGTATTTCCATAGCAACAATTACTAGGAGCAAAGAGTAGGACTGTAGAGACCCCTGGAGGGACTACAGCGCAGATATCTTCTCTATCTCCTGGTAAACATCCTTGCACATTAGAGATATTAGGCATATTCTGTTCTTAATTTAAAAACATGCCAGCATGTTAGACAACTAGATAAGTCATTTTTGATTGGGGAAAGAATAAAGTTATGACCTTGTCCGATTCAACAAGCATTCAAATAAAAATAAATCGGTGAATTTGTTGTATTTTTGCATTTCTGTTTATTAGTGTATTTGGTCAAATTACCTCATGTCTGCTTGTATAATACCTCATTATATGTGAGGACCTGATAGACTCAGGGAACAAGAGACTGATGACTACATGCATTGATTGCTACATGGAAAGGGTTGCGTCAAATCCATAATGATAGCACTCTTGAACAAATTGGCCTCAAGCAAATGTCTGATTATTAGTAAGTCATCATTCCATGAACTTCTAAATTACCTTTAATCATCTTTTAAAAAGCTATGCTGAAAATATTTCTGTATTTACCTTTATGCAGTGTTGGCAGAGCACATCTTTTGAAGTATTTAGTGTAGAATATACAATTAAATTTATAAATTATTTCTAAAATTAGCTTACTATTAAGAGACTCTTGCTATAGACCTAATTTAAAAAACTCGATTTCCTGAAATGAAATCGAACTACAAAAGAATGCTTCAACTTTATTTATAGAAGCTTTCACTTCCTTCTCCTTTGGCACAATTAGTGTAAATGAGGCTCTTTCTATTTCTGCATATGCAAGAAGACAAATAATCCCTGTCTGACAGCTCACAAAATAGAAAATACAGTCATTACCACACATCCTAGCGATTGTAACTGTGACTCACAGTCCAAGAAGTGGTGAAATCTATGTGTGAGATAAGTTTGTTAATTTGCTTGATTGAGACTGATGCCAATATTATTCATTCAAAGACAGATGTCAAAGAACCTTGGAGAAAATATCTCTCATGCTCTGAATAAATACATTTCTGTCCACTGCTTTCCTCTAATCTCTGGTAAAGGCTTCAGGTATAATCCTACTTAAGGTCATCATAAAAGCTCCTCTTTAAAAACAAAAACTACTTAGATTTTAGGGAGAAGTGTTGGAAGCGAGAGCTTGCTTAGTACTTGAAGATTCAATGTTATTTTCTAGATTTAACTGGCAAGTATACGTTTGAAGAAAAACAAGAAGGAATTATCCTTAGTTCAGTTGTGATGATTTCCAATTTGGTCACATTCAGGTGTAATTCCTGCTGAAGGCTGTGGTGTGTTTCAAGCTATCTTCATGTTCAGCAAGCAAGGCTGTGCCATCTGCATACCTCGGGTTATTATTGAGTCTTCCTCCAAACCTGATATCACTTTCTTCTTCATATAACCCAGTTTCTTGGATTATTTGTTCAGCATATCTAGTACTGCTACGACAGAAATGCCACAGGTAGTCTGGTTTAATAAACAGAAATTTATTCTCTCACAGTCTGGGAAGATAGAAGTCTGAATTTAGGACATTAGCTCCTAGCGAAGTCTTTCTCTGTTTGCTCTGGGGGAAGGTCAATTTAAAGTAATCCTATTAATGAAATTATCTTTGTACTATTCAGAGTTCTGTCAGCAAAACAGCTGCCACAGTAGTTATTTCAATGGAGGGAATTGGTTACACGAGTTTTGCACGGCTGAAAAGAAGTATGGAAAAGTGAGGTATCAAAAATACATTAGATGAGCAAAGCACCTACCATTGCTAAGACTGCATTAACAAAGGGGAAGATTTGGGGGTTAACAGAACCTAACATTATGGAAGGGGCCCATGAAGTTGGGGATCAGGTTTCTCAGCAGATGGTGCTGCCAGGCTGTCACTAGTCTCTGAGCAGAAGAGATTAGCTTAGTCTTAAATCAAAAAACACAAACCCATTGCTCTCAAGTCAATCTGACTCAGAGACCCTATAGGACAAAGTAGAACTGCTTCGTAAGGTTTCCAAGGAGTGGCTGGTGGATTCAAACTGCCAATTTTTTGGCAAGTACTTAAACCGCTGTGCCACCAGGGCTCTAGTTTAGTCTTAGAAACATTAAAAAACTTGAATGATGAAACCAACTCTCATTCTATCTCTGCTACGATAAGAGTCATTGCCAGGGTGAATCTGACAGAAACAATATGCAAGCAAAGAAAGAGTAAATTCTTCTTCCTCCTCCTATCTGTTAATTTTCCTCTAGGTGTTGCTTTCTATGCAATAATTAGTTGGAGGTCCCCTGTTAAACATAAAATTTACTTTGCAGGATCTGAGTCTGAGCACCAGCATCCCAGAACAGAGAAGTATAGGTTTATACATGAGACACAGTCACGTCTTTTGATCATCTTTTGATGATTTGAACATGGGCATATGAAAATCTGTTGTGGAAATTAATAACTACTACTGCAACTTTTCTTCACAGTAAAGAATATGAAAGCCTCACATAACATAGTTTATAGAGAAAAAGTTCTACGTTCTACTTTGGTGAGTAGCGTCTGGGGTCTTAAAAGCCTGTGAGCGAACATTTAGGATACTCCACTAGTCCCACCCCTCCTGGAACAAGGAACAATGAAGAAAACCAAAGATACAAGGGAAAGATTACTCTAAAGGACTAATGGACTGCATCTACCACGGCCTCCACCAGACTGAGTCCAGTACAACCAGATGGTGCCCAGCTATCACCACTGACTGCTCTGACAGGGACTGCAATAGTGGGTCCTGGACAGAGCTGGATAAAGGTGTAGAGCAAAACTCTAACTCAAAAAGAAAGACCAGACTTGCTGGCCTGAAGAGACTGGAGACACCCTAAGATTATGGCCCCTGGACACCCTTTCAGCTCAGTAATGAAGTCACTCCTGAGGCTCGCCTTTCAGGCAAAGATGGAACAGACTCATAAAGCAAAATGAGACTAAAGGGGCACACCAGCCCTGGAGCAAGGAATAGAAGGCAGGAGGGAACAGGAAAGATGGTAATAGGGAACCTAGGATCGAGAAGTGAGAGTGTTGGCCTGTTATGGTGTTGTTAGCCAATGTCATAAAACAATATGTGTACTAGCAGTTTAATGAGAAACTAGTGTGTTCTGTAGACCTTCATCTAAAGTACAATAAAAAAAGAAAAAAAAAAAAGAATATGAAAGCCTCAGAAAAAGCAAATTATCTGCAACATCTTCTAAACATGTTTCATTGTTGATTATAGATTACATGTGAACTAGCATAGACTTCATCTTTCTTCATGGCTATTAGTAGTTACTTTATTAGGCAAATATAACTTAAGGTATTAAAAATAAATACAAATGTATTTTTTATCTTTTGCCATTAATTTTAAGTTAATGATACGTGCATATATATTCTGAAGAGATTAATGGATTTAACATATGCCACACTGACTTGTACCTGCATGTACATGAGAAGATTTTTTGACCCTGACTTTTTCTAATGTTTGATTCATAAATGTAAATAATAAGAAATATCTGAGTGATATATTCAGTTTGAGAAAGTACACAAACTATGTTAAACTGAAAACGTGTTATAGGTAGCCACACAGATAATTATGAACAACATAAAAACCAAATGTTACTCTGTTATAAATTCTTCAAGAAGATTTATCCAAAGAGTCAAGAACTTGTTGTGAATCCCCCTAGCCTTGGGTACTGTACCACTGCAACCAATACTCAAAAATTACTCAGAATATTTAAACACTATTGGGATAATAAATACTTCAGTCAAGTCTTTCATTCCATAAGTGGTAGTAAAGAGCTAAACCTTAACCTGAACCATCAACTACCAAATATAAATTTATTACTCAGCAGAGTTTATTTATAGATGAACGTAGACAATATGAGATGTGTTGCCTCTCATTTAGGAAACCTAAATTTCCCAAATTTTAACCAGTTAGTAGATATTTAGCTAATTTCATTAATGTACGAACTCAATTTTCAATATTTTTTGCACAATATGAGCCCTTACAGCTCCCTCGTTGATTATTCTTCATGGTAGAAATGTACCACACTGTACATAATGAACCCCCAATAGATATGGGTTGAATGAATGAATGAATGAATCCACTGAGAGCCTTATGAATCCAGTGAAAGTATTGGAAACCACTTTCATCACCTTATCTTTTATAAGTACAACACATTTATGTTTCATAAAATGTTATTTGAGTATTGAATTTACTGAGATTATTTTTTCTTTAATATGAGTTGCAGCATATCCTATTTTACAAATGTAATATTATGAACTTGCCTAGTGTAGCATATGCTCTTTTTGCCCCATGTCACATTCCTTCAGCCAACCCCGCTGCCAGCATAACTGTGGTGATCAGTCCATGAACTCTTACAGTGTCCTGCCTGATGCATAGGTAAGAAAAGTCTTGGTCAAACCATTCTCTGGTCCCAGTGGCACTACACCTATTTATGAACAATTTTCTTTGAATTATTGCTTACTCCTCATCCAGGACTTCTCTAAAATATTCCCACTTTTATTTATCATCCCAGTTTCCCACTTCTTTTTATCCTTTTGGTTTGTAAGGCCAACCACATGATACAAGGATGAGAACATTTATCTTTAAAAAGGTCTTTTTTATTAACTTCATGCAACATGTCACTTAAGTGAATACACTTTAAAGATTCATCTCCCCCTTTCATATGTGATGATTTCTTTTAGCTGTACATGAATATTAATATCAAAATCAGCTACTAATGATCAATAAATATGAAAAAAAAAAACTTTCCCACAATTTTCAAAGGGTTTCTGAAGTGCTGACATGTAGATTTTTAACATGGTAGTGAGAATGTAAATTAATATACAATGGCACTCTCTTCTATTTTCCATACACATAGAGGAGACAGCATTTTCCTTAATACTAGTAATTGATTAAGTGATGACAGCTTTACTGTTGGACTAAGATCTTTTCCTCATCAGGAATATTTTATGAAAGCTTAGATCATCCTTTATGCTCTGAAAGTCAATATCCTTGCCAACTATCAATGTATTCATCAAACTAACAAGAGGAAGAATGAATTTCCCTCAATGACCCATTTTCACATGGATCCTTTCTACAGTCCCACAAGGATCGTTCCTTATTGCACTTAGCACATCATGACCCATTAATGTATTTTGTATTTCACTGCTACGTTAACTACGTTCCCACAGTGGAAAAGATGGAAGTGGAATGCATATCTCTTTTTACTCCTAGCATTATATTCTGCCACTCAATCATAAGTTTGCCTATGTCTATTTAAAATTAAAACTATGCATATTTTCATTTTACAGATGCTCTTTCAATTCCTACTAAATCCTACGCATTCTAAAAATTTCTTTATAGATTGCTTGTTTAACATTTGGGATAAATTGATCTATAATTGTTTCCATGAGAAAAACATAACTTTTCATGAATGATAGAGTGCAAAACCTAACGAGAAATTTAGAAATGATATAGCCTTACTGGCTGTTTTATTATTTTTAATTCTTGGTATATGTCACTGAGACCAATGTTAAATGACCTACCCAAAGTTAACACAGCCAGGTGATGACAGAACAAGGAACAGAATCATATCTCCTGATTATTTATCTTCTATTTTCTAATAGTCCCATACTTTCTCAATTCATAATATAGCTAATTATCATACCATATACTTTCAGCCAACACTTATATATTACTTTCATTCATTCATTCATAAAAGAAATATTTTTGTATGTCTACTGCTTGACTGATACTGTTATAGGAACTTGGTATAACCGTGAAGAAAATAGATTAGAATCTCTGTCTTTATTATCATTATATGCAGTAAAAAAAAAAAAAAAATTACATGGTGATTTCAAAGTTTATAAGTGCTATTGAGAAAAGGAAGATACCAGGATAAAGCAGATGAGTATAGGTCAGGCAGGTGAGGCTGTTGCAATTTGCAATAAGATAAATCTCATTGCAAATGTGACATTTAAGCAGAGATTGAAGAATGGAATTAGCTAGCTGACTATATTGGATAGAACTTTCCAGGTAGTTTGGATAGCCAGGGCAAAGATCCTAATCTGTGTGAGGGGGACAGGGAAGAAAAATATGCTGCTAACGTGAGTAGTAGGAGTTGAATTTAAAGAAGTATTTTGTGATCTAGTCTATAAAGGGTGTTTGTCTGATGTGAGAACTTCATCTTTTACTCTGAACAAGATGTAAATCATTGCAAGGTTTTGAGTAGATGATCTACATGACTCATTTCACACTTTTAAAATATCATCTGGTGGCTGTGTTGAGCACAGATTGTGAGGGAACAAGAGTGGAAGAAGGGAAGCTTTAACTGGCTATTTCTATAATTCGAGTGCAGCCTGAGTGCTGGCATTTTATGGCGAAATCCCTTCTTACTTCAAACTAAGGATGTGAGATAACATTTTTCATCCAGCTCAAAGATAGGCAAAAGTTCTTAATTCCACAACTACACTGGGGAGTCAGGTATTTGCCTGGCTTTGATCCATTGAGAGATGGAGAGGGTTCTGGAGGAAAGCACAGTTATTTATGTACTGGTTAAGTATCCAAAAGGTAAAATGGAAGGTTCCAGTGACTTCTACTTGTGGCTTCCATCATGAAAAATAAGAGATGTGGGACAAAGGTTTAAGGTTCCTCAAATCTCTGCTCTCATTTGCCCAAAATACCAAAAAACAAACCAAACCCATTGCCACTGAGGTGATTCTGTCTCATGACAACACTACATGTTATATAGCCCAATAAAGGAAGTGCTAAATAGGGTTTTCTTAGCTGTACTCTTTATGGAAGCAGATTGTCAGGCCTTTCCCTCATGGCACTGCTAAGTTGGTTTAAACTGCCAAGCTTTAGGTTAGTAATCAAATTCAAACCTTTCACACCACCCAGGGACTTCATCATACTATGGTATATTTTACTTTATATACACAATACACAATATGTATATCATTGTGTGTATTACAATGTGTTCTCATTTTTCCCCAGAAATCAGAAGTTCTGCAGTAGTTTTGAAAAGATGCTTCTGACTGTAACAGCCCTATCCGTTGTGTGTTCTGCTTATTCTGTTACTCATGGATTTTC
Organism: Loxodonta africana; assembly: GCF_030014295.1. NCBI lineage: Eukaryota > Metazoa > Chordata > Mammalia > Proboscidea > Elephantidae > Loxodonta > Loxodonta africana. The sequence goes on from NC_087361.1 coordinate 46,748,089, forward strand.
ATTTCTCTCTCAGATATATCCCATTTTTTATCTTTCTGTAAGGAATTCTTAATAGTTTCCTCATATTCATCTCTTAATAGACTGATTTTCCCTTTATCTTTGATCAATATGTTGATTAAACTCATCCTCTGAGAGTTTTATTTTAATGGCTATGTTTTCTCATTCTGAGAATTTCTATTCTGCTAGTTCTTTTTCAAATCTATTCTTTTGTTTCCTAATATCTTAGTTAAGTAGTGCTGTTATAACAGAAATCCCATAAATGGGCGGCTTTAACAAACAGAAATTTACATTCTCACAGTTTAAAAAAAAAAAAAATTAGGAGGCTAGAAATCTGAATTCAGGTTGCTGACTCAAGAGGAAGTCTTTCTTTCTCTGTCGGTTCTGGAGGAAGCTCTGTTGACTTCCAGCTTCTGCTCGTAGGCGATGTTCATGTGGCTTGGCATCTTTCTTCCCTCATCTCTGCTTCCTTCTCTTGCTTGGTTAATGTCCTTTATATCTCAAAAGAGATGGACTTAAAATACACCCTGCACTAAATCTTGTCTCATTATCATAACAAAGACAACTCATTCTCAAATGGGATTATAACCACAGGAAGAGAAGTTAAGATGTATAACATATTTTTTCAGGGGCACAGTTCAATCCATGACATCTAATATACTCTTTTCCTCTAGCTTGCATGTTTTCCTCCGTTTTGAGCACTATGGGCATGCTTATCTTACGTTGCCTTTTCTGTTTCTCCATCATTAGTTCTTAGGTTGTATATTTTACCATTTGCTACATTGTCTGATTCTCAGGGCAATTTTTGTCTTCTGCTTATATAAGAAAAAAAAAATCCTCACAACTGGACCAATAAGCAACATCATGACAAATAGAGAAAAGATTAACATTGTCAGAGATTTCATTTGACTTGGATCCACAATCAACACCTGCGGAAGCAGCAGTCAGGAAATCAAATGATATATTGCATTGGGCTAATCTGCTACAAAAGACCTCTTTAAAGTATTAAAGAGCAAAGATGTCATATTGAGGACTAAGGTGCACCTGACCCAAGTCATGGAATTTTCAATTGCCTCATATGAATGTGAAAGCTGGACAATGAATAAGGAAGACTGAAGGAGAATTAATGCCTTTGAATTACGGTGTTGGTGAAAAACATTGAATATACCATGGCCTCCCCAAAGAATGAAAAATCTGTCTTGGAAGAAGTACAGCCAGAATGCTTCTTTGAAGTGAGGGTGGTGAAACTTGTCTCAGGTACTTCAGACATGCTATCAGAAGGAACCAGTCCCTGGAGAAGGACATCACACTTGGTAAAGTAGAGGGTCAGCAAAAAGAGGAAGACCCTCAAGGAGATGGATTGAGTCACAATGGGCTCAAATACAGCAATGGTTGTGAGGATAGTGCAGGACTCCGCATCATTTTATTTGGATGTGCATAGTTTCTATGAGGCAGAACCAACTGGATGACACCTAACAGCAACAAAGACATATGTATGTATTCATGTATGTATATATGCATTTTTTACTGTGAGCTCATCTTTGTGGGTGTTTTTCTGTAGAAGATATATGTATCTGAGTTACAGTTTACCTTTGGAATAATATTACCCTTGATGTTATTTAAATATTGCAATATTATCTAGTTTTATAATTACAGAGTAGTTTTTATGTTAATTTCTTAGCTCAGGACCAATCAGCCTCATAAGTAACTGAGTTCGTACTTAACACCCAGTTGACACACAGGAATGGCACTTGGATTTTCATTGTTAACTCTTCTTTTTATGCACTAGGAGTAAACCCTGGCAGTGTAGTGGTTAAGAGCTAAGGCTGTTAAACAAAGCATCGGTGGTTCGGTTCGAATTCACCAGGTACTCCTTGGAAACTCTATAAGGTAGTCCTACCCTGTCCTATACGGTTGCTATGAGTCAGAATTAACTCAATGGCAACATGTTTTTTTTACCTGAGGTAGGTGGCTAACATATGTGACGATTTCTTCGGCTGGTGAGAAGGATACTGAAATATGCATTTCATAGATGGGAATGATTTTACAGATTTGTCGAGGAAATTAGGTTCTCCACTGTGCCTGGATCTGTTGTCATCTTCAGCCCCACGTGGTATTTAAATTCCAGTACTCAAGCACTAAGATCAGTATTCAGGCTGAATATGCCAATAGATTGAGTGTGTTTGACACCGCCCATGATTCTGCTTTTGAGGGTTCTCTTCATTTTCTTACCTAGAATTTACATTTACTCTTCTTTTTACTAAAAACTTTGCTCTGTATTATTAAATGCTATAGTCTGAGAAGTATTTTTATATACTTGAAGCTTAAAGGTAACTTCTCATATCAACTTAGTCTGTTATATGGGCAAAAAAGTCCCTTTTCATACCATGAAGGAATAAATAGGGTTCAGGTTAATTGTACTTAAAGATAGAAAACAATCAGATTTTCTACTATCAATGCACTTTTTTAAATGAAGAAGGATTCTAGAATAATAACTTAGATGAGCTGGCGTATTTTTAAAAAGTCATAGCCAACTACTGTTTGTAATAAAATCCTAAGCCTAATTGAAAACGTTTTCTTCAAAAGCAGCAGGAAATTAGTGGGACATCATATAGAAAATACTGATGAAATATCTTATCACAACAGAAACAGTTCCTCCTCAAAAATAAATTAAGAATGAGACAAGAGACAAGATCAAGTTGTGGTTTAGAATATGTAAAACCAAATGCTATTTAAAAATTAATGTAATGGAGAAAAATGAAGCCCCTTGTCTTAGTTATCTAGTGGATGGCTTTGGCAAATAGAAATTTATTCTGTCACAGTCTAATAGGCTAGAAGTCTGAAATCAGGGCACCAGCTCCTCTGGAAGACTTTCTTTCTCTATCAGGTCTGGGGGAAGGTCCTTGTCATCAATCTTCCCCGGATTTAGGAGTTTTCAGTGCAGGGATTTTGGGTCAGAAGAGATTGACTCAAGATATAGCCTGATCCCATAGATTGAGTCTCACCTCATTAACATCATACAGATTAGAATTTACAACAAATAGGGTAATCACATCAGATCACAAAATGTTGGACAAGCACATGATACTGGGAATCATGGTGTAGCCAAGTTGACACACATTTTGGGGGGATACAAGTCAATCCATAACACCTCTTTCGTGTGTTGAGTTTCCATTTTCATCTCCTACCTCATCAGAATTCTTACATATATTTCTTATTCAAGGCTTTTTTTTTGGGGGGGTGCTGGAGGTTGTTCTCATTATGTTTTATGTACAACTGAAAAAATCTAAATAATCTCTGAGGTCACATTAGAGTGATAATGTCATGGTGTATGATCCAGCTTTCTAAAATTTCTATATCACTTTCCTAATTTTAATAAAAATTAAATTAAAAAAATTGAATTTCTTTAGTTTTCAGATTTTTATTTCAGGTGGAAAAATAGCAAAGAATTAAAGAATATTAAGCTCCTGAATACTTCTCTAGAGACATACCTGTTTCCTTTGAGTCAATTCTGACTCATAATGACCCTATAGGACAGAGTAGAACTGTTCTCATAGAGTTTCCAAAGAGCAGCTGGTGGATTTGAACTGCCAGTTTTTTGGTTAGTAGCTGAACTCAATCACTGCACCACGAGGGCTCCAGAGGCATAGTATCTCTGATATAATCCCACAGAGTGAATTGATATTAAGAATGCAAAGAAGGAAAATTAAAAAATAACGAATCATGTCTCAACACAAGAAACCTGTTTTAAGAAGATGTGTTTAGGTTTCACAGCATCATTTATAAACCAGGATTTTACCTCTTAAATATAAAAGAGAGGGATAAAACAAAAAATAGAAAACACGGCCATAAATTAACCAGTTTACTAAAAGTAAAAGAAAGTATCAAAAACCTGAGGTGATCCAGAAATACTGTTTGTCTCCCACAATAATAGTTCTTCCTTGCGTAATTTTCTGCTAGTAATTAAGGGAACGATGCCTTAGAAAAATATAGCTTTCCTAAAACAAATTGTGTTCTCTGTTCTTATAACTTTTTTCACTCATTGGGTGGTAGCTAAAAGCAGTACCTGATCTTTCGTCCCACTTATTCAAGATTGTAGACAGTGAAATTCTATGATTTCTAATGTAATAATTTTAAATAATAATAATAAAAGATGTCCTAGGAAAGACAATATTGTTATGGATTGAGTTGTGTTGGCTGGTCCCAGTGAATGTGAACTTGTGGGAAACAAAGTCTCTGCGGATGTTATTAGTTAACCTAAGGACATGCTGGAGTACAATGGGTCCCATCAAATACGACCGTTGTCCTTAGAGAAGAAAGAGAGGCAAAGGGGAAAGATAGCCGTGTGAAGTTGAAGGCAGAGATTGGAGGGATGCATCTACAAGCTAAAAAGCTTCAGGTATTAGCAGGAACTACCGGAAGCTAGGAAGAGGCAATGAGCGTAGGATTTTCCCTTAGCGCCTTCAGTGGGAACCTGTCCCTAAGTTGTGCTAGTTGCCATCGAGTCAACCCTAATTCATAACTACTGTCAAAAAAGAAACAACTCAGAACACCACTAATAGGCTGCTATGCGGGTTTCATAGACAATTTTAAAGTTGGACAACACATCATTTACCTAGTAATGAGTGCTTCTATTAATCAGGATTCTTAAAATGCTCATATACAGTTATCAGGAACTTTTCAACAAAATTCCTGATTGGTTGACATTTATGTAACTTTACTAAACAATTTGAAGACAATCACAAGGTCAGTGAGGCTTGGTTATAAGACCCCTGAAGTTTTAAAAACAGGGTACGTTCATTAATCTTGAAAACAAGACCTGTTTATTAAACTTGAAAACAGAAAGTGCTTATTAATTTCGACTGTTTTCTGGAAGAGCAAGTTTAACAGAAAGCTAATGGGTAATGTAACCTGCCTCTGTGGTTTCAGCGAGTCTAAAAAAAAAAAAAAGTCATCTAGCTACTTTTAAAGGTTAGTTTACAGCATAGCTTAAAGATTATTTGTTAATTGCATAGATTTTTAACAACATTTAAGAAGATGGCCTTTAGTGTTGTGGGTAAGAGAATTCTTTCTGCTAACCAAAAAATGGTTAGCAGTTCAAATCCACCAGGCCCTCCTTGGAAACCATAAGGGACAGTTCTACGCTGTCCTATAGTGTCGCTTTTAGTCAGAATCTACTCGACAGCAATGGGTTCAGTTTTTGGGTTTTTTTGGTATATATAACAGAAAGTTTGCCCAGTCCTGAGCCATCTTCATGATTGATATGTTTGAGTGCATTTTTTAGGCTTTTGTGGCCCTATAAACATTTTTGATTTCAGACTTCTAGCCTCCAAAACTATGAGACAATATGTTTCTTTAATTTTAAGCCACCCAATTTGTGGTACCTTGTTTTTTTTTTTTTTGTTATGGTAGTCCTAGGAAATTAATATAGCTGTGTTAAAAGTAATATTTTTACAATCATCTTTGCATTCTTCAGAGAATTTATATATTTTGAATCTAAAAAAATTATGTTGTAATTACATTAGAAATAGATATAACCTATTCTAAATCATATGTCATTTCCCAGCTTCAAGAGATTTTCCACGTTTTATTTTTTTTAGAAATTTTGATGAAATTCTATTCAATTCATAGATCTAACAATTTCCCTTCTCCCCTTACCACTCAAATATTATTTATGACATAAAACAAATCTAATTTCCAAATTGTAAAAACACTCAAGGTTATTGAGACATAGCCCACACAAACCAGCGATAAGACCTTTGATGTGAAGAAATGCATCAAAGAACTTCAGTCTAACCACCACATTTATAATCATTTAAAAATGTAGCCCTTTCTTTTCCTAGATTCCTTTGCATCTTCCGACTTGTCTCTATATTTCCAAGAAATTGTGATCTTAGTAGTTTTATAGGGACTATTCATTATACAACTACGAAGTGCATGGCTCTGGGGACACAGTGGTGAAATGGAAAGGAAAAATAAATCCTTACTTAAACCCTAATACTGTTTATGGCTAAAAGCATGGGTTTTGGTGTCAGATAAGCATGATTTTGAATAACGTGCTTTAGTTTTATGGCTGTGGGCCTGGTACTTAAGATAATAAATCTCAATTTTCACACTGCAAACTGGAGACGATAAAGTTACTTACTCATAAAATCACTAAGAGAATTATCAGTGTCAAGGCACTCAATGTGCTCAGCATGGCAGCTGCCATAATATGCACTGGTCAGTGTTAGCAGTTCACATGATTATTATTCTGAGGTCTTTCTACCTGGTGTTCATTCTACTACACCATAATTGCCTCAATGTAATTCTCTGTCTGGCTTTCTCCAAACCATTATCATTTGTACTTTTCAGAAATGTCCATTCTGGGGGTTACTGCTTTTTTAACAGCTTGCCAGAATCAATACTGAAATAATAGCATCCACATTTCTAGGAAGATAGGGAGCAAATTGAAAAGCAATTTAGTCTATACTAAACAGATAACATTTTATTTATCATTCAGAGAAAAATCAACTTTAATTTTTATCTCTGTAGTACCTCCTGCTCATATTTTAACATATCTTAAGAATTCTCCCCGTAGCTTGCCTAAATTTTGTATGTTGCTCTTCACTCTTACTTCCCCTATATGACGGGGTTGGTGGAGTTCATCTGGGCAACAGCCTTTATGAAGGAGCTGTCCATGTATTATAGAGCCCTGGTGGTGCAGGGATTAAAGCAATCGACTGGTAATGGAAGGTCCACAGTTCGAAACCACCAGGGGCTCTGTAGAAGACAGATGTGGCAGTCTGCTTCAGTAGAGATTTACAATTTTGGAAACCCTATGGGGTCGCTATGAGTTGAAATTGACTTGATGGCATTGAATGGGTGGGTTCATATATTAACTATTACACTTCATTTTCTCCCAATGTTGTCACCTCTAGAATAATCTGTTTGTCTTTTTTTACAACTGATTTTAAAATTTAAGCTGACTCTGTTGCTTTCCTCTGAATTTGCCCTAAGTTTCCCACAACACCTTTAATGTTGATGGTGAAAACAAGCCAAGGCACTGATGCACATAATATAAGACAGTCTGCTGTCTCTGCATGCATGGTTCCTATTTAAGAATTCATCACTAGGCTTGCTTTTCTCAGGTTTCCATCAGTGATCATGCCTAGTTTTTAACCTGTTATGACACTTAGTTATTTTTTCTGCCACCATTGCGCTTCTTGTAATTTTTCATTGACAGATTATTTTTCTCTTCAGATATTCTACCCTAATCTTTCTTGACTGCATTTTATTTCCGTTTTTTCTATCTCCAAGGTCACTTTGAATGGTAGTTGTATGTTCTATGTGTCTAGTTGCCTTCATTTCCCATCTTGTTGTTTAATGTTCTCTGCAAAATTAATGAATACAGAGAATATTTCTTTGTCCTGATTTCATTGTATCTTCTGTTAAATAATCCAGGGTTTAACACTAACGGTACATTTCTACTAAGAATGCCATTAATATAGTAATCATTTCAGTTACTTTAATTGGCTAGATTGTTACTTCAATTGGCTAGATTGAACATAGACATTAAACTCATGGTTTTGTCATCTTTTCCCCAAAGACCACTTAGAACATTCTATTCACTCTTCATTTCCTAACAAATGGAATTTAATCCATATTCCTTCATATATAACACTGTTCATTATCTGATTCCAATGTGTTATTTGAGATTTATCTTCCACTATCTTTATAGTCAGTGAAGATTAGTTGTAAAAGTGAGGGCTGTGGCATGCTTGTGTAAAAAAAAGAAGAAAGCTGGTAGGAGTAAAAAAAAAAAAAAATTATTCTACATTATTTGTTCTTCTATTCCTTCAGTCTTATTAATACAGTGTGCATTAATACAGTGTGGGGAAACAATGACAAAGAATACAGAGTATATGCTGTATTATAAAGCATATAGTTCAGAGATTAAAATTAAGAAATGCAATGAAGTACAAATTTAATATGCTCATTATTGAGAAAAACATGTTGTGCAGAGGAAGCCCACAGAAATGACTTCTATGGCAGACAAGCATGGGAAAAGTAGTCAAAAAACCTAACCAGGGGCTTAAAGGAAGAAAATAAGTACGCTTGTGTGGGCATATAGACAAGGGGGATGCTCAAGTAGAGCAAAAACAAGGAGAAATAACTGATGACAAAGAAAATGTGGACCTCTGAGAAGAGAAGAGAATGACATTTTGTATAGACTCAGGGAGGTGTCCGGAGGTGGTGTTGGAGAGAAAGGCAGGGTAAGCTCTTGAGATGTTATGTGAGCTGTGTTAAAGAATGTGAACGGTGTTTTCATTTTGTGTAAAGAGATCATTTTTTGAGATCAGGAATGCAAGAATAAAAGCTGGTTTGGTAAGACTGAGATAGAAATTTTAGTGTGGGACAAGCTGAAATGGAGACACATATGGTACTTTCAGGTGGAAAGGACAAGTATATTGTTGAATGTACAAACCTGAAAGGTATTTAGGTTAGAGATATGGATTTGGGACTTGTCAACAAAAGTGTGGTAATGAAAGCATTGATGACATCCATAGGGTAAAAGAAGAGAAACAAGCCTACAAAGGAGATTATCATTGAAAGGTAGAGTGTAAACTAACAGGGTGATATAGTAAGAATATGAAAAAAAAATTTTTTTTAATTATAAAGTACTCTATTTTGTTCAGTGCTACTGAGAAATCCACCCTGTAGTGGCAGGCTATTACTAGTGAACCTTACAAAGAGCAGTTTGAGTAGAAACGTGGCACCAGAAACCTGAATAAAATCGGTAGAGGAATAGCTATGAGTAAGGAAATAGGGGCACTGAGTAAGAATACTTCTTTCAGTAAGTTTGATCTAGGATAAAAAAAAAAAAAGGTAGACCTAGTAGCTAGTCTACCTTGGAGAGGAATTTATGTTTTCAAATATGGGACAGTAGAGCTTTTTTAAATGTGAAGGAAAGGAAACTGTAATGAGAAAGAAAAGAGATTTTTTTAAAAATAGCAAGATCTCTGAAATGTAGGATAGCAGGAGGTAGGGGATATAGAGATTACGTAGAAGGATTAGCTTTAGAGACAACAAGATAAACTTTTATCTTTACAAGAAAATGTAGGAAAAAGAGGAATGAATGCAAGTAGTTTTGTAAATTCAGCTGCAGGAAGTTGAAGTATTTCCCTCTTGATGGTTTTCCTCTTATTGATGAACCAGGTCTGTGTTTATCTGTGAGACTGAGGTAAGAGTTAAGGGGGATTTGGACACTGAATTGGAGGAAAAGACTGGGAGAAGGTACAAGAGGGAATGGGAAAGAGAAATGATTAAGTAAATATGGAAAGATTATTGCATAACCTTGGAAACTCCATTAAATACACAGGGGACGTAATCTCTTACTGTTTGTGACTGAATACCTTCTGGTAGACAACAGTCCAATAATTCCCAAGAGAATCGCAGCAAATGTTTCTAAATTATAGCTTGGATTTGACAACAATTTCTTAAATGTGACAACAAAAGTACAAGCAAAAAAAAAAAGAAAAATGGGACAACTTCAGATTTATAAACTTTTGCGTGTCAAAGGGAATATTAACAAAAGGAAAAAGACAAAGTATGGAATGGGAGAACATATTTGCAAATCATATATCTGATGGGAGACTTGTATCCAAATATATAAATAACTCTTAAAAAAACAATCCCATTGCCATGGAGTCAATTCCAACTCAGTAATCCAATTCAAATAAAAAAAAAAAAAAAATGGGCAAGAAATATGAATAGACATTCATCCAAAGAAGTTATATTAATGGACAATAAGCACATAAAAAGATGCTCGACATCACTAGTCATCTGCAAAATGCAAAACAAAGCCACTAAGAGATATTAATTCACACCCAGTAGAATGGCTCAAATAAAATGTCAGACAATAAGAAGTGTTGAAGAGGATATGGACAAGTTGGAGCCCTTAACAATCCTGGTGGTAATATAAAATGTTGCAGCAGCTTTGGAAATCAACCTGGCAGTTCCTCGAATGATTAAACTTAGTGTCCACACAGAGACTTATACATGGATGTTCATTGACGCATTATTCATAACAGCCAAAATGTAGAAACAACCCAAATGTCCATCAATGGATAAATGGATAAACAAAATGGTCTGTATTCATAAAATGGGATATCGTTTGACAATGAAAAGGAATTAATTGCCAATACATGCTAAAACATGGATGAACCTTGAGTACTTTGCTGTTGTTGTTGGATACTTCCAGTCAACTTCAACTCAGAGATCTTAAGTATAACCGAAGGAAATATTGCCCAGTCTAGTGCCATCCTCACAATTGTTGCTATGTGTGACCCCATTGTTACAGTCATAATGAAAACATAATGCTGAGTGAAAGAAGGCAGCCAAAAAAACCACATATTATATCATTTCATTCACAGAAACTGTCTAGAACAGGGAAAGCTATAGAGGCAGAAAGAGTACTGGTTGCCTACGGCAGGATGGTGATAGCTAAAGCATTAGGAGTTTTCTGTTTGAGGCGATGGAAATGTTCTAAAATTGACTGTGGTGATGGTTTGCATATTTCTGTGAATACACTGAAAAAAACCTTAATTGTACACTTGTATTTTTTTTTTTTTTTATGGTATGTGAGCTATGTCTCAATGAAGCTTTTAAACAATAGCGCCAAAGATTTAAACTTAATGTATGGGATAACAATGCCACTAACAGAAACAAGGTCCTCCACCTCCTCCATGATGAAATAGGTCTATATTGAGGCACAATGCGAGCAAGTCACTTCATTAGAAAGGTACATTTAATACCTGAGTATTATATGCAATTAATGTATGTAAATAATCAAAACTACTTATGATTTAAAATGTATTCCATTCACATATCAATAAAAAAAAGTGTAGTCTGTGTGTACATGCAACTTTCAAAGGCAAGGATTGTGTTTTAGAAGTTGAGACACTGGCTAGATAGTGTCTTGAATTTTATTCGTCAAGAGATTATCTGCTGTGTTTATCAGTTTTAACTCCATGTTTCACTACCATTACTCATTGTCATCGACTCAATTCTGACTCCTAGCAACCCTATAGGACAGAGTAGAACTGCTCCGTAAGGTTTCCAAGGAACTGCCTGCCTGGCAGAGTCTAACTGCCGACCTTTCGTTTAGCAGCCGTCGCTCTTGACCACTAAGCCAACAGGGTTTCACTAGTGACCCTAAGTTTTAAGTCCCTATCCATAAATTTAACATTACAGTTTCTCTTTCATTTTTGCATGTCCTTACCCTTGCTTTCCTACGCATAATTTAGATCCATTCATTAACACTGGGAACAACTTATGTCCTTTTTTTTTTTTTTGTAGTAGTACATGCAGTGTTTTTCTTTGTTTGCCTAGCCCATTACTGATACTAGACATTTATATACGTCATGGTCCAGTAAATTTAATTAAGTTTTTAGCTGGTTGGGTTACTTATCTCTTTGTATTGTGCAGCTTTTGTAACTGTAGTTGGACTCTCGGTAAGGGGGGCGGAGGGTGTTAACTGAAGGAAGTTAAGAACATGTGATTTAATCGTTGCAATTTTATGGATTGTAGGTTCTGTTTAATATTGAGGCTGGATTATTTTCTTCTTCTCTCAGTAGTTTTCTCTCTGATCCATTCAAGCATTTAGAACATCCTGTGTTCACTGCTTTTTGGAATAAATGTGACTCAAAAGAAAGCAGATAAGAACCATCAATAGCCTTTTCGGGATTGCTATGCCCCAAAGTGACAAAGGAGCCCCTGAATGATGCTCATGACCAAAGCCTAGCATGAAGATATTAGAGTCTTTCTCCTAAAAGGCACAGCAGGCATGAAAGAGGATCCATTCAATGACAACATGCACAGGTCAGTGACTAGAGATTCAGAGGACTTTCATATAGGTAGATTATTTGTGGGAAAATGAGCCCCTTTGAGATCTAGTGGCAAAGTGGTTAAGAGCTTGGCTACTAACCCGAAAGGCTGGCAGTTCAAATACACAAAATTCTCCTTGGAAACCCCATGGGGCAGTTCTACTCTGTGCTATAGAGTCACTACGAGTTGGATTCAATTTGATGGCTTTTTTTTTTTTTTTTTTTTAGTGACATCTTAACACAGTGTAATCCACCCCCAAACTACTGAAAAATCCAGTGGTAGAGAAAGGAACTCCAAGTTGAATGAAATTAATCTTCTGTCACCCTAGAAGAATGAGGTTCTACATTATGTTAATTTGTGCTATTATAAATGTATTTATCTTCAGTTTATGTATAGATGTTCAACCATTGCACACACAAAAAAAAGACCCTTATTTATTATTCATGTGTTCATTGCCATAATTTGTCATTGTTGTTAGGTGCCAATGAGTTGGTTCCGACTCATAGTGACCCTGTGTACCACAGAATAAAACACTGCCAAGTCCTGCACCATTCTTGAGCCCATTTTTGCAGCCACTGTCAATCCATTTCATTGAGGGTCTTCCTCTTTTCCGCTGACCCTGTACTTTACTAAGCATTATGGTCCTTCTCCGGGGACTCATCCCTCCTGACAACATGTCCAAAGTATGTAAGACGCAGTCTTGCCATCCTTTCTTCCAAGGAGCATTCTGGTTGTACTTCTTCCAAGACGGATTTGTTCATTCTTCTGGCAGTCCATGGTATATTCAATATTCCTCGCCAACACCGTAATTCAAAGGCATCAATTCTTCTTTGGTCTTCCTTATTCTTTATTCCCACAATTTAGCCATTTTATATTTGACCTGTTGATTCTGTACTGATTGAAAAGGTAACATCCTAGAAATGACCAAATTTAATTGTCTATTGGAGCTTAATAGGTGACACTATGAGTTGGGTTGACTGGCCAAGAAGATTTTTAAGTGATAGAAGTGCCTGGATGATGCAAACAGTTAAACTCTCAACTACTAAACAAAGATTGGTGGTTGGAGGTAGCTTGGAAGACAGGCCTCTTGATCTCTTCTGAAAGTTCACAGCCTTGAAAACTCTATGGAGCAGTTCTACTCTACACACTTGGGGTCACCCTGTATGGCAACTAACAGCAACAACAGTGCCTATTTGGTTAAGGGGCAGGGTGAAGAGTGTAGATCCTTTCTAATGTGGACATTAGTTCCTTTGTTCCAGATAACTCTTGCATTATGGGAATGCAAACCATGTATGGCTAGCTATTTCATTTATTTTTTTTTCAAAAGGACATGGAAATGCAGTTTATTTATGCCTGAACTGTCAATATTTAAAACACTGTGCAATACAAAAAACACCTTCTCTACAGTCAGCATCCAGTTTTCCCACAATTTTGTGTTCTCAGACTTTAGAGTATGGATTTTCAAGCTTGTACGGTTTTTCGAATGTGACAAGAAAGTTTTGTCAGAAATGTTATAAGGAAGTAAAACAAACTAAAGAAAGAGAAACCTGGGATTTCTGTGGCTGAAGTGCTGATGGAGAGGTCAATGTACCCCCTCTTCCCATTCCTTTGTAGTTTACCAAGAGAAGTTCCCAGAGGAGGTTATCTAGTAGGCAAGATAAGCACAATGCTTACCTTGCTTACCAGATCATCTGTAATGAACAATTTCACTTTATTTCACCTTATTAAAGATTCTGCTTCTAGGTATGGCTGGCACCTGTCTCTCTGCAACCCCACAGCACCTTTCTATGGAATTAAAGCCTCTTTTCAAATTTACAAACCCCGACAGGCCAGGATTACCCAGTGAGCAAGGTAAACACTGGCTTACTTGTGCTTTCTTCATAATCTGTAGTGAACAATTTCATGTTTTTCATCAAAGATGTGGTAAAACCCATGTGAAATTGTTTACTACAGATTAGGAAGTAAGCACAAATAAACCCGTGCTTACCTTGCTTATTGGGTACTCCTCCCCTGAAAGCTCCAAGGAAAGAGATTGAAAGTCACTGGTCAAAGGCATTTCATGTTATTTTCAGAGAAATCAAATGAATGTACCTTCAGACAGAACAGCTCTCTAATCAAGGAATGGAGAAAGTATTTAGCTTGAAAACACTTTGTATTTAATAGCTTCAGTGGATGTTATGTTTAAACTTAATTTGTTTTAAAGAACACACATGACGTTACTTAACTCCCAAATTCTTTAAGATTAAAACAAAGATTAATCAGAAAAATACAATTTTAAAAGTGTTGCTACGATGGAGTCCTATCAAAACCCCTCAAAACTACCAAATAAAAGTTACATTTTGCTTTACTCTCTGCTACACAAGTAAATACTTATTTCTAAAAGGCCAAGTACTGGATTTTATTTTATTTTTTATCTATATTAAGTTAATCAATAAAAATAAATTGCCATGACTTCAGAGGCTTCCACTGAATTTACTGTGTTGTCTTTGTAGACTTTTGGAGGCAATGACTCTAGGAATCTACATGTTGGTAACACCAATGGCGAGAATTTCAAGTTGAGCAAATTGGTGGGATATAATTTAAAAATCTATCATTATAGCTTTACTTAGAGAATGACACAAAGATGGCCCTGCACCCAGTATTAGGTTGACCACAGTTCTAAACTCAATACCATTTCAAAGGAAATGAGCTCGAGCCCTTGCTATAACAGCTCACAAACTCAGACCTCTAATGGATATCCACACTGACATGGTGGTGGAGACCTCCAGACCATAGGAAGAAGCATTCTTTCATGCCAGCTAATTGATTTCATTTGTATAATTTTAAATAAAATTAACATTTACATAATTGGGATTGAATAAATAATTTGTTTACTGTGGCTTCCAGTGTTTCATAATATAGAAAACATAATGTTCTTCTCTCTTCTTCCTTTTGTATTGTCAATTACATGGATGGTTCGCTTTATCATAATTGGTTTGCAACCCTATTTAACATTTACATTAAATGTATATCTCTTAAAAACATAGTTACCATATACATGTATTTCATTTGGGTATTCTGCCATAAGGAGGGAATATGTATGTCTGTGGTGGTATGTAACATGGTTAGATCACATTTAGGTAGAAGTGTGTTTAGGTAGAAGTGTATTGGTAACTGTATCAGGAAATGGTATGCATAACAACTGAAAGTTGAAATGTGTTGGATGGATCACTATCTCATTCATACATTTTCTTAATGGAAACTTTGTGAGCCGTTGTCCCTTGTACCCACACAGTCACGATTTTAGTATATGATCCTAGCACCAGGTAGGGAATAAAGAGGAATCGATGTGGAGACTTAGTGATCTATGTGCATTCTGTGGCCTGACTTATTAAACAAACAAACAAAACCAGCTGGGTCATTTGCAATATTTTTCCAAGCATTAAACTAAGGAGCAAACGTATGTCAGTGAGTCCGGAAGCTGTTGCCAAAAGTCCATACGTGAGGAAGCCTTGGGACTGGACAGTCGTGACAAGCAAGAGGTAGATAGAAGTGTTCAGTGAAAGCAGTATGGTGAAGCACAAACAAGACAGCAAGTGAGGAACAGAAGGAAAGAGGCATGCAGGACATGGCTGGGTCATTTGGCCCATGGGAGAATGAAGAGTCATGAAGTCTGGTGGTAAGGTTGCTACAGTTGCTTTGGACCCAGAATTAGCTGCAGTGTTAATCTTCATGAGGCCAGTCTCTCTGTGAATTCTGTTCTGAAATATGCAAGAAATAATCCCTCCTTTATACACCATCTGTCAAATCACAATAATAACTCAGCCCATTCGTTACTATTCCTTGTAACCAAAAATGCAAACTGAAAGAGGAATATTGTAAAAAGGGTGGGCTCATGTCTGTTAATATGATTAACAGGAGTTAAGAAAAAAAAAAAATGAAGGAGAGTTATTTGAGATACATCAGAAAGGTGCAAAAAGAGAAAAAAAATAAGACTAACTAAATTTATACAAATTCAGAGCTTTAAGGAACTGAAATAACTTTGGTGTACCTAAAGCATGAAGCTCTAGATAAGGCCATGTGAGAGATGTGGTTGCAGGTAAAAGCAGGGGCCAGATGATGGAGGAGATTTTATTCCATTCTATGAAGTTTGAATTTGATACAGAAAGTAGTGATTATTCACTGAAGTGCTTTTATACAGGCAAGTGATTTACTTAAATATCATTGGAGAAAGACCCTTTCATAATGAAACCAGAGTGGTCAGTTTGTAGTCTATCATGATGCTCCAGGTTATAGATTTATATGGTGTGGAGGACTAATACAAAAACATTAGTAAGTTAGTATGAACAGGAGTGAATGACTGATTACATGCGGGGAGTGGAGGAAACAGAGGGTCTAGACTGACTTCCAAGCTTCTTAGCTGACTGAATGAAGAATGGTGATATTCTCAAAGACTAAGAAAGTGCAGAGGAGACTCAGATTAGGAGATGAACCATAAACTTAGGTTTGGTCATATTGTGCCTGTGATGGCAATGGGCTAGCCAAATGGAACAAACTCAGTTAAATCAAATGCCCTGATAGACCTTTCTATGCTTATCAGGGCATTCCCACTACATCTTTTCAAGTTAAAATCGTGATTCTGCATTTTTATTCTCTCAGTTGAATGTAGTGTGCATAAAGACAGGGAATGTAGTTACCTCTCTTCCCAGTATTGCACCAGCATCAAAACAGGCACGTAATGGATATTTAAGTAACAAATGAAATACATAAATAAAGGCAGGAGTTTTAAAAAGCTTGCTGTTATCAGATTAAAGATGGCAGCAAAAACCCCACATGTAAATAAGATGGTTCAGGGCTCTGTAATAGTTTATTCTAATGATGAGACAAAAGGTACAACGTTGTCACAGTAATATTTTTCCCCTCCAATATTGTTGAATATAAATCAGTAAATTGAGGATTGATGAGGATAGGAGATTGAAAAGACATAGACCTAGCAAGCACAGACACATTGCATACATCTGACTATCTTATCTTAGTCTTGAAGAACTTTGTTATGTTTTCTTATTCTTTATATTTCTGTTATGTTTTATTTCATAATTTAGAGAAATTTTAGGAAGATATATAGCAAAAAGATTCAAATGTGTTAATATATAGTTACCCATAGCACCGTGGAAACATCAAAAGCAAACATATGCACCACTTCAATGAAATATTTATTTCAGAATAAAAGACAAAATAATTAGTTCTTGGAAAATTGAGTTTTTAGTTACTAAAACTCGTGATTGGTATGAGTTTATACGCATGGCATATATATCTATGTTTAACTCACAGTAAAAAACAAACAAAGCACTGTTAAAATGCCTGCAGAAGCAATGTTCATGTTGAATTATAACTGATACTGGTTCTCACATTGAAAGGGTATCAATAACCGAATTCAGTTGATAGCACAGCCATAATTTGTACTCAGTGTTATTCATGTGTCGTATTATGCTACCTCATTACATATCATACTGTGATTGAGGCATTGCCTCATGTGACTTTTGTTCTCTATCTAGGAGTGAAAGTATTCTTATTTTCTCAAAAAGCTGCAGTATACATATTTCTGACAGACACACACACATTTCTGTTGTTGTAATTTCAGTTATTTGTTAGGATTTTTGAGGGTTTATCAGTAAATAAATTTGAAATTGGGAAAAATAAATAATGATGAAATAAGTAAATGAGATTTCAGAATTTGTTATTTTAAATACAACATTGACTGTATAATGGTGGCCAGCTTTATTTCTATGTTCCTCAGAAAAGAAAGCAAGCTTTCCTTTTCAATGTTTACCCATGGAATAAGGTTAGATAATCATTCTCCTAAAGTTTCTTTAGTTTAAAGCTGATTTTTTTTTTTTTAAATAGGCACAACTATTGTATAACAGAAATGAGTTTGAAGAAAGAAAATCCATTTTAATCCAAGGGACATATAGGTATGCATGCATGTGTGTGCACACATATATTTACATTAAAAACCGAGAATATTATGAAATGTACAATCTATACAACACAAAAAAGATAGTCATATATGGTCTTTCCTTAGCTATAACTCTTAAATTACTATTTTTTATACTTAATTCTTTCTAATGGAAAGGATTTTGCAAACCTCATCAAGGTTTATTGTGGAGAAGAAATGTCTTGTGCTTAAATGGAGACAGATTTGCTTTTATTTGTTTCATACACTGAGTATCCAAAATTCTGTTTGAAGAGACAACCCCAGAGAGAAATAGTCTTGAAAAACACCGAGCTAAATTATTTGCATACACATTGCAAGAAGTGAAAAATACCATGTAGAGGTTTATTCTGCCTACATTGCATTTCTGTATGGAATGAAAGCAAATGAATCAACTCATCAATTTTGCATTCTGAATGGTGCAAAGCCATTCATTAAGTAACGGCCATATTCAGGCACTATGCTAGGAAATTGATAATCATTATAGCTAAATACTTAACTCATTATTTCAAAAAGAATCCAGTAAGATAGAATTTGGAAGACTTGTTTTTCTATAAAGAGTCAGACAGTCAGTATTTTAGGCTGTACAGGCCAGAGAGCTCCATTATAGCTGCTCAACTCTGCTCAGTTAGCACAAATGCCATTACAGACAATAGTAAATGAATGGACTTGACTGTATTCCAGTGAAACTATTTACAAAAACAAGCAGCAGGAAGGATTTGGCCTGAGGGTACTGTTTTGCTGACCTCTGCTTTAAGTCCCATATTATTACTCCCATTTTTACTGAGTCTTGCAGAAGTAAAATAATATGCCTAACATTACACCATTAGTTAAGTGGTGGGAAGCAATTTCAAACCAGATCAAAATTGTACTATAGCCCATTCTCTCACACTGGGCCTCATCCCTATTAAATTGCATGATGAGCAACCTAACTTCATTAACTTGAAATGTTTTCAGAAACCTTCTTCAGTTATGTGAATATTTTTATGTTCCTTGGGCTTTTTGAGAAAAGAAAGTGATTTTATGAGTGAAATAGCTGCCTGAGTAGAAAGCATAGAGAAAAGAAGATGCTGCGTGAACAGTAGTGTTTTTATTTATGAGCCATATAACCTTAAATATAAATGTATGGAACTTAGAGGTGTTTCAAATACTTCTTTTCAATAATAAAAAATATGATATATAAAAAAAGTGTTAGAAGAATTGGGATTATTTTACCTAAGAAAAATCAAGCTTAGATTGATTTAATTGCAATCCTCAGCATCTGAGAATATATTCTTATTAGAATAGTTCCTAGATGTTTCCGCACGGGAAGGGGTATAAGGAATGGATTTTAAGAGCTTCAACCTGCATTCCATATCTCCTTCTTTTAAATATAACTATATACGTAAGCAATTATAGTTGTTTTTTTTCTTTCTTAAATTCTTCAGAGAATAATACTAATATATATTAGAAGGAAAACAAAACCGGAAAAATATATTACAGTTATGATTTTATAACTAACTAGATATGGAAATTTGTACAAGTTGATTTGTTCTATATTTCATATTTCTCATGGTACCCACCCAGTGGCTCTATGGGAGAAAGACCTGGTGGTCTGCTTCCCTAAAGATTACAGCCAAGAAAACCCTATGTGCCAGGTCTAGTCTGTCACAAGGGGTCACTTTGATTCGAAAATCAGCTTGATGGTACCTAACAACAACGGTAACAACGACATACGTAAAAAATGGACTGTAAGGAATTCTCAAACGTGCTGTGTCATGGAAAAAAATATTGTCCCTCATCTAGAAAATTAGAAATCCACTTGTAATTTTGCATTAAATTTCAGAAGTACAATAATACTTTGTTGATCCTTTATAGGTCTTCTTTTGGCATTTCTGTTACTTATAAAGAAACCAAACTCTTTGCTGTCAAGTCCAACTCATACCAACCCTAAATTAACTGATTATTAATATTAAAGTTCTTTATCTAAAATGTTTTGTGGGAAATTCTACAATTCTTCTTGTTGTGTGTATCACCATAGTATCACTGTATGTTAGAGTACATTTTATATAATTTCTCCCTTTTCTAATAATAATATAATCAATTGTTTCCTTTATGTAGAGGACAATTGTCAAATATGTTCTTGTAACAAGACAAAGTCATGGAAGCTCCATAGACACATCCAAACTCCCTGAGGGACCAAATTGCTAGACCTGAGGGCTGTGGTGACCATGGTCTCAGGGAACATCTAGCTCATTTGGCATAACAGAGTTTATAAAGGAAATGTTCTACATTCTACTTTGGTGAGTAGTGTCTGGGGTCTTAAGAGCCTGTGAGCAGCCATCTAAGATACTCCACTGGTCTCACCCCTTTGAGAGCAAGGGAGAATGAAGAAAACTGAAGATACAAGAGAAAAATTAATCCAAAGGACTAATAGACCACATCCACCACAGCCTTCACCAGACTGAGTCCAGTACAACTAGATGGTGTCCAGCTACCACCAGAGACTGCTCTGACAAGGACCACAATAAAGGGTCCCAGACAAAGCTGGAGAAAAATGTAGAAAAAAATTCTAACTTACAAAGAAAGACCAGACTTATTGGTCTGACAGAGGCTGGAGAAACCCAGAGACTACGGCCCCCAGACACCCTTTTAGCTCAGTAATGAAATCCTTCCCAAGGTTCACCCTTCAGCCAAAGATTAGACAGGCCGATAAAACAAAACAGGACTAAAGGCAGACACCTGCCTACAGGCAAGGACTTGAAGGCAGGAGGGGAAAGAAAACCCGGTAAAATGGAACCTAGGGTCGAGAAGAGAGAGTGTTGACATGTCGCGGGGTTGTTAACCAATGTCATAAAGCAGTACATGTACTAACTGCTTAGTGAGAAACTAGTTTGTTCTGTAAACCTTCATCTAAAGTACAATTTAAAAAAGAAAGAAAGAAAATATTCTTGTAATATGAGGTCAGAAAACATATCTGATTTGTTTAAATTGATTCATCAAATATCTATTATAGGACTCGATAACATAAAACCAAAAAAAAAAAAAAGCCATTAAAAATATTTTGTTGAATAATATGGCATACTTTTTAATCTTGATTCAAATACCTACATGAATATCTTTACTCAAAGTTATGAAAAGTAGATTTACTCAGTGTCATGTTTTGTGGTTAATTTGTCTATTTGTCTCTTAAATAAGAACACTGAATACACTGTCTCCACTATAGTTTTACTAGACTTTATTTCTTAGAACAGTTTTAGATTTCTAGAAAAATTAGTAAATAGTTCCCATATACCCTGTGCCCAGTTTCCTCTGTTATTAATACCTAACATTTCTATGTTATATTTGTTGTAATTAAAGAGCCAATATTGAAGCATTACCATTACAGTCCAAACTTTACACAGATTTATTTAGTTTGTACCTCATGTTCTTCTTCTGTCCCCTGATCCAATGCAGGATGCCACACTACATTTAGTTTTCATGCTTCCTTAAAATCTTCTTGGTTAGGGAAGTGTCTTAGACATTTTGACGACCTTGACCATTTCGAGAAGTACTCCTCAAGTATTTGTAGACTAACTCTCAACTGAATTTGACTCTTATTTTTCTTATGATTATGCTGTGTTATGGATTTTGTTTGTTTTTTTTAATCTGCTGCAAAAGACCTCTTCAAAGTGTTAAAAAGCAAAGATGTCACTTTAAGGACTAATGTGTGCCTGACCCAAGCCATGGTATTTTCAATTCCCTCATATGCATGCAAAAGCTGGACAATGAATAAGGAAGACTGAAGAAGAATTGATGCCTTTGAATTGTGGTGTTGGCGAAGAATATTGAATATACTGTGGACAGTTAGAAGAAGCAACATACCTGTCTTGGAAGAAATATAGCCAGAATGCTCGTCAGAAGCAAGGATGGTAAGACTCAGTCTCATGTACTTTGGACATGTTATCCCTGGAGAAGCACATTATGCTTTGTCAGCAAAAAAGAGGAGAGCCCTCAAGGAGTTGGACTGACACAGCGGCTGTAACAATGAACTCCAACGTAGTAACATTTGTGAGGATGGTGTAGGACTGGTCAGAGTTTCATTCTGTTGTACATGTAGGGCCACTGTGAGTCAGAACCAACTCGAGGGCACTTAACAACACTGACAGTGACAAACAGGTTTAATCATCTTTTTTATATGCTCATTTGCCATCTGTGTGACTTCTTTGGTGAAGTGTTTGTTCAGGCTCATGGTCTATTTTGTAACTGGATTATTTGTTTTCTTATTGCTGTGTTTTAAGAGTTATTTGTATTCTTTGGGTACAAGTCCTTTGTCAGATACGCGTTTGACAAACATTTTCTCCCATTCCGTGACTTGTCTACTGATTCTCTTAAATATGTCTTTTTTAGAGCAGATTAAAAAAAATTAATAAAGTCAAAATTATCATTTTTTTTTAATGGTTGGAGTTTTGGCTGTTTTATCTTAAAAAGCAAAACAAGCTTATTTCCAAACCCAAGGCTGCCTAGATTTTCTCTTACACTTTCTTAAAGAAGTTTTATAACATTGCATTTTATATTGTATGATACATTTTGAGTACATTTTGTAAGTTCTGCATCTTGATTCATTCATTTTTGCATGTGGAAGTCAAATCACTCCAGAATCATTTCTTGAAAAGATTGCCCTTTCTCTAGTGCATTTTCTTGGGTCATTTGTCAAAGTGAAAATCCAAAATAGTGGCCCTTTAATACATATTGACTTAGGAAGACCTCACGTGTGTCAGATTAGAAATGTGCTCCATAGAGATTTCTTTTAATGGCTGATATGACTATATTTTTATAGGTCTTTTTCTGATTGCTCTGCTCTATTCCATTGATCTATGTGTATTCTTTCACTGGTACCACACTGTTTTGGTTACTTTAGCTTCATAGTAAGTCCCAGAGTAGGTCATGTTAGTCTTTTACTTTGTTATTTTTATTTAGTGTTGGGTTGGCTATTCTCACCCTTGTGAGTCACTGTCTAAAATGTATTTAGACACTAAAATTTTGATTCTGAAGTTCTCCCTAAAAATTTTTGGGTATGGACTGCATTGAGTCTATAGATCAGATTGGGAAGAGTTGACATCTTAATAATACTTACTCTTCAAATTCATGAACACATTGTATCCCTGCATTTATTTACTTCCTTTTTTTCTTTCATGAGAATTCTGTAGCACTCTGCAAATATTTTGTTAGATTCATAACTAAATTATTTCACTTTTTGGATACTATTGTAAGTGGCATTGTGCTTTACTTTCACCTGCCCTTTAACAAAGGAATTGACTTTTGTATATTAACCTTTCTTCTTGAAACTTTGATATAATTATTTAGTTATTTGTTCCAGATTTTTTTTTTTCCTTTTTTGGCTTAGTTTTTGTCTTTTTGTTAGTTCTTTGTGAAAAACATTCAGTTTTATTTTTCCCTTCACAGTTTGTATAATTTTTATTTCCTTTTCTTGCCTTCCTTCATCTATTGATAGTAATTTATCTCCTTAATAATGGTAATTCGTTTTAACCTTAATTTAATTTTTACCTTTGCATTTCCAATACTGTCATCTCACTTGGACCTATTACCATAGTAAATTAGTGAACTATTACTCATATTTTCAAAAATGCAGCCCTCCCCAAGCCCCACCAAACTGACCATTCTTAGTGAATATCTCCACCCTTAGCAATGGTATAATGATACGTAGACACATAATTTTGCAATTATTCAAGTTATTCATAAACAGTCCCTTTCCTGAAATTGACTTGAGGCCTAAAAGGTCATATGCATAGAAAATAAACACTCTGTTCTCATAGGTGTTTATATTTAATCTTTGGCCAAAATGCAGCCACAATCTGCACTTACTACACACTATCAACTATCTCATTATCCAACATTTTGCACATACGGCTATAGTAAAAAACCTACTATCTGACTATTTTGTGCATTAATGATGTACATCTGGCACTAACAGATGCCAGGGTATGAGACAAGGGTGATGCTGGCCGTGATGGTTAAGGTTATGTGTCAACTTGGCTAGGCTATGATTCTCAGTGGTTTAGCAGTTAAGTAATGATGTAATTTGGCAGTTATGTAGTGATATAGCCATCTTCCATTTTGAGAACTGATGTGATTATCTCCACATTTACATAATGCTGATTTTTGAATAATGACCTGGTCTTTGGAACCTAACCATGTTGATAAGTTAGGAGTAGGTGTACTTTATATATATATATGTATGTGTATATATATCTTTTCCTTTATTCCATTTTTTTATTTGGGGGACAAGAGTGTTATCAGTATTAATATTAAAAAAAAAAAAAACACCACTTTTGAGTTGATTCCAACTCATAGCAACCCTATAAGACAAAGTAGAACTGACCCATAGGGTTTTCAAGGAGTAATTGGTGAATTCAAACTGCTGACCTTTTGGTTAGCACCTGTAGCACTTAACAACTGCACCATCAGGGCTCTCATTAAATTTTGCGTGTACACGAAGGCATATATAATGCTCAATATTTCCCATGATCTGAAGGTCTTTACATTTAAAATAATTTTGTAATTTCATTTATGCACATCTGCATATTATACTTGCTATGTTATGCTTATTGTTGCTATTATTCTGTGATTTAAATATTATTACATGTGGCATGTTTTATGACAAATATAATAGGAAAGAAGTTACCAAATGAAATAATGGATTTCCCTGATATGATAATTTAGTTTTAGATGTAATTTTAAAAATAAGTAAAGTGAAACAGTTCAGCAGCTCCTTCCAACACAAATGATGTAAATCCACAGATGACAATTTAATGGCTTAAATAGGAGAATGGGGCTATGTAATACCAAGATGGATATCGTCGAATCTCATGGACAGATTTGGTTACTGAGCCTACAGATCAACAATGGCCATCATGACAGTGATTTACTGTGAGGGAAAAACATTTTGGTGATAACTAGAGCTTGTCTGAAAATACATACTCAAAGCACAGATTGAATGCACCCACATGTTATGCTTGTCATGAAGATTTTACTGTATTTTTGATTGACAATAAGACAAGTGGTTTCCTTATCGTTTAATATTGTGGTACTGAATAAAAACATTTTGTTGGATCAGTTTTCTGCAGTGTCCAAAATAATATTTTAAAGCATGAAACTGAAGATGAGATGTATTTTAATTAAGATTTTTAATACTAACCTTGAGTACTTCAAATTTTAACTCAGTGCTCATCAGGAAATACAAGCAGTTTTATTTCGATTTAACACACTTCAAGGAGAAAAAATGACACTGAAGGACTTTTGTTAGAGTAAAACTGCAATATCATACATTGTGCTATATTCCTGGAAAGTTTCAAGGTTAAGGAAAATTGGACAGTATAACATGTTTTAAGGGTACAAACATTGACATTATTTGTGCTTATTTACTATGAAGGTTATAAAAAGTACAGTTAATAATCAAACTCAATTTTAGTGCACTTGACAGTCAAAAAATAGTAAAAAATAAAAACCAAAATAAATATTAGAGCTCAAAGCTTCTAATGTCCTCTAATGTCCTTACAACCACATAAAACTCTCTTTATTTTGCACACTTTCTCTATACATTAAACACAATCTTCATGGATTTACAAAATAATATTTTGTAAAGGTAGTTTAAATAAGTGGCTTAAGAAAACTCAATTTCATATTGAAATTTAATATTCCCTGTATTTTTTGACATGGCCATAGTTCAGCAGAGGCATGTGACCCAGTATCTTCATTGGGAGGAGATTTGTCAAATAGTACTGGATTTAGAGACAGAAAACCTAGGTTTGGGTACTGTCAATTCCTCTCCTAAAAAATCACTTTATTTATTGAAACTCTGTTTCCTCATCTATAAAATAGGAACTGACTACTTGATTTGTTTGCTGAGTCAATAATTGCAGAATTTGTATGCCACCAAGTTATATCAAAGAAGGATGTTAAATTGCAAATAAAGAGCCAAAAGTCTGGCCTTGACTCCTGGATATTATTTGAAATTAAACACCACGATAAAAATAAAACTGTTTAAATCATCATGACTGAGATATTTTCTTTATTTACTCTTCTATTTTTTTTTTATTACCATAGAACTGTCAACAACTTCACTTTTTCTAATAAGAGCATCTATTGTGATTAGAATCTTGACTTCCCTATTACCAATAACAGCCTCTCCATAACCTCAATTTCATAGACACAACTTTCTGATAATCTGATCGATTTAAGGGCACGAGTGGAGGATCTATTCACTCTCTCTAGTTCCCAGATTTCACCAAGCTTTGACTCACCATGACATCTAATTCATTGGGTCTACCACCCATTGACAGCCTCCCATCTCCTTGATGTGTCTGACTTAGTTTCCCTAGGGCTACTTTCTTAGTCTGTGGTCTTTCTTTCTATACGCAAATATATAGAGAGAATTTTATTTCAAAGAAACGGCTCAAGCAATTGCAGAGTCTGGCAAGTACCAAATCCATGGGTCAGGCTAGAAACTTGTTGCCCTCGAGTCGATTCTGACTCACAGCAACCCTATAGGACAGAGTAGAACTGCCCCCATAGAGTTTCCAAAGAGACCCTGGTGGATTCCAACTGCTGACCCTTTGGTTAGCAGCTGTAGCACTTAACCACTTTGCCACCAGGGTTTCCATGGGTCAGGCAGCAGGGTGGAATCGTCTACTGACTCATGAAGGTTTCAGAATCCAAATACACAGATCAGGCCGCAAGCTGGAGATTTTTCATGCCTCTCTGGTTTGTGAGGGTTGGCACATCCAAAATCTGCCGGTCAGGCAGTAAGACAAGACTTCTGGTGGCTTATGTCCCAAGAACCAGAGGCAAGGTGATGAGAAGAGTGCAGAGTTGAGAGAGAGAGAAAGAGTGGTTTTTCCAGAGCATCCATTAATATGCTGGAGGCAGGCACACCCTCAAGGAGACTCCCCTTTAAACTGATTGGCTGATCGGATCAGATCACATCGTGGGAGGTGATTACATTATATTACCTTAAGGAAGAACAATTATTCCAATGTCTGCCACAACCACTGAGAATCACAGCTAAGACAATTTGACACATAACATAAACCATCACAGCTACCACTCCAAAATATAACAAGGTGGGTGGTTTTAAAAGCAGAAATCTATTATCTCACAATTCTAGAGGCTAGAAATCTGAATTCAGAGCATCAGAAGGGACACACTCTCTTTGCCCACTCTAAGGGAAGCTCTTTTCTTGTCTCTTCCAGCTTCTGATAGCCCCAGGCATTTATTGGCATTCTTTGGTTTGTAGACTTAATCTTCACATGACGTCTCCCCTCTGTGTAACTGTTTTCCTGACTGCTCTCCCCTTGTATAAGACACCACTCAGAAGGGATTAAGACTCAATCTTACTCCTGTATGACCTCCTTAACTGATAACGTCTTTAAAAAAAGTAACCTATTTCCAAACAAGGCCATATTCACAGGTACAGGGGTTAAGACTTCAACATGCCTTTTTCTGGGGCACAATTCAATACAAAACCTCTTCCTTCATTCCTCAGCTTCAATTCCATGGCTATTCACTGTAATTGCTCTTATTTACAACTTTAAAATTTTCGCACCTATCTTGCTTCTACAAACTCAGTATGAAAATCATATTCCAAGTTCCTAGTTCACATATGCACTCCAATAAGCTGAATGTGGATAGAGAATGCTCCATACTCTGGCATTCCCGATCTTCCTTAGACTATTCTCCTTTTCTGCCCTCTCCCGCTCCCTCCCCTTCTCCATAACAGTTTTAAACTTTCCATTAACTTGCACAATTTACTTACTTATTCTGTTTATTATTCATGATAAATTTATTAGGTATATTGCACTAATGTAAACTCCCACAGGGGCATGGATTTTTGTTGTTTTGTTAACTAATGTATCCCATGATAAAATGCCTAATACCTAGTAGGTCACTCAATATTTATTGCTGAAAAAATAAATTATGTATGTATTATTTTTTCTTCATCTTGATATTCCTTTGGAATGTTGTTTTACATTGGCCCCATAAACTATGAAGAGTGATTACTTTCTTAGAATTTCCGTAGATGTTGAGTATATAAGAAATCGATTCACTTTTTCTCCCTGTTCTCATTCTCCATTTTGGGTGGGTGTATGTATATTGCTGGAGGAAACCCATCCAGTCTTATGATATCTGGGTCTGCTTAGAGCCTCTCATTTTTGGTCCTTTCTTACTTCTAGATCAGTCTCTTCCAGGGACACACAGTAATGTATATAAAAAAAAATGTTACTTCAAAATCACAGGGGAAAGATGTGAGTTCACTGTACCACATGTTGTTTCTTTTACATAAATGCACTTAAGATACATTTTTATTTTCAGCATAAATCAACCCAGATGACTGCTGTTACAAAATTTCTTTCTTTTTAAATTTACATTCAAGGCTTGCTTGAAATAATAAAACCTCAGTTTGTTAAAATGTGAAGGAAATGTAGAATATGATCTTAAACTGTATATAGAACTATTATAATGTTTGAGTCTTTTAACTTTAGACTGGAAATCAAAATCAGAGGATACACGTTTGCTGTTGCAAAAATCTTTATGCATTTTTATATCTTTTTTGGAATTTTCTTGTCTGAATTGCTCAGGTGTTTAAGTCACTTCCAGAAAAAGTAGAATGGTTAATAATAATTCTTGAGAGATGTTTGGAATATGTAGACCTATTATTAGTCTTTGTAAATAAATTCTAATTCTATCCTGAGTAGCAGAGTGTGCTGAATAGCAATATTCTTTATCTATATTCTACACTCTCTTTTCTCTACTCATATTGCATGAATAATGATTATAGGTGAATTAAATGAAATAAAATCTGTTTTTTCCATATTGACTCAAATATTTTAAACACCTTATTTCTACAAATTATGTAAATTAGTTTTTTTTAAT
The DNA here is from genome assembly GCF_030014295.1 of Loxodonta africana. Taxonomy (NCBI): domain Eukaryota; kingdom Metazoa; phylum Chordata; class Mammalia; order Proboscidea; family Elephantidae; genus Loxodonta; species Loxodonta africana. Next base: position 46,776,836 of record NC_087361.1, read on the forward strand.
ATGGAACATTTAGTAATCACAATCACCATAGGACAATTCATATAATTACTTTAAGAAAGTATTTATTTGTTACATCAGAGGCAGGCATGTTTAGAACAAGTTCTTGGACTGAAATTCCTAGAATATGAAGTCCTAGAGAGAAAGCCAATGTCATAGACTTGAACTTAAACAAATAGGTCAATATGAAGGACTTTCACACTGACTAAATTATTTCACACTTACCCTCTATCTACGTCTATTTTAATTTCTTAGAAAAAATGGCAATCTATTTTCAGGTTCAAATATCTGGTTCAATTCTGTATTTATTTTATATCTTTAAATATGGGGTATTGAACTTCACTTATGACCTTGAAGGAGACAGGAATTTAGATTCCTCAGCAGGTGGAAGGATAGATAGAAGATGAAGAAAGAATTGAAACTTAGGAGCAAATAATATACCTTCCCATTTTTCAGACTGCGTAAATTCCTCTACAATTTAGATACAACATGGTAACTTGGAAAAGGGATCCTAAATTAAAAAAAAAAAAAAAAAAACATTTAGTTTCTACCTACCTGATAAAATCAAGATTCAAAACATATCAAATTTAATTGTTGAATAATTTAAAAATAGTATTTATTGAATATCTAAATTTGGGTTCTGAAATTCATACTTTTATAAATGTTTGGAATTTTATGGAATTCATGAAGAATAGTTGAAAGAGTGGAAAAGTATTGACAATTCAACCTAAATTGGAAATGCATTCTTCATCCATTAATTTCTTATTCATTAGTTAATTGAATAAAAGTGCATTTCATTTCTGTGATACGTCAAGATTCCTTCCAGGCTCTCAGTGAGTGAAACAAGGGGAACAAAACAAGAAAACTCCTTCCTTCTTATGACACTAGCATTGTATTAGGGTAAGACAGACTGGAAAACTGTTTTTTTTTTTTAATATATATATATATGAAATATTTATGTAAACCATATCCAATTGTCATAAAGTTATGCAGATAATTATTATCATAGGGTGATCTTATAATAAGTTACTGAGTGGCTACTCTAGTTGGGGTGATGAAGAAATGCTCCTGTGAGGAAGTAGCATTTAAACAGAAACTTAATAAAAAGAAAAAAGAGCTAGATGTGCAATGATCAGGAAAACAGATAATCAAGCGGTGGTAGGATGTAACTAAGACAGGACAAGAAATATTTATCTACATTTATCTTTTTTTTGTTTATCTATACACATGCATATATGTATATATGTATACCTCCAGAAAATTATTGTCATATATAGAATAAAAAATTGAAGATTGATCTAAAAGATAAACCTTGATATTTTAAAAATTTACTATGAAAAGAAAAGTAGTCAGAGAATAATAGGTGCTGTGAAAATGGTTCAAAAGATAGAACCTAAGATCTAGGCCACCATCAGTCAGTCTGTTGTGCTGTGGCACCTTGTGGGTTGTTATGATGCTGGAAGCTATGCTACCAGTATTTCAAATACCACCGGGGTCACTTATGGTGGACAAGTTCCAGCAGAGCTTCCAGACTAAGATAGACAAGGAAAAAAGCGCTGGTGATCTACCTCCAATAATTAAACAATGAAAACCCTATAGATCGCCCCAGAATGTTATCTGATACAGTGCTGAAAATGAACTCTTTATGTTGGAAGGCACTCAAGATATTCAGTGGCTGCAACAATGGACTCCAGCCTACCAAAGATTGTGAAGATGGCACCGGACAGGTTAACATTTCCTTCTGTTGTACATGGAGCCCACTATGACTTGGAGCCAACTGGATGGCAACTAACAACAGCAACAACATCTAGGCTGTGCAGTAAAATGAAGCAAGACTTCAAAAGAGGAACCATTCTAGGTAGTATGATCTAAAATGTAACAAAGGAGTTGAATAGTAATGTAAAACTAATGGTAGCAAGTTTGGAATGTGGCTAGCATTGATACTGAGGTTAACCGGAATGATGAAACAGGGCTTAAAGAGGGCTTTAAGCGGGTGGCTAATTATCATTGGAGGAAAAAGTAGGGCCAAATTGTTCAAGGGTAAAAGCAAACAGGAAGGTTAGAGGGTATAAAATAGATTTTGTTAAATTAAAAAAAAATAATTAAACAAAAAAGCAAGTAATGATATAGATGCGACATTATATATAAATAGGATTGCTCATCACTTTTTTGCCTCTATGATATGAGGAAAAAAGATCTGTTGTCTAGAGAAACCTTCAAAGGAAGGATGACTTCTGGGAATATTGGCTATGCAATGAATAAAGTAAAGCTATGGTGCAGCAAAATGTTATTCACATTATCATCCTCTTCACTCTGCTTTTGCCTTTTTGATATTCTCATGGTGGGGCATGAATTGGGGGTGCACGAGGAGATAGCTTCATTTCATTCTGTCTGATTGTTCCAAAGAGTCCTTGCAATTATTGTAATTTTTTCAAGGATGAGATTTTGTAAAGCACATATATACAGCTTCTGAATTGGGTTGTGTGTGTATATATATATATATATATACATACATTTATGTATATAAATGAAATCCTTGGTTTACATGTTTTATTTGGTGAGAAATGTTTGGGACAATGGAGAATACTGAAAATGTTATAATGACAATCCTTCTGAAATTTAAATTTTGATAGTATGAACTTTTTCTTTCGTTAAGTGGTGTGCAATAAAATTCAGCACAGTCTTAAAAAGCAATTAGCAACAGAAAGGAAGGATTGGGAATATATTAATTGATTTGAGAATTTTTTTTTTTTCTAAATGCTACTCTGATTTGCATGTAGAAATGAGGTTTCCAAGCTAAAATTCAAGCGAACTCTATGCAGTTATGTCCTGGACGACCTTGTTTGATGTATGGTCATAATTATGCTGAATAATCAATGGGGAAACCAGAAATTTGAAAGACTAATGGATAGAACATTCTTTTACGATAAATAATTACCAGCATATTCTTATTCTTTGTCGTTTCACAAAACTAATTTCCACCTTTCACCTTCATGGGCTCTAACTGGACACCTAAGATATTTTGGCTGTGTAGATTATTTCCATTAAAAGCTCTATCTCTTAAACTCCATTTTATCTCATACTTATTATTAACCTTGAAAATAAGTTCACAATGACATAGGTTGCGTTTAACCTTCAGACACACAGGAAGGTTAGTCCAGATGAAGATCACAGTCTTTTTGTTAAAACATTTGGTGGTCTGTGATCTTATGTCACTATTGCCAAATGAGGAGGCAGATTTATCTTACTTACTGTCACATACTTCCACCCACTAAAGAATCCTCCAAATTAAACAAACTTAAAAAAGCTGAAAATAGTATCCTTCCCAGAATGAGTGCATGCAGAAAGTTGTCTTCATATCATCACCTTAGGAACATGTCTCTAAGAAGAAACTTAAAATTATTTAAAGACATTAGTTTAACTTCTTTTTTTTAGGTGTATTTCTCCGATTAAAACAACGTTATTTGAATTAATTTGTAAAAGGCTTTTTTAGGATACCTAATTGTGAGACATTTAGCCATTTTTAGTACTCATGCTTTTAGGGCCACCATGGTCGCTATGAGTTGGAATCCAGGAGAAAGGTGTGGTAGTCTGCTTCTGTAAAGATTTACAGCCTTGAAAATCCTATTGGGCACAGTCTACTCTGTTCTATAGGGTCAGTATGAGTCAGAATCAACTTGCTGGCAATGTATTTAATCCATTTAAAAAGTGTATGTCTTCTAACCATGGGGTATTTAACATACCTTACTTCAAACCAATGACAAAGAAATTGGTGAAATTCAAAATGATCAGAATTGAATGGAATGAAATATGATGAATATTCAAAAGTTGGTAATGTATAGCCTATGCTACATAGACAAAATACACAAAAAGAAATCTTAGAAAATCAATAAATCAATAAAATTGGTTAGGAAAATCATAATACCTTTGTGTGAACTTGCATTTCTCAGGTGTAAGATAAATCGGTAATACGCTCCACAAGGTGTTTCTGATACTCTGCTGATGAAAATGACAGTCTACGTGAAAATGTGTTTTATTTAATTACTCTATTAAAACTCTTCATTGTAAGTTGCATTAGCAATATTTTTAATAGTGAATGTTCACTGGAGTGTGTTTTATTTTAACTTCGATGGTAGGATTTTTTTTAATGCACATATTAGAGTCTAGCCCATAATTTCTCATCAGTGCTGTATTATCATTGTTTAAAGATCATTTAGACATGAATAAATAGGCATTTGAACCATCTAGAAAATGAAGAGCAAAAAGGGAAGGAATGAATTATTCCGAAAAAAAAGAAAAACTGAAAGAGAATTTGATTTATGTACAATTTCTTTTTTTATTATTTCTTTAATAATAGGGCAGAAGGAGAGCTGGGCAAGCAGCATGTGGAGATTCAAGAACTACTGCAAAAGTCTGAGGACATTATTAAGCACTAGGATATCAAATATGGAATTCACAGTTGTTGTCTCCAAACTCTGCCCCATAAAAAAAAAAAAAAAACTTCAGTTTTATCAACTACTTCCACAAACGCTTTCATGCATGCCTGCTGTTGTTTTCTCCTATGGTGGAAACTAAGACAAGGACCTACTTAAACAAATCAAACCCTCAGAAGAAATGAACAAACACACATTTCATATCAACTTTTTCTGATGCTTTATAAAATCTTCTGGAGGTAGTTACACAACAGTGTACAATTTCACTATGAACTACACCATTCAGGGCTAGTTATATCTATTTAAGAGTGAGGTGGGGCCTATTATCAACTAATATATGTGGCCATTCCATTGCGAGCAGTGCTGGTATAAAACATTCCCATCATTACAGAAAGTTCTATTGAATTATCCTCTTCAGGTTCATTTCATCTAGCCAAATAAAGTGCAGATTCATCTGTATGCTGGCTAGTGAATACATTTATGTCAAAGGTTATCCTTCAATATTAAAAGTAAATAATTATTTTTCAAAATGTAAATCATTTCTCAGTACATACATACTTTGATGAAATACAGGTATTTTCTTATTACTCATATTAATTGAAATGAGACAGTTTTCCTCAATGTCACCATGAAGAAAAACAGCAAACCTTGGGTTCTGTTGTTGTTGGGTGCCATCGAAGCATTTCTGACTCGTAGAAGATTAGAACACAGTAAATTATCTTGGTTATTTGTATTTTCAACTAACAGAGATAACTTTAAACTATATCCCAGATAATGTTTAAATTAAAAATATCTCTTACAAGTATTATAGAACACAAGAAAGGCCATATGGCCATGAGTGTTGCCTTATATTTAGTCTTTTCTGGGGAGTATTACTGCCCTGTGTTAATGTTTTACTATCTATATTTAAATGTTAGTAGTCAAAAGCAGTGAAGTTTGGAAATCAAATATAATAAGGCTGAGGAAGACTATGGCCATGTACATATAACAGAATGGAGCCTCTGCAACTCCAGAGATTACTGATCAGAAATAGGAACTCATTTAGGAAAAGTATATACATACTTTACATTAATTCTGTTTTTGTCACAATTCATTTTTTTGAATGTATTTTTTATTTTTTCTTGGCATGTATACACTCATTTGTAATACCATAGTAAATTGTTTTCCTAGAAGTATAGGAGAAACATTTGTTGTTCAGACAGAATAATACAAATAATCAAGGCAAAGAACTAAGGAGATTTTCTTATTTGCATAAGTTTCTCACGTTTGTTACTTTGAAGCCAAACTGTAGATAATAAGCATGCAGTTGACATTATCGTAATGGAGCAAAGATCTTTAATCTATTAAAAGGTAAAATTTTTCCTCTGTTGTACTTTGAGATTTCTGTTTTAAATATAGTTTTAGAATAAAATGTTCCCTATGGATTGGTCTTCAATCAAGGTTTATAAAGGAATATTAAGGTTTGGCACTGTAGTGTCTATATTAAATTTCTATATTAGTTATCAAAACTTGAATTATTCTCAAGAATTTTAGTGTCCATAATAAGCTAGGTAATTTGTTAAATTGATTATATCAAGAGAACACAAGTGAAACATGTTTGGGATTCTTTTTAAATGGTATGTGGAAAAATTTTAAAATTTTTATACTTCGGCTTGTGAGTGTAAGTGTACCAGAAAATAATTCTTAAGTTTAGACAAAGAGAGAAAACCATAAATTACTCTGTGGAAAATACAAGACAGAAGCACTTAATGGTGAGACTTTGACGGTCTTTGCAGAGACCTCAAGCAAGGCCCTAATTTTTATTAATGAGTAAAGTATTCCTAATGCCTGTATTGCCCTCATGGACCATTTTTAGGATATTGAGCAGAAGCAATGGTAAAATTACCAACACTAATTAATAATATTCCCACTGAGTTTCTGTTATTTGTATGTCTTTATCTTAGAATTATAAATTTCTTATGGATGAGAGCTATCTCTTATCCACCTTTGTTCCTCTTATATATAGGACTGTTCCTGGTACTGATCTAGAAACTTAATAGATTGGTTTAGTTGACTAACATGAATAGATACAACAGAAAGTGGCAGAAAATTTACTTTCATGAGTTAAGTAGATGGCACAAGATGGTAGCAGAATCTAACCAGTGGCCAGTCACGTCAAGTCAGACTCACAGTGAATGACCTCATGTGTATCAGAGTGGGACTGTGCTCCATAGGGTTTTCAATTGCTGATTTTTCATAAGGAGGTCACCAGGCCTTTCTTCCAAAGCACCTCTGAGTGGGCTCGAATCTCCAAAGAGCTTTGATAAGTAGCCAAACATGTTAACCACCTCCGGATTCCTAGCAGAATCTAAGCAGTAAGAAACCAAAAAACCAAACCAAACCCATTGCCATTGAGTTGATTCCTACTCATAGTGACTCTATAGGACAGAGTTGAACTTTTCCATAGGATTTTCAAGGAGCGGCTGGTGAATTTCAACTGCTGACATTTTGGTTAGCAGCTCTAGCACACTGTAGCTCTTAACCACTGTTCCACCAGGAAAGCAGTAGTTAATTCAATGGAAATAATTGGACCAGAGCTGTACGTCTACTGCTTGTAGAAGTAGGTGAACAAGACGGTTTGCAATAGTGACAAATTCAATGGTTGTGCTGTGTATTTAAAAATTCATTATGACTTAATGACAATGGAGAGAGTCGAGGCACTCCACATGACTCAGTGGTAATGGAGACATGGGCTACAGGACGAGCCGTTGTTATTAACTAAAACCTCATTGGTTCAACAGAATGAAAAACACTTATGTACAACAGAGCGAAACACTGCCCAGTCCTGCACCATTATCACAATCATGGCGATGCTTGAATCCATTGTTACAGCCACTGTGTCAATCCATCTCATTAAGGGTCTTCCTCTTTTTTGCTGATGCTCCACTCTACCAAGCATGATGTCTTTCTTTAGGGACTGGTCCCTCCTGATAACATGTTCAAAGTATGTGAGACGAAGTCTCGCCACTTGAACTTCTAATGGGCATTCTGGCTGTACTTCTTCCAAGACAGATTTGTTTGTTCTTCTGGCAGTCCATGGTAATATTCAATATTTTTTATTAACACCATAATTCAAAGGCATCAATTCTTCTTTGGTCTTCCAGCTTTCACATGCACATGAGGCAATTGAAAACACCATGGCTTAGGTTAGGACAGGTATATAAAGAGAAATCGAACAGTGACTAGCAGCAAGGGCCATAGAACAGTGGAGTAGAAGAAAAATGAATGAGACCAGGGACTCAAATGAGGTTTTTTTTGGAGACATTCGTAGACATCATCATTTGGAGACAGGAAGAAAAATCTAAACTGGAAAGTATCAAAGCAAAGACAGACTGAGATCAGGAAATACGTTTAGCAATAGAATAACAGAAGACTTTTTAGTAATGTATTTTCATTTTCCTTATACACACTACAAATTTCAGCTCCTTCAACCAACTTGATGCTAATTAAGCTCCTATAAAAAATGCAGATTAAATTTATAAAATTATATTTAAGAGATATCTTTGATTTACTCCAAATAAAGGAAAGGAAATTAATCTTTTCTCTGTGCATTCATGTATCTGTTTTTATTATTTTATCTCCTTAACATTTTTAAGTGTAGAATCTTTATAAGACTAATGCTAATACTGTCTTGAGATTTTATTCAATATGCTATACCTTGTGTGTGTGTGTGTGTGCATGTGTGTGTGCACATATTTACACAGCCTGAAACTCTAGTAGAAGAGGTGTCAAATGTTATGAACTATATATATACAATTTGAAAGCAGGCATTCATGGTATAAGCTAACATCATCTCAGTGAAAATGTTTAAAATTTTTAGAAGAAAATATACGAATTATATAGAATAAAAACTCATTGTTTTCAAAGATCTCAAAGACTAAAGGCACCACCATCAAGAGTCTCGACACATTTTAACTACCAAAATCACTGGTCCATTTATTTCGGTTGCATTAGATGCTTCCTGTTAATATTATCCCAATTTTATCGGTAAAAACCCATTGTCATCTAGTCGATTCTGATTCACAGAAACCCTGTAGGGCAGGGTTTCCAAGGCTGTGAATCTTTAGGGGTGCAGATTGTCCCTGAGAAAGGGCTGATGAGTTCAAACTGCAGACCTTTCAGTTAGCAGCTGAGCACTTTAACCACTGAGCCGCCAGGGCTCCTCATTTTATCAGTAGCATTTTAAAAAATGATTTCAATATCGCTGAGGAAATATGCTAAGAGTAGTTGAGGGTTACCTAGCATAAAGCCCTCTTTTATTTTCACAGTGAATCGTAAAGAATTAACTCTTGTGTGGGTTCTTCTTAAGAGCCCTGTTGGCACATTTGGCAAAGTACTCCACTGCTAGCTGAAAGGTCAGTGGTTGGAAAGCACCAGGCACTGCTCGGGAGAAAGACGAGGCAGTTTGGTTCAAGATTACAGCCTTGGAAACTCCATGGGGGTAGTTCTCCTCTGCCCTGTACCGTTGCTGTGAGACAGAATTGACCTGAGGGCAACGGATTTTGGTTTGGTGGGTTCTTCTTGAATTATGTGTAATAAATGTTTAGATTCTAAATACTGTAAAACCTGGAAGCAAAACTTCCATTATTGAGACAGTAGCTCTAATGTGCCAGAACGAAACATGCAATGATGTGACGGAGAAGACATCTGGGAGGCAATAACATTTAATATTACATAGGCCTCTACAAGTCAGGTATAAATATTTATTCAAAATAACACATTTATTCTGAATTGACATGTAAGTGAAAAAACAAAACACAAGTGACTTACATAAAGGGAGTTCACGCGGGTTGTTCACCGAAACGGTTAATGGTTCTGCTGTTCTCACTGCTTGAGGACACGCGAAGCACTAGAAACATATGTATTTTTATCTTTAAATATAAACTTTATAAAATGTGCTTTATTAAGGAAGCACAGCTTAAATTGCATAAAATTCAGTGGATAATTAGACTCTTAACCTTATCTGATATAGCCTGCCATGGGCAAATATTCAGGTCGTTTGTGAAACAGAAGCTAAACAAAAAGGTAAATTTTTTTATAGTCTTATGTTCCACAAGCCTAAACTCATGTTCTACGTGGAAGGGAGCGATCTGTTTAGTTACTGGTGGCTCTTTTTTTGCTTTCTCCAGGACAGGTAATGTCTTTTCTTACAATGCTTTATGAAGTAGTCCAATTTTAGAATATCAGGGCCTTTTGCTCAAACCATTAGCTGAAGCATCAGGAAACAAGCTATGTCCTTAATGTGGTCTGATGAAGGAAGGAAACTATGACAAAGTAGTTTTCGGAGTTGATTCTAAGCGTCTGGGCACATTTCCCCTTGCTGTCATTACAAAGACAGATTTGCAAGACAGAGGACCCTGAGGAGTAAGTAACTCCTCGATAGTGGCATTCAGACCTTGAAACATTAACTGGAAAATATATTTCAGCTAATTAAGTCCTTTTGGTTAATTTTGTGAGATTATCCCCAAAGTGCTATATTCCAATTTTTCAAAAGTAAATCAATATTTGGTAAAGGGAACTAACAAGAGAAAAAACAATTTTGTATTGGAAGTCAGGGGGCCTAAGCACAAGTTTTCAGCTAACCACACACAATTAAGTAGGTTCATGTTCGTTTAAGGATGGTGGTTTCAATATGCCAACATTTTGGTTAGTAGTCAATTGCTGTAACGATTGCACCACTAGGGCTCCATCAAAGAGTCTTCAGATTTAGTCTTGAAAGGCTAATAAAAAGAAAAAAAAAGATTGTTTAATGCTTACATGTTCTTGAGTTTAGCCCCTTTAAGAAAAAAATATACGTATAAAGTTCTCAGACTAGTGCTAGGCAGGTAACAAGAATTTCATAAATACTGGTGATCTTTATCAGTACCACTAGGAATCTAGCAATGGACATTGACTTTTACTTGATTTGTAGGAACCTATAAAATATTAATATAAAATATTAGGTACTGAAAATAAACTTGTTAGGTAGAAATAACACACCCTGAAACCTATCTTTATATCTTTATATTACATAATAAGTAATACATAACAACTGACACCTGGTGGTACAGTGGTTTACAGCTATGGTATGCTACAGCTCCTAACCAAAAAGGTCAGCAATTTGAATCCACCAGCTGCTTCTTGGAAACCCTGTGGGACAGTTCTGCTCTGTCCTATAGGATCACTATAGATTGGAATCAACTGGATGCAATGGTTTTGTTTTGTTTTTTTTTAACTCATACCAAAAGTTCAGTTCCCTTTTTTTTTGAAGGGGTGGTGACAGGAGCAAGAATGACTAGCTGTCCAAATGAATGAAACAAACATTCAGGAGCTCAAATTCAGACAGGTCAGTACAGGCTAGAATTTGAGAGGGCATGTAGGGAGTAGATGAGTCCATTGAAGGACTAATAAACTATAGAGAGAAAGAGAGGTTTGGTGGGGCAGAGGCAGGATGGGTAATGGGAAGAGGCCAGGAACAGAAGTTATATTGATATTTGTGGTGGACTGAGAACTTTGATATATTTTGCTCTGAATTTCTGGTGATTATATTAGACAGCTAAGTAAATAGGACCCTTGTGTGATTGTGATAGCCACATTTTTTAAATCAATGTAATATTCTCATGTCCTATAATTTCACTAGTTTTGGAAATCATATTTCATTTTGAATATGGACACTTCTTATAACAATCAGAGTTTTGATGTGAAATATGGGTGCAAATATGGAGTCCTTCCAGTTGGTTTACCAGGTAGCTCTCTTCCAAATTTCTTGGCATAGATGAGTGAGTACTTCCAGTGTTGCGTCCGTTTGTTGAAACATCTCAATTGGTGTTCAGTCCGTTTCTTGAGCCCTGTTTTTCACCAATGCCTTCAGCACAGCTTGGACCTCTTCCTTCAGTACCATTGATTCTTGACCATATGCTACCTCATAAAATGTTTGATCATTGGACAATTCTTTTTGGTACAGTGACTCTACTCTTTCTGTCTCTTTTGATGCTTCCTCTATTGTTTAATATTTTCCCCATAGAATTCTTCAAAATTGCAATTCAAGACTTAAATTTTTCTCCAGTTCTTTCAGTTTGAGAAATGTCCAGTGTGTTCTTCCCTTTTGGTTTTCTATCTCTAGATCTTTGTAAATTTCATTTTAATATATTACTTTGTCTTCTCGAGCTGCCCTTTGAAATCTTCTGTTCAGCTCCTTTATTTCATCCTTTCATTTTAGTCACTCTATGTTCAAGAACAAATTTCAGTGTCTCTTTTGACATCTGTTTTGACCTTTTCTTTCCTTCCTGTCTTTTTAATGATCTCTTGTTTTCTTCATGTATGATGTCCTGACAGTGTGTATATCCCTGTTGTTGTGTTTGTAGTATGCCATCAAGTTGATTTCAACTATTGGACAGAGTAGAATTGCCTCATGGGGCTTCAGAGTTTGTAATCTTTATGAGAGCAGACAGCCAGGTCTTTTCTCTTGTGGATTGGCTGGTTGGTTCAAACAGGAGACCTCTTGGTTAAAAGAGGAGTACTTAGCCATTGTGCCATCAGGGTTTCTCCTATATATCTCTTGTAGAAGCATATAAATGATCTCAGTGGTTTTACTAAAGACATGTGTAATAAAGCAAGCAAAACATACCCTGTTATGAGACATGAGGCAAATAAGCACAGTCATTAAAAATTAATTAAATGTTCTTGTTTTATATTTCCAGTTAAAATAGTTCCCTTTAAAAACGTAAATTATTAGAGATCTCCTGTCTCAGACCCATTAGAATCTAGAACTATTTTATAACTATATGAAGAGTCTCTTCCCCAAACCTTAAAATAAATTGTTAATATACATTAAAATAATTTGAGCAAATTTATGTGTTTCTGAAAAACAACCTTTTTAGACTTTTACTTTTCATGGTAAATTGTCAAGTATGCATTGTATATATTAAATAATTCTAATGCAATTTTTTTAGATGCTTACGTTTTGCTTTGGTATTTTTAGATACTTTCATTGTGCTTCTCGGCATAGTGGTTAAGAGCTACCACTGGTAACAAAAGGTCAGCAGTTCAAATTCTCCAGGTGCTCTTTGGAAACCCTATGGGGCAGTTCTGCTCTGTCCTGTAGGGTAGCTATGAGTTGGCATCAACTCAATGGCAACAGGTTTTGTTTTGTTTTGGGTTGCATTGTGCTTCACCAGAAAGCCTGCTACGTAAGTCATTTCAACTAAAAATCTGTTGTCTATTTTGCCAGAGAAAAAGTACTTTTTCAAACCAGAAAGCTTAAATTATTGGACCTGCCTATAGTTGCTCTCACATTTATAAGTCTAAAAAAAAAGTAAAATGCAGAATATGCATATGCAAACATAATTTCAAATATAATATGATTAAACATAAGCGTATTACAATGTAAGCATATCTAACATTAAGTTACTTGAAGTATTCTCAATTATTTTGCCACATCTGCCTATTATATTCTTTTTAGAACTGGTTCAGAAAAGATGCCATAGAATAAATAAAGCAACTTGCTATATAATAACAAATCATATCCTTGCAGAATATCTTGACAGAGAGTTTGACTGATATTTTAAATTTCTAGATACTCACATCTTCAGTAAGTATCTTGATGGATTAATCTTCAACAGTATGTTACCCATGTATTTCTAAACCCACTCTGTAAATGTGTCATCTCGGAAGGCAAATAGACCCTTAGGTTTATATCAAGGGCAGTGAGTTATTTTCTGCACACAATTCCTGTCTGTTCTCATGGGCAGCAGGCAGATCCCGTAGCCCAATTATTTTCCACAACTCCCAGCAATGAGCCCATTCCATTGGTCTGTCTGGAAATGGTAATTATCTCCATGAGTATTGCTAGAGAAAAGGAGGAGCATATGCTATGTTGGTTATTAAGACAACAGACTTGGTCAAACAGCTGTGATCATCCAAATCTACCCTAAATGAACATCATTAGAGTTGAGTTGATTTACTGATGCTTATAGCCCAGTGATTATACAAACTACAGAACTTGCACTGATTTCTAACCATCTCATCACCGTCTTAAAATTTAGAAGGACATCTATGTATTGAGAAAAAGTTGATAAAAGCTCAATTGGCTCACATTTTAAAGTGAATATGTTGGACTTGCTTAAGATTATCAAAAGTCAAGTTACATAAATTCTTAGGCATTACATTTGCTGAGGCTAATTGTCTTCATGATTTTACATACAGTAGACAACTTCTCTGGGATTGAAGAGAGCTAATTATGGAAAAATATCTAGACTTGAGGAAGAAAGAGGATTACAAATTTTGCAGAAAAAGCTGTTTTGATAATATCAAACTAATCATGATCACATATCTTGTTGAAAAAAAATACAAGCAAGTGAAATATTTTGATGTACTAGAAAATTCAGTACGTGTCTCTCAGCAGTACATCTAAAACCCAACTGGTTGGCTCTTCAAATGTTCGGATTATAGGTCACCACTCTCAGGATTCTGATTAAATATGTCTGTGGAGGGGTCCAAGGATCTGAAATTATTAACCTCCTTTGGCTGTGATGCAGGATGTTCTTAATTCAGTCTTAAAGAAACAATGTTGTAAAGTATGCTTCATATTGCTCTGCCTGCCAACCAAATTCATAAAACAGAAAACATGCATTCATTCTGCAGAAAAAGAAAAATTACAACCAACGTTAACAAGAAATTTCTAATAAAAAAAAATAGTTCTTCTAAAACTAAGCATAAAAGGTACTCACTCAGTATCTATTCATTCAGTTGATACATGCTGTGCCCATGAACATACTTCTGGATATAAGTAACATAGGACTACACATCTACTTTAAACAAATAGAAGCAAATTATGTCACATAACAAAAAGTGTGGAAGCAGAGAAACCCCAGCTTTGTAATTTCAGCATCTCAGCAATGTCTTTAAGGACTTCAGTTCTTTCTAAAAACTCCTGTTGCTTTCCAAACCTGTCATCTCACTCCAAAAGCAACAGCAGTTCCAGGCCCACAACCAGAAGTGAAAATCATAAGCAAAAGTAAAGGGGGCACTCCTGTTCTTTTCCTCTCTCTCTTCCTCCCTTTCTCTGGTCCCTCCCTCCCTTTCTTTCTTCCCTGTCTTCCTCTCTCCTTTCCTCCCTCCCTCTTCTTCTTTCTTTCTAACTCAATCATTTTAAAGGATAATAGAATTCTAATAATTAATTTAAACTGACCAGATTTGATACCTGGAGTTGAACATAAAGTGACCTTACATAAATGCGTTAGTGGAGAGGTGAATTCCTGTAGAAGATTTGGGTTCTGCCAGAAATGACAAAGAGGGGAGTATGGGGTGGTAGGTCAGCTAAACTTTCTATTAGTTTTTATTAAGAATTTTACCAAATATTTTATGTGATTTTATACTATTTTCACCTCGGAAGCTGGGAAGCATTAGAAGTTGAAAGTATCCTGCTGCTTCTTTTTTTTTTGAATGATTTAGACAAATATTCTTGTAATATGAGATGATTTTTTGAAATTTTCTTTGTTTATTTTATATCATAAATAACAAAATATAAAGGAAGAATTAGTAAATTTGAATGATAGTCATTTTTACTCATTGATCAAATAAGAAAAAAGAACAGTCACTAGGAATTTCATACTGCCATTAATTTTTAAGCTTGCATTTGCTTTTTTCTTTTTTCTTTAATAGAATACATTCAGCATGCTCTTTTTTTATCATTGATTACTGTACTGTAGAGAAAAAAAGAAGTAAAAAGGGTGCTAAAGTACTCAAGATAAGGTAATCAGGTTTTCTACTTTTCGTATGATTCTCATGTCTATAGTTCCTTCGTTTGTCCCTGTGTTCTCTGTGTTGCCTATCTCAAAGGAAATAAACCATTAGTAGTAAAATTACTTATTATCCACCCCTAATACATCAGCATGCATTTCATGCAGCACCAAGCAAGCATGCCAGGAGTATGGAATCAAGGGACGTCAGGATATAATGCTTTTGAGGCCGGTATCCGTCATTGGTGGAATGTTTGCTAAGATCAATCCATGCTTGTTCCTACTCATTAACCAAGGAAATTGCATCAGGAGACTGAAGTCATTTAAAGTTGATGAGCAGTTGCCATCCAAAAACCATAACTTTTTAAAACATCTATGTCTACTTTGATACACATTGCTGGGCCACATTGATTGTGTGGCTTAGCATGGTATGTTTACATGCCTTCGCCTTAAAATTGATACTGTACTAACAGTGGCGATAAGTAAATCTGCATGATCCAATTATGGCAGGCTGTCATGAGAAAAAAACGGAATTCATTTTATCAGTTAGGAGTTGTAGTGAGCTGAGAGGAACAAGGACCACAAAACAGTGTATTCAACAAATTATGTAAATTTTTTTTTCTCAAGGACAGAATATTCAAAATACAGTTCAGGATTGGAGCAGTGGGCCCAGAGTATCGGCAAGTTTTTAATCACATTCCCTGCCTTAGTTTTAGATAAGCTTAATTTTTACGCAGATGGCTACCAGGACCCCAGCCATTTGGTCCATGGTTCATTCAGGAAGAAGGGAAAGAGCCAAAGGGAAGCATCCTGGGTGACTGGTCTGGAAGCCTCTCTGGGACTTCCAAGTTCATCTTATGGGCCAAAATGCAGTACCTGACAGGGGAAAATGAGAAAGCAATTTTTTTAAATGCTTTATTAATTAATTTATTTATTAATGTTTTTCTTGAGTCCCCGGGTGGCACAAATGGTTAAACATTCAACTACTAGCCAAAGGGTTGGTGGTTCAAACTCACCCAGAGGTGCCTTGGAAGACAGACCTGAAGATATTTTTCTGAAACGTGACAGACTTGAAAACCCTATGCAGCAGTTCTACACTGCAGACATAGGGTGGCCATGAGTCAGAATGGACTCAACAGCAAACAATAACAATGAGAATTTTTTTTTTTCCCCCAAAGCTGAACTTATTAACATTACAGTAAAAGCAGGATGTGGTTAGAAAGAAGAGAGCATAATATTGAGTGGGAACTTAGCAGTCTTTGCTGCATTTATTTGTGTGAGAGGAGCTTGTTTTGACAACCAGAGTAACTATGTATAAAGAAAAACAAAAGAAACAAACAAGTGGATACAGATTCTTGACTAGCTCACCTGTTTCGGAGTAGAACTGTACTCCATATGGTTTTCAATGGTTGTCATCTTATGGAGAGACCCTAGGTGGCGCAAGCGTTTTGCTATAGGCTGCCAACCTAAAGGTTGGTGGTTCAGATACAACCAGTGTTTCCCACGTATCTGTATGGGTTGAATATTTCTGAATTATCAAGACGTGTAGATAGTCGAGATAAAACGTACCTTTAAGCTGCATTTTGTAATAATATTGAATTATTTTAATATTCAGTTTAAGTATTTAATATTTCCGTTTTCTTCTGGCCTCTTGGTTAACTAAAATGGACTACCTTTCATCTGTGTGAGGCGTGGAAATAAGTAAAGATCTCACACATGAGAACGAACGGTTTATTCAGAGTTTGCTGTAGCAAGGAAAGCAGCCACCACCACGTGCTTCCGGCAGAGACTAAAAGGCAGGCGGGGGAATAGGAAAACTTTATAGTGAAAAAAGGAAGGCTTCAAGTATGACCTGACTGAAGATGGCTGGCATAGCGGAGTTGGAGGGGAACTAACTAGAAGCGGGCATGTTTGATTGATTTGGGGAGCGTATTTGGCTTCCTTTGATTGCTCCTAAGTAGGAAGCATGGACAAAGTGGGGAAGCTGGCAGTCATTGAGCAATCCTGACTGTCCTGGGAAGTTTGCTGTAGAGGTGGTAGCTTGGCTTCCTGGGCTAGTTACCGGAGAGTTTCTATTGTTGTGTATAGTGTATGATCTGGTCATCGTTTGCCTGTATATTCAGCCTCTCAGAGAAGCCTGATCTGATCTACATCATCCACCGCCTCAACTATCAGAATACTAGACATCGTGGATACATTAATCTAAACACCCAGAGCACCTCAATTACTTCGGTAAAGGTAAAAAACAAACAAAAATTTATTTTATCAGTATTTATGACAAAGAATTATAGAAAATTGTGGTTTGATAAAAGCTATGCGTGGTTAGAGGACACCTCTCTCTCTCCAGGTCATTTGATTTTAGCCTTTTATTGTCTTTGAGCTCTTTTACATCTTTGCATTGTCTACATCCAGGGCAAGGAGCCCTGGTGTCGCAATGGTTAAGTGCTCAGCTGCTGACAGTTTGGTGGTTCAAACACACCAGCCACTCCCTGGGAGAAAGGAGCTGAAGATTGCTCCCATAGAGATTACAGTCTAGGAAATCCTATGGGACAGGTCTACTCTGTCCTATAGGGATTATATGAGTTGAAGTTGACTCAGTGGCACACAACAACAACACATTCAGATCACCCTGCTGGATTGTCCGATTTTAGCCCTGTTTATTGTCTTTGAGCTACAATGCCCTATAAATATCCCTGTTCTTTTCATTGTTTCTCCAATCCATTATAACAGCTGCCTGGGTCCCTCACTGAAAGTGCTAAGTAATATTTTAATACCTGTTCATTTTTATATCTGAACAGAAGTCATGATTTTATCCTTTTTTCTCCTAAAAATGATCATTTAACAGAATCTTTGGATTTATATAAACAGTTGTTTAGATTTGTATTTATTTTAGATTAAACAAAGCAAGAAATGTGCAATAAAAAGACAGTTTATACACTGAGTGACTGTCAGGTAATTTAGAACTAGGACTTACAGTTGCAAAATGCTGACTAAGGCCAGAAACAATTGACTCAACTAAATCAGCGGGACTGTTAGCATTGGCATAACGTTTAGTCATAAACTAAGTGCCATAAGATATAACCTTGAATTTATTTCCTGAAATTAAGCCTGGAAACCTAATTTAAAAAGAAAAAAAGCTGGCGATAATGGCAAATGACACACCACATCACGACAACCACCAGCCATGCTTCTCAATGGCTCAGCATGAGCACTGGCAAGATAATCTTTTAGCTCAATTTACTTTTAGGATTCTGTAGCTGCACTTCCAGAAATACAGAGACCATTTCCATGATGAAAAGACCAAAAGATTTTCTCTGTTTAGCACTCCATTACATTGACTAGCCCCAACAAAAACAAACATTCGTCTTATTTAAATTTTATTTCAGAAAACCTTTGCCAGCGTTGAGACCAAAATTGAAGTATTGTTGATAATGACCCTTCTTTATGCATTTTCACAAAATCGGATGTTTTGTTGTTACCCAGCAGGATGGCCTGGTGCCCTTTTTCATGCCAGCAAGAGCTATTTACTGTCCACTGAGCTTTTTCTTCAACAAAATAAATCAACTCGATCAAATGAGTGTCGGGAAGGTTCATCTGCAAAAGGAGGAAGTTCATGTGCCCAGCTGTGCGTCGCTAAAGAAATAAGGAATTGCACACTTTGAAAAAACAAACCACTTCCAATTTTTTAAAATATATATTCCTTTTAAATAAAAGGATACAGTAAGCATGAGTTAGCTTATTCTGTTTAATTTCAAAGGGGTTTGTTGTATTAGTAAATTGATAAAGGAGGGAAAAAAATGTAAAATCTGGTCTCAATACAAGTTTGAGTGGATTTTTGAGCGTCTCCAAATTAGTAACGAATTCATGAAATTATTGCATTGTTTTCTGTTTTTATACTTTATTATTCTTAAGCCTATATGATTTATTTTATAATGTTATAAGGGACACATAAACAAAAAGAGCAATACACCAGCTTAATCCTTTCCTGAATTTATTAGTCATTTCATGCAAAATTACCAAGTTATGTAGTACCAAAAAAACTAAAACAGATCAAACCCATTGCTGTTGCTTCGATTCTGACTCATAGTGACCCCATAGGGCAGAGTAGAACTGCCCCATTGGGATTCCAAGGAGTGACTGATAGATTTGAACTGCCAACTTTTTGGTTAGCAGCCAAGCTCTTAACCACTGTATAAAACCAAAAAAATGAAACCTGTTGCCGTTGGGTCGATTCCAACTCATAGTGATCCTATCAGACAGAGTAGAACTGCCCCATGGAGTTTGCAAGGAGCGCCTGGTAGATTCAAACTGCTAACCTTTTGGTTTGCAGCCGTAGCTGTTAAGCATTGTGCCACTAGGGTTTCTAAGAACTGTATGAGGTGGTGAAAATCCAGGATGCTGGTTAATATTCATTATTAATGAAAAAAATGTATAAATTAATCAAATTGATAAAAATAAGCTAATTACATTAATTAAATTGTTAATTGACTTCTCATTAAAAATTACATATTTTAAAACAATCTTTCTGATTGCATACCATTTGGTTTGAGAATTTTTGAAAAGTATTCTGCATAGTTTGTCTAAGCATAGTTTACTTATTATTTTTTAACGATTTCTTTAACATTAAACAACAAGAATGGGAAGGCAGGGATCAACTTTGACTCTTGCAGAATCTGATGTAACTGAAGGCCCTAAAGTATAATTGCCCTGAAGGGTAGATCAAAAGAGTAATAATAGAAAGTAATTATCAAATTATTTCTATGTTTGAGTCATAAGTTTAAGTGCTTTACCCTGTCTTCTCAAAATAATCCTTTAAGAGAGGGTCCATCATTTTCCCCATTTTACAGAAATGCAGTTGAGGAACTGAGGGATTAAATGACTTGACTGGAGACTTAAAGTTCTCAAGTAGCAGAGCTAGGATTTAAATACTGACAGTCTGACTCCAGAATCTGTGTATTTAACCATCAAGCGACACTGACAAAATTAAGAGTGAATTGTTGAAATTCTGTAGACTATTTTTAGTGTATTTTTTTTAACGTTTCCTCAAAATGACTTCACCATGAGTCACAAACTATGTCGTTGCATATTTGCATAACTTTAGTTTGGATTACATATATCCTAAAATGCCTTTATTAAATCAGTCTTTAATTATTTGCTTTCTGCTTGCAGAAATAGTAGACAGACAGACAGATAAAAGAGGAAACTTCAAGGTAAGGTTTATAAAATCCCGATAAATATCTATGAGTTGGAATCCATTCAGTGGCAACGGGTTTGGTTTTGGTTTAATACACATCTACACAGTTAGAAAATGTAAAGTGAAAGCAAACCAAAAAGAAAACAAGCAAACTGTTGCCAAAAGTTGATTTCGACTCATAGCAGAACTGCCCATAGGCTTTACCAAGGAGCTTGAACTGGTGACCTTTATGTTAAACAGCTGAGCTCTCAACCACTGCACCGCCCAAACCCAAAAACCAAACCCACTGCCATCGAATCGATTCCGACTCATAGCGACCCTATAGGACAGGGTAGAACTGCCCCACAGAGCTTCCAAAAAGCGCCTGGTGGGTTTGAACTGCCGACCCCTTGGTTAGCAGCCGTAGCACTTAACCACTACACCACCAGGGCACCACCCAGGTTCCTAAAATGTAAGCAGCAACATCTAAGTAAGAAACATACACTTACATTACAGTTTATGTTTTCAAATATTTGCTATAAAATATGCCTTTTAAAATAAATTTCATGGTGCTGGTGTAGCAATGAAAGACTATGAAATAAATTTTACCACTCTGCAATTTCTGGAACCACAGCAAAATTATTTTCTATATGCTTCTAAATAATGATTGATACATCCTGCTATAGAATGTTAATTTAAAATAATTGTTTGTTTCTTAAGCACTGTCCAAACTGCAAGGCCATGATGTCTACAATGATATCCCAATTTCTTCACCACTATTATAAACAAAATGAAAATGACCCAAACCCTTTCAAACCTGTAAAGCTTTAGGATCTCTTTTTCTATTCAAATACACTGTAAAGATTTAGTGAGGACCTACAAATCTCAGGAGATTATCTGTTTCCAAATTTAATCTCCACCATTTTAGAAATCTCTACAAAGCCGCAGCTGATTTTTACTTTTTCTCCTGATAGTAACATATTTTTATAATTCAAGCCAATAACCTTCCTTTTTGCTCTTTAAATAAAAGTAAATGTTAATGAAATCGAAACTTTGAAATGACACGTAGAAAAATATTCTAAAAAAACCGAAAGTCCTCAATTGTAACTGTTGTTGTATTTGAATATCAAACACCAAATAAATAAATAAAACAAAATAACTCGATTTTCTGGTTTTGGTTTAACAAATATCTCCACAGTTAGAAAATGTAAAGTGGAAGCAAGCAAACTCAAAAAAAAAAAAAGAAAAGAAAAACAAAAAACAAACCTGTTTCCAGGAGTTGATTCCTACTGATAGTGACCCTGTGATGTGGAACAGAATAGAACTGCCTCATAGGGTTTCCAAGGAGAGGCTGGTGGATTTGAACCGCAGCCTTTGTTGTTTGTCATCCAGGCTTTTAACCACTGTGCCACGAGCACTCCAGAAAAATCTCACTCCCACGACCTGGTGGGGAAAGAAAGGAACGACAAGGATGGGATTTGAACCCATGCGTGCAGAGCACAATGGATTAGCAGTCCATCGCCTTAACCACTCGGCCACCTTGTCTCTTAGTAACAACACAAAAGAGCCAGCCAGAAAATAGATATATATTTTTTTTTCTTAAATCCAGAAATAGATATGCATTTTTTTCTTAAAGCAAACATTTATTACTAAAAGAAAAAAATGTTGAATTTGAGTGTTTTAGTTTAAATTTTTTTTTTAAAGACCTCTTTTATTTTTTTTCCATCTAAGGCCTATTTATATTCATTTTGACTCTTTAGAACTGTGCTTGCCAAATCACTACTAAAAGGACAGGCTGAAGACATCATCCACGTCATTTGTATCAAATACACTTTCATTAAATAAGAGCAGATGCTGTGGATAGAAATCACGGCTTGAAAGCTACGTTCCTCACAACCACATATGAAAACAGTTTCTTCAGTGCCTTTATTTTACAAAGGTCTACTACCTCTTCTCAGAGATGAGTCTATTTGGAATGTTAAATGGAAGCGTATAGCTATAACTTACATTTCCCTAGCCATTTAAAAGAATAAAAAGCTATTTACACCCATCAAGTTGAAAAAACCAAAGTATAGGGAGTATACTCTTAACCAGGTTAACCAGAACGCAACTGTTTTATTTGAGCGCCTGGCAGCCCCTGCCGGACACTCTGCAGCCTCTTCCCTCTCCCCAGGAATTTTATGGATGTTGGAAGGAATGACACAAGGCTCCAATGGATGTGGGATAAAGTTTTTTACTCACATAGTGAACAGCAAAATGATTCCCTAATAAGAATGACCCAAGTTATATCGGAGGGAGAAATAAGAGAGGGGGCAGGTGGTTCTGGTTTTTACTGTGACTAGACGTTGGGGCCAAGGTGAGGGTTTTGGCTGGAAGTACTCTTCAAGGGAGCCCTGGTGGTGTAGTGGTTAAGAGCGCAGGCTGCTAACCAATAATGGCAGCAGTTCAAATCCACCAGCCACTCTATATGGGGCTGTACCATGAGTTGGAATCAATGAAATGCTTTGTTTTTTGAGGGGGTGGGCTTGAATGGTTTGAATTATCTACAGGTTTTTTTTACCAATAGAGGGGGCTGACGGGCTGGCTCATTGACCTGCCCACATATGAAGCAAGAGGATAAGAAAACTGTCTGCAAACATCACAATTGGTGTCAGACTGTATTACAGCAAACATGTAGCTGTGGTGAGGTTTCTAGAGAAAGCAGAAATAAATATCAAGACCTTTTACAATGTTCATAGTTTTATTCATAGGCTCTTAATTTTGGAAATGATTCTAGTAATATAATCGTATCCACAAAGATTTTCATGGCAGGGTTTATTGCAGTAGTGTAAAATTATATGACCACCTTGAACAAAAAATCCATAGGTCTCAAATTATGCAATAATTAAATATAAAAATAGCATTTTATTTTCTATAAATTTCAGTAAAAACTGAAAGCCAGAGCATATGTAAGGCAGAAATCTGTCAGAGAAGGAAAACTAATAAAGAGCGATAGAAAAGTGATAAGACTGCCCCCTCTCAAAGGCGGAATACTTTCCAGACCTGAAAAAACAAGGCAGCCCTGTTGCGTTTCAGCTCTCACAGATTTCCCTTTGTTAGTTTTACACAGCCCATAACAGGAATTGTGGTTAGGTGCCATAGAGTCAGTTTCAACTCATAGCGACTGTATGTACAACAAAACAAAACACTACTATCCAAATATTTAAAAACGAAAGTTTTATAAGGATATTTTTAATTGAAGCCCATAATCTGGTTCTTATTATGAATGAAATAAGTATAAAACTACTATATACAATCGGTTTCCATGTGTGTGAGAATGTATATGTGTATTGTGTTGGAAGAACATACACTCTGATACCAGTGGTTACTCTAATTGATTAAATCATGGATGCCTTTTATTTGGAAACCCTGGTGGTGTGGTGGTTAAGTGCTATGGTTGCTAATCAAAAGGTCAGCAGTTCGAATCCACCAGGCGCTCCTTGGAAACTCTATGGGGCAGTTCTACTCTGCCCTGTAGGATCCTTATGAGTCGGAATCGACTCGACCGCAGCGGGTTTGATTTTGGTTTTGGCCTTTTATTTTCATCTATCTACTTTCTTTTATAAGTTAATAAATTATAAACATTTCTTGTATATAGAAAAATTAAATAATTATTTTTTCTTCTGAAAATATATTACATAATGCCTTTTGGTTAATTATAGTCTAATAATTTGTTATTACATAATTGGGGAAATTTTACAGTATTACTCAAAATACCTGTTATTTAGAAATACATATGTACAGCAACAGTCTTATTTAGGAATGAAATCAAACTATATTACAGGTGGTCTTTTCTTTTCATTACAATTTGCCATTCATGCTATTATTGGTATCTGGAAATTGCTATCACATGTTTATACTGAGCATCTATGCTCCTAAATAGGAATTCTACACTGGACAGAGTAGCTGCTGGGAACATTAAAGTAACATTTAAAGGCTCTATCAGGAATAGTTCTGCCTCGTTTTTATAAATTGAAGAATTTAGTAAACTTAATAAACATAAAATGGCTTTTGAAAAATAAAATCTATAGTTTTAACTATGTGTTTCCTGAATGCTCAACTTCTAATTTCTACCATAAATACTGACATCCAGTCCTGATTTTTTTTTTTTTTTTTTTTCTGTTTATTATCTTGCTCATTGCACTTGATCTCCAAAAAAGCATTATTCTGGATACTTGGGCTTCCTTTCCTCTCTTCCTCTTTTTTAGCTTCCTTCCTTCTTTTTTTTTTTTTTTTTCTTTCTAGTTTTATAATATCTCCATTAGAAAAAATCTGGGGTGGTAGTAATCATTTCTGTAAACACACAGTGTACATGATTGTTACCATGCAACGTAGAATAATGGAATAATGAATATTGCAGACCTTTGTGACTTGCATTATAATATGAAGTATGTGACTATAGATAAATTAATGATTTTAGTCTCATTTTTCTCATCTGCAAGAGGATTATGATACATGTATCTTATCTTTGGAGCCCTGGTGGCACCACGGTTAAGCGTTTGGCTGCTAACGGAAGGGTCGGCAGTTCGAATCTACCAGCTGCTCTTTGGAAACCCTATAAAGCAGTTCTACTCTGTCCTATAGGATCACTATGAGTAGGAGTTGACTCAACGGCAATAAAACCTGTTGGCATCCAATCGATTCCAACTCAGTAGTGACCCTATAGGACAGAGTAGAACTGCCCCATAGAGTTTTCAAGGACTGCCTGGTGGATTCAAACTGCAGACATTCTGGTTAGCAGCCATAGCACTTAACCACCATGCCACCAGAGTTTCCATTAACATTATAGAGGTAGGATTAACAACACATAGGAAAATCACATTGGATTACAAAATGATGGACAATCACACAATACTGGGAATCAGAGACTAGCCAAGCTGACACATGTTTTTTGGGGGGGACACATTTCAGTCCATAACAAATAGCAACTCCTGCTGATATGTCTAAAACATATACACACATCACTTCCAAAATTGTGTTACATAAAAAAAAAAATACTCAGCATGAGCTCTCTCTCTCTCTTTCCATTTATCAATGCTTTGTCCTTTTCTAGACACAACAGCTGACATTCCTGTTTCCCCAGGGGCACACAAGCAGAACACTCTCTGAAGCCAGATGAAAAATAAATGTACTTATCCAGGTGGAAAGTATAGCAAGCACATCTGTTATTTATGTCACCAATTAGTTCTTGAATCAACAAAAAATGATAAAGCCTTTTCTAAGGTACATATTTATAGAGACCATGCGTACATAAATACAAATGGAAATTTAATGGATTAGTAGAAATAATCAGTCCAAAGGAGTTATGTTATTTGAAACATATTTGAATAAAAATATTGAAGCTAGAGTAGTTTTTTTTTTTTTTCTGGTATGTCTTAAATTTTTTTCTCATTGAGTGAATAAACCACAAAATAGTCAAGAAAGAAATCTTCTCCTAGGTATTCAGATTTTTCTTTCATTTTTTTGTAATTTTAGTCTCATAAAAAAATTCATAAAAAACAATTAGATATCCAGAGAGGAATCTGATCCTAAGAGATCCTAAGAAAATCGCCCAAATCACACAATGGAAAGGGAAGTGCTGACATTAGTAATTATTTCTGCCACAATATGAAGTTTTACACTCATTTCACAGAAGCAGGTTACCTCAGAATTCATTAAAATGGAAAATTTGCAGTAGATTACTGTAGCTCTCATTTTTGAGCCTAGTACTCTCAAGTTGAAGTTTGTTGGGGAGGTGTTGCAAATAATTCCTTCCTATGGCATTTTAATTTTCCTAACATTCAGTCTGAAGAGTTTTAGCATAATATTTCACATTGCCAACGTAATGTTACATATTCAGATGTACCTCTTTAATCAGGTGTATTTAATCAATTTCTCTTCTTGAGTACTTAAATTATTTTGGTTAATATTCTGGCTCAGAACAAGAAGAGCTGAACGATTACATATTGAGTTAATACAGGCAAAAAATCATTATGCTCATATCCAGAGTATCTGGTTTTTAAAAGTAATTTGTCTTTAAAAATTATTTTTACCCCAAAAATAATTTTTACGAGTTTAAACATCTGTACACCTATGCCTCACTTAAGGACTATCTCCTCATTCAACATTTCACATTTACGACAACAGTAAAAAATCTACTGTTGACTATTTCATGCATTAACAACATACGTCTGACAGTAATGAATGCCAGCATGTTAGGCCAGAGTAATGCTGTAATGCTGGCTATGATGGTTAAGGTTATGTGGCAACTTGGCTGGGCCATGATCCTCAGTGGTTTGAAAGCTATATAATGATGCAATTTGGTAATTATGTAATGATGTAATTTGGAAGTTATGGAATGGTGTGATTTGCAGTTACGCAATGATGCAATTTGGCAGATATGCAATGATGTAATCATCCTCCATTTTGTGATCCAATGGGATCATCCTCCATGTCTGCGTAACTTTGATTTTTACATAACGATATGATCTTTGGAAACTAACCATGTGGATAAGTGAGGAGTGGGTGTATTAGCTTTCCAGACCTGCCATAACAATGTACCACATATTAACCTGTTGCTCTCCAGTCGATTTTGACTCATAATGACCCTATAGAACCAAGCAGAACTGCCCCATATTGTTTCCAAGGAGCACCTGTGTGATTCAAACTGCCAACCTTTTGGTTAGCAGCCATAGCTCTTAACCACTACGCCACCAGGGTTTCTTACCACATACTAGGTGGCTTAAAATAACAGAAATTTATTGTCTGTCAGTTCTGCAGGCTAGAAGTATGAAATCAAGGTGTTGACAGGGCCATGCTTTCTCTGAAGGTTCTAGAGGAAGTTCTTTCTTTGCCTCTTCCTAGTTTCTGGTGGTTCCTGGCATTCCTTGGTGTTCCTTGGCATGTAGCTATGTCACTCTTATCTCTGCCTCTGTCTTCATGTGACCAACTTTCCTCTGTGTTTTTATATCTCTCTGTGTCTCTTTTGGGGCACAGGTGACACAATAGTTAAAGCACTGGGCTGCTAACCAAAAGGTCCATGGTTGGAACCCATCAGTGGCTCCATAGGAGAAAAGGCCTGATGACCTTCTCTCATAAAGTTTACAGCCTCGGTAACCCTATGAGGGTTCTTCTCTGTCCTGTAGGGTAACCATGAGTTGGAAGTGGCTTGACAGCAACAGGTTTGGTTTTTTGGCGTATCTTCTCCTCTTTTCACAAGGACACCAGTCATGTTGGATTAGGGCCCACGCCACTCTGCTATGACCTCATGTTAATTTAATTAATAATATCTTTGAAGACGCTATTTCCAAACAATATCACACTCACAGGTTCAAGTGTTAAGACTTCAACATATCTTTTTGGAAGGCAAAATTTAACCATAACAATGTCCAAAACTGAGGGCTTGAAATAATATTGTAATTGTATACAGAAAATTCAGTCATTGAATTAGGATACATTTGAGAAGAATAATTAGTAATTAGGATTTGTGTGTTTAATGTATAGAGAGTAGGAAAGAAAGAGAGAGAGAATGAAGGAATAAATGACAAAATATTAAAAGTGTTTACCTCTGCTTAATAGTACATTTTATATTTTCTTTATATATTTCTCCATTTTCAAAATATTCTCACACAAATATGAATTTCATATATGTAAAAAGTCTAAACCCTTAAAATATTTAATTGTATGAATAATAAGAAGTCTGTCTTCACATACACACACAGACACACACACACACACAGACACACACACACATTACAAAAAAAGCTAAAGTCCCTGAATAAGACACATGGTGTTTGCTGACTGGCAGATCTTTATTTTTCATGGGTAGGTCAGTGTTTTAATGGGTAAAGGTAGTGGATAGAGCTTATGCAATTCAGGCTCAGGACTGAAAAGCAAAAAAATATTATCCATGGAGAGATGAGTTAGTAATTTATTAGGTGGTTTCAGTGCACGCAGCAGCCCTGGTGGTTCAGCGGTTAAGAGCTTGGCCGCTAACCAAAAGATCAGCAGTTTGAATCCACCAGCTGCTCCTTGGAAACCCTACGGGGCAAATCTATTCTGCCCTATATGGTCACTATGAGTGGGAATTGACTCGATGGCAAAGGGTTTTGGTTTTAAGTGAATGCTGAATGGAAAGAAGAAATACAGATATGCGGAAGGAAAACCCAGTAAGAAAAAGCAGAGGGTTGCAGAGAGGGGAGTTGGGGGGGGTAGGGACAGCATTTGTTACCAGATGCAAACCCAAGTGGGCACCAGAAGAGGCTAGCCTGTGAATCACACACAAACACACCGCCCATTGCAGTCAACTAGTCCGGCCAGCAAATCGCACCCGTCATCCCATTGATGAGGCCGGCCAGAAAATCACACACACGCACTCATTCTCCTTATCTATGCTTCTGGAGGGTTTTTTTTTTTTCTTTAAGAAAGTGACAACACAAAGGAGGAAGAGATGTGAAGGTTGATGGCCAACAAAGGACGGAAATGGAACGTTGCTCCTGGCTTACGTTCCTGACACAAAAGAAGTCTGTGAAAACACTGCCAAGCACCCCGGTTCATAGTTTTAATTCCTAGTACAACACTTAAAAGCCATGTTGGCCAGTGGTTAAGTAATAGGCTGCTAACGGAAAGGTCATTGGTTCAAAACCACCAGCTGTTCTGCAGAGGGGAACAAGATGTGGCAATCTGCCTCTGTAAAGATGACAGCCTTGGGTACCCCATGCAACAGTTTTACTCCTTCTTATAGGGTTGCCATGAATCAGAAATCATTCGATAGCAGCAGGTATCCTATATGCGTTGTTAAAAATAATCAAAATTCATAACATAAGGTTTATCCTGACAAGTTATTCTATATGCATGTAGGGTGACCCTTTTGATTCCAGAAAAAGAAAGTGACTTGAAGAAGATAGTTATAAAGGGGCTTATAAAGAGATGAGGAGGGAGAAATATAGGAGATCAACCATTGACTAATCTTAATGTGATTAATTGAAACTTGCCTTTTCCCTTTACTGAGATCAACTCATATCAGTTTACTTCTGGCCTCGCTACTAATCATTTGGCTCTCCACCCACCTGCGGCAAAGAGACTTTTTGATATTTAAATTAGGAGGTAATGATTTTCAATTGGCTCATATGCATTGAAAGCATTATTGAAAGCTGGACAGTGAATACAGAAAACTGAAGAAGAATTGATGTATTTGAATTATGGTGTTGGTAAAGAATATTGAATATACCATGGCCTCTGCCAAAAGAACAAAGACATCTGTTCTGGAAGAAATACAGCCAGAATGCTCCTTAGAAGTGAGGATGGTGAGACTTTACATCATGTACTTTAGACATGTTATTAGGAGGGATCATTCTGTGGAGAAGGACATCACACTTGGTAAAGTAGAGGGTCAACGAAAAATAGGAAGACCCTCAACGAGATGGATTGACACAGTGGCTGCAAAGGTGGGCTCCTGCATAACAACAATCATGAGGATGGTGCAGGACAGGGCCGTGTTTCGTTCTGTTGTAGATAGGGTACTATGAGTCGGAACTGACTTGATGGCACCTAAAAAAATTTTTTTTTTTTTTTTTTTAACAATAACTGGCTTAACAACTGTCCTTTTCCAGCAGAATAAATTTGCATTGCTATAGAGTAGTTTCTGGCAGGTTTTTGCAGTTTTTTGCTTTTTATGGCTAATATTTGGTTTCATGGGTAAGAAACACCTTAAAATCAAAGTAATATGTCTGCTGTTAATTTTTTCAATTCAACAGCATCTTGGGTGAACATTCTGATTTAAAAGGAAAAAAAAAAATTGAGGCAGGCTAGTTACAATGAGGCATATAGAGAAGAGGAGAGAGGAGAATAGGAGATCAATCACCGTCTAATCTTACATGCTGCATTGAATCCTGAGATGAGCTGGTGTCAGATCACTACATGACCTCTGGCCTGGCTGCTAAAAATTTGGTCCTCCACCAACATGCAGACATGGGGCTTTTTGAAATGTAAATTAAGCAAGCCTAGAGTCTTTTTCATTACATCAGGAAGCAATGGTTTTGTTGTCAACTACCCTTTTCTATCAGGAAAGGAATATTTACATTGCTGTAGAGAAGCTTCTGAGGGGTGAGCCCATGCTTTTGCAGTTTGGGCCAGGCTTTTTTATGGTTGATATTTGGCGTCATGGGTAAGAAAAATCCTTAAAATCACAGTAAGATATTTCCTATTAATTTTTTCTGTTTGACAATCTGCATTCCTTTTTATGTAATGTAAGAAGTCAGTTTACTTCTCTAGCTCTCTTTGGCACTGTTCTGTGTTATGAGTGACAGTTAGGGAAAAATACTATGTGACTCGAAGAATGCTTAGCCAGAGCAAAAATCAAATGTGGGTCTCTAAAGTCTCCCATGTTACCATGACGCTATGCTTTCCTAAGACACCAGTCTTCATCCTGTCTTTGGGAAAACACTTGCTTTACTTCCCAGACTGATTTGCACACTTTTCTGCTGTCCAAGAGAAATAACCCCTAGTGAAATTTTCCATGTCAGTGCAAATAATAATGCATTCGATATCTCTCAGTTGTACCTGAACACTTGATATTGCTAGAACGGTTATATCCTAAAGCAAAAAAAAAAAAAAAAAAGGTGCATTCTATTGATATTAAAAAAAAAAATTGATATTAGTCTCTAATAAATATAGAATGTCCTGAGATATTATCTGGTAAAATAGAGAGATAGTTTGCATATCTAAAATTCTTTTCTATTCATGTATTTAAATAAATAAAATTACCAAAAAGAGAGAGAAAAATTTCATCTAGAGTAAAACTAGAGAGGTTCTCACCAATGTTCTACAATTTCTGAAGTATCAACCTGATACAGTGAAATTTAGATGAAGCTGATAGAGGGTACCAAGAGTCAACATAGTATTTTCTGGTTTGTTTTAGCACAGTCCCATGTTGTTGTAAGCATGTAAAAGAGATGAAGAACTCTGGAAATAATCCTTTTGAAAATCACACAACAGCTAGAACTGGAGAAGAACCCAATCACCCATCCAAATGATTTTTTTTTTTTTTTCGCTTTGCCTTTCACTTCACATCCTAAGAAACAAGCAAATGTGTGAAGAGAAATTCAGACTATAGCTGGAGATCAGAGATGATGGTATGGTTGAGGGGTATGTGTTTCTAATGTCATAATTTATAGTTGTTTCTCACCAAAATAGTTGTTTAGTATAGAACAGGAAACAAGCTGATAAATGTTGACACGCCATACTAAAAACATCTTAAGTCTTATAAAGTGGTAAAACCAGACTACAATGTCAGAGATGCTACATGTTTAGAAAGGAAATCCATAGATTTCTGTGACTTATTATGTTAATTCATATTTTCTGCTCTTCTTGTTCAGGAAAGTGATAAATTGGTCATGGCCTAGATTATGTCACCATTCAGTCCCCAGCTCAGTTTCTCAGAGGTAAATAGGGTGGTGAAATAAGAGATTCTACCTCTACTTTTTGTGAGCAAATGGCAGATCTTGATAAAATGGTTTCTATTTAAAAGCTTGATTTTATCAACTAAAGTAACTAAATAACAATACCTAAATATATTAAAAAAAAACTGACGAGCAAATTATTTGGCCTATAAAGACTTAAAACAGTATGATGCCTGATAGCCTTGATCATTACCTCGGTTTTCATTCCATTTTAAGTTTTACTGTAAGAAATTATAGATAGTAAATAGACAATACAAGTTTGGCAGGTGGGTGAGTATTTGTCAGAGAGAGACATTAAGCACAGTGCCTAGTGGAAGATCCAAATCCTGCAAAAGTCCAACAGAATTAAAAATACAGTAGCCCTTACAGAATGAGAGCGAGATCGAAGGCATAAGGGTAGAAAAGAGAGACAAGACAGAACAAATATATTCTGAATCAAAGGCAGGAGCAGGTCCCGGAGCCAGGCAGGTTCCTTGGAGCAGCCCTGTATTGCTCTGTGTCTTGATTATCTAGTGCTGCTATAACAGAAACACCACAAGCAAATGCCTTGAACAAGGAGAAATTTATTTTCTCACAGTATAGCAGGCTAGAAGTCCCAGTTCAGGGCGTCAACTCCAGGGGAAGGCTCTGGAGGAATATCCTTGTCATCAATCCTCCCCTGGACCAGGAGCTTCTCAGTGCAGGGACCCTCTGGCTCTTGTTTTACTGATGGTATGAGGTCCCCCCTGTCTCTCTGCTCACTTCTTTCCTCTATATCTCAAAAGAGATTGACTAAAGGCACAAACTAATCTTGTAGATTGAGTCCTGCTTCATTGACACAACTGCCTCTAATCCCACTTCACCAACATCAGAGGCAGGATTTACAACACATAGGAACATCAATGACAAGATGGTAGATAATCACACAATACTGGGAATCACGGCCTAGCCAAGCTGACACATTTTGGGGGGACACAATTGAATCCATGACACTTTGAAAGAGCTTTTAGGAAAGAAGCTTTGTCTAGAATGAGAGAACTGCTTTAGATTCTAAGAAATGCTCCTGAACTGGAGGGTTTTCCAGTGGCCTGAGTATATTACCAGGTGGGAGGCCTCTTTTACCCCTTAATGTTAGTAATAGTTGGGGTAACCTCCTTCCCACTTTGAGAAAGTGAGGTTTCAGAAGGTACATGGGTCTCCAATGTTTACTTCTTTACAGTTCAGATAATTCAGATAACCCCATTGCCGTCAAGTTGATTCCCACTCATAGTGACCCTGTAGGATGCAGTAGATCTACCCCATCTGGTTTCCAATGCTGTAATCTTTACAGAAGCAGACTGCCACATCTTTCTCCCGCAAAGCAGCTGGTGGGTTCATACGGCCATACTTTCAGTTAGGAGGCAGAGCACTTAACCACTGTACCACCAGGGCTTCTGTGTAATAATTCAACTATTGTTTCTAAAATTTTCGCTAGATTTTTATAACATTTGCTGCGTGCATTTGAATGAATAATGGTTTTCT
Source organism: Loxodonta africana (assembly GCF_030014295.1). NCBI lineage: Eukaryota > Metazoa > Chordata > Mammalia > Proboscidea > Elephantidae > Loxodonta > Loxodonta africana. The sequence goes on from NC_087361.1 coordinate 46,810,173, forward strand.
CTAAGCAGATAGATAGCAAAGCGAGAGATCAGAGTGCAGTATTTGTAACCCACTCCTTACATGGGGAAGGGACCACTCCCGAAGATGGAAACAGTTGCATCTGACTCCCATGACTGAATAGGTTGCATGGACCCAAACCCTGCTCTTTAAAAGAAAATAATGAAATCTGCATCAGAGGAGTTATAGGACGCCTCAGAGAAGGGGCAAAAGATGGGCTCCTTGGTGACTTTTGAAGTGTTAGTTACTAGAGGGAGAGATTCCTGGAGGGAAGCACAGGGGAGCAAAGATGATAGGCACGCAATGAATTCAGAGAACAATTCCCTTACAGTGAATATCTGCAGACAGATACCATGCAGTGTGGGTGTCTTCCTTTCTAGTAAGCATGGTGAGAATACCTTGCACCTCCTGGTATAATTGTTCCTGTTCATTTGAGCATAATGGGATTTAAAAACTATGAGACAAGATAAAAGGTAAAGAAAAATGTGACTGTATTGAAAAAGACCTCCACCCATTTGTCAGTTTGTTGGACTGTGGTGGCTTACTTGTTGCTATGATGCTGGAAGATATGCCACCAGTATTTCAAATATCAGAAGAATCAACCATTGTGGACAGGTTTCAGTGGAGCTCTCAAACTACGTAAAAAGAACTGGTGATCTATTTCTAAAAATTAGCGAAAAAAGAAAACCTTATGGATCATTATAGAACATTGACTTGCTTGCTTTGGACACATCATCAGGAGGGATCAGTCACTGAAGGAGGCCATCATATTTGGTGAGGCAGAAGGCCAGCAAGGACAAAGGACAAGGTGAAAAGGGTTAGCACAGTAGCTGAAATAATAGATTCCAACTTACCAGCTATTAAGAAGATGATGCAGGACTGGGCAATGTTTTGTACTCTTTTACGTGAAGTCTCCATGAATTGGAGTTGACTCAAAAACATCTATCATCTATCTATCTATCTATCTATCTATCTATCTATCTATCTATCTATCTATCTATCTATCTATCTATCTATCTATCTATCTATCTATCTATCTATCTATCTATCATCTATCTACCTATCTACTGTCTATCTATCATCTATCTATCAATCATCTATCTATCATCTATCTCTCTCTCTATATCTATCAATCATCTATCTGTCTGTCTGTCTATCATCTATCTATCTATCGTCTATATCTACCTATCTACCTATCATCTACTGAAACATAAGTCATTTCTAACAAACCTATAGTCTTTCAATACAACTCATCTTTATATCTCAATATTGCATGAAATAATTTACCAATGGTCTTAAATATCTTACTGTGAATCCAGATGGAGACCGTTTATATGTGTGTTTTCATTTTCAAAAGGAAGAATTAAAAAACTTAAGAAATAATGACAGTAACAATATTATTTGTCTGCCAAAAACTTGATGAACAAGAGCTACCTAGAGCCAAATGAGACTACTTGTTTCAATAAGAACTTGGTAACAAAAGATAACTTGACATTACAGATTTATAGTTAGATATAGATAATTTCTAAAGAGAGTATTAATGTTACCTCCACTCCTTAATACATTTATTATAGTTGTTCTTCTTTCCTTACATAAATGTGAATTTCTTAAAACAGTTTTACATTTGAGTAATGTTAGGTTTTGTAATTGGGAGTCTCATAATTTAATCTAACTATATATTTTTTTTTTTTTTTTATTAGAGAAGCGGAGCCCTGGTGTCACATAGTTAACAGATCTACTGCTAACCAAAAGGTCAGCATTTTGAATCTACCAGCAACTCTTTGGAAACCCTATGGGGCAGCTCTACTCTTCCTATAGGGTTGATATGAGTCGGAATCGACTCAAAGGCAACAGGTATAATAGAGAGGCACAATAACCAAAGTAACAGATTAGGGAGTTTCTTATAAGTAATATCTATATTTGACCTGCAATAGCATCCCAATAAGGATCACTGTTGGTATAGTGGTTAAGGGCTCGGCTGCTAACTGAAAAGTTAGCAGTTCAATCCCACCAGCCACTTTGGAGAAAGATGTGGCAGTCTGTTTTGATAAAAATTACATCCTTGGAAACCCTATGAGGCAGTTCTACTCTGTCCTTAGCGTCATTATGATTTGGAAATGACTTGAAGGCAACGTGTAGCATTCCGACACTAAACATCACTAAAGAACACAATCACATTATGACATGTACATGACAATTCAGTAGCAGGGACTGTAATGCCTTTCACACAGATCTAGATTATGTCTTCATAAAAGCCACTCTATCTCAACTCCAGCATAATACTTTTGGTTTTGCCTTGGTAGAGTCAGTTCAATTTATTAATTTTAGCAACCAAAACAGAAATCTCAAGTAAGAATTATTAAAGCAAGAAGTATTTTATTTGTGGAAACTGCATATATCCTTTAGACATTTGTTGTCAGAGCCAATTTTCCTTGCCTGATAGCCACGAGCAATCATTTAAGTAATTTACTTTGCTGCTACCACGTTACACAGAATCATAAAAAGCTCAAAATGAACTCTACTTGTGGACATTTCCCAGGGCTTTTTTTTTTAAGTATAAATACTTGATCCTGATAAAAATTTGTAAATGAATTACATTATTAACTACACAGGGTCAAGTCATATGTTTTAACTAATTTACTGTGAAAAGCCCTCACATTAATCAAAATAGAAGCTTGGCAATGCATACGCTTCCTAGCTAGTTAGCTTTATGCTAAGCAACAGAGTTCAAATTAATTATCTGCCGTGTCAGATTACTCCAACCTGAAAGGAACACCCATGTGATCCAAAATTTTGCAAATCTTTGTTTAAATTTGAGTGAACGTCTACTTTATTTTTTACTTTCTCTTTTATGTTGTTTGTCATTAGGTGCCCTCAGGTCGGTTCTGACTCACGGCAACCCCATCTATAACAGAACGAAACACCGCCTGACGCCATCCTCACAATCATTGCTGTGTTTTTCTAGCAGTCCATGGTATATTCAACATTCTTCACTGAAACTATAAGTCAAATGCATCAATTCTTCAGTCTCCCTTAGTCATTGTCCGGCGTTTGCGCACATATGAACATATGAGATAACTGAAAATTCTCATGTATATTAAATAGTAAATGATGTGTGAAAATGTTTTACGTATTTGATAGTATATCCTCTTTCCATTTTTCCTTGATATGTCTGGGCCAAAGTTAAGGATAAGGAAATTTAATGAATATTAGAGACTTGGTTTGTTTACTTTTAGCAATTTAAAAAGGAGATTGGATACTCTACTTTGCCTTAAAGATATGTTTAACCGTAAGAGAAGGTTTTCTTCCTTCGTTTATTCCTTCATTCACCTAACAATTTGTCTGTCTGCATTATGCCTGTCCATTTGTCTGAGTAGTGAGGATGCAAAGTAGGACATATTCTTGATCTTGACAACCTTAGCGTAAATATAGGGGAGCACTGGTGGCACAGTGGTTAAGAGCTTCGCTGTTAACCCAAAGGTTGGCAGTTCAAAGCCACCAGAAGCTCCTTGAAAACACTATGGGGCAGTTCTACTCTGTCCTATAGGGTCACTATGAGTCGGAATTGACTTGACCTTAATAGGTGGTGTACATACAACGGGGAGGTATAGTTCTTAAGGAGAAGGAAAAGCCCAAATTAAATAGAGGAAAAAAAAAAAGAAAACAGGAAATACACAGATAACTGCAATACTATGTTAGAATAGAAGTACCACAGAGTTTAGTCAGTATCAAAGGAGGAAATAAAAAACTATAAGCATTGAATATATAGCACCCAAATATTTAAATTATTTAAAATTTATAATGATCAGGTATAAAATAAACACCTAACATATTTCAAGCACAATTTATAATATACTTTACAATAGAAGTTACAAGCTATTTTCTTGATTCAAATGAGAGAGAAAAGATGCCATTAAAGACTTAAAAAGACTAGGTGAGCTGGGCTTCAGAAGACAGAGAGCTCAAAAGAACATCTCCTTCAAAATGACAAGAAAAAAGAAGGAAAATCTGCATACTCACAACTTTTTTTTGTATCCTTCAGAAAGCTGATGTTGCGGGGCAAACAATTAACCCCAGGTCTGAGGAAATAACAAAACCAGAACAGAGCTAAAGCACTTCACTAGCTTGCCTGGGGAAAAGCCACTGGGCTTTGGTAAGAAACATTCAGCTAAAAAAATTTTAATATTGTTAAAGGCTAAACCTGGGCTAGCAAGAAAATAGGAACTCTGGGTGCTGCAGACACAAAAGGAAATTGCACTTATGCTCTTTTCCATAGATTTCATACACACACACACAACCCAAACCGATTGTTGTTGAGTCGATTCTGACTCATAGTGACCCAATAGGACAAAGTAGAACTGCCCCATAGAGCTTCCAAGGAGCACGTGGTAGATTCGAACTGCTGATCTTTTTGGTTAGCTTAACCACTATGCCACCAGGGTTTCCATGGACTTCACCAGTGCTGTCAAAAAAAAAAAAAAACAGGAGGCAGGGAAAGAGGTGTTTTAAGTACGGTAGAGAGGAGTAGAGGTGCTGCAGGGAAGACAGGAATTCAAGGCTGGATCCTTCCCCCTCAGCATGCCAAAGAAACAAAAGCTTAAACCACTAAGGGAATGGGAGCTACCACCGCTGTGCTTAAGGGACCCCCAGTTGCCCTTGAATTGATTCCTGCTTATTGCAAAACCCATGTGTGTCATAGTAGAGCTGTGCTCCAGCAATGGCTCTTTGGAAGTAGACTGTCAGACGTTAGAGTGTCAGACCTTTCATCCAAGTCACCTCTGGGTAGACTTGGACTTCTAACCTTTTGGTTAGCAGCTAAGTGCATTGACTATTTGCATCCCCCAGGGACTCCCTACTTAAAAAAAAAAAAAACTAGAGGAAATGAAAAGGAAAAAACCCTCTACATGTGTGGAAGGAGCAGAAATAAGTTCTGGGTCCTGACCTACTGCTGGGAGCAGGGCAGGATCACTGAGAAGGTTGTGCATCCAAGACTCAAGAGTGTCTGCCTACGACTAAGATTTAATCAGAACAACGACGAATCCCCTCGAGTGACAAGTTACAGTCATTCTGCTGTTGTCTTATCCCAGTCAATAATAATTGTAGTGCACAAATAAGAGAAACCAACACATGCCAAAAACTGGAAGTAGTTGCTTTTTCCCAGCTGGAAAATGTGAGGTGCTTTTTTTGCTTTTAGTTTGAGGTAGAATAAAAAGGGCTTATTTACTCATCCCTCACCTCCACACCCATCTCAGAAAAAGTGGTGTCTGTACAGGACGGAATCCTGATACTTCTCCCACAAGTTCTGCCACTGGCCTGTGTTGTTGAATGTAAATGGCCGAATAGGCAAAAAGGTCATAAGCCTGTGCAGAGAGGTGGTGGAAAGTGAAAAACGTCCACTCTTAACTTTAATGAATCGGTGGCATTTAAACTCATTCCCTGGCATGCACAAACTCTGGAATTTGCTCTGCTGCATCACCTGGAGCAACCATCATGGTGGCTCCCAAAAGGTCTTATTGGGATCTCCAGATGCTAAATTTCTAACCTTCTTGGTTTTTTTTTTTTTTTCTTTCCTCCTCTTGGCTCATCGACATTGCAAGAATAAGAAGAATAAGCAATCTTGAAGAGTGAACAATTAACATCAAGAAGAATTTTGTGCAGAGAAAAACATTTTGCTATATTAAATTTACTTTGGCAGCAGCAAAAAAATAGATTTGCTTTTGTGACGAGAGCGTAATCACAGTTGTTAAAAAGATAAATTCTCCTAGAATTAAGGGGTTACATGCACAGTGACAGACTGACAGTATTTGATTCAAGAACAGAAATTTTTAGAATATAGTTGTTTAGAAAGTCAAAACTGATTAATATAGAGACGTAAACATAATATTTGTATTACATATGAGTACCAATGTCTTACATTTTTCTTTGAAAGGTATTATGTGAGTGGCTGAAAGTAAAAGTATGAGAATTATAACCGTGGTTTAATTTAATTCAGCCTGAGAATTTAAAGAAGAAATAAAGTCATCTTTATCAATTTTTATATTTTTTTCAGTTTATTTGGGAAACATTTTGATATATGATTGAAATAGAAAAAATGATGTCTATCTTCCATATCACTGAATAAGAAAATATTAAATATATCAGTTTATGAAATATATGGGATGGGAGAAAAATAGATGATAAAAGTCATATTAAACCAATAGATACAAAAACTCTAAAGCAAAGACATTGATATTGTTAAAAAAAAATCCACATACTCATTCCTTATAAGGTACTTAATGCTTCATTAACAAAAGTGAGCAAAATGCTAGAAATGAAGAATGGCCAAACATATATAACTTAAAAGCAAAATAATTATCAGTTTGGGAGTGAAAATATGTGGTGTAATTTATTAGTAATAAAAATACAAAATGATGCAAAGGTGGTAATCATGGCTACTGTTAAAGTTATAAACTGTGTCCCTATAAGCATTGAATATATAGCACCCGAATATTTAAATTATTTAAAATTTATAATGATCAGGTATAAATGGTAAAAACAAACACCTAACATATTCCAAGCACAATTTATAATATACTTTGCAATAGAAGTTACAAGCTATTTTCTTGATTCAAATGAAATAAAAAAAGACTTGTAAAATAATAAAGATTACGTAAAAGTTAAAAATGTACTTCTCCTAGATATCTATAGGAAACCCTGGTGGCATAGTGGTTAAGAGCTATAGCTGCTTACCAAAAGGTCGGCAGTTTATATCCACCAGCCGCTCCTTGAAAACCCTATGGGGCAGTTCTACTCTGTTCTTTAGGGTTGCTATGAGTTGGAATCGACTATGAGTAGGAATCAACTTGATGGCAACAGGTTTGATTTGGTTCTTGATTTAGGCATCTATGGTAGCCCTAGTGGTGTAGTGGTTAAGAATTTAGTTGCTAATCAAAAGGTTGGCAGTTCAAATCCACCAGCTGCTCCTTGGAAACTCTCTGGGGCAGTTCTGCTCTGTCCTATAGGGTTTCTGTGAGTTGGAACCAACCTGACAGCGCCGAATACCAATGACAGATACCTACTGGTGCAAAAAGGAATTAAAAAAATAACAAGTTTTGTATAAAATCGTATAGTTGAGAAAAGCACATGTCAAATATTGTAGGTTGTGATCTAAGTTGCACTCAAAAATAACTTCATGGAATAGTGTTCTTGAAAAAGAAGATGGCTCCACTGATACGTAAATTGTTTTAAAATATTTTTAAATAGTTGTAAAAAGTATAAAATTTATTTATGGAGCTGATATGTGTTGGATTTTCAATCCTGACAAAGTTTGCACAAATTTAATGATAATGCTAATACTAATAAACCAATTTCTCTTGCATTAGTAGATGTAAAAATTCCAGCTAAATTATGTGGTGCTCTCAAGGATTAATATGTCACAACCCGTTGAGGTTTATCTTATCAATTGTTTAATATCAAACAAGTACTAATAAATTACATTAGGAATAATATTGAAATGTAAGATGAAAACTTGGAATTCAAATGTCTATGTAATATCTGACCTTAGCTCTGAGTAGAAATGTGTTAGAAATAGTTTAGGTAAAAATAAAAAATATATATTTATTATATTCTCATGGATAGTACATATTTTGCTCATTTATTTTCTTATTTAGTTTTTCAATTTAAATTATGTCTGCAATAATTGTCTATAAATATTTTTTAAAAAATAATAAAAATTTATTCAAGAATGATAACGCACTCCAAATTAACTAAGTAAAATATTTCAAGTGTGTAAAGTGGTTTTTGCTCCATTCCTGGACTCAATATTCGTGTTGTATAGTAACCCTCTGTTTGCCACTGAGACGTGTGGGCAATATTAGGACAAATGGCCAAGAGCTAAATTCTCTAATTAAAAAAGAAAAAAAAATTTTTTTTTTTTTCCTCTAATTGCTCACTGCAAAATGATAATAAGGATTGCCTGGGCTGTGGTAGTGAGCACAACATGTGGCTGCTAACTGGAAGGTCCCCAGTTGGAGCCCACCAGCAACTCTGCAGGAAAAAGATGTGACAGTCTGCTTCCATAAAGATTACCCATTACTGTCAAGTCAATTATGACTCAGCAATCCTATATGACAGAGTAGAACAACTGCCCCATAGGGTTTCCAGGGAGCAGGTCATGGATTTGAACTGCTGGCCTTTTGATTAGCAGCAGAGCTCTTAACCTCTTCACCAACGGAGCTCTCTATAAAGATTACAGCCTTGGAAACCCTATAGGGCAGTTCTACTCTGTCTTATAGGGTTGCTATGAATTGAAATTGATTCCATGGCAACAGGTTTTTGTTTTGTTTTCTTTTGGTGGACTGTGGTAGGCAATTCTTGTTAAAAAAGTAATCAAGAGCTAGCATAATAATTACCAGTAGCACTTACTGATGAAGATCAAAGACCACAGCCTTCGGTATGGATTACACCTCAACATAAAGAAAACCAACATAAGGAACACTTCACGACTGGGCCAATATTCAACATCACAATAAATAAAAGATTAAACTTGTCAAGGATTTTGTCGTACTTAGATCCACAATCAACATCCATGGAAGCAGCAGTCAAGAAATCAAACTACACATTGCATTAGACAAATCTGCTGCAGAAGACCTCTTAAAAGTGTTCAAAAGCAAAAATGCCACTTTAAGGAATACAGGCTGCCTAACTCAAGCCGTGGTGTTTACAATCACACCATATGCATGTGAAAGCTGGGCAATGAACAAGGAAAACCAAACAATAATTGACACCTTTGAATTGTGGTGTTGGCAAAGAATATTGAATATACCACCAACTGCCGAAAGAATGAACAAATATGCCTTGGAAGAAGTACAGCCAGAATGCTCCTTAGAAGTGAGGATGGCGAGACTTGTCTCACATAATTTGGACATGTTATTAGGAGGAGTCGGTTCCTGGAGAAGGACATCATGCTTGGTAAAGTAGTTGTTAGGTGCCGTCAAGTCAGTTCCAACTCATAGCAACCCTATGTACAACAGAAAGAAACACTGCCCGGCCCTGTGCCATCCTCACAATTATTGGTGTACTTGAACCCATTGTTGCAGCTACTGTATCAATCCATCTTTTTGAGGGTCTTCCTCTTTTTTGCTGGCCCTCCACTTTACCAAGCATGATGTCCTTCTCCAGGGACTGACCCCTCCTAATAACATGACCAAATTATGTGAGACATAGTCTCACCATCCTTGTTTCTAAGAAGCGTTCTGGCTGTACTTCTGAGACAGATTTGTTCATTCTTTAGCTGTCCATGGTATATTCAATAGTGACATCTTTGCTTTTCAACACTTTAAAGAAGTCCTTTGCAGCAGATTTGTCCAATGCAATGTGTCTTTTGATTTCTTGACTGCTGCTTCCACAGATATTGATTGTAGATCCAAGTAAAACAAAATCCTTGACAACTTCAATCTTTTCTTCGTTTATCTTGATGTTGATTAGTGGCCCAGTTGTGAGGTTTTTGGTTTTCTTTATGTTGATATGTAATCCATACCAAAGTCTGTGGTCATTGATCTTCATCAGTAAGTGCTTCACATCCTCTTCACTTTCAGCAGGCAAGGTTGTGTCATCAGCATATCGAAGGTTCTTAATGAGTTTTCCACTAATCCTGATGCCCCATTCTTCTTCATATAGTCCATCTTCTTGGATTTTTTGTTCAGCATACAGATTGAATAAGTACGGTGAAAGGATACAACCCTGATGCACGCCTTTGTTGACTTTAAAACACACAGTATCTTCTTGTATTGTTCAAACAACTGCCTCTTGATCTATGTACAAGTTCCTCATGAACACAATTAAGTGTTCTGGAATTCCCATTCTTCGCAATGTTATCCATAGTTTGTTATGATCCACATCATTGATTGCCTTTGCATAGTCAATAAAACGCAGGTAAACATCCTTCTGGTACTCTCTGCTTTCAGCCAGGATCCATCTGACATCAGCAATGACATCCCTGGTTCCATGTCTTCTTCTGAATCTGGCTTGAATTTCTGGCAATTCTCTGTCAATTTACTGCTGCAACAGCTTTTGAACGATCTTCAGTAAAGTTTTACTTGCTTATGATATTAATGATATTGTCCAATAATTTATGCATTTGGTTGCATCACCTTTCTTGTGAATAGGCATAAATAGGGATCTCTTCCAGTCAGTTACCTGGTAGCTGTCTTCCAGATTTCTTGGCATAGATGAGTGTGCACTTCCAGTGCTGCATCTGTTTGTTGAAACATCTCAGTTGGTATTCCGTCAGTTCCTGGAGCCTTGTTTTTTTGCCAATGCCTTCGGTGCAACTTGGACTTCTTCCTTCAGTTCCATGGATTGACACAATGACTGCAACAACTGTCATGAACATATCAACAATTGTGAGGATGGTGCAAGACCAGGCATTGTTTCCTTCTGTTGTACATGGGGTTTCTATGAGTTGGTATTGACTCGACAGCACCTAACAACAACAACAACAACATCCTGCTTCCTATTGAGACTATTCAAGAGTGAACAATTATACTTGATTAACCAAAAAAAAAAGAAACACTGCTGTCAAGCTCATTTCGACTCACATAGGACAGAGTAAAACTGTCTCATAGAGTTGTAAGGCTGTAATCTTTATGGATGGAGACTGCTACATCTTTCTCCTGAAGAGTGGCTTGTGGGTTCAAATTGCTGACATTTTCTGTTAGCAGGCAAGCACTGAACCACTGCACCACCAGGGCTCCTCATTACACTTGATTACTGTGGAGCAAATTATTGACAGACTCAGCTGCTAACCAAAAGGTTGGTGATTTGAACCCATCCAGAGGTACCTTGGAAGAAAGGCCTGGCAATCTACTCTGGAAATTCAACCATTGAAAACACCGTGGACATAGTTTCACTCTGACAGGCATGGGATAACCAGGGGCTGAAGTCTACTCTATGGCATCTGGTTATTATTTTCACTAGCATAAGTGGTACTTGCTGAGATAGAGATGGTCTAAACTCACTGATTCCACAAAGTAAGCATTTTGGAACATAGCTTTTGTGCTTGCCTCACTTCAATCCAGGTAATTTTTTCAAGAATTCCACATTCATTCCATTTTTTTTTCTTCTGTCTTTTAATTTGCTTCACACAGAACTCAGAAACCATGATATACATTACCTTTTTACTTCTCGTCTTTCCAAAGGCTTGTTCAGACTTTTCTCTATATTTGTCACATATGTCCTAAAGGCATTCCTTTAACTCCCATATTAAGTAGACTACAAAAAACATTCTCAGTCAATACGTCTTCGATAACTGCTTAGTCGTGGTTGTTGTTGTTGTTAGGTGCCATCAAGTCAGTTCCAACTCATGGCGACCCTATGGGCAACAGAACTAACACTGCCCGGTCCTGTGCCATCCTTGCAATCGTTGTTATGCTTGTGCTCATTGTTGCAGCCACTGTGTCAATCCACCTCATTGAGGGTCTTCCTTTTTTTCTGACCCTGTACTTTGCCAAGCACGATGTCCTTCTCAAGGGACCAATCCCTCTTGACAACATGCCCAAAGTATGTAAGACGTAGTCTCGCCATCCTTGCTTCTAAGGAGCATTCAGGTTGTAGTTCTTCCAAGACAAATTTATTCATTCTTTTGGCAGTCCATGGTGTATTCAATATTCTTCGACAACACCACAATTCAAAGGCGTCTTCTTTTGTCTTCCTTATTCATTGTCCAGCTTTCACATGCATATGATGCGATTTAAAATACCACACAAGTACTAATGCATCTCTGTGGTTTCTCACACTTAGACCTTTCACTCAAATATTGGGTGTACTCTTCCCATTTCCTATCTCTAATGTTTTTCTGAGAAGTCACTCCTTCCCATTCTTTTCTGGAGACCCCAACATATCTTTAGGTATTTTCAGCATGTCTGATTCCTCTCAGCATCTGTCCCCTGTCTTGACCACTCACTTCACCTGTGACAATTCTCACCTTGTCCTAGCCTGACCAACTCCTACTGAACCTTTAATATCTACCTTAGATATCTGTTTCTCTGACACCACTTCCAAGGTAGATCTTTCACCCCCAGCTTCGTCTATTTTGAGTATTTACTATACCCAGCTGAACTGCCATGTTTGTTTATTTCCTCCACTAGCCTGTAAGCACTGGCTACTTTTTTTTGGCGACGGTAGCTCAGCACTCAATTTGATGTATGTTACAAAGTATGAAATAAAAATATTTATTGAATTAGTCCATGATATAATAATAAATAAATATAACCCAAGGACTGTGTATTCATATTATATTCTATATCCAAATTGAAAAGTAAAATTAAAGGAATAAAAATGGCTTGTTCTTGTTACTATTAGTTGCCACTGAGTTGATTTAGATTTGTGGTGACCACATGTGTACAGAGTAAAATTGTTTCATATGGTTTTCAAGGCTATGACCTTTGTAAAGCAGATTGCCAAGCCTGTTTTCTGAGGTGCCTCTGGGTGGATTCAAACTGCCAACGTTTCGGCCAGTAGATGAATGCTTAACCATTTACACTACCCAGGAACTCTGCACTTCGAGATTTTTATTAGTCTTTCTACCTTATTTTAAATAACTCCATTATGTTTACATTTTTCTTGGATCCTTATAAATTTATAGCTGTTCTCTTTGGGTCTTTTCAGGAATTAAGTCTGTGTCTTCAAAGATAGTGAAAAAATGTAAAAAATTTTGATACAAACATGGACACCACTAGTCGATATGTTCTTACATGATGTTTTTCCTCACAATTTCAAAGACATCTACAAGTGTTAACATATGGTTCTTTCCAATATGATAGCCTTTTTAGGTTCAAATTTACCAAATTTATTGACCAGGTTTATTTAGCATAGACTCCAAATTTAGCTTTTTATTTTTTAATTTTATGGATATTGCTATACAAAAAAACTCCAGATTAAAAATAATCTGTTTTCTTTTCTCTATATTGATGGAATATGTTCAGTATATGGCTGATTTGATGGATGTTGCATAATTTGCTCATTCAAATACTTTCCCAACAGAGCTGATGGTATAGTTCTCAGTACTCTAGAAGCACATTTTTAAGTAGCTTTGGACTTCAAGAAAAACGATGACTCATGTGAGTTATTCTGAGAGGGTACTGTTCATTAGCATCACTATGTAGACTTTTAGAGCCCAATGATAATAGGAAAATAATTAGATTTTATTTCTCCATTGACCTGGGATTATGTTCTATTTTACTTCACATGCTACAATTGCTATTGCAATTTTTCTTGACACGTGTGCTCCATAAGTCTCATATTGTACATTGTGCAAAACAAGGAACTCAGTGATTATTGTTATGACAATGACATGAGTCTGGTGAGAATGGAGTTCCCTAGAGGAAAAAGAGTTGTTTAATTGGATAGCATATATTATCAGAAAGTATTAGCGAAAAGTAATTTGCTACCTTATTCATTCAAAATTCCTCAAGGCAATAGGTAACTATAGCTATAACTATAGACTAAAATCTAGAGTCTTTGGAGAAGAATGAAGCCAGGGAATTGTTTCTCAGGGAAAAAAAAAATACTGTATACTCTCTTTAATGGATTTATTGGTTTCATTTTAACTAACTCAACACTAAAATTTAATTTTCATTCTTTTTTCCTAGCTTTCTTTGAGAAATAGCCCAAAAGTCCCTGTGTTAATTGTGTCTACTTCTCTAACTTACAATAAATTGGTAAGTATCGGCTCAGAGAAGGTCTCTCTCTTCATTACCTTATATGAATAATTAAACCCTTCTTAGTTTTCCCAAATGAGTCTTTAAGTCTCTGACCTATTCACATATTTATTAGAAAAGATCTGGCATCCCTTGAAAATATATATATATATAAAAATAAAAAAATATATAATTTATTTCTGCTTTCTATCAGGTATGTATCACTCCTGCCATTTCAGAAGTCAAGTTCAATGTGCATATTGTTGCTGATCCTGATCGTAAGTGATGTGCAATATCAGTTAATGAAACTGCACATCAAAATAACAAAAGACCAATCATCAGGAATTATTCTGTGCAGTATCTCCATGCAGCATTAACTCCATAGCACGCCGGGAATGCAAAGTCACTTAAACTGTTGAAATAAGGCTTGGTAATTTGTCTTTCCCCTATTAGGTTTAATGCATTTTGGTAGATGACAATTAGAACTAGTTCAGTGTGATAGTTAGGGCTGGCTAATAAACCAGCATTCCAGTCATTAATGTCAAGCCACTGGTGACTGAGTATTCAGCAAACACAGAATTATTATTCTCAGCAATGAGAGGGTGGGTAGAGCCCGGGGAGCAGCCTCTTCATATGATCACAGTGCCCAAAATGCCTTAATCTGTAAATCACTTTTTCTTTTTCTAGGCAAGAAAACCTCTGAAACCTACCTACCTATCTTTTCATTACTTTAGGTGTCTAATTTGGATTTCGTTAGGTTTGTTTTCCATAGGTTTTCTTTTTCTTTTTTTTTTTTTTGAGGCTTATGGGCTTAAAAACCTTAAGAAAAAATAACACCTTATCCAGAAAGTTTTCTTTATTAGTTTAGATATAGCACATATGATTTCATAGACTGGTTATCTTTAATTAAAATGCTTGGTTTAAAATGCCACTTTATATTTTGTGAATAAGGGAACTTTCAACAAGAAAGCAATTTGCAACCTGGTAGAAATATCACAAAAATAACCAAATAAACCATCCCCCACAATCTGCACCTGCTTTCACTCTTCTAAAGCAAAGCATCTCAACAGTCACGACTGACCTCTTCGACCGGATAATTATGTGCTGTGGGGGACTGTCCTGTGCATTGTAAGATGTTTACCAGTATCACTTAGAGGACAGTAGCAAGTTACTCCACTTCCAGTAATGACAATCAAAATGGCTCCAGATGGTCCCCATTTCGATTGTTGTGGTGTATACTACAACCACATCTTTGTTTTGCCAAATATATTAAGCTATACCAAAACCAAATCCATAGCCACACGATATGACGGAGTAGAGTTGCCCCATAGGGTTGCCAAGGGTGTAAATCTTTATGGAACCAGACTGCCACAACTTTCTCCCACAGAGCGGCTGGTGGGTTCTGAACAATGACCTCTCAGTTAGAAGTTGAAAGTTTAATCACTGCAACACCCCAATAAATATGCTCTTCCTTTAGGACACTGATTTTCAAGTTCCAGTCCCTATCCCGTGGAACATATGGTGCCTACCTACATTTTCTGCCTCTAGGCTTTAGTAGGCAGATGGCGTTCCAATTTTGTGCATGCTGCCATCTGGCGGGGTCTGTGCAGCTATGTGACTCAAGAAACGGGCTCCATCCCACCAAGCCCAGCACCAGAGACCCCTTGGAACATATTGGGTATAATCATATCAAAACCCATATTACCTCAAAAAAATTTTTTTTTCATTTCATTCAAAATGCCGTCCATTACTGAAAATGTGGTTTCAACAAAAAAATTTAAAGCAGAAAATACTTCAGTTTTGAAAGGGTCAAGTATTCTCTAGAATTATTCCATTTTTTTGTCGTTGTTTTTTCATTTTTTTGCCTTTTCCAGATTAGTTTATTCTGGAGTTTGTATAGGGAAGGTGGAAGAGGGAAAGCAACAGAAGTGTAGATGATGCAAACTCAAGAAATTGTCAGCAACAAACTCTACTACGCTCTTGATTCAAATGACCATGCTTCCATGGAGGCTAAAGACAATTCCTATGAATGGGTAGGGCATTGTTAAATGAGACAGTAGGTTTATAAACTGTAGAAAATCAATCCCATTAACCTTTCTTCATTAATCGTTAACCACAGCATAAGAAAAATGGGAACACCGAGCATAGGCCCAAAGAAATGGTTGTTAGTTGCGGTTGAGTAGCTTCCTACTCATGGCAACCGTGTGTATGCAGAGTATAACCGCTCCATAGGGTTTTCAAGGCTGTGGCCTTTCGGAAGAAGGTTGCCAGGCCTGTCTCCCAAGGTGCTTCTAGGTGGATTCAAACTGACAACCTTTCAACTAGGTGTTGAGCACTTAACTGTTTGTGCCACCCAGGGACTTCTCCCAGAGAAATAATTCTGGTTATTAAAAAATAAACAATGATTCTTGTCAATCCTGTTTTCTCTTTTTAAATTCATCATGTCATATTTTTGTTATCATCAGTTCCATATATTTTGCTGCCATTTATGTCTTAGGGAATTTATCTAATTGTTTCCTGTATTTATTAGTATTTAGTTAAGAAAATAGAGCTTCTATACCTTCTAGCATAAAATGCTGTAAGAGAGGGAAAGAGATGCATATAACTGATAGAACAAGGATCAGAAAGCCAACAACTCGGTTCTCAATTTGTAACACCAAGGAGGTGATTCTCAAGACTTCTCCTCAAAGATGTTGGAGATCTCTAAAATGTCTGGATAGTTCCTGCTGACACTCAGTCTGCAATACTAATGTGAACGGTTCTTAAGATGTTTGCCAGGTTATTGAATTGATTTTCACATATAGTATCTGCCTATGCCTCGCCCTGCAACAGGCCCCCTAGGATGATGGTCTCTGTTGCTCATTTATCTTCTGAACCTTGAGCAAGTGCTTTATCATTGATGCAATTTTGTCTCCCCAAAATGTGTCAGCATGACTGGGCCATGATTTCCAGTACTGTGTGGCTGTCTTCCATTTTGTGATCTCATATAATTATCCTCCATTTTATGTGTTGTAAATTCTAACTCTTATATGTTAATGAGGTAGGATTAGTGTGGGGTACATCTTGAGTCACGGGCTTACAAGAAGGAATGACTCAAGCCACTCTCTTATTTAATCCCACCGTTACTCAAGTCACACCCTTGCGTGAGTCATACCTTTTATCTTAGAAGAGATAAAAGCAGAGAGAAGAGAGTGGAGAGGAGGGGGACTTCACTGCCACCAAGAAAGAAGCGCTAGGAGTGGAGTGCATCCTTTGGACCCGGGGCCCCTGTGCTAAGAATCTCCTAGATCCAGGGGAAGATTGATGCCAAGACACATGGAGATCTCCAAGGAACATTGGGCCCATAGAATTTGAAAGGAGACAAGGACTTTCCCCTAGAACCGACAAAGAGAGAAAGCCCTCCCCTAAAGCTGGCACCTTGAATTAAGACTTAAAGCATTCTAAACTGTGAGAGAATAAATCCCTATTCATTAAAGCCACCCACTTGTGGTATTTCTGTTATAGCAGCACTAGATAATCAAGACATGCCTCTTTTTGGAATACTGTAATCTGTAAGCACATAAGAAAGGAAATCTGGGAAATGGAGTTTCCAGATTTTCCTGTGAGATTCAGAAGAGTATTTAGAAGAGGATCATGATGCTGAGTTTACAACATATTATACAGCAAAGACGCAGTCTCACCATCCCTGCTTCTAAGGAGCGTTCTGGTGAGACTGCGTCTTACATACTTTGGATATGTTGTCAGAAGAGATCAGTCCCCGGAGAAGGACAACATGCTTGACAAAGCACAGGGTCAATGGAAAAGAAGAAGACCCTCAACAAGGTGGATTGACACAGTGGCTACAACAAGGAGCTCAACCATAGCAACGATTGTAAGGATGGTGCAGGATTGGTCAGTGTTTTGTTCTGTTGTGCATAGTGTTGCTATGAGTCGGAACCAACTCGATGGCACCTAACAGCAACAACAAATACAGCAAAGTTATCCCTAACCTCAAAACAGAATTTACCAACTTGAAACTTTCTAATTAGAGTAAAAATAAACTTGCTTTTATGGCTATCGTGACAGTTTCTCTTAGACACCCAGAGACATACTTACATCTCCTCAATAAAAGAAATTGCAGAGTTCTCCAAATCTCTGTATTCTTGTCTGGAAAATGTCTGTTCCTTTTCTAGCTGAGTTATAGATTCCATTTAACATACTGTGACTTGGATACTACATTGTAGGTTTTCTTAGGTTCAATTCACTCTGAAATCATATCCTGAGACAAGGATTTTGTTGCAGGTTTTTTTTTTTTTTTGGGGGGGGGGAGAGTAATTCAAAAAAACATTTTTAAGTAGACTGAGGCAGAGTAATAATAAAAGCCAGTTAACAATGTGTTATTAAGCTGTGGACAGGTGGGGTTCAGTCCCAATGGGGACCTTCAGAGGAATGAGGTAGAATCCATCTCATAATTGTCTCTGGAGGAAAAAAAAAAAAAAAACTGGGGCATTTTTTCAATGCCACCTGTCATCTATTAGTTGAGAGTTGCCTCCAGATAATATTAACTATCTAAGATGTTCTAAATATGGATTGAACAAACTCTAACAGCTTTGACAAAGAAAAAGCAAAAAAAGGCCCAAAGAAAAAATTAGGAAGAAAGAGAGGAGCTTGAAGAGAGATACTGTCACTCATATAGTGATGCTGCCTAATCCCGCTGAAGCTGAAATCAGGGGGGGCAGAGGATTTGTGGCACAGAGTATTAAAAACCTCTGCTGCAACCTCCTCCTTGCACTGCTTGCCCCCTCTCAGGCCTTACATTAATTCTATCCTGTCTCTGCTTGTCAAGGTGACTATTAGTCACAATCCCTAAAGCAGCTTTATATGCTAGGGAAATAGATTCCTGCTGCAACAAATCCTGAATACTTACTGATATCCATCTTCTCCCTGCTTTAGAGCTCATTCTTGGTTTTAGTAATCCTCAGCTAGCAATTCAGCTGCTCCAGGTTGGTTACCTGATGAGGTGACTCAGGTCTTCATTCGTAAAGAGTATGAGCCCTTGGTTTATTGATATCACTAGGCTGCAGAGTTCTCTTAAAGCATCCAGGCACTGAGAGGTGCCCAGTGAGTTCCATGAGTATCACATATATCCCTGGATTTGTCCATGATATTCCAGCTGGGTATGATATTCTGGGTTAATTATTTCTGCATAATAACTTCTCCTTCCTTTGCTTACTGATTCACTTATATAAGGGTCCCAAACTGGCCAGAGGACAGTTGAAGATTGGTTCCAAGACCCATATATTCTAGTGTAGGAGATGAAGCATCATATAACAGCCGTTAGTTAAAAACATCTACAATGACCTGGAGGACAATGCCCCAATCCACAAGGTGTCGTCTCAATGCTGGCATTTCAGCTGAACTTTTAAGAACCCACTTTAACAAAAAGGCCAACTGTTTCCTATGATACAGCATTTGATAATTTTAGAGTATCCCGTGATCCTTTTGGCTTCTCCTTCTTTACAAATTGTAACCTTTGGTTTGAGGTACTGTTAGATTAGATTGCATATTGGTAATTATTATACTCTATAAGCCTATTGTGGATTGAATTGCATCCCCCAAAAATGGGTCTCAACTTGGCTAGGCCATGATTTCCAATACTGTGTGTTTGTCCACCATTTTGTCATCTGATCTAATTTCTCTATGTGTTATAAATTCTGCTTCTATGATATTAATGAGGCAGGATTAGAGGCAATTATGCTCATGAGGCAGGACTCAATCTACAAGATTAGGTTGAATCTTGAGTAAATCTCTTTAGAGATGTAAAAGAGAGAAGCAAGCAAAGAGACAGGGGGGCTTCTTACCAACAAGAAAGCAGCACCAGGAGCAAAACACATCCTTTGGACCTGAAGTCACTGTGCAGAGAAGTTCCTAGACTAGGGGAAGATTGATGACAAGGACTTTCCCCCAGAGCCGACAGGGACAGAAATCTTTCCCCTTGAGGTGGTGCTCTGAATTTGGATTTCTTGCCTCCTAAGCTGTGAGAGAATAAATTTCTCTTTGTTAAAGCCCTCCACTTGTGATGTTTCTGTTATAGCAGCACTGGATGACTAAGCCAAAGCCCTTAGATAGTGTGTTCGCAAAGAAACTCCAAGGAAGAAAGGCAAACCCACCTATGTTGAAGGTGTCACTTCCAGTTAAAACGAATAAGACAGAAAATATGTGAATAATCTGACCACCACCAAGTGACTTGCTGATCACAGTGGTAAATGCTGCTATTTATCAGTGTAACACTCTGCTGCTGATACAGTGAACATTTAGTAGTGGCTTCCCACAGAAATAGTGCTTAAGAGACAGCAAACTGTTTTAGATCCTTGCCTAGCCTCCAGGTTGGCCACAATGACTATTCCATTCATGTGACCATTTCACAAGCTTTGGCGTGGTCTAGTCGGGCTGGGATCAGTAGGATAAGTCATTTTATCCATCTGGTTGATGAAAGTCTCCTCTGCAGGGAATATTCTCTAGTGGATATTGCTATAAGATACAAAGATCTGCACACTCTTTTCTGACACCCATAGGTCCAACAGTCTGCATCTTCCACAGACTCTAGGTCTCTGGTATGCTAAACTTACTCTTTCCAGTTATCTTCTCAACAAGCTAAGCCATTCACCACTGCTAGGATTTCTTACATCAGACCACACATTCCTCCAAACGATGTTGACCAAGAATGCTACTTAAATTTTTTCCAACTAGGAAGTTTTCTCTCCATCACTGTCCTTTAGGGCCACCTCTGAATGTCTTGGAGTACGATACTCTGAATTGTTTGCTCACACCAACATTGCTAGCCCACCCATCCTAGAACACACCTAAGTATTTCCTCATAAATCAACTGATTGCAGGAAATCTTGCATGAAGCCATAGGTATAAATTGAAGGAAAATTATCAGTGTAACAAGGATTGCTAATACAGAATTCTGGGCCATTTGTTAATGTAACATACTTTTGTTCTCAGAACTTCTTAGGCCCTGTCTCAAATAAAGCATTTCCATTTTAACATTCATTGTTGCTATACCAACCTATTCTACAATTTAGTGGAACTGACAGAATTCAGTTCATGATATGCAATTCAGTGGCAGTGGCAGTGGCAATACGTGGATAGGTATTCAGTCTACACTAGGTCCCGGTACTACTCCTGAACCTCCTTCTCAAATGGTAAGTAGTTCTCAATACCATTTTTAATGGACAAAAAATGCATAAGAGAATATTGGCTATTTTATTATATTGAACTTAAATTACATTAGGTGTTTACTCAATCTTAGCTTCAACAAGTATTGCTAGGAAATATTTCCATTATAATTGCTTTCAGAAATTTTTTACATTATGTGATTCTCTACCTCATTTGGTAACAACCAAAATATTCATCAAAAACCATTAACATAATCACTATTCATTCTCAATACCTCCACTGAACACTATTTTTAAGGGGATTTTTCTCTTTAGTTGTTGAGGGTGTAAATGAATAAGGCCAATCAAAAAATTCAGTGTATAAATTCTAGTATGTACTCCAACGTATCTCTAGTGCTCTGAATTCATTGAATAGTTCTGTATAATCTTCTACAATGCTATCAATGTATTTTCGAGGAAAAATAATGAAAATTATATTCTAAAAATGGTTTCTTGGACTAAGTAAATGCTGATACATTTGAAAGTATTCAAAATTAACCTAAAATCTCAGAATTTTATACTATTTTGTTGATATTTTTGAAGACCTATTTAAGAATTGCATCGAGAGGCGGGGCCAAGATGGCGGACTAGGTGGACTCTACCGCGGATCCCTCTTGCAACAAAGACTTGGAAAAACAAGTGAATCGATCACATACATAACAATCTACGAACTGTGAAACAAACACAGACTTAGAGACGGATAACGAACAAATACTGGCAGACAGCGATCGTTTTCAGAACCAGAAGCAAGTGTACCAGGCAGGTGACCTTCGGAGCCCAATCTGGGGCAGAGCCCAGGGGGGCAGACGGCACAGACAAGGGGCCCAGCCCTACCCCTTGAACTCATCCCGGGAGGGAGCCTGGCTGGTTGGCGCAGGCGGCATAGCGACGCAGCCGGTGGGAGAACCACCTGAGAGGCAGTGACTGATCTTGGAGCGGGGAGAGCAGCGTCCCAGCCGGGGAGACGTCCCGCCGGGAGCTTGGCAGGAAGCGGGCGTGGCGCAAGCGTGGGGATCAGCTATATATCCCTAAAGCGACCCTGGGGGGAGGCCCAGATGTTCATGCGGGTGAAGCCCACCCAGTTTATGCGAGCAGTGCGGCACACCGGAGAGAGAAGTCCCCGGGAGGAAGTGACTGGTCTCGGAGCGGGGAGAGCAGCGTCCCAAACAGGGAGCCATCCCGCTGGGATTTTGGCGGGCATGGGCGGGGCGGGAGCACAGGGACCAGTTATATTTCCCTGAATTGACCCCGGGGGCGGGCCCAGCCCTTCGTGGGCGTGACGCCCACCCAGTTCTCGCAAGCGGAGCTGAGGGCCGGAGGGAGAAGTCCCCGAGAGGAAGTGACTGGTCTTGGAGCGGGGAGAGCAGCGTCCCAGCCGGGGAGCCATCCCGCCGGGATTTTGGCAGGCGCGGGCGGAGTGTGAATGCGGGGATCAGCTCTATATTCTGAGGTGCTACACTCCCAGCTCTCTGACCCCTCCCCTACCCTCCCCAGGCGGCTCCATTAACATCTGAATACCCTGAGCCAGAGGGAGAATTCAGATAAGGATCTGACTGCATTTTTTTTTAGCTGATTACCTGGAAAAACTAGTTTCCCAGTGATGGCTCGGAGACAGCAGTCCATATCAAACCACATAAAGAAACAGACCATGACAACCTCTCCAACCCCCCAAACAAAAGAATCAAAATCTTTCCCAAATGAAGATACAATCCTGGAATTATCAGATACAGAATATAAAGAACTAATTTACAGAATGCTTAAACACATCACAAATGAAATTAGGCTAACTGCAGAAAAAGCCAAGGAGCACACTGATAAAACTGTTGAAGAACTCAAAAAGATTATTCAAGAACATAGTGGAAAAATTAATAAGTTGCAAGAATCCATAGAGAGACAGCATGTAGAAATCCAAAAGATTAACAATAAAATTACAGAATTAGACAACGCAATAGGAAGTCAGAGGAGCAGACTCGAGCAATTAGAATGCACACTGGAACTTCTGGAGGACCAGGGAATCAACACCAACATAGCTGAAAAAAAATCAGATAAAAGAATTAAAAAAATGAAGAAACCCTAAGAATCATGTGGGACTCTATCAAGAAGGATAACCTGCGAGTGATTGGAGTCCCAGAACAGGGAGAGGGGTCAGAAAACACAGAGAAAATACTTGAAGAACTCCTGACACAAAACTTCCCTGACATCATGAAAGACGAAAGGATATCTATCCAAGATGCTCATCGAACCCCATTTAAGATTGATCCAAAAAGAAAAACACCAAGACATATTATCATCAAACTTGCCAAAACCAAAGACAAACAAAAAATTTTAAAAGTAGCCAGGGAGAAAAGAAAGGTTTCCTTCAAGGGAGAATCAATATGTTCAGACTACTCAGCAGAAAGCACGCAGGCAAGAAGGGAATGGGACGACGTATACAGAGCACTGAAGGAGAAAAACTGGCAACCAAGGATCATATATCCAGCAAAACTCTCTCTGAAATATGAAGGAGAAATTAAGATATTTACAGATAAACACAAGTTTAGAGAATTTGCAAAAACTAAACCAAGACTGCAAGAAATGCTAAAGGAGATTGTTTGATCTGATGACCAATAATATCAGGTACCAGCACAATACAAGGTCACAAAACAGAACGTCCTGATATCAACACAACTCAAATAGAGAAAGCACAAAAACAAACAAATTAAGATTAATTCTAAAAAATAAATAAATAAACAAAATAATACACATAACAGGGAATCATGGAAATCAATAGATAAATGATCACAATAATCAAAAAGAGGGACTAAATATAGGAGGCATTGAACTGCCAGATGGAGAGTGATACAAGGCTATATAGAACGATACAAGTTAGGTTTTTACTTAGAAAAATAGGGGTAAATAATAAGGTAACCACAAAAAGGAATATCAATTCCATAACTCAAGAAAAAAAGCCAAGAAAAATGTAACGACTCAACAAACATAAAGTTAAACATTATGAAAGTGAGGATTTCACAATCTACTAAGAAAAACGTCTCAGCACAAAAAAGTATCTGGAAAAATGAAATGGCCAACAACTCACAAGAAAAGGCATCAAAATGACAGCACTAAAAACTTATTTAGCTATAATTACGCTGAATGTAAATGGACTAAATGCACCAATAAAGAGACAGAGAGTCACGGACTGGATAAAGAAACACAATCCATCTATATGCTGCCTACAAGAGGCACACCATAGACTTAGAGACACAAACAAACTAAAACTCAAAGGATGGAAAAAAAATATATCAAGCAAATAGTAAGCAAAACAGAAGAGGAGTAGCAATATTAATTTCTGACAAAATAGACTTTAGACTTAAAGCTGCCGCAAAGGATAAAGAAGGACACTGTATAATGATAAAAGGGACAATTGATCAGGAAGACATAACCATATTAAATATTTATGCACCCAATGACAG
Organism: Loxodonta africana; assembly: GCF_030014295.1. Lineage (NCBI taxonomy): Eukaryota > Metazoa > Chordata > Mammalia > Proboscidea > Elephantidae > Loxodonta > Loxodonta africana. Next base: position 46,834,497 of record NC_087361.1, read on the forward strand.
GGCTGCAAGATACATAAATCAAATTTTAACAGAATTGAAAAGTTAGATAGACACCTCCACATTTATAGTAGGAGACTTCAACACACCACTTTCGGAGAAGGACAGGACATCCAGTAAGAAGCTCAATAGAGACATGGAAGACCTACTTATGACAATCAACCAACTTGACCTCATTGACTTATACAGAACTCTCCACCCAACTGCTACAAAATATACTTTTTTTTTCTAGTGCACATGGAACATTCTCTAGAATAGACCGCATATTAGGTCATAAAACAAACCTTTGCAGAATCCAAAACATCGAAATATTACAAAGCATCTTCTCAGACCACAAGGCAATGAAGCTAGAAATCAATAACAGAAAAACTAGGGAAAAGAAATCAAATACTTGGAAAATGAACAATACCCTCCTGAAAAAAGACTGGGTTATAGAAGACATCAAGGAGGGAATAAGGAAATTCTTAGAAAGCAACGAGAATGAAAATACTTCCTATCAAAACCTCTGGGACACAGCAAAAGCAGTGCTCAGAGGCCAATTTATATCAATAAATGCACACATACAAAAAGAAGAAAGAGCCAAAAGCAGAGAATTGTCCCTACAACTTGAACAAATAGAAAGTGAGCAACAAAAGAACCCATCAGGCACCAGAAGAAAACAAATAATAAAAATTAGAGCTGAACTAAATGAATTAGAGAACAGAAAAACAATTGAAAGAATTAACAAAACCAAAAGCTGGTTCTTTGAAAAAATTAACAAAATTGATAAACCATTGGCTAGACTGACTAAAGAAATACGGGAAAGGAAACAAATAACCCGAATAAGAAACGAGAAGGACCACATCACAACAGAGCCAGATGAAATTAAAAGAATCATTTCAGATTACTATGAAAAATTGTACTCTAACGAATTTGAAAACCTAGAAGAAATGGATGAATTCTTGGAAAAATACTACCTACATGAACTAACACATTCAGAAGTAGAACAACTAAATAGAACTATAACAAAAAAAGGGATTGAAACGGTAATCAAAAAACTTCCAACAAAAAAAAGTCCTGGCCCAGACGGCTTCACTGCAGGGTTCTACCAAATTTTCAGAGAAGACTTAACACCACTACTACTGAAGGTATTTCAAAGCATAGAAAATGACGGACTACTACCCAACTCATTCTATGAAGCTACCATCTCCCTGATACCAGAACCAGGTAAAGACATTACAAAAAAAGAAAATTATAGACCTATATCCCTCATGAACATAGATGCAAAAATCCTCAGCAAAATTCTAACCAATAGAATCCAACAATACATCAAAAAAATAATTCACCCTGATCAAGTGGGATTTATACCAGGTATGCAAGGCTGGTTTAATATCAGAAAAACCATTAATGTAATCCATCACATAAATAAAACAGAAGATAAAAAACACATGATCTTATCAATTGATGCAGAAAAGGCATTTGACAAAGTTCAACACCCATTTTTGATAAAAACTCTTACCAAAATAGGATTTGAAGGAAAATTCCTCAACATAATAAAGGGCATCTATGCAAAGTCAACAGCCAATATCACTCTAAATGGAGAGAACCTAAAAGCATTTCCCTTGAGAACGGGAACCAGACAAGGATGCCCTTTATCACCGCTCTTATTCAACATCGTACTTGAAGTCCTAGCCAGGGCAATTAGGCTAGACAAAGAAATAAAGGGTATCCAGATTGGCAAGGAGGAAGTAAAGCTATCACTATTTGCAGATGACATGATCGTATACATGGAAAACCCTAAGGAATCCTCCAGAAAACTACTGAAACTAATAGAAGAGTTTGGCAGAGTCTCAGGTTATAAAATAAACATACAAAAATCACTTGGATTCCTCTACATCAACAAAAAGAACACCGAAGAGGAAATAACCAAATCAATACCATTCACAGTAGCCCCCAAGAAGATAAAATACTTAGGAATAAATCTTACCAAGGATGTAAAAGACCTATACAAAGAAAACTATAAAACTCTGCTACAAGAAATTCAAAAGGACATACATAAGTGGAAAAACATACCCTGCTCATGGATAGGAAGACTTAACATAGTAAAAATGTCTATTCTACCAAAAGCCATCTATACATATAACGCACTTCCAATCCAAATACCAATGTCATATTTTAAGGTGATAGAGAAACAAATCACTAATTTCATATGGAAGGGAAAGAACCCCCGGATAAGCTAAGCATTACTGAAAAAGAAGAAGAAAGTGGGGGGGCTCACTCTACCTGATTTCAGAACCTATTATACAGCTACAGTAGTCAAAACAGCCTGGTACTGGTACAACAACAGGCACATAGGCCAATGGAACAGAATTGAGAACCCAGATATAAATCCATCCATGTATGAGCAGCTGATATTTGGCAAAGGACCAGTGTCAGTCAATTGGGGAAAAGATAGCCTTTTTAACAAATGGTGCTGGCATAACTGGATATCCATTTGCAAAAGAATGAAACAGGACCCATACCTCACACCATGCACAAAAACTAACTCCAAGTGGATCAAAGACCTAAACATAAAGACTAAAACGATAAAGATCATGGAAGAAAAAATAGGGACAACCCTAGGAGCCCAAATACAGGGCATAAACAGAATACAAAACATTACCAAAAATGATGAAGAGAAACCCGATAACTGGGAGCTCCTAAAAATCAAACACCTATGCTTATCTAAACACTTCACCAAAAGATTAAAAAGACCACCTACAGACTGGGAAAGAATATTCAGCTATGACATCTCCGACCAGCACCTGATCTCTAAAATCTACATGATTCTGTCAAAACTCAACCACAAAAAGACAAACAACCCAATCAAGAAGTGGGCAAAGGATATGAACACACATTTCACTAAAGAAGACATTCAGGCAGCCAACAGATACATGAGAAAATGCTCCCGATCATTAGCCATTAGAGAAATGCAAATTAAAACTACGATGAGATTCCATCTCACACCAACAAGGCTGGCATTAATCCAAAAAACACAAAATAATAAATGTTGTAGAGGCTGCGGAGAGATTGGAACTCTCATACACTGCTGGTGGGATTGTAAAATGGTACAAACACTTTGGAAATCCATGTGGCATTATCTCAAACAGTTAGAAATAGAACTACCATACAACCCAGAAATCCCACTCCTCGGAATATACCCTAGAGATACAAGAGCCTTCATACAAACAGATATATGCACACCCATGTTTATTGCAGCTCTGTTTACAATAGCAAAAAGTTGGAAGCAACCAAGGTGTCCATCAACGGATGAATGGGTAAATAAATTGTGGTATATTCACACAATGGAATACTACGCATCGATAAAGAACAGTGACGAATCTGTGAAACATTTCTTAACATGGAGGAATCTGGAAGGCATTATGCTGAGCGAAATGAGTCAGAGGCAAAAGGACAAATATTGTATAAGACCACTATTATAAGATCTTGAGAAATAGAGAAAACGGAGAAGAACACATACTTTTGTGGTTACAAAGGGGCGGGGGGAGAGTTTTTTATTGAGCAATCAGTAGATAAGAACTGCTTTGGGTGAAGGGAAAGACAACACTCAACACAAGGAAGGTCAGCCTAATTGGACTGGACTAAAAGCAAAGAGGTTTCCGGGATAAAATGAAAGCTTCAAAGGTCAGCGGAGCAGGGGCTGGGGTCTGGGGAACATGGTTCGAGGGGACTTCTAAGTCAATGGGCAAAATAATTCTATTATGAAAACATTCTGCATCCCACTTTGAAATGTGGTGTCTGGGGTCCTAAATGCCAACAAGCGGCCATCTAAGATACATCAGTTGGTCTCAACCCACCTGGAGCAAAGGCAAAGGAAGAACACCAAGGTCACACGACAACTAAGAACCCAAGAGACAGAAAGGGCCACATGAACCAGAGACCTACATTATCCTGAAACCAGAAGAACTAGTTGGTGCCCAGCCACAATCGATGTCTGCCCTGTCAGGGAGCACAACAGACAACTCCTGAGGGAGCAGGAGACCAATGGGATAAAAAAATGGGATACAGACCCCAAATTCTCATAAAAAGACCATACTTAACGGTATGACTGCGACCAGAGGAATCCCGGAGGCAATGCTCCCCAGACCCTCTGATGGCACAGGACAGGAACCATCCCCGAAGACAACTCATCAGGCATGAAAAGGACTGGTCAGCGGGGGGGAGAGAGAGGCTGATGAAGAGTGAGCTAATTAAATCAGGTGGACACTGGAGAGTGTGTTGGAAACTCTTGACTGGAGGGTGGATGGGAAGATAGAGAGAGAGGGAAGACGGCAAAATTGGCACGAAACGAGAGACTGAAAGGGCTGACTCAATAGGGGGAGAGCAAGTGGGAGAAGGGAGTAAGATCTGTGTAAACTTACATGTGACAGACTGAGTGGAATGGCAAATGTTCACTTGAAGCTTAATAAAAATTAATTAAAAAAAAAAGAATTGCATCAACTTATTTAAAATAAAATATATTTCCAGTAAAATAACCTTTTCTATGACTGCTGGGCAGGTTTCTCTTATTTTTTGTTATTAGTATTGTTATATATATAGACACATTATATACGTATGTAAGCCAAGTATATCGAAAGGTCATAAGGTAAAATGCATTTCAGTATTGAGCTAGAAAACTTCCTAATCTAACATTTTACTTTCCTTTTATATCATACACATTAATGATATATTATGTATGAAAATGTTCATAGACTCTTTTTTTTCTTAAACCCTGGAACACTTTAGCACTGTGTAATAAGATACTGTGAGTTGATTGACAAAATTTTATGTTAAAGAGCTAAAACCGTTGGGTGCTGTTTTATGTCATTAATTATAAACTTCGATAAACCACATTTTAATATTTATGGGTATTGGCTATAGTATAATTAAAATTTATAGGTATTCTAAACAATTCAGGGAAAACTATCCCTTGACGTAATAACAGTTATTAAATATTTACTGTGTGTCTAACACTATTTATTCTAAGCATTTTACATGAATCCTCTCACAAAATGATCACCATCGGCAAGTGCTGCTACTACTCCCATTTTACAGAGTCATACCGTGAGTGCTGGAGCTGGATCCCTTATCCAATCAAGTGTGACTTCAGATCCAGCGACCTTCACCACTGTGCCCACTCAAAGCTGCTAAACATTGATGTGTCCCGGGTCCTTTTCATTAAATAAATCCTGATACCCTTTAACCAGTAAGGCTAAGCATATAGTCTTGGCTAGGCCTTGTTGTAGTGCAAAGCAGCTTGCTCTGAATGGTCACAGACTGTACTCAGTCTTTGTTCACTAACCATAAGAAAGACTGTTACATGCAAGAAGGCTCTGTTTATGGCTTTACTCCATGAGATGTGGTGATGCTAAAACCAAAACCAAACATGTTGAGTGAGTTCCAACTCATAGTGACCCTATAAAACTAAGTAGAACTGCCCCACGGAGTTTCCAAGGAGCAGCTGGTGTACTCAAACTGCCAACCTTTTGGTTAGCAGCCAATCTCTTATCCACTGTGCCACCAAGGCTCCAGGGTGATGGTAAGGAGATTCTAAATTATTTGCAAGACAGAGTAACCCCTTCACTGGAGACAGATCTGGAATTGATCCCCCTTTGTGCAGTAACATGACAATACCTGTTAAACTTTTAAAGGTTCTCCCTGAAGCACTAGTTGCGGTCATTATCACTCATTAAATTCTAGTGAATGTCATGTGGGCCATGGAAGCTTTGCCTACAATGCAAATGTTACAAGTCAGTCAAATTCAAATCTACTGTTTATGATTTGCAAATGCTGCTTGGTTCTTGTAAAATAGAGCAATAAACATAGTTTGCAACCAAAAGACCTGTAGGTGAAAGACATCAGCCTTTAGGATCTATATTAGTCAGTATTTCCTACCTATTTGCACATGAACTGAAGTATATACACACACACGCAGACCGAGTTTTCCAGTGTGCAGAATAATGTTTTGTGGAGCCCCATCTGCAGAAATAACATAAGATTGTTTGTGATGGAGCTAGTTTATTTGTTTGTTTGTCTGTCTGTCTGTCCTTCTATCTATTTTCTTTTATAAATTAGCTAAAAATGGAGACGAACGTTTTCAGCCCAAGTTCTACAGAATTAGAGAGGTACATAAATGGCTGCCTTCAGGTCTACTTCAACTTTGGTGACTTTGCCTGCAACAGAACAAAACATTGCCCAGTCCTGCCTTAGCTTCACAATTGCCAGCCTGTTCCAGTGTACCTTTGTGACAATTGCGTCACTCCATCTCACCGAAGGTCTCCCTTGCTCTCCCTGGCCCCCTACTTTACACAACATGATGTCCTCCTTCTCCAGTGATAGATACTTTCTGATCACGTGTCCAAAGTGAGCAAATTGGACAAAGTTCTGTTGTGATCCATAGGATTTTTATTGGCTTGCTTTCAGCAGTAGATTGTCACACCTTTCTTCCTAATTTGTCTTAGTCTGGAAGCTCCAGTGAAACCCATCCACCATGGGTGAACCTGCTGGTATTTTAAATACCAGAGCCATAGTTTTACCATCATACCACCACTTAAGGTGCCACAGCGTGACAAACTGAACAGATGGGTGGTGGTCTATAGAATTAGCTTCCTGATATTCCAAATGAAAAGTTGCTTCAAAATTATTCAAAGAGATTGGATAGTTATTGATTCACAGAAAAAATTAGACATGATTGCTATGTAATGATACAAGTTCCATATGTTTCATACACACATACAGGTGTTACTGAGCACAGAGGAGTTGGAAATGGGAAAACCAATTTTTTTTGTAATATTTAAATTATGCATTTTATTCATAAAAGTAAAGAAATTTTCCTCCTTTTATCCTTTTTGTTTTGTTATTTTTTAGATCATTTTTCAAAATAACCGTGAGCATCGTGTGGCTAGTTGGAATAAAATGCCTATAACGTCTAAAACAAATTCCATTTTAAAAACAAAAATACATATGAAAGAAATTGGCTGAGTTTATCTGCGAACAAGGTCACTAAAGCACTAAATAAATGAACTCTCACCACAAAAGTATTAATGCAAGGGGAAGGAAGGAGGGGAGAGAAAATGTGTCCACGAAAAATTTTGTAGAATTTCCTTTCTAATTAAAAAAAAAAAAATGAACACGACACCTTTGAGATTATTAATAATTAGCTTTATGTCCAAAGGATTTAACAGAAGATTTCCAATAGTGGCAGGAGAAAAACAGAAATGGTGAGTACCAATCATAGTTCACTCATGGCGTTCCATAAAATATAGAGATATATAACCTGAAGATAAAAAGCATAAATATAACCACATTCATCTTTGCAAGTTTGCTCAAGAACATAAAAGCATATGTTTATATGACTCACTATTTCAATATTTACATAACTTCTAATACCACAGAATTGTGCATTTTGACAAGGACAGTATTTTCTGTGTGCAAACAAATGCTAGTATTTTAAATTAGCCGTCCTATTAAAAATTAATGTAAACAGAAGCAATATTTTCCACTTTCTGAAAAAGATATGGTATCCACATTATATTTGTTCAGGATAGCAAAAATAACATTTCATGAATGTTGTACATCTTACATTTCTTTCTTCTTTCCCCTTGCGCTTGAAAAAAACAAGCTTTGGAATAATAGTGTCCCTGAGACAGACATTTGAATTACTAAACAAATGCGTATTCAGTAAAACTTGTCTATATACACATTTTATTGCTATAAATTGGGATTTGGAATAGGACTTTTCTGGTTTTTGTTGTTGTTTTCCATACAAGAATTTTGGGTAAAGTCTTAAAGCGGAGAGGGGAAAAAAGAAAAAAAAACACGTAAGTCCTATAGTAAAAAGTCTTATTGTTCTTATTAAGAAGTAGGAATATTTGAAGAATTCTCTCACTTCCTGATTCCCAGACCCATTTTGAAGATATTTGTATAAACATGGGAAGAACACTTATCTCTCTCTACCTGGAAACTGCTGAGTTAAACATACTGTTGTCGTCTATACTGTTATAAGAACTTAGGCCCTTCGCAGAACCCTGAAGGACCCTAGAAACCCCTCACAAGTTCTAAGGAATTTTGGGAAGATAGAGACTTATGCCTGTTTTTCACCATCTTCTGCAAAGAATTAAAAAAAAAAGGGGGGGGGAGCCAGGTTTTGACTGTGTTCCCTCATAAAATTCAGAGAGACCATGGCCAACTAAGTGAACAAGGACTTTTTCCTCCCCTCTTCTGTTCCTCTCCCTTCTTTGAAGTCTGGAGTATCCAGGTGAGGAGGTAGAGCAAGGTGAACGGTGACCACATCTTCTTTTGTTTCAGAAGTAGATCACCAGGCTTTTCTTCCTACTCTGTCTTATTCTGGAAGCTCCCCGGAAACCTGTTCAGCATCAAAACAGCACAGAAGTTTCTACGAGCAGAAGAGTGGTGGCTGCACGTGAGGTGCATTGGCCCAGAATTGAACCCAGGTCCCCTGCATGGAATGTGAGAATTCTACCAATGAACCACCACTATAGACAAGGGGTTGTTGTTGTTGTTGTTGTTGCTAGTTGCCATTGAGTTGGCTTAGACTCAAGGTGAATTACGTATAACAGAACAAAATGTTGCCCAGTCCTGCACCATCTTCATGAACTTTGGCATGTTTGAGTCCATTGACTCATCCGGACAACACTGTCTCCTGTTATACCTAATGTCGCCATGAGTCAGAGCCAAAGTGATGGCAACTAACAACAACAACCGAGGAATAGTAATATTAGAACCTATAGGCGTGGCTGATTTAAAAAAAAAAAAAGTCTTCTTCCTGCCGATAAATAGATGGTGCATTGGCTGAGACCGTGGGGAGCATTTTAAAACAGTAAGAAAAAGGAATAAGGGCAATGGTTCAGAAATTGCCAATAGTATTTATCTGTGACAAAGACCTGAAAGTCATGCTCATTCTAACAATTCCCTCCCTTAGAACAGGTGGTCAGTCCTAAATAATGTTTAGGATGATATATGTGCACAGGTAATTAAGAGATGGTTATTTCTCCATGTTGGATATAGGCAGATAAAACACGCATGCCTATTTTAAGTAATAATTAGCCTAACAACTTAGCTGAAACACCTTGGTAAATATAATTCTGTTCTTTTTTGTAATTAAATATGCAAAATTTGTCTCCTTTGTACACTATTTTTTTTTTTCTATTTGTCATTGTGTGACATTTTCAAAATAGTTTACCCAATAGAGAAAACCTGGCTCTGCCCTTTATCAGGGAGTCCCTGGCTGGTGCAATTGGTTAAGCCCTAGACAAATAACTGAAAGGTTGGTGGTTCCAAGCCACCTAGAGGCGCCACACCACCCGCAAGCATCTTGGAAGAAAGGCGTGGTGACCTGCCTACTGAAGGTCACAGCCTTGAAAACCTGTGAAGTACAGTTCTACTCTAAAACACATGGGGATGCCATGAATCAGAGAATTGACTCAAAGGTAACTGGCTTGTTTTTTTTTTTTTGGGCGTGAGCCTTGTCTCAGTTATCTAGTGTTGCTATAACAGAAATACCACAAGTGGATAGTTTTAACAAACAGAAATTATTGTTTCACAAGTCTAGGAGGTTAGGAGTCCAAAATCAGGGCAACAGCCAGGGGAATGTTTTCTCTCTCTGTGAGCTCTAGGGGAAGGTCGTTGTCATCAATCTTTCCCCCGTCTGAAAGCTTCTCTGTGCAAGGACCTCGGGTTCAAAGGATGCGCTCCACTCTCAGCGCTTCTTTCTTGGTGGCGCATAAGGCCCCTCTCCTCTTTGCTTGAATCTCTCTTTTATATCTCAAAAGAGATTGACTCAAGATATGCCCTAATCCTATAGATTGAGTCCTGCCTCATTAGCCTAACTGACTCTAATCCTGACTCATTACATCATAGGTTAGGATTTACAACACATAGGAAAATAGCTTTAGATCACAAAATGGTGGACAGCCACACAATACTGGGAATCATGGCCTAGCCAAATTGACACACATTTTGGGGGAACACAATTCAATTCATAATAGGACCCTTATTAAATAATAGCAAAAAGAAATATTTTTAAGGCTCAACAAATCACTTGAACTTAATGCAATTTGTTCTAAAAAAAAGTCAATATATCACAAGTTGCAGAAGGTTAATCTAACTGATTTCTGGGGGTTTATTGTTACAGAGACAGCTAAAACTCCCCCTTTCCTCCCCACATTATAATATCACTTAGGATACATGATCACCTTCAAATCTACATTTCTTATGTGATCTGAGCTTTCCCTAGTACTGATTCAAGCTGCTCTCTTTGTTGCACAGTGTTGGAATTTATGACGGTCATCTTCGGTGTACCCAATGTTAACATATATTTCCTCCGATTGTTTGAGAGACCTTCTCTACTAACCAACACATGAGTGTTCATGAGGTTCATAGTCATTCATGAGCAGCATTTGGACTTACAGTAACCACCGAGTTTATGTTGATCTAAGTTTGCCTTTACACAACATAGATTTAGTGTTAAATATATCCTCTGACAGCAAACTATAACTAATTGTTACATTAGAATTACATATAACCATATATTCAAATATAGATTTAAACATAATTACATTCAATGCAATACGTTTAAAATTTTGGTACATGGCTGGAGGCTAGAAAATAGTATAAAATGTAAGTTATTATTTTTGTTAAAGCTTCACATTTTAGAAAGCAATAAAGTGTTTGATCTTAATACCACTTACTGCAATATTCCATTTAATCTTCCCTGTGGAATTGTGCAATTCAAACCATAATTTACTGATTTACTTCATGAGACTAGTGTAACAATAAGCTGTAACCAAAAATAGAAGAAAATATTATAGAAAATATTAAATTCTTGACTATATATATACATATTTTTTTTTCACACTCCAAAAGTTGAAAATGCAGACCCATTTGGAGACAAACAGCTGATGATAGGATTCAAAAAATCTAGAGATTTTTATAATGAACTTTTATTCCAATGTGTAAATAACTGTCTCTTCTGAATAGTAACAATAACATAAAATTGCAGTATGATGTTATCTTATAAATCCCCCAGGTAACAAGCTAATTTGTTGTGTCCTCCAAGCTAAGTGTATATTTTTAAAGCTCTATTCCATATTGGGAGCCCTGGCGGTGCAGTGTTTAAGAGCTCAGCTGCTAACCAAAAGGTCTGCAGTTCAAATTCACCAGTCGCTGTTTGGAAACTCTATAGGGCAGCACTACTCTGTCCTAAAGGGTCATGATGAATCAGAATCAGCTTGATGCACAAGGGTTTTTGTTTGTTTGTTTGTTTGCTTTTGGTGTACCATATCGTGATATACTTTGCTTTACGTATAAGTTCTTTCTAAACATGAGTCACGCCAACAGAAAGAATGAGCTTGGAAACCAATTTTTTCCTGGAGGCTCCAGACAAGAACCCACCCAGACAGACATCATGACTTTAGCTTGGTGATACTTTAACCACTGAAGCCAGTAATGGCATTCTAGGGCTGCTTGCCTTCAGAACTCTATCTTAGTGAATAGTGTTGTTTTAAGCTGCCAAAAGTGTGGTAATTTATACACAGCAACAGAAAATTAACATGAGGAGCTTACCCTTTCTTTCAATGGACTAATAGAGTAGAACCAAATTATTTAATTCCCATTAGACATTGAGCAGAATGGTAGCTAGTTTGCAGTTTTGTCAATTATTCCCAGCAGACAGTTCTCCAAGTATTCCAAACAAGAGTTTTGGGTGTTTGCCGTGACATTTCCCCCTTGCAGTTCCTAAATTTCTAATCCTATCTTCTCAGTAGCATACCCTTTGTCAACCAGTTCATTCCTACTCATAAGAACCCTATAGGACAGAGTAGAACTTCCCCCATAATGTTTCTGAAGCTGTAAATCTTTAAGGAAGCAGATTGTCACATCTTTCTCCCATGGAGCAGCTGGTGGGTTCCAACTGTTGACCTTTTGGTTAGCAGTCTAGCGCTTAAGTACTGTACAAAGAGGACTCCTTCCTCAGTAACAAAGAATTCCCCAGAATTCCACACAGCTTGGCTTGTTAGTCTCCTGCCCTGGGCAGACTCAAAATTCATCAAACGTCTTGAGGAGAACTGACAGAGACTTGGTTTCAGTTCCTTACTATTCCCTTTACTTTTTCAGTTACTTCCCTGGGTTCCAGACTTAGCCAATACCTTAAAGAAAAAGTAGGTGAATATCAGCTTACCTCTTCCATGTGTTCCACCTGTCATGTGAATTTGTTCCCTCAAGTCTTGGATGCCTCAGCAATTCTCCATTGCCTTGACATTGAAAGATTTTTTTAATCTTTTTTTATACTTGTTTTCAACAGATACGTTTATTGTACTATCACAAACTACATCATAACTTAATATATAATATTTTATGTAAAATATATTCATTTAATAAGAAATATCACAGCATCACTTCATAAGATAATGGAGATATTACATACTGGTAAGTAAGTATGCATATTTTGAAAGCCACGGATTATTTATGAAAGGGGAAATATAGCTAATGTTTAATTCTTAAAAATTTTATGCTTCTAAATAAGGGGTGTTATTAAACATTTTGAAATTTAGAGGGTATTGGTTTACATTTAAACTCAGACTATTCAGGCTAGTTTCATAGACTTACAAAACACTAGTGCTCGGCAGGACCTGTCAAGATCTCACATCCAATTTTTGATCACATGGCCACAGATCTTTGAAAAGCTTCTTTGAAAAGCTGCCCCACTAAAAATTGCCCTTAGAGCTCTTTCTTTCATCTTCTCTTTCTTTCTCTCTCTCTTTCTGTTCTTTCCTTCTTTTTTGCTTTTTAACACGACATTCTCCTTTTTAAGAACATCCTCATGTATCTAATGATATTCAAAATCCATTGTGATTAAAAATTCATGGACAAATATGTGGATGTCATCTCTGACTGAAGAAAGAAACAACAACAGCAGCTGCCATTATTAATCTTGCTTTGCCATTTCGGTGCGAGCAACCTCACTGCTTCTGTAAAGCCACTGGTACACTGCCTTTAAATTGGTTCATTGCTCTTTTCCTGTTTTGGACATGCATTAAATATCTGTCTCATCTTGTAGAGCACCCAAACGTTCTATTGCCATGTTATGATCTAACTGCTAAATAAAAGCTGCACAATATTCCAGGAAACTATTGGAACATTTAATTCAAAACGAGTCACAAATGGCATTTTCGACTTGTCTGTGTGCAGGGAAGTGGCACACTGGAACTAGAAAATGTCAGTGCATGTATGTTTTGAGGTCAGCCTATGTATGCTTTCAGTTTTTTTTTTTTAGCCTGTTAGGGCCAAGACCTTAGACAGTTGCCACATTGAAAGAGAGGAAGAAATAGAGGGGACCAGGGATAGTGGGGTTAAGTAAGCTTCTGGAAAGAAAGAGAAGAGATTTGCTTATAAATCTCACAGTTAACAACAACAAAATATCACCCAAAACAACTTACAATATGCTCTTGTGCCACTTATAAGGAACAATATGAACGTAGGAAGTTACTTGGCTATTTACTTAACTAACCTGTTGCCTTCAGATCGATTCGTACTTATAGTGACCCTACAGGACAGATTAGAACTGCCCCAGAGGATTTCCAAGGATTGCCTGGTGGATTCAAACTGCCAACTTTGGTTAGCAGCTATAGCTCTTAAGCATGATGCCACCAGGATTTCCATTTACTTAAAGGAGAGTTAAATGCTAATGTATTCATGACTGAGTAGTTTTATTTAAATTTTATTTCAATCTACGGAAGAAATATGGCAACAAGTGCATTAATAATAATGATAAAGTTATAAATGTTAGCTATATTTTCATTAATTATATGTCACTTTGCTTAGAATTTACTTGCTTCAACCCAGTAATCTCCCTATCATAACCAAGAGCTTAAATTCCATTTCATAAGTGATGTAACTGAATATTAAACAATTTAAGGAATTTGTCTAAGGTCATTCAGCTTGTATGTGGCATTAAGTTCTGTATAATTGTAACCCTAAAACATAACTGCTAGGATATACAAGATCTTTACCCCAATTACCAATATTGAAACATATAGTAAGGGAAGGAACCCTGGTGCCACAACAGTTAAGTGCTCAGCTGCTGACTGAAAGATTGGTGGTTCAAACCCACCCAGAGTCTCAGCGGGAGAAAGGCCTGGAGATCTGCTCCCAAAGGTCCCCATAGGGTCCTTGAATAGAAAGTTTACTTCAGGGTACCCCAAAACAATAAAACAATAGTAAGGATAAAGCCGACATTTGTCTTTTGAAATGTAAATACCCAAGGAGAGTCAACATTGAATTACATATGACTTTAGAACCTCATAAGAATTTTAGAGCCTTCTCGTATGGAAATTTGGCAGGTGGATATACCTTTTGACTCATCAATATTTACAGCAGGAATTAAGGAGAAATGCATGGTCTAGTTACCTTTGGACTACTTAATGATGCCAGTCAGATCCCTACATTGACATTGTTCAGGGTCCTTGTATATCAGACACCTGTTACCGTTGATTCCAATTCACAGTGAACCTACAAGACAAAATAGAACTACCCCACAGGACTTCCAAGGAGTGGATGGTGGATTTGAACTGCCGACCTTTCGGTTAGCAACCAAACTCTTAACCACTAGCAACCAAGGCCCTGGTGGTTCAAATCCACCAGCCACTCCTTGAAAACCAAGTCCTCAACTGGCTCATTGAAGAATGCATGGATTTGGTCACACATCTGAGAGTGACATATGGAACTGGGGAGGGAACAGGAAAAAAAAATCTAATGTGTCAGCTTTATTGTTATTGTTGTTGTTGTTAGTTACTATGGAGTCAACTCTGACTCATGGAGACTTACGCATAACAGAACAAAACATTGCCAGTCACATGTCATCTCCATGCTCTTTGATATGTTTGAGCCCATTATTCAGGATATTGAGTCAATTCATCTCATTGAGGGTTTCCTCTTTTTTCACTGACCCTCTGCTTTACCAAACATGATATTCTTTTCTAGTGATTGATCTTTCCTGATGACATTTTCAAAGTAAGCAAGACAAGTCTCACCATCCTCACTTCCAAGTAGCACTCTGGTTGTATTTTTACAACTGGTTGTATTATGTCAGCTTTTCAGATATTACGAGAAAATATTTGTTCTACTCTAATAGCCAGTTAATAGATTTTCTAATCTTCGTATTCAATCATTGTTTCATGGTAGAAAATTCTCTTGGAAAATATCTTTTAACCGAAACACTGGTTTATATCTCAGATTTAGCAAGACACCAACCTATCAGAAGATAAGAGGGGTATCTAGGAAAAGATGGAGCTAGTCTAAAAATGTCAGGCCCGTTTGTTAACTTATTTGCTCCTAAACTCCTTCTCTTCACTTTAGAATTTAAGAATCTAAATAAAAATACATTGTTTAATACTGAATCTCTTTTCAGAAACATTGTTAAATTTCCAATGGCAAGTATTAAATCCCTAGAACTCTATTATTATTATTATTTAGAAAACAGAAGTGAAATTTTATAAATCATATCACTAATAATAAACTGTATTATTAGTGTGTATTGTAATATTTTTAATTTTTTCATTTTTCTTTAAAAAAATAGACCTGATCTTTGACCTTGGGTAAGATGATTTTTCTCCTAGTTCTTCTCTTATAGCCCATGTCATATTTGCTACACAAGGAAATTCTTGAAATGGCAGGTGTCTTTCTAGTCAGGATGCTTATACACGTACAATTGCCTATTAATTCTTTCCACAAGTGCATTTGATGTAAAACGAATAAGCTACCAACTTTCCCAGGCCCTCTCACTGCTCTCATGGGTTAAGTGACATTGTGTTAACTGCGTAAGTTGGGTGGGGGGGGGTGGTTAATAGTAAATTAAAGATACTAAAGGTAGTAGCTGAGTAGAATCAGGTGGAGATCAAATTAGTGGGAGTAAAAGTTGGTGGGGCAAACTTGTGTTAATTATTACTATTTAGATGAAAACCATAAGATATTTGAAGGCAGGAACATGGAATGACCACTGAGAAGATGGCTAAACAAGAGATAGATTCTGTTGTAGCTAGAAATGTGAGGCTTTGGGTGAGTGTGGGTTTAAAGGAAACTCTTGGCACCCAGAAAGATTAGTTGACTGATGAAAGACATGTAAATTAGTGGGACATTTGGTATGGGAATGCATGCCCTAAGATTAACCCTTCTTGACATTTCCAATGGCTATGGTTTGTTTGAAGCCTGGCTATACAAATTGCTGTTCAAATATCTGATTTTGGAAAAGTTATTTTAAATTTCCTTGTCTCGGTGTCTTTATTTCTAAAATTGGGATAATAATTGTTAATCCTAATAGAATATTTCTAAGAATGACTCTAGTGAAGACTTCGTGTATGTGAGTTATTAGAACTGTGTCTGGTTGACACATAGCTCTCAAGAAATCATTAGTCATTACTATTTATTGCAGGGCTTAAGAACCCATGATGAATACTGACAGCTTTTTTTAATTAAGTACAAAGCTAATATATATCTGGAGTTATCTGGTAGCTATTTGCCCATAATAGTACAATCGCCTTTGTTTATATACATACTTAATAACTTTATTCACTTGAGCACATTTTAGACAAGTGGTAGAAATGGAAATACAGCAACCTATGTTCTGCATTCAATGTTGATGGCAAATAGAAGTGAAGTAAAAATCAAAAATGTTGTGCCTATGCCATCCATATTTAGATTCAAGATTTTATTAGCAGATATCATACCTAGCATAGATGATGCCACAAGGAACAGCTGCTAGCTTTTGTCAAGTTATCAGTTATTGATGTGTAAACTAAAATGTTCAGGAGAAGGAGGATGAGATGCATATGGGTTAACCTAGGGCAAAGGAACGGTAAGGCTTGCTGTGAGTTCTTACTACATAAATCAAGATAATTCCCCAAATGATACATATGGCATTACACATGAGTAAGGAAAACTGCGATGCTAAAAGATGGTGAGGACAGCTTTGTCTTCATGATACAGCTGTTCCAGTTAAACATTTCTTCTGTTGGGACAGATGCGGTTTTTAGGGAAAGGAATTGCAGATATTTATCAGGGTACTCGATGGAAAAACAGAACCTCTTTTAGAATAAAAAGAAAATCATTAGCAAGTATCTCAATAAATTAAGAAAAATCTACCTACTATTCCAGGTACTTAGGGGACTGCATTTGAAATCTAAAATTGCCATTGGCATGTAATTGATAATTTTACACTTTCTATCCTATATGGTTCTTTATATTGCTGTGACAGGCAAGAAATTATTTTAATTTTCAATGTTTTAATGTACAAACTGTACTTTTAGAGTTTTAGTTGGGGAGAAAATCACCAATCGTCTCCATGATGGTTTGAGATTGGGAGAAGATACCTGCTGGATATTTGTCCAGCATTCAGGAACACTAGGGGTTTACATTTCCCATTTGATATCTCCTTCAGAGAAGGATATTTAGATATGCTATTATCTAAACCGCGTCTGTCCCAACAGAAGAAATGCTTAACTGGAACAGCTGTATCATGAAGACAAAGCTGTCCTCACCATCTTTTAGCATCGCAGTTTTCCTTACTCATGTGTAATGCCATATGTATCATTTGGGGAATACAAAGATCAGCCTTTCTATTAACTCAGTGAACATTAAATTTGAGTCCAAAACTTCATTAATTAGGTGTGCCATTTGGGAAGAAGAAAAGGAATGACCGTGTTTGAGAAGATGAGCCAAAGTGTTCTGCACTTTAGTTTTCTGAATATCACTAAATGGAAATTTCACAGTTTCTACCCACTGGCATCACTATCAGGGTGGTCCACCAACATGGCTGTCTATAAAATTTTAGTGCAGAGTTTCAGCAGAAATTTATTATTTTTTATACAAAATTCCTGTAATTGGTTATAACAAAAATATTTTTCGTAAGCCCAGGTTACACGTATCAATATACCTACAAGGCTAAAACTCTATGCTGATTCACTTTTTGAACCTTCTAATGTGCACTGGTCCGAGATGTCGTTATTACCAAATTACAATGACATTTCAAATCACGTGGTTTTGTCTGTATACGGTATAAGCATGTGCTATTTATTGTTTTCATTGCTGCTGGTGTTTTTATAGTCACTCATTTTGTCAAATTTTCTAATGTTTTAGCTGCACTATTGTGGCAAGATATATTTGTGAACCTGTAACAATAACTTTTTTGAGAATGAAATAGTTATTAAAGGAAACCAAGTCCACTGTCATCGAGTTGATTCTGACTCATAGCAACTCCATAGGATTTCCAAGGCGGTATATCTGTAAGGAAGCAGAATGACACATCTTTCTCCCATGGAGCAGCTGATGGTTTTGAACTGCAGACCTTTCAGTTAATAGTTGATTGCTTTAATCACTTCACCACCAGCCAAAAACCAAACCCATTCCTGTCAAGTTAATTCTAACTCATAGCGACCCTTTTGGACAGAGTAAAACTGCCCACAGTGTTTCCAAGGAGCAGCTGGTGGATTTGAACAGCCAACCTTTTGGTTATCAGGCTGAGCTCTTAACCACTGCACCAGCAGGGCTGCTTAATTAAAGGAAAACAAAGAGAAAAATCGAAAAAGGCCTCCCCTTAGTTTCTAATAATGTTGTAACTAATTAATGTTGCAATTCAGTGTAGAAAGATTTTACAAAACAATTTTGTTGTTAATATTCATGTAATCTAACAATATTACCTTAAAGCAATTTACAACTATATCACATAAAACTGAAAATAAATATTATTAAGGATTCTGTATGATCTGGTACAGGAGGAGGTTCATGGAGGGGTAACCTCATGAGTTACTGAACTGGGTGACACCAACTCTAGCGACACCACAGTTTCTACCCTTAACGATAGCCAAGAGAATCAGAATTACCTTTTTCAAGTGCATTTATTTATCTTGAGCAACCTGTGCTAATTGATTTGTTCCAGGTTCCAACTCCTTCGAGGGATAGTCCAAATGCTAAGTAGTGTAGATAAACCAATAAAGGACAAATTCCATTTTCTCAAGAAATTTCCCATCCAATTCAAGAAATAAAAATAAAAGCAACTAAATTAAAATAATTCTTGAAGAAGACAACATATACTTGTACAAAATAGTGTTGTATAACACACAGGAAGAAGAAATAAAAGGTGATGGAGGGCGATTTGTTGGAGGAGGTGGTGTCTGAAAAGAGAGAAAGAACACTTCAGACAGCGACAACACTGATAGCTTCTGGGATGTGAAGCACCAAAGCCTTTAGAGTTATTCCTCAAATAATTCTATTCCTTGATTTTGTTATTGAAATAATTGAAGCCAAAGGGTTACATTAATTGTTTCATTATCCACTGTTTTATTAATTGCTTCATTAATGATTTAGTTTATGATAAGTATTATAACACTTCTTATATATTTAGGCTAATATATACTTATAAAAATCAGTTTTATTAATAAATCTTATAGAAATGTGGAGTATAAATACTGGTTTATGTATTCGAATTTTAAATATCTAGGGCTGATATAACCTTTTAGAATTTATTTGCTTATTTCATTTGTATTGGCATGTTTTTTTAGTCTTGCTGTAATAGATACAATAAAATTTAACTTACATATTTTTGAGGTTAAATAACAAAATATACATATAATTTGCAAAGTGTGTCACTAGAATTATCATTAATTTTTGCCTCTAAAAATAGAAGAATTGTAAGTAACAGAAAATGTTATTATAAATGTCTTTGCCCAAAGTGTGGATCAAGAGAGTAGGTTTAAGAGAGTAGGTGTATATAGATATCAAGGCAGAATGAAAGGACAATTTTGATAGCAATCAGTTTTGTGGTGAAAATAACATACTTCAAAATTACAACCCTAATCTTTTCCCCTAAGGTGGAACACTGCCTTTAAAAATCTAATTCTAAAGCAGTGTTTATTCAAAGTTGGGTTTTGAGTCAAAAAGCTATTAGAATTTTTAATAGAGAAATAGTTAATGCTAATTAATTAAATCATTTTTTCTTCCTTTTCCTTCCTTTCTCCCCTCTTAGCTTCTTTTCTTCATTCCAATATTCTCTCCTTCCTTCCTTCCTCCCTCCCTTTCTTTCATTCTTCCTAGTCTTCTTTTCAAAATATTCTATGACTGATGTACAACTGTAGTGAGTCATTTTATTCTTAAGGAGGGGCACTGTGTAAATTATAATCATGCAAGTTGTAATCATGCCCCTTTATGCCTATGGTTCAGTGGTCGAGTTTTATTTTATTTTATTTTTCCTGTATATGCTATTTATGAGAGGTTTTGTGTTACAAGCAGGATTGTCCACAAATGACCTCCAGTGTCACTGTGAATTGCTTGGTAAGAACCCAGCAGGGACCATGATTTCCTCCAGTCTAGTGGCCTGATGGTCCTATCCTGTACAGGTGAAGAAGCTATATCACAAACAGCTTTCAACTACATCCCACAATCTCCAAAGTTTCCGGGAGCTAGTTAGCTGAATTTTCCAGGCAACTCATACAGACAGCTAATATAGCAAATATATATTTCCTGGCTCCTTCCACTGAAAATCTTCCTCTTATGCTTGCCCTGTAACAAGGGGGAGAAACAGGGACGTGGACTATCAGGGAACTCACAAGTGCCTTCTTCTTGGTTTCTAAATGTCTCCTATAAAGCTATTCCATTTCTGTGCCATATAATCTGGGAAACATCCAGGTATTAAGAGAAGACCAAGAAATAACTCCTCTTTCATGACAGGGATCGAAGTATGCACCCTTTAGAAATATAAGAATGTTATTACCAAATAGTATTTATCAGAAGCATACTTCTATACATAATCAGTATGCCTAAATAAGCAATGGAAACAATTTGATTAGACATTATCACATAAATTTGGAGTATATAGGAATATTATTTGGGAACACTGAGTAGGTGTAAAAACAAAACTAACAAACCAAGACACCTTGTATCAGATCCCACTTAGGTATCATATTCTTGGATTTTTCTTGGCCCTACTTGCCCCCTTGAGCCATGACAACTTGCTCAATATAGAGATGTGACCAAAACTATCACTTTCTCATCTCCTGACACTACATACCAGACCATCTTAGCCTCTACAGGGTGAAGGCCAGGCTTTGGTAAAGCCTGTGAAAACACCATGAACACCCATCTAAGTAAGATCTGCTGCCAGACCCTGAGACTAAGGTGTCTTTCACCACTTACAAGACCAGGTGAAGTATTCCTTTTTCTGCTTCCCTGTTTTCTTTTTTTTTTTTCCTTGCAAGCTTACTTCTCTTGGATCATAATAATAAGAGCTCTGTCTCAAACTAAACCAGGACTAATACATTAAATATCAAGGATAAAAACACTAGCCTTAGGTTGTTGTTGTTAGATGCCTTCAAGTTGGTTCCGACTCATAGTGACCCCAATATACAATGGAACAAAACACTACCTGGTCCTGTGCCATCCTCACAATCCTCACAATTGTTATGCTTGAGCCCATTGTTATAGCCACTGTATCAATCCATCTTGTTGAGGGTCTTCCTCTTTTTCACTGACCCTCTACTTTATCAATTATGATGTTTTCTCCAGAGACTGATCCTTCCTGATAACACGTCCAAAGTATGTGAGAGGAAGTCTTGCCATCCTTGCTTCTAAGGAGCATTCTGGCTGTACTTCTATCAAGACAGATTTGTTCATTATTCTGGCAGTCTACGGTATATTCTGTGTTTTTTGCCAACACCGTAATTCAATGGCATCAATTCTTCTTCAGTCTTTATTCTTTGTCCAGCTCTCACATGTATATGAGGTGATTGAAGACATCATTGGTTGCGTCAGGTGCACCTTTGTCTTTAAGGTGACATCTTTGTTTTTCAACACTTTAAAGAGATCTTTTGCAGCAGATTTGCCCAATGCAATGCATCCTTTGATTTCTTGACTGCTGCTCCCATGGCTGTTGATTGTGTATCCAAGTAAAAGAAAATCTTTGACAACTTCAATCTTTTCTCTGTTTATCATGATGTTGCTTATTGGTTCAATTGTGAGGATTTTTGTTTTCTTTATATTGAGGTGTAATTCATACTGAAGGTTGTACGTAGAATATGCTAAAGGAATGCTTCTGCTGAGAAGCAGGGCTCCATGACATTTTGGGATCAAATGCAGCCTTGTCCACACCAATGTTCCCATCTCAGACGTCAGAATCTCATTCTCTCCCTATTGGGAATTCAGAGGGACAGAGGAGTAACTTGAAAAGTTCATGTCAGGAAATAAAGTAAAAATTATCTTGTACCAATCAGCAAAAAGTGAGAGAGGAGAGGTGAATATGTGTTTTTAATATAGTAGGGGTGGTTTGAAATTAAGGAGCTCTTCAGAGAGTTAATTAAAGATGAAGGAAGTACTGCTAACCAGTTATAACAGTCCAGTTGAAAAGGCCATGTACACAAAGGAAACACTGGTGGTGTACTGGTTAAGTGCTACTGCTGTTAACCAAAAGGTCAGCAGTTCAAATCCACCAGGTGCTCCTTGGAAACCTTATGGGGCAGTTCTATTCTGTCCTTTAGGGTTGCTGGGAGTCAGAATTGACTCGACAGCAAAGGATTCTTTTTTTTTTCTTTTATGTACACAAAAGGCAATTTCAATGTTTCCTTTGATATTCTTTGTAAATGATTAAAATTATTCTGTATAAAAATGTTGAGGGTTGGGGAATAACAATGTGATTTAGTCTGAAACTTATTTTTAGGCAACTTGTCATGTAATTTTTATTACAAGGGGAATTCTAGATGACAAAGAAGAGATTGCTCCACAATTCCTACTGAGAGGAATACACTTGGCAAAGTGGGTCCTGAAGGTGATGCATAATATAGCCCCGCCCACCGATCCAGGTTTAGCTTGCATTGTGCGCCTTCAGGTGCCCTGTGTTCCAGTCAGCTTGAACTGCCAGTCATTCCCCCAAATACAGCCCATGATAGCATACAGTTGCTCCTACCACCCGTTTTAATTAAACGGCTCTTCCTTTCCTTTCTAGCACTTTAGGCATTCATGATTCATCTTAGAAAACACTCTTTTTTAGTGATCTGATTTTCCAATCACATATTATCTCTGCCTCTTTTGAATGTTCATAATGCTTTCCAACTCATTTATAGCAATCGTCATTCTGAACTCCACCGCCTGTCTGTCAGTTTGTTGCATTGTGAGGGCTTGCATGTTGCTATGATAATGGAAGTTATGCCACCGGTATATCAAATATCAGCAGGATCACACATGGTGAAAAGATTTCAGTGGAGCTTCAAGACTAAGACAGACTTAGAAGAAAGGTCTAGTGATTGTTTTAGGTTGGGCTTTCTAGAGAGGCAAAACCAGTGAAGCATATATATAGATATTTACTTCAAGGAAATGGCTCCCACAATTATGGGTGCTGGCAAGTCCCAAATCTGTGAGGTGGGTGGCAGGCTGCTGGCTCATGAGGTTTCAGGAGCTGGCAATTCCAAAATCTGCAGGTCAAGTGGCAGGCTGAAGGCTTCTTTTGTCCCAAGAACCAGAAGTCAGATGGACTGAGTGCACAATTGAGAGAGGGAGAGCTTTGTCAGAATACCCATTTATACATTTGGTGCAGGCCACGGACTCAAGGAAAACTCCCTTTCCAACTGATTGGCAGTTTCCATCAGAGCACAAAATAGAATATGATATATATTGTCTGCCAAATCACTGAGGGACATGGCCTAGCCAAGCTGACATATAACATTAAACATGACAGTGATCTATTTTCTTAGTTAATGAAAACCTTATGGGTCTAAGAGATTACTATCTGATATAGTACTGTAAGAGTTTCCTAGGCTGGAAGACACTCGAAATACACAGTGGCTCCAACTGTGGACTCAAATACACCAACAATCACAAAGATGGTGCAGGATCAGGCAGCATTTTGTTAGGTTGTATGTAAGGTCACTGTGAGTCACAGCTGACTCAATGACAACTAACAGCAATGACATTCTAAATCCTGGTGTATAGTGATATGTGACTGTACCTTCTTCCCTTACCCCCAAAGCCTTTGCAGTTACTAAATGGTAGTTACTGTATCTTACTCACCTGAGTCCCTCAGAAGTTGCTAAACAAATGTATTTTTTAAATGCAATACAGCCCAATATTCTTTTTAAAGGCACTAACATTCATTCCCTTCCGCATTTCCCTGAGTAGCTCACCTTAATTATTTTCTCATCAATCTCCCTAATTGATATTTGGAAGACAAGCAAAAATACAGCTTTTGTGGCTTCTAATGCCTTCCCCTAGTGTACAACGATAACATTATTCCATGTTCCTAAATGTTCTTAGTTTCTCAAAAGCTTTTAACTTATATATCTCAGTAACATTGTAAACTAACCTAATTTTATAAGTAAATCATCTTAAGAGCATACATAAAATGTATGTTTAAGTCAACACCAATGAAATATTCAATATTTCTTCCAGTTAGCAGACATTTAAGAGAACAAAAACAAAGGATTTATAGATGAAAGTCTGTTTAGGGAGCTTTGGAAATACTTTCATCCTGTTGCAAATTCTTAGATTTAAAAGAAATGTTAATTAATACAAAATCAGATTAGTTTCTGAATGCAAATGACCAGATAGCACAAAACTATTAAATAAATAGTAAAAAAAATTAAACAAAATCATGTTTTAGTACATAGGTGGTATCAGAAGAAAATTACTTACCAACAGGACATATTGAGAACAAGTAAAACGTTTAACTTTCACATGAAATTTTATTTAGAAATAAGAAGAACACGACCAGGATGTAATGTGTTTATTAACCTCTAAGAATGTTAACCAAAATTTCACTAACATTTTAAAGAGTGGCAAGTGTTATATATTCTGTATATATGTCTACATAGATACACATACAGGCATACACACATATTCACATACGTGCATACGCATGCATTTATATATGCACATAAAATACTTTCAATCACATTTGTCAACAGCAATAGTCTCTACCAATTTCCAATTCCACTCAAACCCATAATCGTTAATAACCATTTTCTAACACAGAAAGCAATGGAAGATAGCTTGACATACTTTCGGAAAAACTGTGTTTAGTAATAACCATAGATTCTGGTTCTAGAAAGCCTGAAAAAGTTGACAAAAGGGCATGCCATGTGGTCGTAATACAGATGACCTCAATTTTGCTTCAGGTCCCCTTATTATATATCCTCCTAGAGATTCTTGGAGACTTCCAGTGAATACTTTCAGAAGTTCTTACCACACTGTTTTGTTATACATTTTTCAATCATTCCTCTTTAGATACGCACATTAGGCTTTAGAGAATTCCTGAACTAGACTTCATAGGAAGCAGGCATTTGATTTATGATTCATTGGGCCTTCAGAAAAAAAGTTGCAACAACAGAAAAAAAAACAACGAAACAAATAGTAAATCTAGGCATTGATATTCACTTATATCTCATACACATTGAGGCTATGTTGCAGAAGATAAATGGCAAAACAGGAAACAAATCAATATGCATGTAGCCAAGCCATGAAAATAGAGTGCATAGAATCAGAAGTTTTGAGTCTCTGAGTTCTGATTTTTCTCTTCTAACTTTTGCCCCTTAAAGCTCAGTTCCTCATTGATGAAATGGATTTTAATACTCAGTGCTGTTTTGGCATTCTCAGAAGAGTAACTATAAAATGCTCTGTGAAACATTAAAAATGCTCTGAATAATATTGCCGTAAGAGCAAAGATGATTTCCTTATAGAATGTGCGTCACAGGATCCAACTGAATTGCTAAACTGACTGAGAAAGTCTAACGATGTGTTTCGTAGGGAATATTTGGGAGTGTAGCTAATTCAGTATCTACCTGATGAAAGTGCTCAAAGTCCAGTTCAGTCCTTTCTTTCTACATTGCTCATCTTGGAGTGCTCCTCTATTCATCCCTGCTGTGAAAGCAGCCTGCCTTTCATCTAGCTAAAAAATATTGGGTTTACAGTCTTCATTGCTCATTGTCCTCATAAAATAATGAACCTGTAACAAGAGACTTCACTTTTGTAGATTAGCAAGATGCAGTGCATTTTCAAATTTGTGTGTGTGTGTGTGTGTATTTGCAGAATGCTCTTGACTTTGAAGCCATACCTGAAGTTCTGTTTCAATTATGACTATAATTCTTAAAACAAAATATTTTGTTGCTTATATTTACACTAATTTTGATTAACTGCGACATTAACTGTGTAAGTTGCTAGGACTATAAAATTGAATGTCTGGTCACTGGCCCTTTCTTTGAAGAGGGAAAAAAATACTAAATATGTTTATATGAATGTGTGTGTGTGTAAAAATCCAAATTCAAATTAGAATGGGGTAAAGTTAAAATAAATTACACTAATATGTGAAAATTGAGTTGGAGGCTTGTTTGGTTGAATGGAAGAATGTTTTAGTGGAAGGGAAAATAGTATGTGCAAAAGACTTGAGACGATACTCTTGATTCTTCCAGAAACAAAGACCAATATGGTTGAAGTGCAAAGAGGGAAACGGAAGAGAAAAAATAAGGCTGGAGAGGGAGGTAGGTGCTAGGCTGTACAGACCTTTCAATTGTTTTATATTTTATTAGGTGTTAACCAAAGTGGAATGGGAATTATAGTTTGTGTGTTTGTTTTCAATGCCTCCAGCTTTCCTGTGTATTCAGAATAAATCTACGAGCATAAGAGAGAAAGTCCATGACCTAACAGCATTTACATTTTAATGGGCGGGGACTGTAACAAAATAACAGTAAATAATAAAAAATAAGTACTTTTTTTTTTTTTTTTAAGTACATAACATCTCAGCTGCTGCCGAGTACTATGGAAAATGATATAGCAGGAGAAGACAGAGAAAATTCAAAGCTTAAGAAGTGTGTTAGCTATTCTTTTATAAGATTGTCAGGGAATCCCTGAAGAGGAAGGGCAGAATGAAATGAGGCCAGAGAGATATGCAGCTGGTGAACCCTGTACAGGCATATAAGTCACTCTAAATTTTATGGACTGTGATAAACATAAGATGGCCCAAGATCATTTAAGCAAAGAAGTGAGATAATGTAACCTTAATTTTAAAAGTCAGCCTGGCTGCTGTGATCTCCCTCTGTCTTATCCGCAGAGCACAATTCTAAGTTGAGGGCTGTGCTGAGTTTAGGACAAAGATACAGGAAGACAATTCAAGCCACCAAGGCCAGTGTAATTAATATAAAGAGGTTGTATGTAAAATGCTACATATATACACAATCCACAAAGACACATACACATTTACAATATTTTAAAATAATAGGTTGTTTTGTGAAAATTGTTGATCAATTTTTAATTAATAATATAATATAAATTTAGTAGATTATTTAAATTCCAATGTCTAATGTAAATGCCTAATAGTAGCTTATATAAAATAAATGACTATATGGTAATTAAAATAAGTCTAATCCCATAAGCATACATATATAATAATTTATATATCATATTATATATTTTATATACCTGTATGCTAAATAGGATATTAAATATGACTATTAGGCACCTCATAACATGGTTTGAGGTAAAACATAAGTCTAATTTTCTACCTTCTTGGAAGACAAAAATTAAGCAAAATAACTTCAGGCATATCAAGTTAGCTACTCAACTACCATTTAATGCTTTACTCCTCCCAGTTGTTCATGATAATCAGAAACTTACAGACAAAGATTGGGACATAAATAGCAGATATCCAAAATGCTTTCTTAAGTGATTTACTAGATCCCAACACATGCTGTATAATAACCCATTGCCGTTGAGTTGATTCCGAACCACACCGACTCTAATTGTGCTCATAAGGCAGTGCATAAACCAAGAGGTAATTGTTAGAATAGAACAAGGGGATAACACATGGTTTAAAGTCAGAAAAGATGTGTGTCAGGGTTGAACCCTTTCACCATACTTATTCAATCTGTTTGCTGAGCAAATAATCCAAGAAACTGAACTATATGAAGAAGAGCACAGCATCAGTTTTGGAGGAAGATGCACTAACAACCTCTGCTATGCAGATGATACAACCTTCCTTGCTTAAACTGGAGAGGACTTGAAGCACTTACGGATGAAGATAAAAGTCTACAGCCTTAAGTATGGATTCCACCTCAATGTAAAGAAAACAAAAATCCTCATAACTGGACCAATAAACAATATTATGATAAACAGAGAAAAGATTGAAGTTGTCAAGGATTTCATTTTACTTGGATTCACAATCAACACCCATGAAAGTAGCAGTCAAGAAATCAAAAGGGGCATTTCATTGGACAAATCTGCTGCAAAAGACCTCTTTAAAGTGTTGAAAAGCAAGGAGGTCACTTTGAAGACAAAGTTGCACCTGACTCAAGCCATGGTGTTTTCAATTGCCTCATATGTATGCGAAATCTGGACAATGAATAAGGAAGACCGAGAAGAGCTGACGCCTTTGAATTGTGGTGTTGGAGAAGAACACTGAATAGACCATGGACTGCCAAAAGAACAAACAGATCTGTCTTGGAAGAAGTATAACCAGAATCCTCCTTAGAAGCAAGGATGACAAGACTACGTCTCACGTACTTTGGACATGTTATCTTGAGGAATCAGTCCCTGGAGAAGGACATCCTGCTTGGTAAAGTAGAGGGTCAGCAAAAAATAGGAAGACCCTCAATGAGGTGGATTGACACAGTAGCTGCAACAATGGGCTCAAGCATAACAACGATTGTGAGGATGGTGAAGGACCGGGCAGAGTTTCGTTCTGTTGTGCATAGGGTTGCTATGAGTCAGAATGGACTCGGGAACATCTAACAACAGCAGATAAAAAATGCCTTCCTTGAGCAGTGTACTCTTATAATATTTATCTATATTGTATGAAATTGACAGTAACAACTTGAAAGATTATACTGTATTTTTAGGGGCAGTGAAAATATTAATAGGTAGGAACAACTCAGAAATGCAGGATGAGAATGGTTGTACAATTCGAAGAATGTAATCAAAGTCACTGAATCATACTTGTAGAAATATTTGAATTGTGTGTGTTTGCTGTGGATATTCTCAACAACAATATAAAATAAACTATTAAAAAGTATTGTGATTAACTATTATCACTAATATAAATCCCATGTTTTTTATATCACAGTATAGTCTTTGCAGATATTTCAAATAATATTCCACTAACTACTACTTTGAAATTATGGTTGGTTTAGAATTTCTTCTCTACCTTATTATTTAAATTGTCTATAAATAAATTAATATATTATGTATTAAAACAGGCCTTTATTTCAAGGAACCTCTGGGTGACTGGACTGTCCAAGTATAGCAACTACTTTCCTTAGTTGTCTGATTCCCTGAAACAAGGATCCAAACTTACCATATCCAAAACAGTTCCCCGGTTTTCCTAACACTAACCTTCCCACAGACTTCTCCATCGTAATAGAGATTCCCTTCTTGTAGCTGCTCAGCCTAGAATCTTCAAATCATCCTTGGTTCTTCTGTTTGCCTCTCACCTTCTATCTTTCTATCTAATAATATTAGTGGGATACAGTTTCAAGATGTCATCATCCATGCCATTTCAGGCATATCACTCCTGCTTCTCACCAATTTCAATGTCATTACTTTAGTCCAAGATACTATCATCTCCTGCTTGGATTATTGCAGTAGAAGCAGAGCTGATCTTTGTGCTTCCAACACTGTCTCTCCCTCCTCCAGCTTATTCACCACAATATCCTCCAAGATTTCCTTCTGCTCCCATTAAGCCATGTCACTTGTTTACTAAAAAATTCCAGTGCCTTCCCATTTCATTCACAGTAACAGCTCAAATATTTGCAAAGGCCAGCAATGCTTTGTTTAATCTTACTTCTTGACTTTTGTTTGTGTGAACTTGACTTGTTTCTCTTTTTAGAGTCTAACAAAAGTAAAATCAATGTGTCAGAGAGGCTGGACTATTATCTGGGTAAGGGTGTATGTACTTCCAAGATCTTGTAGGTAGTTGGCAGAATTTAGTTCTGTTCCTTTTGGTTGTAGAACTGAGGTTCCAATTTCCTTTTTATCTGTCAGAGAGGGCCATTTTAAGCAAATAAGTCACCTGAATTCCTTGATACATGGCCTTGTTCATATTCAAGCCGGTGCCAAATCATTGAATCCTCATGATCCATGGAACCTCTTTGATTTCCTCTTCTATTTCCAGTCAGAGAAAATGCTGTACTTTTAAAAGACTTATATTGTAAACTAGGAGCACTTAGTTAATCTCCCTATTGATAAATTTAAAGTCAACTAATTAGTTACTTCAATTACATCTGAAAAATCCCTTTTGCTATTTAATTTAACATGATAATTTGCCTGATATCTCATCATATTTATAGTTCTAGTAATAAAGGCTACGAACTTGGGAGTGGTTATTTTAGAATTTCACTTACCACACATGAAAAATACCAGGGGATAAGAATGTGTTATCTTCTATTGCTCCATAGTAATATTGATGCAAATATAAAAGCTTAAAACAGCATGTGGTTATTATCTCAGAGTATCTGTGGGTCAGGAATCCTAGTGTGGCATGTCTGGGTCCTCTGCATTGCTACAATAAATGTGTCCACTAGGGCTAGATTCTAATCAGAAGACTCAACTGTAGAAGAACCTGCTTCCAAACTCATGTAGTTGTTGACAGAATTCAATTCCCTACGGTTGTAAGATTGAGGCCATTTTTTGACTCTTAGAAACTTCATTTCCAAGAAACTTTTCCCTTTTGTATCCCAAAGATAGCTGCTTGCTTCATTAAGCCAGAAAAAGAGAGTTTTCTCCCATAATGAGCATTACAACCTAATATAATGTAGCCATGTACAAACTATCCTTATCTTTTCACATTTGCTTTTGTATTGGTTCAAAGCAAGCTATGATTCATGCCCACTCTCAAGCAGAAGGGATTACACAAAGGTGTGGATACTAGGAGAAGGGATAACGGGGGCATCTTAATAAGAGTTTCTCACCACAGAAGAGATTTTGAAAGGAAAAGTAAAAGAAGAGAGGTATTTGTATGTATGTGTGTTTGTGTGTGTAGTAAGTTCAAGGAAATTCAGGGTAAAAAAAAATAGGTGATCATGAGATAGTACCACTGCACAGCATTTATTTATTGGGGCAAACAGGACACACTGACAGCTTCATTGTGGGAGATGGTCTCCCGCAGTAGGGGATATACCAGGAGCAAGTGTCTTGGGGAGCCACCAGAAAGAAAGAGGGCATGAAAACATCTCATAAGCGATGTCCTTCTGCAAGAAGTAGAGAGTTTCTGACTCAGGCAGCTTTTAAGTACAACGGGATCCTAGTGTCCTTATAACTACAGGGTTTTATTTTATCTAAGGCTAGCAGATGTTGGAGGCAGGTTTACAGGGTATGTAAAGCAGGCTCTGAATGGCTAAAAATGTTTGTTTGGTATATTTTTAAAATAATTGGATGTGTAAAAATGTGAGTTTCTTGCCAGTGGATATTTTCAGGTTAACAGGCCTCACCTTTCTATGAAGAAGTGAGTAATTTGGAGCCAATCACAGAGGCCATATGTGTGCATATGTAAGAGAGAGAGGCATACGTGTTAATGTGAAAGGCATGACAAGCAAGGTTGTGTCATCTGCGTAATGCAGGTTGTTAATGAGTCTTCCTCCAATCCTGTTGGCCCATTCTTCTTCATATACTCTGGCTTCTTGAATTATTTGCTCAGCATACAGATTGAATAGGTATGGTAAAAGGATACAATCCTGACGCACAACTTTCCTGACTTTAAACCAATCAGCATCTCCTTGTTCTGTCCGAACAACTGCCTCTTGATCTATGTACTGGTTAATCATAAGCACAATTAAGTGTTCTGGAATTCCTATTCTTCCCAATGTTATCCATAATTTGTTATGATCCACACTGTCAAATGCCTTTGCATAGCCAACAAAACACAGGTAAACACCCTTCTGGCATTCTCTGCTTTCAGCCAGGATCCATCTGACATCAGCAATGATATCCCTGGTTCCGTGTCCTCTTCTGAAACCGGCCTGAATTTCTGGCAGTTCCCTGTCAGTATACTGCAACAGCTTTTGAATGATCTTCAGTAGAATTTTGCTTACATGTGATATTAATAATATATTTTTTTAATTTCTGCATTCAGTTGGATCACCTTTCTTGGGACTAGCTATAAATATGGATCTCTTCCAGTCAGTTGGCCAGGAAGCTGTCTTCAATATTTCTTGACATAGACGAGTGAGCGCATCCAGCGCTGCATCTGTTTGTTGAAACATCTCAATTGATATTCCGTAAAATCCTGGAGCCTTGTTTTTCGCCAATGCCTTCAGAGCAGCTTGGACTTCTTCCTTCAGTACCACTGGTTCCTGATCATATGCCACCTCTTGAAATGGTTGAACATCGATTAATTCTTTTTGGTATAATGACTCTGTGTATTCCTTGCATCTTCTTTTGATGCTTCCTGCTTCGTTTAATATTTTCCCCATGGAATCCTTCACTATTGAAATTCAAGGCTCGAATTTTTTCTTCAGTTCTTTCAGCGTGAGAAACACCTAGTGTGTTCTTCCCTTTTGGTTTTCCATCTCCAGCTTTTTGCACATGTCATTATAATACTTTGTCTTCTCGAGCCGCCCTTTGAAACCGTCTGTTCAGTTCTTTTACTTCATCGTTTCTTCCTTTTGCGTTAGCTGCTCAACATTCATGAGCAAGTTTCAGAGTCTTCTCTGACATCCATTTTGGTGTTTTCTTTCTTTCCTGTCTTTTCAAATACCTCTTGCTTTCTTCTTGTGTGATATCCTTGATGTCATTCCACAACTCGTCTGGTCTTTGGTCACTAGTGTTCAATGCGTCAAATCTACTCTTGAGATGGCTTTAAATTCAGGTGGGATATACTCAAGGTGATATTTTGACTCTCGTGGACTTGCTCGGATTTTCTTCAGTTTCAGCTTGAACTTGCAAATGAGCAGTTGATGGTCTGTTCCACAGTCAGCCCCTGGCCGTGTTCTGACCGATGATATTGAGCTTTTCCATCGTCTCTTTCCACAGATATAGTCAATTTGATTTCTGTGTGTTCTATCTGGCAAGGTCCATGTGTATAGTTGCCATTTATGTTGGTGAAAGAAGGTATTTGCAGTGAAGTCGTTGGTCTTGCAAAATCCTATCATTTGATCTCCGACATTGTTTCTATCACCAAGGCCATATTTTCGAACTACCGATCCTTCCTCTCTGTTTCCAACTTTCACATTCCAATCACCAGTAATTATCAATGCATCTTGATTGCATTTTTGATCAATTTCAGTCTGCAGCAGTTGATAAAAATCTTCTATTGGAGCATAAATGTGAATAATAGTCGTATTAACTGGTCTTCCTTGCAGGAGTATGGATATTATCCTATCACTGACAGTGTTGTACTTCAGGATACATCTTGAAATGTTCTCTTTGACGATGAATGCGACTCCATTCCTCTTCAAGCTGTCGTTCCCAGCATAGTGGACTATATGAATGTCCGATTCAAAATGGCCAACACCAGCCCATTTCAGCACACTAATGCCTAAGATATTGATGTTTATGCATTCCATTTCATGTTTGAAGATTTCCAATTTTCCTAGATTCATATTTCGTACATTTCAGGTTCTGATTATTAATGGATGTTTACAGCTGTTTCTTCTCATTTTGAGTCATGCCACATCAGCAAATGAAGGTCCCAAAAGCTCTACTCCATCCACGTCATTAAGATTAACTCTACTTTTGAGGCAGCTCTTCCCCAGTCGTCTCTTGAGTGACTTCTAACCTGGGGGGCTCATCTTCCAGCACTATATCAGACAACGTTCTGCTGCAATTCATAAGGTTTTCACTGGTTAATGCTTTTCTGAAGTAGACTGCCGGGTCCTTCTTCCTAGTTTGTCTCAGTCTGGAAGCTCAGCTGAAACGTGTCCTCCATGGGTGAACCTGCTGGTATCTGAATACCGGTGGCAAAGCTTCAAGCATCACAGTAACACACAAGCCCCCACAGTACAACAAACTGACATTTATATTATTGTTTTGTTTTGAGTAATATAGTTTGCATTTGATTTGCATCACTAGCAACTTCCAATAATTAGGGATGAGAGTCCCATATCAATAAAATGTTTTAAAAAGTATCTGTAATTATTATTCTTGGACAAATGAAAACATGAGTCACAAAAGTACTAGTTAGTTAATTTCCACAAAAAGTTAAGGATAGAAGATTATTTCTTCTTCAAGTTAAGTGTCTCTATATTACTTCAGCTGGTATAACTCTAGTAGATCCATGTCCACTACTGAAAAAATATTATTTACTGTCTATTACCAAATATATAAATATACATATAACACAATATTTCTATATCTACTTACATAGCTACCTATCTGTTTATAGCCCTTAAGCCTAAATTGTCTAAATATAGAGATAATATAACAGTTGGCAAGATTAGAGACAAAACAACACATAACAGAGTAGGGCAACGGATATATATATTTAGAGAAAATGTTTCCAAAGAAGAACGTAAAGGACTACACTACATTTAAAATAACTGTAACTTCTAACCAACTTTGACTAACATGTTTATAATGCTGGTGGAGGGGCAGGAAAAAGAGGAAGGGAAGGAAGTAGAAAAGGTGGTATGAAGACTTGCTTTGCCATATCTCAAGATTAATTATGAAGATATAGCTAATAAGACTATACCATTTTTGTGCAGAGTTTGGACAGTAGTGGAAACAACATACAGCCAGAAACAGACTCTTGTTTTTACATAAGGACACACGATAGGTAACAGAGGGAGAGGGCAGATAACAGGGCGGACCTACCTATGGTGCTTCATGAATTGGAATCAACTCGAAGGCAATGGATTTGGGTGTGTATATGTTTGTTACTGTTGTTTATAACAAATACAGGAAAGGAGAGTTAAATACTATTTAGTTACCTTGTCATATTAATGAATTCATAGTTACAAAATATGAATTTCATTTTCTGTTAAAGGAAAGATATTTGATGCCACCTGAATAAAAAAAACAAACTTTTTCCTATATAAATTAATAATTTATTTAAGATAATATTGAATCTAATATTTTATCTAGCATAGCTAATAACTATATAAGAAAAACACTCTAGGGATTTTATGCAACAAACTTTTATAATATAAAAATTTAAATATACAGTATAAATTATATGAAGACAAATTTAAAAGAGAGCTATAATGTTTTCTGAACTGTTTCCAAGAAAGTATGGAGTGGTATTACATTTATTTTTATCTCAAATCTTTCATTTACTAATTCTGTTAATATTTACTGACTATGCACTTTGAAACAGGCAATGTGCTACTCTATTGGGACATATTTGTAAACATGAGAAATAGAGGCTGTGTGTGGTTTTGAGGGGCTCACTTGTTTCCCCAGGTCTCTTACTGAGGTAGGATGAATGACATTTGCAAACTTTCCTCGCAGGAAAACTGCTCTATCAATGCCCGAAGTGGTGACTGTGAGCAGGTAAATGTATTTCCCATATGGGAATGCAAAACAACACATCAGATCAAGAAAAGTGGATCCGTATTTCCTGTCTTTCATGTTTTGTTACTGATATGCCTGACACAGGAGGACAAAGGAGATGTCAAGTATTCTGGTATTTTATTTATGTTGAGAATAATTTATTTTTATAAGGACTATACATGTCTATAAAAAAGATGAAATGCAGCGAAAATCTTCACAAGCAAAACACACTGAGATAGACAGCATTATTGTGTTGATGAAATATTTCTTATCAGAGCAGACCCAACTCTGTGAATAAGGTTGTATTGCTGAAGGAAGTACTTTTTTCTTCAGACAGCCTACACTGCCCGGATTAATGGTTGCTTGGTAAAAAATGTCAATTTTGACAAAAAAAAAAAAGTTGGTATTTTTCTGTTAAAAATGGACCCCCTTTTTTTTTTTTAGATGTTCTTCAGTTCCATTAAAAATAAAAATTAGAACTTTGAGAATATTGGGCCAGAATAAGAAGAACTGGTTGGAGTCCAAACTTGTCTGCTTGCTAATCATGAGATGTGATACAAAACAATTATTTTGTGACTCACACAGTCTGTTCCTTTAAAAAGTTGGAGATAAAATTTATTTGTCTATCTCTCTTTGAGATTATTACAATGATTAAATAAAAACAGAAAAATGAGTTTTAAAATTATAAGTTATATATATGTACTTATACATGCAAAGCATTATTATTATTGTGCCATTTAAAACCAAAGAAAATAAAATCATGTCTGACTTACTGCAAAATGTTACATCAAGACAGATTCTATTTTTTTTTTGAATTCACTATGCAGAGAATTTTTTTTAATTGTAAATATGTTGCCTTAAGTAGTGCTATACTTTATAGTAAAACCTAAACGTTAAAGTCAAATAAAGATTTTTCTCTTGAAATTCATTTACTTTATTACTATATTTTATCACTTTTTCTTAACATTTTCTTCATAAACTGATACGATTAGTCCCTCATACTGGATTAGCTTTTGGCTTCAAATGCATCACTTTAATATCTCTTAAGGAAAAAAAAAAAAGAATCCTTGCAGCTTAAAATAATTTTAATTGGAGAAATGATTTTGTTTAAATTTAGAATCCACGTAAGTTTTACTTCAATATTATTATGTAATGGACTCTGTTGTGCATTCAGAGAGAGAAAAAAAGAAATATTTATTAGTGAATTATGCTTCTAATCTCAGTACTATTTACATATTTTTAACTACCAGTCATGCTGCATAAAATGAAAGAAACTTTTTTTTTTTATTATTTAAATCTTGCAACAAAATTAAGGACCTATTCAGTAACCAAAAACAAAAAGAAGAAAAGAAAGGTTGGTGGGTGTAGACTAAAATAAGGACTCTTCTGGAATTCGCCAATATTAAAGTTTTAACAGCAGCTCAGGGTAAGAGAGCAAGGTTCTATAACCCCATAAGGTGAAAAGTTGGAACAATAAGCCTTTCAGAATTCATGGATCAACACGAAATGATATACAGTCAATGAAAGGGTTGTTGTGGATATTGACAGTTGTGGTGCAGTCGATTCTGACCCATGGAGACTCCATCTGTGCAGAGTAGAACTGCTCATGGGTTTGTCAAGGTTATGACTTTTTCTGAAGCAAAATGTCAGTACTGTCACTGAAGCATCTCTGCGTGGTTTCGAACTAAAAATTCCTCAACAATTCTAAAAAGAGAACATAAAATCTTTGTCTTAGGTCCAGGTGTGGGAAATATTCTCCCAGAAGAATATGAATGATATTTATGTTTTTATTTGTATTCCTTGTTTAAATTTTAACAAGAAAATTTTAATTCAAGTGATCATTTTTAAAGTGTTTCCAGGTTGGTTGCTCAGAACTCCCAATTTCAAAACAGGAGAAACAAACCAACATTGTCTATTAAAAGACAATTAGAAGATGGAGTAATTCAGATACTTAAAAGATGCAGAATATAAAATAAATATATTTAAATGTTTAAAATATTAATGACAATTGAAAGTACAAGCAAAAACTAAACTATTAAACATTGCAGGACAGTTTTAAAACCAATCAAATACAACTTAAAGAAATGAAAAATATATTCACTGATGTTTTCACTGAATGTCTTTAACTACACATTTAAATTTCTTTATTACGTAAAAGGTTATTCAAGTTATCTGTTTATCTTTGAATGAGTTTCGATAGTTTCTGACTTCAAGGAATTTGGACTCTGCATCTAAGTTATCAAATGTGTTGGCAAAACGTTATACATAATGTTTCCTTATTTTCTGTTTCTGTTTTATTCATTTTCATTCTGATTGTTAGTATTTCTAGTCATACCTGAATTTTTTTTTTTTTTTCCTAGTTTCTTAAGACAGAAGCAGAGGTCAATGATTTGAGGCCTTTTTTCTTCTCAAATATGTTATTTTAGTGCTAAAATTTCACCTCAAGTATTGCTTTATTGGTAATCCACAAGTTTGATATGAGGTTTTTTTTTAATTCAGTCTCTCTCCTTTTTTTCTCTATTGATTTATTATTTGGTTCATCAGCTATTTAGTAGTGTGTTGCTAAGTTTCCCAATATTTTGGGGAGTTTCAGAAAACTGTTATTCATAGATAATTTAATTTCCTTGTGGTCAGAAAACATAGTTTACGTAAGCTGAATTCCTTTTAAAACTAATTAAGCTGCATTTTATGGCCCAAATTAGGGTCCATCTTGGTAAATACTTTACCTTCACCTTCATTTGAAACTGTGATTACTGGAATGTTCAACAAATATCAATTAGACAAATTGGTTTGGAATGTTTTTCATATCTTGTTCATCCTTACTGATTGTCCTCTTGCTCTATCAACGACTGAGCGAGGAGTGTAAAATTCTCGGACTGCAGCTGTAGGTTTGTCTGTTTCTCCTTGCAATTATGTCTTTATTATTTATTTTTTTCATGTATTTTGAGTCTCTGCTGGGTAACTGAATAAACTGCTTTTTATCACTATGAAATGAGCTTTTTTTTTCCTAGTAATACTCTTTACTCTGAAATCTACTTTACTTGATATTTTTACAATCACTAGAGCTTTTGTTAGATCAATGTTAGCAAGATATAGCTCTTTACATTTTTTTTCAGGCTATTTTACATCTTCACATGATTTATTTCCTTTTTGCATGTGGTCAGCATGTAGTTGGTGTCACTTCTTTTCACATTTCACAGAAGGTCAATGTCCCCAAAGCAGTGAGTCCCCCTTCTCCCCTTCCTCCCATCTGCCCCTGGTAACCGCTAATAAACTTTGAATTCGCTGTACTTGCTTATCCTAGATATTTCATGTAGATCATAATTCACACCTTTCAATACATTTGCCAAGTTGCCCCTAAGAATTTCAGGAATGAATGTTTCCTCTGCCAAAGTCTGAGGATTTCTTGGAGAAGAAACTTTGGATCTCCTAGAATCCTTCCCCTGGCTTACTTATTTGCCTGTGAATTTGGGTGAACCAGCCACTCCTTTCAATATCTCCAAAGAGGTGCGGTGTGCCATTATCGACAGCTGCATTTGCTTTGCTTTCTGTCTCTCTCTCAATTTCTCTCACACTCTCTTTTTTTTTTTTTGCAACAAATTCCAGTTATTTTCATGTGGTTACACATAGTCTGGTATCTATCTAATGGAGAAACTCAACGAAGTGTTATCTCCCCTACCCACATGCCTAAATTTGTCTCTTACTGAAAGGAAGCCCCACAATCTCATTCACAAAAAAATGTATATAAATTTTCATCTTTCAATAGATCAATGAAGAGAAATGTGTAATATCCAACTTAGGAAGACGAAAATCCCTCTTTTTATGGGAACTGAAAGTAACCTTATTGTAAAGGCAAGTGGTGATTTCTGTATGTGATCAATGTCTTTCCTTTAAGATTCAACAACGAGGGAAGCTACATAGACTTTGTGGGTAAATAGTTCATCTAAAAATGTAACAAACTTCCTTTGCTCAATTTACAGTTTCGATTTTACTATGTTAAATGTTTTGTCTATAGTGCACCAATTATCATCAAAAAAAATTTCAGAAGTGGATATTATTATTCCCATGTAACACTTAAAATGATTGCCCTGAGATAATCTTTAAACCTTAAACCAAAAATATCCCCTCACGTCTTCTTAAAACCAAGCAATAGTTTAGCTTAACTACTAAAAGAATATCTGCTCAGAACATTGTCCCCTCTTAAGAACTATCTATATAGGATCAATTTGTCAATCTCAAATTAAAAGATTAGATAGGAAACTTAGGGGGCAGTGAGCTTATGCTAATGGGGAAGGAACAACTCAAAAAAGGAGGGTTAGAATGCACCACTAAGAGAATACATGTAGAAATTGTTGGGTTAGTATAGTTTTGCTGTGTATATGCTCAATAAAAACAACAACAAAGAAATTTTAGTTAGATAGATAGAGACGTTGTTGTTTAAGGTATCATCGAGTCAGTTCCAATTCACAGCTATCCTATGTAAAACAGAAGGAAACACTGCCAGCCCTGTACCATCCTCATTATTGTTATGCTTGAGCCCATTGTTGCAGGCACTGTGTCAGTCCATCTCGTTGAGACTCCATATTGCTAAAACCAATGGTAGGAACTCGATAGATAATCACTGAAAGAGTGAATGAATGAAACTC
Source organism: Loxodonta africana (assembly GCF_030014295.1). NCBI lineage: Eukaryota > Metazoa > Chordata > Mammalia > Proboscidea > Elephantidae > Loxodonta > Loxodonta africana. Next base: position 46,874,615 of record NC_087361.1, read on the forward strand.
TCTTAACCTCATTTCTTTTTGTACAGCTCATTTTTTAATCCAATCTCACAATCTGTCTTTAAATCAGTGTTAGACCATTTCATTTCAGTGGTTTTTATATAAGTAGTTTTAAATCTATTCATCTTGCTGTTTTCTATTTTTCCCATTTGTTTCCTATTTATTCTTTTTCTGTATTTTTGGATTAATTGTATATTTTTTATTTTATTATCTCTACTTTAGGCTTATTTTGAAAATAAAAAAAAACTTTTATTGTAATTGTGGCTGTTTTAGGATTTTTGTGAACATTTTTACTTATCTAAATTGACCTTCCTTATTCATTGTCTGGAGCCCTGGTGGCACAGTGGTTAAGAGCACAAGCAGCGCCTTGGAAACATTATGGGGCAGTT